>NC_091083.1:24868333-25476875 GCF_032405125.1 Capricornis sumatraensis | reverse complement strand
CAAGGTGTGACTAGATTCCTTAGCACACTGGCAACTATTCTTGGTTTCTAGTTTCACTAGAAGTCTGATTTCTAATTTGCACTTTCAGAAACACAATCGCCAGGCCATTCTTTGGTGTCAGTGTTTTAAAGACGATTTTCCCCCTCATCTTTGAGACGAAACAGCTAAGGAGCACTGATAACCTTGTAGAAGTGGCATCCTGCTATTTGAATTACGGGGGCTTAAGGCAGTTGCTAGAGAATTAGAAATCTACCGTGTCATTGATTTCTCCTTTCACATGTACAGTTCTGCATAAGCTAATATTGACTGTGGGATATTTCTAAACACAAGACACTAAATACAAATGAGCTCTATCTTATGTTGGTCCTAATAATAAACAGCATAGAACTGAACCTTTAAATTTCTGTGAAAATTATGGTGAAGCACAGCCAAGAGTACTGCTCCCATCTCTTTTGTTTCTTTTCTATATCGCTGCACCAGGCGAATACTAAATACTGACTAGTGAAAACCAAACATTTATGGATTTTTTTCAAAATAGATTTTATCAAAGGAGTATTGTGAAAATAAGGCAAAGTACAGATATAGCCCATTTTAAGAAAATCCTAAATGAGAAGTGCAGATTTCTATTTTTGCCTGCCCCCAATGTATCTAAAACATTTTTATGTTTATTCATGATGTCCGAGTGCCTTGTCTACCCTGTAGAGCGTGATGCCAATGAGGAAGAAATATTTTTGCCTCCTTTCATCCTGTTCTCTAGCTGTCATGAAGTTCATTTGTATATATGTATTTCATATTTATTAGAATAAAATTTTACTTTAACAAATGTAAACATTTTAATCTTTATGGAGAAAAAAACAATTTTCATGTCTTTTAAGCGAACATTTACATCTTTGGTGTTTTAAAACATATTCACTGAAAATGTGCTATTGTAAAAATTCAGTGTTTCTAAAACAATAAGAAGAAAGCTAATGTAGCTTAATAAAGTCTCTGAAGTACATCATAGTTTTGGAAGAAATACGGAGATTTCAGGAAAAGAATGTGATGTAATGTAAGGAAGAAAACGGTTCTTCCCATGCAAGTTGAGCAGCTTCAGAGGGTGAGCTTTTCCAAACCTGTGGTCATTTGTCTTCCAAGTGTTCACGGTGTTGGTTCATGGCTGTGAGGAATCTGTTTAGGCCCAGCAAGGGTGACAAGCACGGTGATGCTGCCTGAGCAGAGAGGAGATCAGATGGGTATAACCTTTCACATTTTTCTGCACTAACCCACTGGTCCCTTCTCTAAAAAGCATTCATGTGTGACAGAGCTAGCCATGCATAAACTCCCCACCAGGCTTCCTAATGAGTTGACCAAGAACCATGACCAGACCAGGTGGTTAAAGTCACATCAAGGCTTGGCAGCGAACAGGCGTGCTCCGGGCTGGTGTGTGTGACCCCAGAGCTTTGGCGATTGTTGCTAGGGATTTAACAGGAGGGAGACAGCTAGGCTACTTCATTCATTCAGTGTTTCTTGGAAGTCTATCCTGACTTAGGTGCCGTGAGTTTGTAATGAGACTCTTCAGCCATTGTTAGTCTCATTTTTTCATTTAGAGCCTTGAGCTTTAGTATGATCTTTTTATTCTTGGATAACCATTCAGTTATGCTTATTGAGTGTCTACTCAGTGATTTGCAGGCAGAGAAAAAGGAAGTCTGGGTTCTTACCTATAAAGCAGTTAAAGTGTATAACTGAGGAGAAAAAGTGTGTTAGTTGCTCAGTTATGTCCTACTCTTTGTGACCCCATGGATTGTAGCCTGCCAGGCTCCTCTGTCCATGGAGTTCTCCGGGCAAGAACTAAGGAGAGGGGCAGTACAAACAGAAGGCAGCTGGGGAACAAGGCCAGGATGTACACAGCTGCATCCGATACTCAGACTGTAAACTGATGCACTGAGTGGAACTGGCCATTTGTGGTTAAATTAGAGGAGCAGAGGAATTTGAGGATGACTCAGGGCCACTTCCATCCTCTGAACTCCAGAATGTAGTCTCCTAGTTCCATCAGTCTGGGACCTCAGTGGCTGGTTTATCCATCCAGCAGTTGGTTTGGCCCTGGAAAGCTGCACATGGTATCCAAGTATTGTGGGGCCTGGTGCTGGAAATTCAGGTCGCACATTTATACCAGAGACTGTCTTTTTCCAAGACGGCAGCTGTGTTAGTCATGATGCTGTGGGGACAGGTGAGAGACACTCCATAGTGGCTTTAGCAGCGAAGGGAATGCTGTTTCTGGAAAGGTGTCAGATCTGCTGGAGCCTCCTGGGAAGAGCTGTGACCACAGTACGAAGAGAGAGCATCTTTCTTTTAGCATTGTATACGTGTTTCAGGAAGAACTCAGATTTTGGGTCATATGTATCCCTTAAACAGACGACTGTTGTGGGCAGTGGTAGGGAGGAGTGGAATCTATTCCTAGAAGAGGAACAGGGAAACTTCCTGAACAAACACAATAGCTATAGCGTTCAACCAACTTAAATACACTCTTGCTTGCCCTGAAGTTGTGCTATGCTGCTCCAGGTCTGCCCAGATAAACTCTCCTAACTTACTTTGTTTTATTATGCTCTAAAGAATCTTCAAAGCTTTTGTACCCTAAGGACCTCTGATGGCCTTTGGTGAATGTTAATGTTTCTTCTCATCACCCTGGTCCTTGGTCCATGAAGCAGTCAACAAGAAAAAGGCACATCCCTTTTTGCATTTCTCATAATTTTCCCTTTTTAGATAGATGTATTTTCAAGTCCTTAGGGATGGGGACAGTATTTTTCCCTCCTATGCTGGTTCATTGTTATAGGACCAAGGAGTGGAGTGGGATAAGGCGATGGCCAGTTGCAGCATCAAACAATTTATTCTGCTCTCTTTTCACCTTTTTGTTTTAAACCTTTGGGGAAAATTTTCAAACTTATAGATTTTTAAGGTATAATATAGAAAACCTTTCTTTCTTCCTTGCCCCCGAACCATTTGAGAGTAGGCTGCTGGCACCATGCCATGTCGTCACCACCAGGCATTTTAGTGTGACTTTCTTATAAACCAGGGCGTTCTCCTACATAGTCACAATATAGGTATCGAAATCAGGAAACTAATATTGATTTGCTGCTGTCATCTAATCCTCAGATCCCATTCCTATTTTGCAGCTGTCCTAAAAATACCCTTTATAGCAGAAGCGCCCAGGCCAGAGTCATGTTTTGCTTTTCCTCGTCATGTTTCTCTGGCTTCCTCCAACCAGCAGCAATTCCTTAGTTGTTCAGTGACTTTTACCATGCTTTTGAAGGCCAGCTGCTGTTCCTCAACTTGAGTTTGGCTGTTTCTTCATGATTGTATTGAGGTTAGGCATTGGCAGGCAAGGGCTTCCCTGGTGGCTCAGCTGGTAAAGAACTTGCCTGCCAGTGCAGGAGCCTCAAGAGATGTGGGTTCGATTCCTGGTTTGAGAAGATCCCCTGAAGAAGGAAATGGCAACCTGCACCAGTACTCCTGCCTGGAAAATTCCTGGGACATAGGAGCCTGGCAGGCTATGGTCCATGGGGTCTCACAGAATTGGACACGACTGAGTGACTAACACTTTGACTTTCATAGTAATATTTATCATCCTGGACCTTCATTCCTGGTCAGCACACACACACACACACACACACACACACGTCAGGCATGGTTTACGTGGCCCTGGTGCTGTATTCTTTTCATTGCCTCCTACACATGTTTTTGATTTCTTTCATTACTGATGATGTTCACTTAGTCACTTGATTAAGGCCGTGTCTGCCAGGCTTGTCCACTGTAAAATTACTTCTTTCCCTTTTAATTAATAAGAACTTTGTTAAGAGTCCTCTGAGACTAGATATGTATCCTAGTCCTCATCAGACTTTTAATTTGTTCACTCATGTATTTTTATCAGCACAGACTGGTAATTTCCTCTTTCATTCAGTGGGTTATAATCCATCATTATCATTATTTATTTTGATCCTTCAGTGGTCCCACATATGGCTAGTGTGACCCCATATAAGCAGGTTTCTGTGTGCTTCTGACACAATTCCGTCTTTCTTTGGGTATCTCCTTAGGTTCTGACACATGAAGATGTTTTAGGTTCATCTGATATTTTCCCTGTCCATCTTTGGAATCATCTATTGATTCAATGATCCCTGGTGTCTTTTAGTGAATAATGGTTTTAGAAACCAAGCATTAGGGCTTTGGTATGTTTATTGCTGTGGGGGTGTTGCTACTTCCAAATCTTCTTAGTTGTCAGGGCTAGGAAATATATCTATATATCTATATATCTGTGTGTGTTAAATATCATTAATTTCTCTATCCATGAGTTCGTGCCAGTATCTTCATTTCCACTTTTCTCCTTTTTCATGTTTGTAACTGGCTTCTTTGCTGACGAGAAGCCTGGCTCCTGTCATTTTCTATATATTTACTTATTTGGCACCTTCCCCACCCTCAATATGTAATCAGCTGCTTGCCACTGCTGCTGGCTGTCCCCCCAACCACTCACCAGTGGGAGGCTCTGCCATCCTGTGCCAAGGCACTGTAGCTCTCCCCTACTTTTAATGGTGGCCACATCAATTTTTAGGCCACCTTAGGAACTTCCCTGGTGGCTCAGACGGTAAAGCGTATGCCTACAATGTGGGAGACCCGGGTTCAATCCCTGGGTCGGGAAGATCTCCTGGAGAGGGAAATGGCAACCCACTCCAGTATTCTTGCCTGGAAAATCCCATGGACAGAGAAGCCTGGTGGGCTACAGTCCATGAGGTTGCAAAGAGTCAGACATGACTGAGCAACTTCACTTTCAGGAAACAGATGGAAAGATTTCTTATCATTCAGTATCATAATCTGTAAGTGCAGTTTTCCTGGGGTTGGTAGATCTGATGGTGAAGGGATACTAGATCACATTTTACAGTAACGCATACCAGAGTGTTACTCTCTGGGCAGGCATCCTTTGTTGGAGAAGCCCTGTTGGGAGGTCACATACTCATGCCATTGAAGTTGCTGTTGCTCAAACAGGTTTGGAATACCTCCTTCTGGGACTGCTTTTATAACTGCTTTACAAGCCAATCCAGAAACCCAGCCTTGTTACTCTCCTGCCGTCATCCTACTTAAAAGCAACCAGAGCTGCTTAAACAGCTTTGGGAAAATTATATTATTTTCATTGCAATTATTTATTTACATGCTCATCTCCCCCATTAGACCATGAGCCCCCTACGAGCTGAGGCTCACTTCATACTGCATAGCGTCCAACTCAGTAGTTGTTGAATAATTCAATGAATGAATCTTATTTTTGGTTCCATTTTCTCTAGCTTATGTGCCCGATTTAGTTCCAAATGACTCAGCTGTTTCCAAAAATGAAATCCAGCCTCAGAGTATGAGTATTTACCGTAGTTGAGGAGAATCAAAAAGTACATGTCTCAGGTAGGAATGCAATATCAGAAGAGGAATTTTCACAGAGTTTTGAGCAGTCTCAAGAATGTGTTTATAGTGTTCTGAAGCATCAGTTTAGACGGTGATGATATTCTGTCATTGTACTTATGAACTGTGGTGTTCGTTAAAAGATTAGCATCATTCTTTAATAGTCAGTTGTATTTTATGTGCATCATAAACTGAATGCTGATAGTAAGGTCACAGCCACCAGAAATACCTCCCTATGCTTTTATGTTCGCTGCTGGTGATTTATGATCAGAGTAGCTGTAATGTCACAGAATGTTGTTCTCATCACTAAAGAGTGTGATGCGTGTTGTTCAGTAATATAATAATTATTGATGTAAAACATCCATGTTCTGCTCCTCCCCTGAGGAGTCTTATCTTGTCATTGTTCAAAGCTTCCGTCACATCCCCTCATTATAGAAAAAAAGGAAAGACTGGAGTAGGCCAGAGAGAGCCTCCCCAAGGGGTTGGGAGAACACAATAATGACCATGTATGTCAGTGTACGTTGCTTCCGCCAAATGTTTACGTGACTGAAATCTTTAAAACACTTAACAACTTTGGCAGTCTTGAGGGAAGAAAGCAAAGTTGGACAAAGGGAGGAATATGCAGATCAATACGTGTGGTTGTGTGTCTGTGGGGCATATGGGGAGCAGGTAAGTGAAGACAGGAGCCGTGGGTCTTCTTAAGGGGTAGCTGCCCTACGTCAGTCCTTAGAGTTGGGTTAGAGGCTGCTGGGCCTCTGTGTGTGCTGACCATGGGAGATCTTTCAGAGCCCCTGTCGTGTCAGGACAGTGTGGGATTTGGACTTGGAGAAGGGGATGAAGCGCTAGTCCTCAAGCCATGAATTCTAACTGCACGTCTGCCCTTGAGCCAGTTACCCCTATGAACGTCCCATTTCCTGTTTTCCCATTCAGATGGTCACACAGGTGTGTTGGGAGGCTTAATGAAAGCACCCACCAAATGAATCACATAAATGAAAGTCTATCAAAGTGTTGTTTTCCCTGCATTTTATATTATTAAAAAAAAAAGATCGAGACGATGGTACTGCTTCCTTTCCACCAACTCATTTGCTTTCCCAGTCCCGGCCCACTCATGTTTCTACAAACAAGGGTGGTGCCCCAGATCCTTTCCAGGATTGCCACACCCTACGGGTGACTCTGGCCAGAGTCTGTAATGAAGGTTTCTCAGAGGCAGGCTGAGATAGGCACTTTGACAGGAAAGTGGGATATCTAGACAGAAAAGCAGGAGAAGGTTCCAAGAGAAGGGCGTTTGCCACAGAACTTACCATTTAGATTTGGGAGTGATAGGAATACAGACATTCTGATATTTCTATTAAGGCTGTCAGGGCTTAATAAAGTTCCTCTTGGAGCCAGAATCACACGTGCTTATTATGGTTGGATCAATTGATACACCCATCCCCCGGATCAGGGAGCAAACTGGAATCAACAGTGCCACCAAGTGGCACCAGGCTAATCAGCAAGTGGAAACTTGCTGTCTTAACAGCAGCTTCCTCCAGGGCATTGCCCAAGTATCCATCTCTGTCTCTTTCTTTCTCTAAAAATAAGATCAAGTATATTTTCCTTGGCTGGATATAGAGAGAATGATCTGGAAAATGAACCTTCCTCGGGCATGTGGAATAGTAGAGATAGATGATTCTTCTTTACTAAGCAAATGAAGCTGTTGAAGGCCTGTCCAACTGAGCATGTCATGGAGGTAGAAACCTCTGCATATGTGTATACAGGCCATTGATAAAAACAGTGGCATTGGGCTGTGTGTGTTGGGATCTGAGAAGTATTTCAAGGTGTATTGACCAGGAATGAAGGTCCAGGATGATAAATATTACTATAGATAATTCTAAATAGCACTGACACTAAAAAGGGCTATATTTAGGAAAGGAAAACATTTATTATACTCTGTGGTCTTTTCATTTTTTATGTAGAAGATTTGTTTTTCTGCTTGTAAAAGCGTTCATTGTAATCATTCGTAAAGTTTATTATTTAAGAAACAATGTGTTTTACTTGTTCAAATACTTTGTGGAAAGTGAAAATGAAAGTGCTAGTCGCACAGTCGTGTCCGACTCTTTGCAATCCCGTGCGCTGTAGTTCGCCAGGTTCCTCTGTCCATGGTATTCTCCAGGCAAGAATACTGGAGTGGGTTGCCATTCCCTTCTCCAGGGAATCTTCCTGACCCAGGGATCAAACCTGGTTCTCCTGCTTTGCAGGCAGATTCTTTGCCATCTGAGCCACCAGGGAAGTCAATACTTTGTATGTAACACAAAATGTTAATATTTTCAAGATATGCAGAAACCTACTTCATCCCTGTTCATTCTCCCATCATTAAGACAAGAACATATTTGTACTTATGCTGCTGTGTTTATTTTTAGGTCTACACTTATATGCAAAATATGAGATAAGCTTCCAGCCTTGGTTGTTGTCTTCCCCATTATTTATATTTTTTTTCACTGATAGAACATATTTTCTATATTCTTCTTCTCCTCCACTTCTGGTCCTCAAAAGCGTATCTGTGAAAAGAGGTCCTAGAATCAGTCTCTCAGTGTCCGTGCTATGACCCTGACTCTGCAGTGTTCATTTTACTCCATAGTTTGGCAATTTGTGGAATTGCTTTTCTATGCGCTAAAGCACTTCCTTGTGGTCATGAATGGTGCTGGGGAGCCCATAGGTTTTTATAAAATCCTGTTGCACCTAAGAGGCATAAACCTCAGAGGAGAGAGATTTCCTCCTACCTTCTGGGAGTGTTGAGGGGAGGGACTGGTGCTGGGGGATTTCTGAACGGACAGAAGTGAGACACAGAACATGGGGAGGGTGAGTGGAACCAGCAGAACAGCGGGTGAATTCTGTGAAAATGGCAGTGGTTTTATTTTTGCTATCGAAAACAACTTACCTTACTGTGCAGCAGATGTGAAGGGGATGAGTGAGGGAAGAAGCTTTAATTTATTCCCCCCTCTTTTTTTTTTTTTTTTAAAGAAAGATAGATGAGCTTGATTTTTCAGTACTGCACAGAACAAAAATAAGATGGACTCTAACAATCTTAATTTAAAAGTTAGTATTATAATGTAGGTCAGTTTTGGACTTGGATGGCTCTTATTTTATATATAATTTTTATTATGATAAAATACACTTTAAATTTGCTATTTAAACCATTTTTAGTGTCTAGTTCTGTGACATTAAGTGCGTTCGCAGTTCACATTGTGGTCTAGTCATTGCCACCATCCATCTCTAGAACTTTTTAATCTTCCCAAACTGAAACTCTGTACCTATTAAACAATAACTCCTCATTCTCCCCTCCTTCTGGCCACTGGCAACCACCATTCCACTTTCTGTCTTTATGAATTGATCACTGTAGGTACCTTATATACCTGGAATCACACAGTATTTGTCTTTTTGTGACTGGCTTAAATCACTTAGCATAATGTCTTCAAGATTCATTTGCGTTTTAGCATGTGTCAGAATTTCCTTCCTTTTCAGGTAGTATTCCACTGTATGCAGAGACCACACTTTGTTTATTCACCCATCTATGGGCACTTGGGTTTTCCATTTTTGGCTATTGTGAATACTGCTGTACAAGTGAGGTGCGAATATCTGTTGGACGTCCTGCTTTCAGTTCTTTTAGGTCTATACCCAGAAATGGAGTTACTAGGTCATACAGTAGTTCTGTGTCTAATTGTTTTGGAAACTATCATACCATTTTTCACAGCGGCTGCACATTTCATACTCCTACCCACAATGCACAGGGGTTCCAATTTCTCCACATCCTTGCCAACATTTGTTAGTTTCTTCTTCTTCTTTTAAATAACAGCCACCTAAATGTGTGTGAAGCGGTATCTCGTTGTGGTTTTGGTTTGCATTTCTCTGATTAACGATGTTGAGCATCCTGTCATGTGATGAGTGGCCATTGTAGATCTCCTTTGGAGAAATGTCTGTTCAAGTCCTTTGCTCATTTTTAAGTTGGATTGTTTGTTATTTTGTTGTTGAGTTGTTATATATTCTGGATATCAGTCTTTTATCAGATGCAGGATTTGCAGATATTTTCTTAGGGTGGCTATATTTAAGTGGATTGTTGATTTAAGTGGATGGTAATGTTCTGGGCTGATAAAATCTACCATTTAAATGATGTAAGCTAGTAGACAACTGCTGACGCTAATGTTTGAAGAAAATGAGGGTTACCCTCTGGATTAGCAGACTGTGCTGGAGAGCAGGGACAGAATCTTTTCCTTTTGGGTGACCACACCATCTGCAGGGAGGACTGGTTCACAAGGGTAAACAGCTCCTGCTAAGTCCCCTCGGTGTGACTGGTTGGTTATGTGACATTATTGCCATGTGGTATAATATCACAGGTCACAGATGTAACCGTGTGACGCCGAAGTAATCAAGTTAATGATGGAGCTGGTCTTGTTATTTCAAGGGCCTGAAGAAAAAGAAACAGGCTCTCTGTTTACAGCTCTCCTGTTATCAGCCAGGAACACAGCCCAGTTAGAATCCAACCATTTTAAAGAAATGAAGAAACTGGTGGGTGTTCCAGAGGTGTTTACCCCTTAGCATTTATTTATGTAAGTAGCTGTTACTAGGTCCTTTCATGTGTTTGTAATTCAAAATGTTATTGTATTTCGAGAGAGGGTGTTCTACACTTATTTCAGAATAGAGAAATGTTTCTTCCATTTTCTCTTCTTTTTTTCTTCTTTTTTGGGGTGATAATCCTAAAAGACGTAAAGCAGATAAATGAAAAGCAGCATTTGACTGGAGATGCGCTGGTGGTCTCTCAGTTAACAACCTCTACCACGAGGAGGACAAAATCGGTTTCTAGGAGGAACCTATAGAAGTTGTTGGCAGGATCTCCACCTGTGATGAGCCACCAGTCTCCTTGCACCTGGGTCTAAAAAGGCACATGATGTGTGGAGAAAACATATTTATACGTACAAGCTGACGCAGTTTATGCATGTTTATCATGCATGTTTATGCTAAAGGAAGTGAACTGGGATGATCCATAGGCCTGAGGGTAGGGTGAAACTATAAATGGGTGAGGATTTTTGAGTATAGTTTTGAAAGACAGCAATAACATGAATTGGCATAAAAACAAAATTATAGTTGTAGTAGGCATTTTATAGTGTTGTCATCTCTTTTCCTCCTTGCTACATATAACAGGATTCATGGAAGTCCATTAGATCTGAGGAATTTTTGGAGGATAGTAGGAGAAAGAAAGTAGGGAGACTGTTGAATATAATAAACGAGGGCCTTTCTCCAGGGTGAGGAATGCACCACCTCTTGAGCAGTCATGGAAGGCCTTTCCAGACTCTGTGGCCCCTCTTACGGAGGCCACTTGCATGCCCTGCTTTGTCCAGCCTCTGTCCCAGCACAGGGGAGCTACCAGCTCATTTTGTCTGTAACTGGAGTAGAGTTGACCTGACAGCTGAGCGCTGAGCTGCTTGTGGGAACTGACCCAGAGCCACCGTGGCATACATACCCTTCGTGTGCTCCCCCTTCTGTCGCTTGTCCTCCCTGTGATGGCAGCTAAAAGCCCTGTGGCCTATCTTGCCTCTGTGCAGTGCGCCTTTCCATTGTCCCAGCACCTGTTTCAGAGGATTTTATTCTTGGCTTCTGATAGAAGTGGCACCTCCAGGGGGGTGGGTCTAATGGCGGCCCCAGATATGTCCATCAGGAACCTCAGAATGTGACTGTCTTTGGAACCATGGTCTTTGCAGATGGAAGAAAGGTCCAGCTCTCTGGATGAGGTCTTCCTGGATTAGGGTCGGCTCTTACCTCCAATGACAAGCATCCATCTAAGAGACAGAAAAGAAGACACACAGGGCCTGAGGCCACGTGAAGATGGAGGCTGAGACTGGAACGACGCAGCCAGAAGCCAAGGGTGGCCTGCAGCCCCCAGATGCGAGGATGAGAGGACAGAGTCACGGAATTGATTCTCTCTCAGAACCCCCTGCAAGAATGAACCCTGCTGAAATCTTGATGTCAGACTTCAGGCCTCCAGAACTGTGGACAGTTTTATTGCTTTGTTTTAAGCCTCCAGGTTTGTGGTCATTTGTTTGGGCAGCACTAGGAAACAGTCCATTAGTTGTGCTGGACACGGTAGCTGCGTGGTCTGTACATGAATAGATGGACACAGAGAGCTTCAGGACTGAAAGAATCCTAGAGACACTGATTTAGTCGTTTTTTTTTTTTTTTACCTCTGGCTGCACATTAGAACATCTGGAGAACTTTAAAAAAAGGTTACATGCTGGATCCCTAAACCCAAAGCAGGCAAATCAGAATCTCGGGGGCCTGGGGTAAGGGGGTATTATTTCTGGAAGCATCCTGGGTGATTCGAATGCACAGCCTGGGTTTAGAACCACTGGTCTCGTCTGGCTGTTGTATTTTACAGATGAAGAAGCCGAGACTGGGTAAAGCTGCCCTGTGGGCCAAAGAGGTCCTGAAAACATCCTTCTGTGAAGCCTGAGGAGGGGGAGAAAAACTGCTCCTTTGGGCAGAAGAATGAGTCTGTTTGTAAAATAAAGGTTTAGAGGGAAAGGGGGAAGAAGGGAGTCAATTCATCTCATTTCGGGCTTTGTAGGGACTAGAAATGAAGAAGGAGGAGGAAGTCATCTGCTGATATTTTCCAGGGTCCTCCCCTCAGTCCTGTTATAAAAAGACAGTTTGTTCACACAATACAAGAAATGTACACTAGTGCAAAGTATTTATGAATATTATTACCTTAATACCTATTTAGGTAAATACCTAAAATGAAGATTTTCAGGTGCTTTATTCCATTAAGAAATTTAAATAGTCTAGATTTCTCTTTGGCAAAGGAGATGAATAGTTGTGTTTAAAGCCTTATTATGGGTGAGTGTTTTAGTAAATAACATAGAAGATTTAATGTTCAGAGTAATTGTTGGAAAAAAAAAGAGTGTCTGTTGAAACAGGACCTTGGATCAGGGCTGTGGTATTAAATCTAATCACCCCACTTAGGCTCTCCCTCCTTTGGAGACTCATAAAGATAAGGGTAACAGGATAATTGGGATATTATGTACTCTTTAAAACAGCGTGATTTAGTCCAAGTAGGAATTGCTGGGGCTCTAAATTAATCCCCTGGGGAACAAATGAAAAATATATATGTGATATATTATCGAGGTATATATTTTGGTGGTTTGATATCTTGGAGTGTCTCACATTAATCTGTCATTAATTTTCACGAGGGCAGTCTGACGGTGATTAAAGCATACCTAGATAATCAGAAGCTAAAGAAGCCCACCGAGAGATTTACTTAAATGATCTAATCAGCTTTTCTTTTCATAGAAGACACAAAACTGAGGTCCTGATGACTGGAGGGCATTGACAATCCCAGGGCACTTTTCATAAGAGTCCGGGTATTTAGCCCCAGTGTCCTGGCCAAATTCCAACTCAAGTAATGCCATTTTGTCTCCCGAAAAGTCCCCCTGCAGTTCCCAGTGGATACAGTATTATTCTTCCCTTCCTGTCCAGAGGGTGAGGCTTTGTGCGGACGTGGCACTGTGTGCGGCAAATCCGATGCTTCATTTCTTTTATGAGTGCCTGCGTTTTGGTTAAACTGCCATAAGTACATGGTAGGGGATATTTACAGGACTTGCACTCACAGAGGAAAATGTCCTAAGATTTATTCTTTAGCAAAACTTGTTTATGTCTTCTGTAAAAAATGATGGTGTGATTAATTTTATTAGATAGTAATCAGATATGAAAGCAAGTATGTACATTTTAGTCTCTTTGTACCTTATTTTGTTCTATAGAAACAATTATATGGTTGCCAGTGATCCATGCCAGGATGTATTAAAATGTGTACAATCAAGCGTTTCTTTGTTTGTAAAATGTAAGTAAAGATTTAGAAATGCTCAAAAAAACATTAACGTAGAGACTTAAATATGGAGTGATGAGAAGATTTTGGACACCCTGGTTAATGGAGCTAACACTCATTGAGACAATTCTGATTCAGGGAGCAAAGAGATTAATTCTTTTGGCCTGGACTCTGGTTTCATAACAGCAAACCTGGACAGCTTGACAAACTATTTCTGGAATCCTGTTTTTTTTTTTTTTTTTTTAAGCATTCTGTTCACTTAGGGGGGAGATTTTCCAGTTGGTTTGTGTGAGTGTGATGCCACAAGGGACAGTTGGCTGCTCTGCATGAACAGGATGGCTGATGACTCTTGGAAGTGCCCCATGGCATTTTTGTCCTGGGAGACCGAGAGAAACCAATACAGAACCTCTTGAGAGATTAAGGGAAACCAAGGCAGAAAGCTGGGAGAAAAGCTCGTTTAGTACAAATTGGAAAATAATCATGATAAAGATGAGAAAGTTCAAATGATACCAAGAGATACCCTAAATATTTTAGGTTTAAAGGTTGAAACTTGAAGCAAATTATATTATTAGCTGGTGGGGTGCCATCTATGGGGTCGCACAGAGTCAGACACGATTGAAGCGACTTAACAGCAGCAGCAGCAGTATTTATATGTTCAAATTCCCTTTCTCGTTGTTTCCTCCTTTGACATTGGTCAGGACTTTTTGGTTGCAAGTGACAGGAACGCAACACTAACTAGCCTAAAGCAGAAGAGAGGAGGTACTGGCTTGCTGCCTGATGGCTGAGGAGCCCAGGCGTCAGTGGGTCCTGGGGTTATCATCTCAGCTTTTCTGTCTCTTAACTTTTTCTGGGTAGCCTCTTTCCTTGTGATGATGGCAAGATGGCCTTTTAGTAAGCTTCACCTTTACCTCCTAGCTGGCTCTGCAGAAAGAACTTTCCTTCTCTAGTAGTTTGAATGCACACTCCACAATTATTTGCTGGAGTCTGATTTTAATCACGTGTCCATCTGTGTGGCCAGGAGGATGATACAGACTGAAGGGGTGGGGGTTCGACCAGCCACACGCAGACCAGAGGGACTGGATCATTCCAAAGGGAAGAGCAAATTGATGCTAACAGAAGGGGGAAAATGGATGCTGAGCATCAGATTGCAGATAGACACCACTGACATGTAAGTGACAATGCATTTATTTGAAAGTGCTCATCTACACTTTTTTGCCTTTGTATAAGGGCTCAACACATTTGACTATACATATGTAAGATGGAGCATCATGGAGCCGGCCTCTTAGTCTTGTTGCCTACCTAGCAGAGAAATTCACAATTTCAGTGTCTGTGCTAAATGGTCTTTCAGCTTCTACTTAAATCCTTGGAAGATAATAAGTTTGTTACTCCATAAGTGAGTATATTCCATTAAAAATGTATTTATCTATTTATTTATTTTTGGCTGGGCTGGGTATTAATTGCTGCATGTGGGCTTTCGCTAGTTGAGGTGAGCAGGGACTATTCCATTAAAAACGTATTTATCTATTTCTTTAATTTTGGCTGGGCTGGGTCTTAATTGCTGTGTGTGGGCTTTTGCTAGTTGAGGTGAGCAGGGACTATTCCACTAAAAATGTATTTATCTGTTTCTTTATTTTTGGCTGGGCTGGGTCTTAATTGCTGCGTGTGGGCTTTCACTAGTTGAGGTGAGCAGGGACTACTGTCTAGTTGTGGTGCTCAGGCTTCTCATTGAGGAGCAGGGTCTCTAGGCATGCGAGCTCAGTAGTCGTGGCTTGTGGGCTCTAGAGCGTGAGTTCACTAGTTGTGGCACCCAGGCTTAGTTGCCCTGCAGCATGTGGGAGCTTCCTGGACCAGGGATCGAACCCATGTCCCCCTGCACTGCCAGGCAGATTCTTTACCATTGGACCGCCAGGGGAGTCTCAGTATATTCCATTTTAATAGGAAGCTCTTCTTTCTCACATTAAGTTGAGAATTTCCCGTCTCCTCTGTTGCCTTTGGGCTAATGGGCCCTTTTCTGCCTTTTGGAGTCATATAGAGTAAATGTCATCTTTCTAAACCAGTCTCATGTGTGGCTCTTTCAAATCCTATTTTGTCTCTTGGCTACATACACCTATTCTGTTCATTGTACCTTCTCTCCCTACCTCCTCCTGCTCCCTCTTTAAAAAAAAAAAATCTTTATGTATTTTAATTGGAGGCTAATTACTTTACAGTATTGTGGTGGTTTTTGCCACACATTGACGTGAATCAGCCATGGGTGTACCTGTGTCCCCTGCCCTGAGCCCAGAAACCTTATAAATGCTCATTATTGGAGGAAACTCTGTCTCCCCAATTTTGTGGCAGTTGTTGAACATGTAGTTCGTTTTTAGACGTTTCTCAAGTTCCTCATGAATTATAGTTTGGGACTTGATATAGAGTTTATCATGAAAGTGAATTTTAAAAATAGCACTCTCAAACATTGATGTATTCAATTTTAAAAGTAAAGTTATTTCAGAAACATAGGCCTTTAAACTTTTTTGGTGTGTGCTCTAAACATTCTAAAGATGGAGCAAACGGGGCATGATGACAGTAATTCTGAAGTGCCCTTAAATAGTCCTTGGATACAAATATTTAGTTAAATTGTAGGAGATTAGTGATTTTGTAGATCAGAATTAAGATTCTAATGCACACGTGACCTAGTAAACGAACTCTTAACAAGGGATGTCTCATTGTTCTCCCTTGTATAACTGTGTTTTTAGTATGGTAAATCCAAGCCAAGAATATTAAAATCTTGGCTTTTTAGAGGAAATTCAGAGGCTGAAAATAAAACTCTTTTATTAGTGATTTACATTTCTGGATCAGCGTCATTTTCCTTTAGCTAAATAGCTTAAATTTGTCTTAGAGAAGATGTATATTGTTTTGTTTCCTGTTTTTTCCACTTTAGACTGGGCCTCTTTTAATCAGTAAATTTTGTTAATTCTTAACCTTTATTTTTGTTTATAAACATTAGCATGAATAAGATTGATCAACATTGAATTGCCCTTGCCTTTATGGGAAATAAAGCAGTAGCAAATTTATTCATTTATCTAGGTGATGACTACTGTTTTCATGAAAAGTTCACTAATAATTAACATTTTGCCAAGAATGGCAATATATAGTATGTATTGTGGGTGAAAGTCCGGAGGAAAGGAAATTTGTCATCTTTAAGAAGCATATACACTTCTTATAAAATAGGGAGGAGAAGCCTAATGGCCTTTAAATGTTATCTAAGCCTATGAGAATGGAGGGAAGTGACCCAAGTCTTAGGAAGATTGTTCTGCACTCTCTCATTTTCCACACAGCTTAATGCTGATGTGGAAAGATTGATGGATCTTGAGTTGGCAGAACTATTAGTCTAAGAGGAGGATGAATTGAGGATGCAGGTGTGGAAGGAGAGAGAGGAGGGCTAACACGGTACCGGGTGGAAGAAAGGTGTGCAGCTGCTGATGCTAAGACCAGAAGAGCAACTTGTCACATGCGATTTCGACTGAAACCCATCACCCAGCTTTGTTAATGTTCTGACCTAGTGCAATTTCTTTTCCAGTGACTGTTCCAGGAATCACGTGCCAGATGGAGTGAAAGTGTTACTGGGCCCTATTACTAGTCCCATCTGCTCCCTCCCCTGGGGCTTTGCAGCTGCAGGATTAAAGACTAATCCTGAGTGACAGATGTAGAAGGGGGCAATCCTTATACATAGTAGGTGCTCAATAAATGCCATTGGATTTGAGTGAAGACATTAGTGATTGATGGGGCAGCTTGTGCAATAAGAAACATGAGTCAAGACATGAACATGTTTTAGAACAGTTTCTGCCTACAATTCAAAAGGCAACATTCCAGTCCTTCCCATCTTTCTTTCTTCTTAAACAAATACTTTCTGAACACCTGCTAAGTACTTAATTCATTTTAGGCAATGTGCATGGAAAAGCAGTTGCATAATCCCAGTTTTTTTTTTTCCTTTTTTTGAAATTGAGGCTGTGTACCTACTTTTTTGTCCTGTAACATGTGCTTTAAAAAAGTCATCTCAAATCCTCCTGAATTACTGCCAAGTTTGAAGAAAACAAAACAGCACTTTTATTCATTTATGTGTAGAGTGTATTAAGCAGAAAAATGTGATCAAGTTCATGATGTAAATAACAAAACAGACTTGAAAGAATTCCGTGTCTCTCTGAAACTAAAGCAAATGCTGTGGGTCAGATTTTTCTCTTCACTCAGAGTGAGGTTTCTCCCTGTTCCTTAAAGGCACTTGCGTGTTTAGTTCAGTGCCTTCCAGGAATAAACTCTTTCAATGAGTCATTATCAGGCAGATTCAGATACACAGGGAGCGCTACCTATATTTGTACTAAATATTTGTAACAACACACCTTCCTAATACCAGTTAAAAAGCCCCTCTGCGGCTTATTTCTTCCCTCCAGTGCCTATCTCATTCTCAAAGATTATTTTTCTGCTTGCACAAATCAGTTTCCTTGCTCAGGCTGCTTCCTACCCGTCCCCTCCCCCGACCACAAACCCCTACCCCTAAATCTGTCTGCACATCTCTATGGCACCGATCACCATAGCATCTGTTTAGTAGTATCTGTGCTAATTATCCTGTCTTTAAGACACAGTGTCTTGGTTTGTTAGAACAGAATTTATACTGCATTTCCAATTATGGGCATTTATAGGTAATTGCTTAATTTTGATGTGGTAAGAACATGGTTTGTAGTATTTTTAGAAATAGTAATTAGAAATGCATTTCCCTAAATCATTACTTTAAAAACATCAATAACACTTAATGAAGAATTAGAATAACCTAATTAGTAGAAGTTAATAAAAACTTTCAGTTGCCTTAAATGGTCAATCAAACTAAAGGGGATTGTGTATATTGTTAATTTTTTTCTTAAGATTGGGTCAGAGCCCTATGTACTGAATGTGAACTCATGAATTTTCTTTTTCTGTATCCTTGGCCATTGTTTTTACGATTATTGTGGTGGTTGACTTGAATTGTTTTTCTGAGTAGGAAACACCCTCAATAGATAGAAATCAGCACTTATCTTGGCTTTGCAGTAAAAATCTCAAAATAGCATAGAAGTTTTTAAGGAGTGAACAAATCTGTAGAAATCAGAAAGGAAATATTTATATATTTTTAGAAATCTTATTTGAATTCAAATTGTTTTTTGACCTCTACTATATATTTTAATAGGTACTAGTTTTCTATTTAAAGCTTCCATCATTGCTGTGGATTTTTAAACAACAAGGCAAAACAAAAATCGCGAGTAGAAAAAAATCCCCAAACTGTAATTCTGGAGATACTTAAAAGCAGTGAGAATCAGGGGGAAAATATAACCAACATTGGTGCTCTGGGTTTGAATAGAGAACTTTGATAATCTCAGTCGTGTTTCTATAGATTTCATTAAAGAGACCTTCCAACTTCATGTTACTCATTATGATTTACTTATTAAGTTTAATTAAATGTTATTCTAATGTTAGTCTAAAATATTAGGTATCTCATGACTTAGTGATTTGATATTAATTGCAAACTTAGAGCGTTAGGTACCACGCAGGACAGAGTCCACAGCCTGTGTCCTTGATGGCCCTTGGGGAGCAATTTGGGAGGACAGGGCCATGCATGTGATGTGTGCCAGGGTGGACACCCTAGGAGGTCAGAATGAAGGTGGAAAGGTATAAGGAAGCAAGATCATGACTGTGTGTGTGATTGAGAGTCTTTTTCAAATGCCAGGGGTTTCGTGGGGGTCCTTCTTCAGTCCCTGGAGTAACTGAGAATATATAGTAATGTCTCAGGTGTCCCCTAGGTGAAGTCATTCCAGCGCTCTTATACCTGTGGCCTCTTGTGCAACCTTTGTTTCTGATGCTTTATCTTTTGTATACTCAACTTTTGGTTCTCCTTTGCAGCAAAATCACTGTTGTAGATTCATCTTCCTGACCACAGCTTGGCCGCTGATACACTCTTCTCAAATATTCAAAGCACTAAAAAAATTTGATGGCACAGCACTGTTACCTCCCAGAGACCCCTTTTCAAGTTCTAGTTCTGTTGTGTTGTAATAGACCAGTGGGGGACTTAGGAGTTGGCCGGATAACACACATATCTAAATCCCTCAGATATGGAAACAAAGGAACACAATTTCTAACAGCACTCCTGGGCATACATAACAGATTCCTTTAAAAAATCTCATATCTTTCTCTTTATTGCCTTTTCCTTCTTCCCCTCCCCCTAGCTTATGCTGTCTCTCACCCTAACATGTTGTGATAGAGTTTTCTTAGCTCAGTGGCTAAGAATTTAGCTGTATTGATTTGTCACATTGCACCTGCTGAAATTCTAGCAGAAAAAAACTTGGCAAATGAAACAGAACTCAGTCTGAGAAAATTAAACCTCACAAATTATGCAGCAGCTGTGTACAGATAGAACCCTACCAGAATCTTCATCACGGACTACTTCGATATGCTTGCTGTAGATCTTGGCTCCTTTCACTGGGCTTGCATTTTCCATGTTGGGAAAGCACATTTTGGGGTGGTCATTTCATCTGGAAGAAGCAGACACTTGACTCACATGGCTGTGTGACTGCATCTTCGGCTTCTGTGCCTGGAGAGTGTGGTTTACAGATTACTGTCTGTAGAGCAGAGCTGACTCAGGTACAACCTCTGCAGAGGAGAAACCGATGCCGAAGAGTCACTTGGTGTAGGCAGCTCAAACCTGAGGGACTGTGAGGCCAAGGAGGACCCAGCCATCTTTAGGGGCAAAATAACATTTAAGAGAAGAATGACATTAGCGTGCTTTCTTTGGAGTAAATCTGAAGAGTGTTATGTCTTCCTAGGATCTCTGAACTTTTTTTTTTCTTATGGCTACAATGTTTGTGGTGCTGAAATAAAGCTGTCAGTTTTGAGGAAACTAAGACATTTTTTGGCTTATATACACTCTAAGAAAAGCACTCTGGGATGCTCTCCATTATGATTCCTGGTTACAGGCACTGAGAATGTTGTCTTGAATGAGAGTTTGGAGAAATTTAGATAGATGAACTTGTGAAAAAGCTGTTTATATAAAAAAGCAAATGTCACTTCATATTAGGAATTTCTACCTTTTAAAAAAATTTGTTCACTCAAGACACGTGTTTTAAGTGTCTGCAAAGCCCAAGGCCCAGTTTAGAAACTGGGGATATAGCAATTCCCTTGTTGTCATGGAACTTCATTCTAGTGAAAGGACACAGATTTTTTTTTTTCAAAGGTGAGTAGCTCACAAATCGCATGATGCTCGATGCTATGGAAATGGTAATGCAGTGAAAGAGAATGGTAGGTTGAGAGGCGGATTTCTGTTTTCTGCAGGATGATAAAAGATGGTCCAGTCAGGGGATATTTGAATAGACCTGAAGTGAGAAGGTGAGCTGTGATATTTGAGGGAAGAACAGATATAAAGAAAGGAGGTAAAGCGTGGAGATGTGTTGAAAAAAAGTAAGAACAATGAATGGAGAGAGTACAGGGCAGAGCATGTAAGGGATGGAAGAATCAGAAATCATAAAAAGTCTTTTGGAAGATTTTAAGAATTTTGACTTTCACTAACTGAGAAGAAAAGAATGATGGTATCTGATTTATGTTCTAAAAGTTCTGTCTGGTTACTCTGTTGAGGATAGGCTGTAGGAGGCACAGGTATATGCAGGAAGACCCATCAGGGGTCACTGGCAGTAGTCCAGATGAGAAATGATGGGGTTTGTGCCTTGGTAGTGAGAGTGGATGGAGAGGCAATGGCACCCCACTCCAGTACTCTTGCCTGGAAAATCCATGGATGGAGGAGCCTGGTAGGCTGCAGTCCATGGGGTCGCTAAGAGTCGGACACAACTGAGTGACTTCACTTTCACTTTTTACTTTCATGCACTGGAGAAGGAAATGGCAACCCACTCCAGTGTTCTTGCCTGGAGAATCCCAGGGATGGGGGAGCCTGGTGGGCTGCCATCCATGGGGTCGCTAAGAGTCGGACATGACTGAGTGACTTCACTTTCACTTTTTGCTTTCATGCACTGGAGAAGGAAATGGCACCCCACTCCAGTGTTCTTGCCTGGAGAATCCCAGGGACGGGGAAGCCTGGTGGGCTGCTGTCTCTGGGGTCACACAGAGTTGGACACGATTGAAGCGACTCAGCAGCAGTGAGAGTGGAGGGGATTGGAAGAGATCATGTTCTAGAGATACTTTGGAAGTAGAGCCATCAGGGTTTACCTTTGAGATGTGGGTTATAGAAAATACAAGGAGACAAATATCCCTGTTTTTTTGGTCTGAGAAGTGGTTCATTGAGTAGTAATTTATGGAGATGGGAAAGACTGAAGGAGGCAAGGGTTTTCTGGGGAGAATCAAGTTTGGTGTGGGATTGGATAGGTTTTAGATGTCCATCAGACATCAACGATCTGTGAAGAAGGCAGGTGGATACATCAGTCTGGCTGGGCTGGAGTCAGCATAGAGAAGGTATTCAAAGCCGTGAGACTGAGATCTACGGATATATACAGGAAGGAAAAGAGGTACAGTGATTGAGTCCTGAGCCACCCAAAGGTTAGGGAGATGAGAAACGAGCCATAGATACTTAGGAGATTTAGCCAGTGTCTTACTTTCATACAGCTGCCATAACAAAGTACCAAAACCTGGGTGGCTTCAAACAATAGAAGTTTATCGTCTCATAATTCTAGAGGCTAGAAGTCTGAATCAAAGTGTTAGCAGGAGCACGCTATGTCTGATGGCTCCAGCGGGGAGCCCGCCTGGCCTCCTCCAGCTTCTGATGTTTGCTGGCAACCTGTGATGTTTGGTGGCAACCTGTGATGTTTGGTGACTTGCAGATGCTTTACTGTAGTGATGTGGTCACCTTCTTCTTGTGTGTCTTCACTACATGTTCACTCTGTGCCTGCGTGCGTCCAAAACTACCCCATTTCATAAGAACACCAGTCATGTTGGATTAAAGCCCACCCGAATGACCTCATCTTAACCTGGTTATATGTGAGAAATCTGAAAAGACCCTATTTTCAAATACAATTGTATTCTCAGGTCCTGGGGGTTAAGACCTCAATATATCTTTTAGGGTGACAGTCCACAACAGCCAGCAAGATGGGAAGAGAACCAGGAGAGTGTGGTATTCTGGAAGCCAAGTAAAGAATGCTCCAGACAGAAAGCATGGATAACTTCAGTCAGATGGTGCTGATGGAGCAAACAAGATGGACACTGAGGACTGACCGTTGGCTTGATCATGTGGGGGTCACTGGTGTCCTTGCAATGAGTGGTTTCAGTGGAGTGGGGAGGGTAAGAGATAGCAGCATGCTAATATACCAGCGTGCAATGAACCAATAGAGAGGAGGAATATTACAGAGAGAGGGGGGCAATTTTAGAGAGATCTTTGAGTTGGCAAGAGGATGTGGAATCTAATAGCCATGCAGAGGATGACTTTGTTGACAAGTTCTCCAGCTGATATTGGTGCACGCCCAAGTTGGAGAACTGCTTTCCAGATGATCTCTAGGGCCTGCTAAAGTTCTGTGTCTTGTGATGTATCTTACCCCGTTAGTTGTGTATGAAACCCCACTTTTGTTTAGAATAGTGATTATTGCCTAGATATGTTATTATTGTCTAGATATCATTATTAGAATAATGAAAAGTGCACGAAGAGTGAATTCAGATGGATATGACCACAGAGCATGTACAGGGAATTGTGCCCTAGGGGATGGTAGCTCTCTGACTGTGCTTTGCTCTCAGGGGCTTAATAAGCTCTACTGTCTCTTTAAACTACAGTTTCTGCCATTTAGAGGCACCTCTTTAGCACTGCCTGGGAGATCTGGCTGTATCCCCTATTGCTATTTTTAGATGACCTGCATCAGACCCCAGTAGAGTGACGAGCATGTCATGAGGACTTGAAATGTTTGTGTTTGGCAGGGCTCAAATGCTGTCTGACAAATTAATGTCCTAATACTCAAATGCTATTATATCACATTTTTGTACAGTGAGTTCACGTAAAACAAGGACTAGGATTTCCATTAAAACTTTCCAAAGAAAACCCTCTAGTTTGGCTTGTCGGATGAGTGTACAGTTTTATTTTGTTCACTGAAAATTGTAGCTGAAGGTTGGTGTTATCACCTTAACGCAATTGGTCTTTGACTCACTTTTATTCCAAAATATACAGTTTCCAATAAGAGAACCATACTTTCTTTCTCAAGTCAATTAATGTTCACTTTCATTTTCCTAATACTAGAGGACTGAAGAAAGTTAAGACAAAGGGAGGGTTTTAATCAAAGCAGCAATTGACTTTGGTTTTAGTAAAATAACTTGGTGTGAACAGATGTCTGGCCAGCCCAGAGAATTATGCTTTACTATGTGTTGAAACTAATTTGAGAATATTGACTGCACATTATTTTGTAGAAAATATGCAGTTATTAGGGTTATATATTCCCCACTCTCTGAGATTTACTTTTATCAAGAGGACATTTATCCCCCTTTCCCCTTTGAAGTAGTCAGAAAGGATTTGAGTTACCTTTCAGTACTAGAAAGTATTTCCCTAGTTCCTCTGAATGTGTCTGAGGAAATCTGGTAGGAGACTTGCCTTTTAATACCCTGGGGTTTTGTATCCTGTTTGTTAAATGTTAACTTTTTTCACATTGGGACATTGATCAGCATCCCTCAAATGAGCGTCTCTCTGTGCCCACCACCTGAGACACAGAATTTGAGGGGCGCCGGGTCCCGTGGGGCTGACAGTCTGGTAAACAGCCTTTGCAGCGCATGCAGTAAGAGCGCCAGTCGATGCAGGCGTGGGCGCTCTGGCTGCCTCATGAGGGACTCACCCCGAGTGCTGGGCGCAGTGGTCAGTGGTGAGCATGGTGAATAGGGGGATGTGGTAGCGGAGCTTTCCCAATACATAGTCTTTTAAATACCTCATAATAAGTTATAATACCATTTCACACTTTTATATTTAATTACTTTTATATCCATCTGTTTTATCCGCATAAGCAATCTCCATATAGGCAGACTGGGAGAAAAAGACAAGGCTTCGTGCCTTTGACCCACCCAAGTTCAGATGTCCTGGGCTTAAGCCTTAGCTCCAATAGTTACAAATTGTGCACAGGAGTATGGGATCTAAGCCTAAAACCCAGGGCATCTGAGTCCTGGTCCAAATGTTTTACACCCATAGGTAAGGAAATCTTTGGTTCTGAAATGAATGCAATCAGGTCTAGAACAGCTGATGGCTCGGCAGTTACTTAAAGGATGTTTGAAATGTTTTTAAATGTTTGAAAAATTGTTAATCTTTACATGCAACTCTGATAGTATAATAGCTTTGCAGTGTTTTAAGAAAGTTTAGCTTGAGGTTTTGGACTGAGAGAATTTTGTGGTTAATGTGGCATTTGATAAGGTTGCCATAAACTAATGTTGATTCTTTTAGAAGTTATTTTTTAAATGTATTATGAAACTAAATGCATACTTTGTCATTTCCTAAGGAGAAGTCAGAAAGACTTGTAGTTTCTCAAATATGGAATGTTATAGTATATAGTTTTCCCCCTTTCTTGTTCACACCTCTTTCCCTGTGTTTTATTTATTTATTTGGTTGCACTGGGTCTTAGTTGCGGGCACATGGGACCTTCAGTCTTTGTTGCGGCATGCAGAATCTTGAGTTGTGGCCTGTGGAATCTAGCTCCCTGTCCGGGGATTGAACCCAGGCACCCTGCATTGGGGGTGCAGAGTCTTAGTCAGTGGGCCACCAGGAAGTTCCTCTCCATATTTTAAAGCCTCATCTTTATACAGGGTTGGAGCCATTTTGTGTGTGTTTGAAATTATTTTTGATTATTTTAAAACTTGTAATAAAACTTTATCAGAAAGAATTGTTAAATGCCATGTTTAGCTAAAGCACTTTCCAGAAGTCTAGAAGAGCAAGGGTGGATCATATGTGTTTCTCCTGGAGCGGAGCGAATGTGCTGCTGTCAGGATCACAGGCAGAATGAAAGGAGACGAGTCTAGCATATTTGAACCAACCTTGGCTCTTGACCAGAATGGGGAGAGCTGATGAACTGTGGCACCGTGGCCAGGTCCCTTAGCCTCTAGAATGAATGTTATTCACTTTGATAGTAGCTGTTTTTAGTCATATTTCTGAGAAGACACACAATACTGATTGAAATTGACTGTTAACATCTTTTGAAGTTTGTCCTTTGTTTTAGTTAATTGCTGTATCCTCCAGTAGAAATAGATTTAAAGTTAGAACTTCTCCTTTGGTGGGAGAGCAAGCTGATTTTCAAGAGTATATGATTTACTGAAGAAATTTGAAGAAACAACATTAAGTCTCGTGTTAAACATTCTTTTCGTGTCAGATTATATTGTGAATAAATTAAGACTATAGGCCGAAGAATTGATGCTTTTGAACTGTGGTGTTGGAGAAGACTCCTGAGAGTCCCTTGGACTGCAAGGAGATCCAACCAGTCCATTCTAAAGGAGATCAGCCATGGGTGTTCTTTGGAAGGAATGATGCTAAAGCTGAAACTCCAGTACTTTGGCCACCTCATGCGAAGAGTTGACTCACTGGAAAAGACTCTCATGCTGGGAGGGGATTAGGGGCAGGAGGAGAAGGGGACAACAGAGGTGGCTGGATGACATCACTGACTTGATGGACGTTGAGTCTGCATGAACTCCAGGAGTTGGTGATGGACAGGTAGGCCTGGCGTGCTGCGATTCATGGGGTCACAAAGAGTCGGACACAACTGAGCGACTGAACTGAACTGACAGGCATTTCTAAGAGAGTCTTACTGGGAACTCAGACTTGGGGAGTTAAGAGGCTATTGGGGTCATCCAGACTCTTAACAGATCTCAGATTTGGGAACCAGTTTGTAGTAACCCATATCTCTGGCAACATGTTAAGCTAAGACAAGAGTCCAGATTGGACTATTTGGCATTGCTTGGACATCCCCAGTGTCCTTCTGCTGCCCTCTTTCAAAGTGTTGCTTTCTCTACCCAAGATGCCCAGTCACACCGTTGCTACCTGTTCAAAGGTATTAGCCAGTTTCACAGCAAGAGTCAAATAGCAACCCTCTTCAGCAAATTGTTCTCCCACCTGATGTCATCTCACTTTTCTCTGAAACTTCATATAACCTTTGTGCTTTTCAAAATGAAATTACTTACGTTAAAGCCCCTAGTATGTACCTGGCACATAGACACTTAAGGAATGTCAGCTTTCCATCTCCTTTTATTTTGCCTTATTCTGTGACTGTGTATTAAGACTATTTTGCATTTAGCATTTAATAAAGTTGATCTTTTCTGCTTGTTTTAACAATACTTTATTATAGAAAATATGCACGCAAAGGACTATAAATTAAATGCACATTTTAAAGATTCATAAAATTTAGCATCTGCATATAAGTTGCTAAGCTTACAAAAGGGGTGGCCACTATTGCATGGAGCCCTCTGTCTTAGTCCATTCAGCTGCTGTCACAAAAATATCACATCCTGGTAGCTTAAACAACAAATGTTTGTTTCTCACAGTTTGGAGGCTGGGAAATTCAAGAGCAAGGAACTGGCAGGTTCAGCGTCTGGTGAGGCTCACTTCCTAGTTCATAGCTGTCTTCCTGCTGCGTCTTCATGTGGCCAAAAGGATGAGGGTTCTCCCTGGGGCCTCTTTTGTAAGGGCACTAATCCCATTCTGAGGGCTCCTGACCTAAGCACCTCCCTAGGACCCCACCTCCTATTACCGTCACATTGGGAATCGGGATTTCAGCATGTGAATTTGGGGGGACCTAAACATTCAGTCCATGACGTCCTCTTTGACCACATTTCTCTCCTTCTTGGGATAACTGCAGTCCTAAATTTTGTGTTTATAATTTTCTTGTTTTCTTTTGCAGTTAATCTGCATATGGATAATTCCATAAAGAATATATTTCCTGATTTTATCTCTTCTTACTGTATATTAATACCAGTGGAATGAAACTGTGTTCTCCTGACTTGCTTAATTCCACTCAGTATTATGTTGTTGGGATTGAATTGTGCTGCTGTGATTTTCATGGTTGTGTAGTATTCCAGGGCACAGTGTATCCAGTTTCTTAATAGACAGTGTGGGTATAAATGTGAAAGAGTCTGAGTCTAGAGAATATGCCTCTGAATGGAATTGCTGGGTCTGTGTGTATTTCCAGCATTTCTGAGTATGCTGCTACTTTGTTTTCTAAAGCAGTTGTACTAAGTTATTCTTCCACCAGCTGCATATACTTGTTCCTGTTGCTCCAGATTTTTTCCCCTACTGAATTTTTTTAAAGATGAACACTTGTTTTTTTTTTAATGTTTGTTTATTTTTTGGCTGTGCTTGGTCTTAGTTGCAGCACATGGGATCTTTGATCTTTGTTGCAGCATGTGGGATCTAGTTCCCTGACCTAGCCTGGAACCTGGGTCCCCTGCTTTGGAAGTGTGGAGTTTTAGCCACTGGACCACCAGGGAAGTCGCTCCCTGCTTTTAAAGTGCCAGAGGGTTGTCCTCATAGTGCTGTTTGCATATCCAGTTTTCAACATTGAAACTTTCTCAAATTTGGCAAATTCTGGATTCTAGAATTGAGTAAATTTCCCCTTCTTCTCTGAAGAAATCTATGCTAGTTTTTATGAACAAGAGAGAGTACCATGTAGGAGAAAGTCCAAATGGGAAGCAGGGTCTCCTGGAGTGAGCTCTGGGCCCACACTCACTAGCTTCATGAGGCAGGATATTCTCCGCTGTGAAGAACAGAGAGTCATCCTTACATCATGGTGCGGAGATGTCTTCACAGTGTCTAGCCACGTCAGAGCGCAGTGACTACAAGTCGCTCTGTGCTTCCTGTCTAACTCTGCTCCAGCGCTACTGCGGCCGGTTTGAACATGGTTCATCGGTCTGTACTGTGATGAATCACCCAGAGACAACTAAGCCTCAGGACAAACAAAGCATTTGTCTGTGTAGCCGCAGGGCAGCCTGGAGCCACGCTACTCTGGCTGATGCTAATGTGTGTCACCATGGTGCATCTACTTCGAGTCCTTTCTGGTAGTTTCCTTTCATTTTCATACGAGAGTCTCCCTGAATTATAGGAGCTATGGCTACTTAGGGGGCTAATTCGATTGGATCATTCGGGCTGTGGGTATGTCATAGAGTTGGGTGGTGGAAGCAGTCGTGTAAATTGTAGCTTTTTGAACACAAACCACTTACCGTGTGCCAGGCCTGTTTAAAGGACTTTATTAATTCACATCATCTCCTAACAACTCTATTTGGTGCTTACTAAAGGGAACTGAGACCTAGGGACGTGAAGTACCATGTTCCAGTGACAGAGCTGGTGGGTGGGAAAGCCAGGATGCAGCTAGACAGCTGGTGGTTACCTGAAGCTAGTGAAGCAAGGGAGAGGGAGGTGTCTTTTCCTACATGTCACATGCCCATTGTGTGCCCTAACCTTTGTGCGTCAATACAGCATTGACACCAAAGTTGAGACAGCTGTCACTTTAACACCAACCCCCCACCCCCGATCCCAGCCCCGCTTCCTTCCTTTCCTGCTAATGTGAACTAGCAGATTTAAAAAATTACTGCCAGCTGAACATCATCACCCTTTTTATAATGTCTCCTGAGGTCTCAGAGAATTCTTGCCAGTCCTCAAAACTGTAAATATTTGTCAGGAAATATAGTTACCAAACATATCCGACCTTACTCTGCCATAAGGGATACTTTCTGTTTTTCTTGTTAATAGTAATAACAATAAAAACAAACAGAAAACCAAAACCAGCATAAACAACATAAAATATCAGTGGATCCATAAGCACCTTTGTACTGTGTCTAGCTCATTAGCCACAGCAGTATCTTTCATAAGTTGGTTAGAAGCTCTTTTGAAAACAATATTTTAGCCAAAGTTTCCATTTTTTTCTTGTTTTGCTCATTTTACTCTGATATCCTTAGTGTTTAAAACATATTTGTTGATTTTTGCTTTCTAGTACTTACAAACTCTCACATTGATTTCACTAAAATCTCAGGGACACTTTGAAAAATGAACTCCTAAATTAATGTGCATGTTTCCTTGGGGTTTGTTATAGTAAGGGACCATCGAATGAGCTTTACAAAGAATCCAAGGGATTCGCTTATTTTTGTATTGGAAAAGCAAAAACAGCTCTACTCTCTCTCCCCAAACTATTAACGCTCATTATGAATGTTTTAAACAATATAAACAAGAAAAAAAAAAACTATCCAAAATTCCCATCCTCCAGAAACAATCGTTGTTAGTATTTTTGTGTATTCCCTGCCAGACTTTTGGAGTGTGTGAGTGCTTGTGAACATGTGGAAAATGCCTAGAAGGATAGACACTATTTAAAAAAGTGGGAGGTGAGGTTATAATCAAGAAGTTAGCATAATACCTCATCCCTTCTTTTTCCTTCTCAGAAATCTCCAAACTGAAAATTTTGTATTGTACATGGTCAAGATGGATGGGGGTCAAGAATGTTGTCAGTGAATTTTTTATGGTGATCCCAGCTCTTTTACTGCGGTCACCAGGGGGCAAGGCCAGAGCAGATGGGTCCTGAACTCTCATTGGATGTGGGCAGGTGGTTTTCCATAGACAGGAGGCTAGAGAGGACCCATTCTGTAACACCGATCCTATTCCAGGTCTGGAATGAAACTGCTCTTCCTGATTTTTGGGGATTTCACTGGATTATCCACACTGTTTCAAGACAATGCCATTTAATCTTGGTTCTAGCATCTCTTTAGACTTAGCCCTGTGTGCCAAGAGCTTCTGTGTGCAGATGTTTAATTGACGACAGTCAGCTGGTGACTGAGTTCCCCATGTAGGGACTATCCCCATGTAGGGAGGAATTCTGCCTCCACACTACCTTCAGACTCCAGCTGCAGTATTCAACACTTCTTGCCGAACTGGCCTTCAGATTTTGGATTTTCCTGACCCTGTGACACAATAGTAAAGAATCCATCTGCCAATGCAAGAGACAAGAGTTTGATCCCTGGGTCAGGAAGATCCCCTGGAGGAGGAAATGGCAACCCACTCCAGTATTCTTGCCTGGAGATTCCCATGGACAGAGAAGCCTGGCGGGCTGCAGTCCATGGGGTCACAAAGAGTTAGACAGGACTGAATGGCTGTGCATGCATGCACAATCATGTTAGCTGATTCCTTAAAATCTTTCTCTCATTTTATATGTGTGTGTGTGTGTGTGTGTGTGTGTGTGTGTATAGTGGTGGTGGTTTAGTTGCTAAGTTGTGCCCGATTCTTGCAACACCATGGACTGCAGCCCGCCAGGCTTCTCTGACCTTGGGATTTCCCAAGCGAGAATACTGGAGTGGGTTGCCATTTCCTCCTCCAGGGGATCTTCCCCACCCAGGGATTGAATCTGGGTCTCCTGCATTGCAGGTGGATTTTTTTACTGATTGAACTACCAAAGAAACCCATGTATCTATCTGTCTACCTATGTGTATATATCTGTGTATATATATATATATATATATATATATATATATATATATATATATATATATATATATATATATATATATATATATATATATATATATATAGGCATTTCCTTCTCCAGGGGACCTTCCTGACCCAGGGACTGAATCTGGGTCTCCTGCATTGCAGATGGATTCTTTACTGACTCAACCACCAGGGAAGCCCATATATATATAAATATAAATCCTACTGAGTCTTCTTTTTCTGGAGAACCTGACTAATACAGCAGCGTTTACATCTTTACCACTTTGGTGTTTTAGAAACTCTTGCGGTGCTAAGATCTGTTGTTCACTTTTGTTTACCTATTCCCTCCCCTCCCCCCTCCACACTGCCACAGGAGGAAATTTACCACGTCTGAGTAGAGTGGCCCTTGAAGGAAGAAGTGCACTCTGGGAGATACTCGGAGTGGCAGCCATCAAGAGCCGTCAGGGCACGTCTGTATTTACATGTTTTCCAGCCATGTTTCCCCAGCATGTTGCGGATCTGTGACTCTCCTCGGAGGAATTTGGTATTCAGAAGTCGATAAACAAGTTACATTGATCTGTAATGTGGGGCTGTCACAGTGACTGATGGAATACTAGCTCTTTGGGAACAGCGTGTGAGGGAAAAACAAGACTGAAGGTGCCCATGCAGATGACAAGGGATGCTGTAAGAATTCAGTGCAGAATGTTCCTCTTGATGGAGTTGCCACCATGGAAATTTTTATCTTGGAAAGCTGCTCACTTTGCATATTGTGACATACAGAAGTCTTTTGTTGGGTAGTTTCTGGATTTATCAGTTGCATAAATATTCTACAGTGTTTGCATGCCTCACAAAGAAAGGAAGCTTATAAGCTATATGACAGCATCATTGTGGGATAAAAGTGGTCCTCTTGGCAAAGTGAATAATACTTGAAATTTATATATCTTTTCATGATCTATTTCAGTTGATAGCCTTTGACAACATCACTCAGGCATGTGGGAAAGATATTACAACCCCTCTTTACAGTATGAAGAGAGGAGCCTCTTGAGATGAAGTGACTTGGTCAAGGTCACAGAGAATTAAGACATCTCTTCTGATTCGTACAATAGTTGCTTAGGTTATTTAGGGGCCAAATTTCCATAGAAGTCATCCAGTATGTTGTTGAGTCCCTACTGGGTACTTAGGCAATATTTACTTTGTATCAGTCTTATTTGTGGCAAAAAGAAGATTATATTTAAAAAAACAGTTCTTTTTATAACTTCATTTGGAACAGTATTAAATACAAAGAGATCTGTTATTGAATGGCCTTAAGTGTTATTAAATTTACATTTGAAGGGGACCTTAACTTTCTAACAATTTATGGAAACTTACATTCTAATAAATCAATGTGAGTTTATTATTGATAGAGACTTCTTTTGAAATAACTAGAACATTGCTAACTCTGATATATATTTTCATTGCTTTCTGCCCCGTTCTCCTCATCCACCACCTGACTGGATATTGTCTTTGGGTGTAGAGCTTCCAGATAAGATGTGATTCATTCAAGTATTGTCAGACATTTTGACAAGGGATGGCTCAGTCATCACTTTGCCCATGGCCATAGTCGGTGTGTGTAACTTTCAGCCATCTTTTGTTTTTGTTCCTGAGTAAATCAGCAAGACTGTGTATGTGTGTGGAGTGTACGTGTATTTAACTGATGGTGTTAAGTAAAAGTGACTAAATTTATGATCTGCTTCTCCACACGGGTTAGATTTGCGGCTTTTTCATTATAGAGGTGTTGTTAGTGATCAACTTCTAGTGTATCTGAAAAGGCTGCTTGACAGACATAGGCATAAAATTAGTATTTGGTAAACCATGCTTCCTTGAACATAGAAAACTATAAAAAATGTACTAAAATTGTATGTATACTTTTTCCCCCATTCAAATTGGATATTTCCCCTTTAATTATTAAATAAAATAGCAAGTGATAAAATCATTAAAATTAGGTTATAACTTGGCACAAAAAAATCCAAATTTTTTAAAAGAAGGAAGCAAATGAGAAGTCACATGTCTGCCTTTATTTCTTGGCCAAAGAGGATTTTTTTTTTAAGAAGTTGGACATTCACAGTGTTTTTGGTGTCTCTGAGTTTGTGAGGACCAATGTAATAGCATTTTGGGATGGGTTTTCAATTTTCAGCAGTTAATGATGCAAGACTGGGATTTGACACCTGAAAGAAGATAAGCATGTTTCTTTAATGTGTAAACTGAATTTTCCAATGAATTATGATTTGTTCAGTACTTGTGTGATCAGAGCATAAATTTTTGGTTTCTATTGATTTACTATAGTATTTCCTACAATTCAGAAACTGTAAAAAATGTTAGTGACTTTAAACAAATGGTGTGGAGTGAAAGTAATAATTTTAAACAATTTTAAAGATACAGTTTAAATTTTAACAATTTATGGAAGCCTTTAAGCATCCAGATATATTGGAAGTGAAAAGCTTAATTCCTATTTGAGCAAAGTAGTCTATAATGAACATTCTTTTGAAAATGTCTACTTTGGATCAGTTATACCTTTTTTTTTTTCTACCAGTTTCCAATGAGCTGTTCATTGTATCATTCTTTCAGTTAATTAGTCTTTCAGTCACTCATCTTTCCATTCAATAGTTTTCTCAAGTTCTTTTCCTTCCCACCAGGAAGCATGCAGGCAGTTAGCGGTAATGGGATGTACACACATTCTGTCGTAAGCAAGTTACACAAGTGCTGCTTTGAGTGTGTGACTGGGAGATCAGAGAAGGGTTTATGGAACAGGGGCATGTGAACAGTGTCTGAAAGGATGGATCAGCTATTCGGCAGAGCACATTCAAAGAAAATCAAAAGCAAATGCATCTGGCTGGAAATCTTAGTGCTGACCAAGGAGTCCGTGAACACGTACGTGAATTTATTTTCTATTCTTTTAAACTCTCCTTTCCAATATACATACTTAGGCCAAAGTGCTGCGTAAATGGGCATTTCTCAGGATAGGACCTGAGGAACACCAGTTGTGTGAGATGTTTCTGGCCAATGAGGGCCAAATCTGAGCAGTCCTGCAGTAAAGAACCTGTTTTAACTTGGTCGATTCAAATATATTTTATGACAGAGTACCCTCACACCTTTATTTTGAACAACTTGTTAACATCCCATGGAGTCTGTTTTCCATGGAGCATTATTTATGGAACATTGGTCAGCAATATTATCCAACCTTAGCTTTCTTATATTTCCTACCTTGTTTTAAAACAGTTCTGTAGAAAGGACCTTCAGGTAGCGGTACTCATGTTGTGGCTATAGACTAGTGGATAGACTAGTGGTTCGGGTGTGTATACAATTCACTTTACATTTCTCCCCTCCCACCTTGAACTTTGACAACTTTGATATCTGATTGGTGATAATAGAAGCAAATACATCATATATATATATGATATATGTGATTACATAGCCTGGTGCATCTATGTTGAATAAATATAACAGTGTTGTTATTAGATACATAATTATTACTTGTTGAAAGGATGAAGGTTTGAGAGACAAGACCTCAGTGTTCTGGCTTGGCAGACATTTTACTGAGGAGTAACAGTTACAACATATGCAACCCTCTCAGTAGCAAAGGTGATGATATTAAAATATTCCCAGCTAGAATTCTTTGTGAGAAAATAGAAATTTAGCTTATTAATAAATTCATAATTCCTTTAGTCATATATGTATGTATGTACAGATATGAGTCACGTGCATGTTATTTTGTTAAAGAGAAAATTAAATTTTGGAGAATGATATCTAACAGTTGTCCCTTCTAAATGGAAAAGTTAAGCCTTCAAGGAAAGGAGCTAATTATCTTGTTCATTGTGCATAGAAAGCACACTTGGAGATCTTAGATTTTTATGATTGCAGGCTTTCAAGATTCTGACAAGGCTGCTTCTAAATTAGTCAATGTCAAGTGCTGTCTTTTTGTAGATTGACAACTGGTTGGTGTTGCTTCATTTTACGGAAAGACAAGGATCAAAATGGCTCCACCATCTGTTGTTGGGAATCGGGATGGAAGGGTGATAGTACCGCGTGAGGAAAGGGTACTGCTGAGCTGTAACCTCAGGCCCTTTCTAAGATACAAATTTTATTACATTCGGAAAGATAACTACTGTCAGGTTTAAATCTTCTGTAAAAGTGGTTATAGCTTATAGGAAGGTACTGGTGGAAACGCATTCCTTTTCTTGTTTGTTTACAGAGCAGCCTCTCCCGCTTCCCCGCCCCTTCATTTCCTGGGAAGTGTTATTTTTGAGCCAGAAAGGCAAAGTCTTCCTCTGAGAACTTAATTAAATGCTTCAATGGAGTGAACTACTTTTACTTTTCATGTGGTTTAATTTTCTGAGTAAAAGCAAAGCCTGTCTGTGAAAGCCATTTGTTTTTGTTAATCAAAATTAATGTATAATGCTTATCAGGTGGGAAAGAAAATTATAGCGTTAAGAGCCTGTGGTCTGCTCTGTGCCGGTAAATGTGTAACAGTCGGCTCTCTGGGAACAAAAAGTCGAATTTCCAGTGTTTGCCATTTTCTGCGGTGAAAAGACTCCCACCATGGTTAATTTCAAGTCACCAACCAGACATCACAGAACATGGAGTTGGAAAGAGATACACAACAGTCCAGATTATACAGTGCTTTTCTTTACAACGCAGTAGATGCAAATAATGCCAGGAGCACTGATAATAATACAGTGTGGTAGAATATTTATGAACTGGTGAGATTTGAATATTTATTACTTTAGGTTGTATTATAATTTATTTAACTCTGTTTATATAATTTAATTTTTTTGAATGGCTGTATTAGCAGCTTGCCCACAACATTCCTGAAAAATTAATGATTTACTCTCAGAAGGTAGCATGAGTTGGCTCTATTGGGGCAGACCCCTGGTGGAGCAGACCTGTGTTAGATTTGTGTCTGACACTTACTGGTTGTTTAATGAGTACTTACCTCATAGGGTTGTTGCTGCTAAGTTGCTGCTAAGTCACTTCAGCCGTGTCCGACTCTGTACGACCCCATAGATGGCAGCCCACCAGGCTCCTCCGTCCCTGGGATTCTTCAGGCAAGAACACTGGAGTGGGTTGCCATTTTGTTCTCCATAGGGTTGTTAGGATGATTAAATGAGATGTTGAGTACAAGTCCTTAGAGTATGCCTGACACTCTAGTAAGTGTTCAAAATATGCAAGTAGTTATAATGTTTGATCTTTTACAAGAAAGGGAATGCACGATGGCTCTCTGTATAGGTTTCTTTCTAGTTATTTTAAACTACAGATGACCTTTGAACAATGCGAGGGTTAGGGGCACCATATTCGGTGCAGTTGAAAGGTCTATGTATGACTTTGACTCCTCCCAAAACCTTACTAATAGCCTACTCTTAACTACCCCTGACATAAATAGGTATTTTGTATGTTATACATATTTTGTATATGTATTATATACTGTATTCTTATAATAAAGTAAGCTAGAGAAAAGAAAATATTATTAAGGAAATCATAAGGAAGAGAAAATACATTCATCGTACTATATTGTGTTTATTGATAGAGTAAGTTTATGTCATCTGTTCACAAGATGAATTGTCTATAAGTACCAACACCCATATGGTCTTATATGATGTATAACACAGTAGATGTTGTATGTATTATAACACTTGACATCAAAAATGAAAAGATGATGTGAAAAAGAATTTCGTATTTATTTACAGCAGTGATCTATGCACTGATAATGAAGAAACAGCAATATGATTGCTTCATGGTCACCTAGTGTCATTGATAGAATTGCTCACAGTAGCCTAGCCTATACACTAATGAATGAACCATTATAAAATCTCTATGGCATACAGTGTTGCAGTCAAATCCATAACACATAACTGGGAACATTCTTACATTAAAACTCACTTACCTGTGATAATAAACAGTTTCTCCACTTATGAGAGAGAGAGAGAGACAAACCATATGGTACTGTAATTCTTTGAAAGCAAAATGATAAAACAGTAAGAAAACTAAACAGTAAGAAAACTAACAGTAAGAAGATTAAACAAAATGGTAAAGCAGTAAGAAAACGAAACTAAAACAACTTATGCCTATCTAAGGATAGATCAACCTAGACAGCATATTAAAAAGCAGAGACATTACTTTGCCAACAAAGGTCTGTCTAGTCAAGGCTATGGTTTTTCCAGTAGTCATGTATGGTTGTGAGAGTTGGATTATAAAGAAAGCTGAGCACTGAAGAATTGATGCTTTTGAACTGTGGTGTTGGAGAAGACTCTTGAGAGTCCCTTGGACTGCAAGGAGATCCAGCCAGTCCATTCTAAGATCAGTCCTGAGTGTTCATTGGAAAGACTGATGTTGAAGCTGAGACTCCAATACTTTGGCCACCTGCTGCAAAGAACTGACTCATTTGAAAAGACCCTGATGCTGGGAAAGATTGAAGGCAGGAGGAGAAGGGGATGACAGAGGATGAGATGGTTGGATGGTATCACTGACTCAATGGACATGAGTTTGGGTAAACTCTGGAGTTGGTGATGGACAGGGAGGCCTGGCGTGCTGCAGTCCATGGGGTCGCAAAGAGTCGAACACAACTGAGTGACTGAATGGCACTGAACTGAAGGATAGATCATTATCTACATATATTTTATACATTCATGATATCCCTAACTTTTAATTTTTTAATATTCCCAGACTATGCAGTTCATCTCTGAGTTTTTTCAAATTGTCACTAATCTTTAAAAATTTTTCAATATATTTTTTGAAAAAATATATGTATGAGTCAGCCTGAACAGTTCAAACTCATGTTGTTCAGGGTCAACTAAATAATTTATGTACAGGCTGAAGGTAATAAGGGGTAATAAGGGGCCATAAACTTAATTAGTATAACTTATTAAAATTTAATTTTTTGTTGTCAGCAGAAGCAATTTCTCTAAATAAAAAATTCTTTTTTTTCCATAGCTTTTCCCATGTAGTCTGGATTTTCCATCAGTTTTAATGGAAAAGATGGCATTGTCTTTATTCTGTCTGCACAGTGCTATTGTGGTATTGATGCCAGAGTATCTTTATAAGCTTTTGATAGAGGAAGCATCTGTAGCTTTAGAATGAAGCTAGCAAGTTATTTAGAGCCCAGAAAAGACAAGTGAACATAGAGGCTGCAGTGGGGTCTTTGAGGTATGAAGTAAGAGAAAAAATCAGTTATTTAAAGATCAAATCCTCAGTAAGATAATTAAAGTCTAAATCATTTAATATTAACCATTGAAAATATTGAAGCTTTATACAGTCAGCTCCCGGTCAGAGCTTCTCCGGGAGCTCTATACAGTCAGCAAAAACAAGACTGGGGGCTACTGTGGCTCAGACCATGAACTCCTTATTGCCAAATTCATACTTAAATTGAAGAAAGTAGGGAGAACCATTTAGGTCATTCAGGTATGACCTAAATCAAATCCCTTATGATTATGCAGTGGAAGTGACAAACAGATTCAGGGTTTAGATCTGATAGACAGAGTGCCTGAAGAACTATGGATAGAGTTTCATGACATTGTACAGGAAGAAGTGATCAAGACCATTCCCAAGAGAAAGGGATGCAAAAAGGCAAAATGGTTGTCTGAGGAGGCCTTACAAATAGCTGAGAAAAGAAGAGAAGCGAAAGACAAAGGAGAAAAGGAAAGATATACCCATCTGAATGCAGATTGCCAAAGAATAGCAGGGAGAGACAAGAAAGCCTTCCTCAGTGATCAGTGCAAAGAAACAGAGGAAAACAATAGAACAGGAAAGACTAGAGATCTCTTCAAGAAAATTAGAGACACCAAGGGAACATATCATGCAACAATGGGCACAATAATGGAGAGACACCGTACAGACTTAACAGAAGCAGAAGATATTAAGAAAAGGTGGCAAGAATACATAGAAGAACTGTACAAAAAAGATCTTCATTACCTAGATAACCATGATGGTGCGATCACTCACCTAGAGCCAGACATCCTGGAGTGTGAAGTCAAGTTGGGATTAGGAGGCATCACTATGAACAAAGCTAGCAGAGGTGATGGAATTCCAGTTGAGCTGTTTAAAACCCTGAAAGATGATGCTGTGAAAGTGCTGCATTCAATATGCCAGCAAATTTGGAAAACTCAGCAGTGGCCACAGGGTTGCGAAAGGTCAGTTTTCATTCCAATCCCAAAGAAAGGTAATGCCAAAGAATGTTCAAACTATCACACAATTGCAGTCATCTCACATGCTAGCAAAATAATGCTCAAAATTCTCCAAGCCAGTCTTCAACAGTACATGAACTGTGAACTTCCAGATGTTCAAGCTGGATGTAGAAAAGGCAGAGGAACCAGAGATCACATTCCCAACATCTGTTGAATCATAGAAAAAGCAAGAGAATTCCAGAAAAATATTTACTTTTGCTTTATTGACTATGCCAAAGCCTTTGACTATGTGGATCACAACAAACTGTGGAAAATTCTGGAAGAGATGGGAATACCAGACCATCTGACCTGCCTCCTGAGAAATCTGTATGCACGTCAAGAAGCAACAGTTAGAACTGGACATGGAACAAGACTGGTTCCAAATCGAGAAAGGAGTACATCAAGGCTGTATATTGTTACCCTGCTTATTTAACTTACATGCAGAGTACATCATGCGAAATGCTGGGCTGGATGAAGTGCAAGTTGGAATCAAGATTGCCGGGAGAAATGTCATTAACCTCATGTATGCAGATGATACCACCCTTGTGGCAGAAAACAAAGAGGGACTAAAAAGCCTCCTGATGAAAGTGAAAAAGGAGAGTGAAAAAGCTGGCTTGAAACTCAACATTCAAAAAACTAAGATCATGGCATGCAGTCCCATCACTTTATGGCAATAGATGGGGAAACAATGGAAACTTTATTTTCTTGGGCTCCAAAGAAAATCTCTGTCTTGGGCAGACAGAGACTGCCACCATGAAATTAAAAGATGCTTGCTCTTTGGAAGAAAGGCTATGACAAACCTTGACAGTATATTAAAAAGTAGAGACATTACTTTGCCAACAAAGGTCTGTCTAGTCAAAGCTAAGGTTTTTCAAGTAGTCATGTATGGATGTTGGACTATAAAGAAAGCTGAGCACCAAAGAATTGATACTTTTGAACTGTGGTGTTGGAGAAGACTCTTGAGAGTCCCTTGGACTGCAAGGAGATCAAGCTAGTCAATTCTAAAGGAAATCAGTCCTGAATATTCATTGGAAGGACTGATGCTGAAGCTCCGATACTTTTGCCACCTGAGGCGAAGAACTGACTCATTGGAAAAGACCCTGATGGGAAAGATTGAAGGCAGGAGGAGAAGGGGATGACAGAGGATGAGATGGTTGGATGGCATCACTGACTTGATGGACATGGGTTTGAGCAAGCTCAGGAGTTGGTGATGGACAGGGAGGCCTGGTGTACTGCAGTCCATGGCATCGTAAAGATTGAGACACGACTGAGTGACTGAACTGAACTGATTGAAGTATTTTCAAATAATTAATAAGCACCATTATATTAAGTTGAACATCACTAATTTAGAATCTGTAAATTCAGATGAAAGTCATTAAAGTTTTTTTTTTTTAAGTTGAGTAAATCATTCAAACTATTTTTCTTGTCTGAACTTTCTGGATTTCATGGGCAGGCAAAAATTGGTCTAAAACCAGAATTCGTGGACTTCCCTGGCAGTCCAGTGGTTAAGACCCTGCACTTCCAATGCAAGGGGTGAAAATTTGGTCTCTGGTTGGGAACTAAGATCCCACATGCCCCATGACATGGCAAAAAACAACAACAAAAAAAACCACCCAGAATTCTTTAATGGGTAACTTTTACTTCAGTCCAGTAAATAGTTTTGTTGATTAGAATGTTTATGACTTAAAGTGACAAAATTTCACTAACAGTAGTTTGAACCAATGGTTCTAAATATTTCTGGACTCAGGATCCCTTTAAACTCTTCAGAATTATTGAGGAAAAGTTTTAGTGTTTATTGATTGATATTTACCATTTTAGCAATTAAAAACTTTTTAATATTAATATTTATGCAATAATTATAATTAAGTTTTCTGTGCTTTGTTTATAGATTGATCCTGCAAAATGATATCATATAAAACAACACTGAAAGTTAGGTTTTATAAATAATCTTCCTGGGAGAATAGATATATTTGTGGTTTGGTTCAGTAAGAAGGAAATATAATTAAGTCCCAGTCCAGAAGTAAAATGTACCAGAAATGTAACTTTAATTTCCTATAATGACTTAATTTCTATTCAAGTCCTTACTCTGGTAGGGTAATGAAAACCCAGTGTTAAATAAATGTAAGATTTCATCCCCCTTTCCCTGCGGTTGTGGCTAAATTACTGGGAGGTTGCTGCCAGGACCTTAGTGGTCCTTATGAGCCGGTTCTCAAGGCCAGGCTCACACAGGTCACCCCCGAGATGTCTCATGTTCCTTTGTCCTCAGCCTTCTTGGTTCCCGTGGCTCTGTGTCCTGTCTGGAAGAACACGCTGGGCCACTGTGGCCCCCCGACTCCAGAGGCCACTGGCTCTCAGGGCTGCCTGTGGCCCTTTCTGGCTGGACTTGGGGGCTCTGAGCCGGGCCTAGGTGCGTAGCTCCCTCTCTGTTCTCTTTATTCCCTGCCCCTCGCCATCTGAATGAACTCTCTCTATTTATGGCTGCTGTGTCGGGTCTTCGCTGCTGCTGGGTTTTCTCTTTAGGTGCAGCAAGCGGGAGCTGCTCTAGCTGTGGCGCAGGGGCTTCTGTTTGTAGTGGCTTCTCGTTGCTGAGCACAGGCTCTTGGGCGCATGGGCTTCAGGAGCTGCGGCAGTGGCCTCAGAAGTCTGCGGCTCACGGGCTCTGGAGTAGTTGTGGCGCACCGTCTTAGTTGCTCCCTGACATGTGGGATTCTCCCAGATCAGGGATTGAACCGTGTCTCCTGCATCAGCCAGCAGATTCTTTACCGCTGAGCCACCAGGGAAGCCCTGATGTTCTCTTAAGGGCGCTCTTCTCTCCGTGATTATTTTCCCCCTCAAGGGCCACCTAGCATCATCTCCTTAATTGTCTCAGAAACCAGGAAATACAAAAGCAGAGACTAGCCAGCCCTTTCTGCTTTCTTCCTGTCATCTGCCAGTGAGACTGTGAACTCTGGAACGAATCAGAGTGAGCAAGAGTTTGGGGAGATGGAAGGGAAAATACTGGGAGAAAAAAAAATCAGTTAGCATTTCAGGAGTCCTCTCCGACCATGTTATTCTGTGCCTTTAAATCCTGCCAGTCACCAGAGTACCCCACACCTTGAGGTTGAGTGGATCCTCACTTTAATTTTTTTAGTGATTTTTTATTTATTTTTTCTTGCTTGCTTCTTTAAGTTCTGTGTTTTTCAAGCTGTGGATTGGACCCATTCCTGGGCCAGGATATTGATTTAGTGGGCTGAGACCAGCATTAAACAAAAAAGGCTAACGGAATATACTAGAACAAAGTAGAAAATGTTAGAGATCATCAGACAGGATGGATGTTGTATTGTTTGGACACTTCCGTCTTATATACACCTGTGTGTATACTGGGTTGTGGGGCAAGATGCATTGTTTACTGCAAGCTCTAGTCAGGGTTTAAAAAAACACATTTTTAGCTGCCACTGAATTTGGTATATCTTACATTTTATTGTTGGCGTGGCTCAGCTGGTAAAGAATCCGCCTGCAATACGGGAGACCTGGGTTCGATTCCTGGGTTGGGAAGATCCCCTGGAGAAGGGAAAGGCTACCCAAATTTTATTGTTATTGTGAAAAATGTCCCGTTTTAATATTTGAAAAACAAAGTGCGTTGGTTGCACACTTGAGTTGGCTTCACTGAAAATGCCCTATTTTTGTCTCATAGCTTGAGCGAGTGAAGTGAAAGTTGCTCAGTCGTGTTTGACTCTTTGCGACCCCATGGACTGTAGCCTGCCAGGCTCCTCTGTCCATGGGGATTCTCCAGGCAAGAATACTGGAGTGGGTTGCCATGCCCTCCTCCAGTGGATCTTCCCAACCCAGAGATCAAACCTAGGTCTCCTGCCTCGGAGGCAGATTTTTTACTGTCTGAGCCACCAAGTCTATATTGATAAAACTGTTTACCTTCAAGATTTCAAAGCCGTACTTTTGCTCATAAAACTGGTGATATTATAACTTGGTAGGCAGACTTCTCCTCCTCCCCCCAAGGATTTCTGCAGATTTTCTTTATTTTTAGAATTCTGAAATCTCACTAGGGCATGTTAGAGTTTTCTTTTGCTAAGTGCTGCTGGGCACCTAGTTTCCCTTTAGAGCTGAAGATCACTTCAGAATTCTCTCTGATTGCCTCTTTGTAGCCAACTCAGTCCCTTCATCCCTGGCCAATGTGAGTCACTAATTTCAATGAGTATATTTTCATTTGTTGATTTTCTGCTAGCTCTTTGGTGTTTTTGGTTTCTCTTTTTTCCTTAATAATTTGTTATTTGTTGATATAGCTTGATTATGTTGTAATATTCAGTGTACTATGATATTATAGCCTCTTGAATGATTTTCAGAGTTCTCATGCGTAAATTGTGTTTCCTTCAGGGCTTGCTGGGTTCTCTTCTGTTCACACACACACTGTCTCCTTCACATTTACGTCTTTGTTCTTTCCTTTCTTACTGTTGGATTATCTTACCCAGTTGGGATTTGATGCTGTCTGTCTATTTTTATGATCGAGGAGGAGGCTGAAGGATGCTGTTGTTGTTGTTCAGTCACCCAGTCTTGTCCGACTCTCTGTGACCCCCTGGACTGCAGCACGCCAGGCTTCCCTGTCCTTCACCATCTCCTGGAGCTTGCTCAAACTCATGTCCATTGAGTAGGTGATGCCATCCAACCATCTCATCCTCTGTTGCCCCTTCTCTGCCTGCCCTCAATATTTCCCAGAATCAGGGTCTTTTCCAATGAGTCAGCTCTTCACATCAGGTGGCCAAAGTATTGGAGCTTCAGCCTTGGCATCAGTCCCTCCAATGAGTATTCAGGATTGATTTTGGTATGGTGTAGGTGTATCTCCACCGTAGTCGGGATGGTTGCTTCCCTAGCAGATCTTTACCTAGAGTGTGAATGCTGACAGTGGCCTTCTCCAGGTGCTGTGAGCTGCCAGTGGAGTCAACAGGCCAGCATCCTTAAGGTGACCAGATAGGACCAGCTAAGATGGAGAACCCTTCAGTTTTTGGAATAAACAAACAAGACAAAAACAAACAAGCTAAGGCAAGGAGGACTGGATTAACTGCTTTAGTGTATTTAACTCACCAACCCAGTGTCCACATCAAGGCCTGTTCTCCTTGTTTCAGACCTCAAGACAGGATTTGTCCACAAGCTGATCACTCACTTTATTTAGAGATAGGCCCAGTGTCTACTGGTGATTACCTCCCCTTCCAGGGTGATTACCTCTCCTCCGAATGGGAAGTAAATGGAGAGGGGAAAGAAATAGCCTGAGGAGTCGTCTGGTCCTTCTAATACAGTGTTGCCCCTGGTGACAGTTCCGGAGCCCCCTTATATGTGGTCGACAGTTCTGACTCTGTTCTGTTGACCATCACCTTAGCTGTCTTTAATCTTTCTTCTCTATATTCTGTGTTTTTAAACAACTGATATTCTCTCTCTCTGTATGTATGGATATTTATTATACTTGTATTTAGGTACATTTAAAAAATATTTCCACTGGACTTTGTGTGGGAAGTGCTTGGCTTGCCACTTGAGTCAAATATATGGAAGGTAATAACTATATTTCTTTAAAAATACAGCACTTCATCCAGACCTTTCACAAACCCTCTCTTTTTTCCCCTGTACCATTAACCTGTGATGGAAAAGGGTTAAAGCTGCACATCTTTCTCTTCATCCATGGCACTGAACACAGTGGCAGTGTAATGACCTATCGTGTTTTCGTTTAATTATATAATCAATAGCCATAAAAAAGTACGTTTCAAGAAGAGTTGATCTGTTTTGTGGCTAGACTTCCCTTCAGGAACAGCGATGTGAATTGGTGATGTCTGCCCTGAGCCTGCGGGGGGTAACATGCAGGTGGAGTCTACACCCCAGTGGTGGCTCTTTTCCATCTTCTTAGTTTCCCACAATTTATTTGATTTTTTTGGCCATAATTTTTCTGTGACTGTAACTATTTTTATCAAAAAATTCACAACTGGATACAATATTACATTTTTAGGTTTGCATAGATATTTCCAAAATATAGAATTATTTTATGCTTCCCCCCATCTTTAGGCTTTAAATAATTATATTTATGGATACAGAGCATTTATCAAAGGAATTATATTTATTATTATTTTTAGCAATGGAAGATAATGTGATCTTTCTTGTGTTTTTAATGTTCTGTTTTTCTATGAACTTTGTTTTAAATATCAATGTTTTTTATTTTATTGATTTTTAATTGGAGGATAATTGCTTTACAGTGTGTTTCTGCTGTACAACAGTGTGACTCAGCTGTGTGTTTACATATATCCTCTCCCTCTTGAGCCTTCCTCCCACCCCCACACGCCATCCTATCCCTCTAGGTCGTCGCAGGGCACTGATCTGAGCTCCCTGTGTTTACAGCAGCTTCCCACCGGCTATCTATTTTACACATGGTTGTGTATATGTGTCGGTCCTAATCTCCCAATTCGTCCCACCCTCTCCTTCCCACACGGGTGTTTTTAATATCTTTCAGACTGCGGTAATGCCTCAGATACTTGAGTCCCACTTCTGCATGTGTTCCTCTTGGCTCTGGTCACCAGGGCCTTTCAGAGTTCCTGAGCGCAAATCACAGAGCTGCCCAGCCACACGTGCGCCCCTGTTTGTGCATTCCCACCGTCAGTATTGGCAACAGCATAGGCACAGACTCTTCTCCACCAGCTTGTATTTTTCTCAACAGCATCTAGGGGTGTGTGTGTGTGTGTGTGTGTGTGTGTGTGTGTGTGTGTGTGTGTGAGTGTGTGTATTAATTTCTTACCTTTTACACAGTAATTCAAAATCTAGGTGACATGTTCCAATAGCTGATAAGCATTTCATAGTGTGGTTGGTTTACCGTGTAATCCCTTTGATCCTGCCTTCTTTTGTAAACACACGATGGAGGTTACAAAGGAGTCCCGCTAAGGAAGTAAATCAGAGGGTGGCAGGTTTTTGACCCTTCCAGCCAGAAAGAGAATTTGGTAAATCGTTAGGTTATTGACTGTCCTTTAGAGAGCCAGGGGTTTGCTTTCTGCATCTCCTTTCAGCTGGGCTTGTATGTCATGTACGGGAGGCCTGCATTATCATAATCCATTTTTCGCTTTTATGTGATCTACCAGCGGCTCTTGTAAGCCTCCTTTCTGAAGAGCATTCCCCATTTACTTGCTCTAATTCACCATCTTTTTTTTAAATCATAAATTTGATGTTTTGCAACCAGTGGCATCATTTGTGAGTTGTTTATGGAGGTGCTACAGGGAAGAAGATTAGTGGTAGAATTAAGAACGAGATGATGGCTATGGAGAGAAATCCATGAATAGACATCACATCAGTGACATAGCAAGAGAATGAAAGAAGCATTTAAACTTGAATATGTCTTTAGCTCATGTTGAATAGCATTCATCATACACTAACAAATATATACTTAAGGGGTGTTATTAGGTAGGCAATGTCCAGATTGACCCCAACATGTAAAAATGGTACTATCTTAAAATGCCTCTATCCATTAGATGTTAGTTTCCCTGGCAGCACTCAAACTGGAATATTAGTAAAAAATACTGTAGAATTGTTTTTACTCATGTTATCATCCAGAGATGTATTATGGCCGGAGAAGGCAGTGGCACCCCACTGCAGTACTCTTGCCTGGAAAATCCCATGGACGGAGGAGCCTGGTAGGCTGCAGTCCATGGGGTCGCTAAGAGTCGAATACGACTGAGCGACTTCCCTTTCACTTTTCACTTTCATGCACTGGAGAAGGAAATGGCAACCCACTCCAGTGTTCTTGCCTGGAGAATCTCAGGGACAGGGGAGCCTGGTGGGCTGCCGTCTATGGGGTCACACAGAGTCGGACACGACTGAAGTGACTTAGCAGCAGTAGCAGTATTATGGCCACAGGTGTTTGCTTATACAAAAATTCCCCGGTCAGTAATGTGTTAATTTTCTACATCTGAAAAGACAATCAAAATAGAATTATTTTTACAAATTATTAATAATTATGGAATTTCCGAGAACTTTTATTCAAGGGAAAAAGACTTCCAGGTTTTTGCCTTCTGTTACACAATGTGTCATTTTCCATGACTGCTCTTTAACAAAATCCTTACAATAAAGTTTTAAGATTTTCTTTTGGAGAAAGAAATAAAAGTGGAGACTAAGCATGTGAGACTCTACATGCTTCGCCCTTGAAGAACCAAACCCAGGGGACTTACCTGGTGGTCCAGTGGTTAAGACTCCATGCTTCTACTGCAGAGAGTACTAGTTCGCTCCCTGGTCAGGGAACTAAGGTCCTGCATTATGTGCGGAGTGGCCAAAAAAAAAAAAAGAAAAGAAATCCAGTGAGTGGCTTTGGGTGTTCAGGCTTCTGAGATTGGGGCTCTAGGTGGGAAAGAAAACGGTGGGAGAAACCCCCTGATGTATCTGGCAAAGCGTGCTCAGACAGCAAAAGCACTTACACGGGAAGGCCCTTGGCAATTTGGAGCTGGCTTCAGTTCAGACTTTGTAGGCAATGGAGGAGATCTTCCCTAAACAAATCTGTTAACATTTTAGTCTGGGGGGAACACAGCACAGTGTGGCTGTAAATGCACCAGTTCCTATCTTTGTCCGAGTAGCTCCATCTCACCCTTCCTGAGGCCCCATCCTTTCATGAGTAGGTCTGGTTTGATCCGGTCTTCAAAGCTGTGCATGGCTCAAGTGTCCTCAAGCTGCATTTGTCTCTGTTGCTCCTTTGCTCTGGAAACCTTTCTGTGCAGAACACGTGGCTCCTGGGCCCCCTGCTCCATGCCTTTTCTTCCTGGAGGTCATTGCAGTGTTAGCAGTCGTTTCTCGTGTTTACTGTGTGATGGCAGATCCCAGGGTAGGTTACAGTCTTTCTCTCTTTCCTTCTTCCTCTTCCCTCTCATCCACCCCAGTTTCATGCTATTTCCTCTTCTCACTACATCTGGGCTCCAAAGCAGGCATCCTCAGGGAAGCTGTATCCAATAGGGCAGGATCCACGTATGAAGAGTTGATATTATAGCTGAGACAGTTTTTTCCTTGCTTTTTATGATTCTGCTGTCATTCCTTATGGGACACGTTGGCCTCCTACTTTTTCCTGCATTAGAGGCAGACTGGTGATCCTAGGTTCACACTGGTGAGTCCTGCCAGTGGTTCATGGCTAGGCCAGCTCTGAGACCCCTTTTGATTCTTGGGCTCCCACGATGTACTTATTGGTTGTTAGGTTGAATACCAGCCCTGTGTGGAGACTTTCATAGTGTTATTGTCACACATTTCATATTTCACATATTTAATAGAGTTACTCATTTTGTGTCTGCCTGCTTGACCTAGCAATGAATGGGAGAGGGGTGTAGAAATCTCTGACTATATTGGTGAATATGCCAGTTTTCCCTGTCATCAATTTTGCATCTGCACACAATCTCTCTCTCTCCCTTTCTCTCTTCCATTTAGATATACACACATACACACACACATATATTTTTAAAACTTAACATTTAAGACGATGCTTTTTTGGTGAATTGTCTTTATCACTATGTAGTATCTCTATTCTTAATAATGCCTTTATTTTTAAAGTATATTTTGTCTCATTTTGAGATTACTATTTTTATAGTGAAGTTTAAAAATATGACTGTATATTGATTGTTTTGCCAGCAGATGTAACCCATTTATAGTTTTGTGATTATTGAATTGTTTCTCCCAACTGTTAAATTTCTGTGCTGCTTTTATTCTCTTTTGCTTTTATTTGTTATATTTGCTTTTATTCTCTTTATGCTTTTTATTTTCTATGCTGCTGTTTAGTCTATGCTGCTCTTTTCCTTTCTGTTCTCTTTCTGGTTTTAATTTTATTGTTGAGTTTTGGCACTTTAAAAAATTTTGATTTTTCTTTTTTATAGGATTTGAATTTATGTGCAATATATCTTTGTGGTTGCCCTTAGGGTTTTATCACATATGTTTACACACAATTTAAAATTCAGTAATGTCTTAACCTTTCTCCTGAAGAACAGAGGACCTCCGAATGCTTTATTCTCATACTGCCCTCTTGTCTTTTTGTCAGGTATTTTTAGTTTGTCTTGTTTCATACCGTGTTTGTGTATGTGGGTATATGTGTTCATATACATGTGTATGGTGCCTTGCATTTAGCATTTTACTTGCTCACCATTCCGTTTTTGCATTTTAGCTTATCCTTCTGGAATTATTTTCTTTCTTGCTGAAGCATATCCTTTGTAAGTCACTTCATAGAGAACCCTGGTGGTGGGCCTGATTATTTTAAATGTTTTATTTTTCATTCTTTAAAGATAATTTTGAGTGATGTGAAACAGTTATTATTGCTACAAAATGGAGTTGTTCATAGTTGGAAGAAATATTTAAAATTATGTACAAACCTGTCATCTCTCCACTATCCAGTACAGTTCAGATCTTGACCTTTGGATAAAATTACCTCCTTGGTTAAATTCAGAGCATAAAAAAGTGGTCCAGAGAAAAGTCATCAGGCCCTCACCTGACTCAGAAAGGTCAAATTGAAGAGCCAATTTAATAATGTGAAGTCAGACCTTCTGCCTTTTAAATGTTGTTAAGAAGGTTTTCCTGGTGGCTCAGTGGTAAAGAATCTGCTTACCAATGCAGGAGACAGGGGTTCAATCCCTGATCCAGGAAGCTCCCACTTGCTGTGGAGCACCTAAGCCTGTGTGCCACAACTGTTGAGCCTGTGCTTTAGAGCCTGGGAGCTGAAACTAATGAACCCAAGTGCTGCACAGCTGCTGAAGCCTGCGTGCCCTAGAGTCTGTCCTCCGCAATAAGAAAAGGCATTGCAATGAGAAGCCTGTGCATTGCAACTAGAGAGCAGCTCCTGCTGGCCACAGCTAGAGAAAAGCCTGTGCAGCGGTGAAGAGCCAGCACAGCCAAAAATAAATAGTATATAAATATTAGAAGTGAATGTTCTTAGAGGTGAAGTTGCATTTTCTTAAAGCAGATGATGTATTAAAAATGTGAATACCCTTCCTCTTTCATGAGTGTTGTTAAGCAGAAGAGGACCTGAGGTCCCCAAGATCACGCCTAGGTTTGATGATTCTCTAGGGGGTCTCCCAGGCTTCATGACTGTAATTTATTATAATGAAAAGATACAGAAGCAGCAAAGGGAAAAGCCGCATGGGGCAGAGTCCTGAGGAAATTGAGCAGAGGCTTCTAGAGTTTTCTCCCAGAAAGTTAACTGGGGCCTCTCTGAGTCCCCCTCTGTGTCAAATGTTGCCAACCAGCTGAAGCTCGTTAGAGACTTCACTCCCAGAGTTTTCACCTGCGGGCTGTTTACATAGGCGCTTCTGTCTGGCACGTACCCAAACTCCAGACTCCCAGAAGGAAAGCGAGGATTCTGCTTCACCGTATTGTCTGTGCAAACAGCTTAGGCACAGAACTCCACTCTTATCAGCTAGTGGTGGTGGGAATGCCCCCCTCCTGGAATGCCCCCCTCCCGCCCCCTCCATGAAATCCAAGTTCTTAGACACCAGCCGAGGGGCGACCTTGAAAGCTGGCCTTTCATAAATAGCATTGGGGCCTGCTGTATTTACTCTTCTGCTCAGGGGCCTTCATGAAATAATGATATAATAACAAATGCTTTTGACACCTGAGCTCTGTTCTTAGATTTCCTAGTTTGAGTAGAGCTGACAGTGTTCAAGGAAACAAAAAACTGGAGAGGGTGAGTAGGCTTGAGTGCTGGTGAGGAGGAGGGACTGACCCAGATTGTGGACAGGTTTAAGGGGAGATGGCAGGCCATTTGACTTTGCCAGGCAGATGAAAATTTAAAAAAAAAAAAAAATCAGAGATTGGCTGGAAACAGCTAGCAGTCTTATTAGTGGCCTCCTATAATGTTAGAAATTTGTATTTATTATGTAGAGTTTCCCAGCGTCGACACTCTGACATTTTGGAGTGGGGGGCTGTCCTGTGCATTGTAGGGTGTTTAGCAGCCTCCCTGGCCTCTGCTTGCTAGATGCCTGTGAGCATGTGCCTCCTCACCATCTCCCCAGTTGTGGCACCAAAAATGTCTCCAGACGTTGCCTGTTGCCACCTGTCCTCCAGGGACAGTGATTGAGAACCATTACTACAGAATTTACGGTAAATAAATTCACGATGATCTTAGCTTTATATGTCTAAGTGGTTTACTCATAATTCATATTTATAGAAGCTTTCCGTTTCATGTGTTTTTAGCAAGGAGCTCATGAAAGAGCTCGGGGTGTTTTATCGTTGTTACACAGATGAAGGCAGTGAGACACAGGTTAAGTTACTTTGCAATAAACGAGAAAGTGATAGTAGAAGTAATAGTAACGATAATATTTTTTGTTATTAATTGAGTGCCTTCTCTGAGCCAGACACTGAAATGCTCTACAGGTGTTCATATTGCAACAAGCCTAGGAAGCGCTATCCTTGTGTTAATTTTACAGATGAGGAACTTGAAGCCAGAGAGATCAAGAAACCTACCCAAAGGCGCAGTGGGTGAAAAAGCCAGGTCCAAACCCAGGCTGCTTGGCTCCAGCGCTCTCATGAACCATGGCCTCTGGGTAAAAAGCGAGAGGTTCTGGGTTCTTGATAGTGTTCTGTCTGATTACTGTCTCCATGGAGGTTGTGCTGCTAAGTTGTTTCAGTCGTGTTTGACTCTCTGTGACCCCGTGGACTGTAGCCCGCCAGGCGCCTCTGTCCATGGGATTCTCCAGGCAAGAACACCGGAGTGAGTTGCTGTTTCCTTCTCCAGGGATCTTCCTGACCCAGAGATCGAACATACATCTCCTGGGTCTCCTGCATGGCAGGCGGGTTCTTCACTTTGCTGAGTTATCAGGGAAGCCCCCGTGGAGGCTGCCGTTTGCTTATTACGCTGTTTTCCTCACTCTGCCCAGTTCTGGTCTCCTGTTTGCATATAATTTTCCTATATTATCAACCAAATCTCACAGAGATGAAAAAATTCAGAAGTCTTGTTTTTGTGACCTAACTTTGCCATTTCAGTTATAGTCTTCTGTTATTATCTTGATTCTTTCTCTTTTTATTTATTTTTAATGTAGCATTTCATGGAAGCATGGATTTGTTGCAGCTGTCAGCCTCATCTTGACACATACACTTTGTCCAATTCCTGCATACTTCAGCTAAGAGGCTTCTATTTATGGTGCTTAAACATTTTATGATATTCTTCAGATCTTTCCACTAGCTCATAACACATATGAGAAATATGTGTTATTTCTCATATTTCCATGATTATATATTATTATCCAGAAAATTTATTAATGTACCAATTCACCCACTCCATCTTTTGTAATTTTTTTCTTTTTACTTTTTTTACTTATTCCCTTTGAACATTCATTTTTCATGCTCCCATGCCTTCTGCCCCATGTTCTGATCCCTAATATAGACAAGGAGAAAAATGTCATTCTTTCTGTAAGCCTAGTGAAGAAATGATCTTTCCTGAAGCTTTCTTTTTGAGACAGTTATTTTGTCTCATTTAAATGCACTATTTGGGAAGAGCTAGAATTAACTATATCCATCAGTTAGTTTTAAAATGCTTTGCTTCTCTGTTCCTGTGATCCCATGAGGGATCATTCAGCCCTCATTTTTTTTTTTCTGGGTCTGTTTTTCTTTTGGGAGTGGGGTGTTGGGTGAGTGCGAGTTAAGACTATGATTCAGAACAGAATATCACCAGATTAGTTTAGATGGACATTGCTATATGACGTTGAGAAATCCAGGGTTTTCAGATGTGTCCAGTTTGGCAAAATTAATTAAGGTTCTCTAGATGTTGTAATTATTATTTTTAATATAAACAGTGTGTGCAGCCTTCTCTGTAATTACATTTATTACGTCTGTGTCTCATGGTTCCAACTCATGAGACCACTCCACTGTCTTTTGCTTGTCAGGCATTTCCCCCCAAGACCATACTCACTTGAATTTTGCTAGCTCTGAAGATAACTTTGGTCCCCAAAGTCTTAGGTTTTAATCTGTTATACTATTCATGACTCCTAGTAGTTTCAGATATGAATTCCACGTTTCCTCAGCATTTTTTATATTTTGGCTATTAATACTAGATTGAATTTTTCTTCTATGTCAAAAATTTGGATAGTTTCTTCTTGTAATGCATCTTTAGAGAGTTATATTACCCGTAATTACAAAATCGTTAAATTTTAGGATTAGGAAGATATTGGAAAAAATGCAAAGCATTGCAATCTGTTTATAGTCCTCAATATAATTGTACTGTGTATCAGTAAATGTGTTGTTTTGGCTATCAGGTGAGCAGAGTATGTCCTCTTTAAAAAAAATAAAGAAAAACAGTAGAAGCTTTTCAGTTTGTTTTCTTTTCAAAGGTGTAAAACCTTGTTTCAAATAGAACTTAGTTTGGGTTGCTGATTTCAAACATATTAAAGTGGTATTTTATTTACATTCAGGTAGAAGTTCAGATCTATCACTTTTTCCATTATAAAGTCAAAGGGTGAGAATAGATTATTTTCATGAAATGGTTACTTTAAAATTGAGAGATAAGTGTGACAAGTGATGTTTTGTGAGTATCCAAGTAGACATTTTTGCCTAGTATGGACCAAATGCCAAATTGAATCCCCCCACCACTGCCAGTTCATTTTTCCATACTAGGATGCTGTTCAATAAAAATTCTGTTTAGTTTTAAAATTATGTTTCCTTAAAAATTCTGTTTAATAGTTATTTTTTGTTTAAACATAATTTTTGATTAAACATAAATGGCAGGAGAAAATTGTCCCCTCCAAATCTTCCCCTAAACTGAGTTGACCTGCAAGTACAATACAATTTCAACTGGTTAAACTTTCTGTAACACATTTGAGAGTAGATTTTAATTACAGTTTCAAAAGTCATTAAAATACATACATACACTTTTTGAATTAAACATCATGGAAGTCCTGAAAATCTCTGTGAAACTTTATTTTGCAGAATGTATTTTGAAAAAGGAAATATGCCAAGTTGTTATTTTAGCTTTAACGTATAGCAGTACATACATAGTGGCTACATGTTTAAGTCCAGTTTAGTTCAGCTTTCCAAGATGGAGTTGCAAATAGTCTGAAACACCCACCTTGAAGTTGTCTGTTGAGCTTCACCTGTCTGCAGCACAGTTGCTCCCAAGTAATCTATAAAAATAAAGAATCACTATGTTGTACACTTGAAAGTAATATAATATTGTAAGTCAACTGTACTTCAATAAATTGAAAAATCCTTGTAGTAGCCCCCCCGTGTGGCTGATACCAAGTCTATGACTTCTTGATAAGGAGGGGAGACCTTGCCTTATCACAGCTTCCTCACTTGAATCAGTAACTCTAGTTTTACCAACATTTCATTAAACTTGACTGCTCTCTAATTCTTAGTCTGGGTTAGAAGAAGGAAACCAGAAAGGCAGAGGACCGTGGAAGGCTGACTTCTGTGTATGAGAAATACTCTCTTGCCAGTCAACAGGCATAAAAGCGATCTCGTGGCATTTAGGCCATCCTGACCTTTGTAAGCTTTGAAAGCACTACTGTTTTGTATCATGGTCTGATCACGTCTATTTAGATGACCCTGAGTTATCGTGAACAAATTTAAATTAGGTTTGTATCTGCTTTAAAAAGCAAGGAAATTATGGTGAAATAGTGAGGCTTAGAGGACTTTTGGGAAGCTGCAGGAAGAGATGGAGGGTGGGCATTACCAAGAAGAGGGTCCACGGAGAAGGAAGTGGAAGGATGGGAGCTCTTTGCGGGATGGCTCTGAGCACCTCAGCTTCTCTGGTGATGGAGTCACAGGAGCCAGATGTACCCTCCGTGCCAGCTGGGCATAGGGAGTGGAGGCACTCACTCATGTCTTAGCCACACATGGGAGAAGACACCCTCACTTCACCCCCAGGAGGGCCTGTGTGCTTGCATACACGCCATCGTATATGATGTAATGCAGTGAAGCTGTTCTGTAGCCTGCCATGCGTTATGGTCTTATAGCTTGACCCTCTCTCTCTTACTCTCCTCCCTCCCTCCCTTCCTCTCTCCTTCCTTCCTTCCTGTCTCTTCTTCTTTCTACAAATATTTATTGAAATTATATTCATGCCGAGACAGACTCTGACAGATGTGGAGTATGCTCTGACAAGGGAAAGATAGCCTGTCTTGCTGCTGCAGGACTTTCCTTGTACTGTGAGACAGAGTTATGTCAATAGGAACATAGAAATGAATATGAAAAAAATTATAATGGGATGAAAAGTACGTTCCAGGACACATTTGTGAGACCAGAAGGCTTCTTCGAGGAAGTGCAATCTAAGGCGAGAACTAAGAGATAAAGAGGAGTTAACCAAGAAGTGGGGTGTTCCTGGCCAGGGAGAACCATGTTGGGGTAGAGGCAGGAAAGAGTAGGGTGAGCTCCACGGCCAGAGCGTGGAGTGTGAGTGAGAAGTTTGCAGAAGGCTGACCATGGAGGCCTTGGTGGACGGGAGGCTGGACTCTTTTCTCTGATCAATGGGAAGCATTGGGAAGGTTTTATTCAGAGGAGTCGGATGATCAGGTTGGCATTTTGGAAAGTTTGCTCTGGGGAATTGGATTAGAAGGGCAAGACTGGCAAGCATGGTAGTTACCTAAAGGTTAAATGTGGACTTTAAAGAAAGATTCAGTGAAGACAGAGAGCTGTAAATAGAATCAAGACATATTTAGGAGATGGAATCAATAGAGTTGGCAATGGATTAATTAGATGTGTGAAGAGTCAAAGTTACTCCCAGGTTTCTGGTGTAGACAGCTGGACACTAATGGGTGAAAGAGAGAACGCAGGGAAAGGAATTCATTTTGGAACTGTAGTGGGGTGATGGACTGTTGGTTATCAGACTGAGTTTGTGGTAAGCATGGGCTGTACACAAGTGGAAATGCCAGTGGGTCTGAAATACAGGAGAGAAAGCTGGGCTAGAGATGTAGATTTGGGAGTGATTGGCATGATATCAGGGGTACCCAGAGCTGTGAGAACAAATTAGATCACCCTGGAGATCACTAAGAGAAGAAAAGCCTGTTAGAACCGTGAAGGAGGATGAGCAGAGAGGAGTCCCAAGAGACAGAGAAGGAACAGCTAGAAGGGCCAGGAGTGGGCCAGGCCAGGAGTGTGGGGGGACGGAGACACCAGTGGAAGAGGGCAATTCAAGTCAGGAGAGGCTAAGCAAGAGGAAGACCAAGACGTGTCTGTGGGATCCTCTATGCCACCAGAAGCCGTTGTGACCTTAACCGGAGCAGTGTCTGCAGACAGGAACTGGAATGCATAGCGCTGATGAAAGAGTTGGAAGAGATGAGCAGAGACAGTGAGTTGAGGCCTCTTTGTCAGGAAGTTCGGCAGAAGGGAAAGAATGGACTCTGGAACCTCATGCTAGAGTAGTGTGGGTGGAGGGAAGATGGAGTCAGGAAAGCCTTGTGCGTGCTCGGGTGCTGACGGGAAGAAGCTCATAGAGAAGCCTAGGGTGAAATTCTGGGAGACAGTGGGGATAAGTGGGTCACAGAGGGTCCTGAGAACAGAGGAGGGCTTGGGATCCATGATAGACAGGACCTTACCTAAGAGGAGAGACACCTCTGCCATTGTGACAGAAGGGCAGAATAAAATGACTGGGGTAAAAACATTGTTTGCTGTCATAATATTTTAATTATATTCTTTAAAAAAATGTCTCCACAGACACTACCCAAAGCAGTCCTTCACCACGGTGGCAGATACACCTGAAAACCTTCGCCTGAAGCAGCAAAGTGAATTGCAGAGTCAGGTAATTTCTGAAAAGCCTGTTTTTGCTACTGAGTCTTAATATTATTCATAAGACCACTGTTCAGTTGTTGGACTCTTCACACCGGGTCACCAGCCAGTGTGAAGACTGAAAGCGAGCCTGGGCGGGCATTCCGGGAGCAAGTGCCCAACGTCTGTTTCATTCCTGGTCTTGGATCACCCTGATATTCTTGGTTCTGTTATCCACATGGGACTTGGGCAAGTAAATGAGTTCTGGTCAGAGGAAGTGTTTTCCAACAATATTGATTTATTTGGTCCTAAATATTTAAAAACATTTTATAAATAGCTTTTCCACACTGCATATGTAGGGGAAAAAGAGGTGTTAACTTGACCCAGTTGCAGAGAGTGTGGGGCTAACACCCTGTCTGTGTATCTCACACCAGCCACTAGCTTTGTTTTCATCCTGTCACTTTATTCATATTTCTTTCATATGTCACTCTGACAGCATGAACAAAGATTAGAACACCACGATTGGCTCCCAGTCAACCATTTTGGATGGAAATGTGCCTCCAATATGGAGAAACACATCAGTTAAGACTAGGGATTCGAATGACAGTGTTTTCTTCAGGGACATGCAATCGCTTCTTGAGAAACCGAGGGCACTTTCACTCAGCGAAGTGTTCTTGCCTCCGTGGTGCAGGACGATGCTCGGTGGCTAACGTGAGAGCCCGCTGGTCAGCATCGAGGTAGAATAACACTGAGGAGCGGGGAGGGAAGGCTGCGTTGAGGCCCCCCTTCCACTGTTCATTGGCTGTGACCTTGGACCAGCCACTCTCATTCTTTGTGCTTGTGTAAAGTGAGACAGTCTATCTGATCTTACCTACCTGTCTTGAGGGTGGCTGCAGGTGTCAGATGAGAAGTTAGGCGTGAAAGCATTTTGAAAAGTTAACAAAAGATGATATGACTGTGGAGGCCGATGATTATTACCATGGTCCCTGAGAATCCTCGATGTGAAAAGGGAGAAGAGAAGAATTTGTGACGGAGGAAGGGGGTCTAGCTAACACTTTTTGAAAATGTCAGTTGTAGCTGTCTGTGATGAGAGTAGTCAGCTCTCAGTTGCAGTGGATCTAATTTACGTTCATGCAGGCTTATCTGATCACAGGGGAGATCGTAGTTCCCTTCACCCTCTTTTTGGGGGGACTTGGGACCACTTCTCAGTCCACTTAATTAATGGGAAAAAAACTCAGAGTACAGTTTACTGTTGGTTAACAATGCCATGAAGACTTGGTTGGCAGTTAGTTTTTGGTTTATGTAAAATGCTAATTTTCTGTGTGCTAAGCCATTAGTTCAAAAAATTGAGTGCCGGCCAAAGAGAGGCACTGTTGCAAAGCCGGCAAGAACACCCCTTGCTCATTCACACCACAGAGGATGCCAGGACTTGGCTCCCGTCTGTGCAGATCCAATATGCCTTTCTTCTCCTCAAGTTAGGATTAATTAGACGATTCTGGAGAAGTACTACGAGCACACTGGAAAACATAACTAAATCAAGAAATCAAATATTTGTTTCCTTCCTGTTACATGTCCTTGTTATGTGCAGAAGCATTTATAATTAGTTAATCCTTCCTTCCCAGAGCTCATGGGATGTCTGAGGAAATAGGACTAACACGCTCTCCCCTCCACTCAAGCAAGCATGTTTCATTTACAGTGAGGATTCAGAAGGGGAGGGATGAGTATGGCTTGGTCTGGTCATGCTTCACGCTAGAGCGGGGTCTGAATGGAACTTGAAGGTTGACAGAGAATCTGATATGAACCTTGTCTCCTTCCTTGAGAGAGCACCTCTCTCCCTTTGGGTTCAGTTAGTGGCTACACATGCCACCTACTTGGTCCAGGAGCAAGCATTTATTGTTTTCCTACCACATGCCTAACTCTGGAAAAGCAAAAGGAAAAAGGAGCTCAGTTTCATGAAGGGTTGACTTTATTCTCCGTCATGTAGGTAGCAGGCTGCAAACAAGGCAGAGCATGAATGCAGTTCATGGCCGGCGGGTCAGTTAATAGAGGGAGGTACAAAGTGCTTTGTGGTCTCCAAGGACTGGTCAGGTGAAGGCATCAGATTTTCTGTATGATTTTCCTCAAAAATCATCTTCCCCAGAAAGAAAATGTAGGACTTCATCAGACAGACAGCATGGAGAAGTTCAACTCGATTCAAGAAGCATGTGTTGACTACTTATTATGTGCAAGGAATTGTGCTAGGTGTGGGGGAAGGAAAGGAAGGAAAATCACCATCATCACCATCATCATCATCATCTTCAGTCTTGCTGCATTCAGGGCACATAATTTTACGTGCACTATTTCATTTCCTCTCAAACAGCCCTATGAGACAGGAATTTATTATTATCCCTCTTTAGATGAAGCATTCAACCTTTAAAGAATTTAGAGAACTTGCCCTTTCGAACAGCAAGGAGTTGAACTTGACATACAACCTAGATCTGTGAGCCCAAGTGTCCAGTCTCAACCAGTACTCTGGTCACATTACTTGGAGAGTGCCTAGAAAAGGAGATGTGTAAGCAAGTACTTGAGGGGCCAGCTGATAGTGCAGTGTATGTAAGGGTGGGATTTTGCATAAAGTGCAAAAGTCACACATAGGAGGAAGTCCTTTCTCTCTCCTCTCCCTCCCCTTCCTCCCCTCCCCCTTCTCTGTCCCCTCCTTCTTTGTGAGAGATGCAAGCACTTCTAGAGTATTTCTACCTTTTGCAAAGACATGGAAAGATACCTGCCCTAATGGTAGTATTCATGACTGGCAGTTCACTTAAAGTTAGCATATTAAATGATCTGATTCTGTGGTAGGGCATTTCCTTTGAGTTTTGATATCAAGAATTCTGAATGGCTCAACAGTTTTGGTGGAAAATTGGTTATTAATATTTTATTTACTTGTTTTGATAACCTATGATGCTAAATGAGTCACATTACTCATCTGTTCATTACTCCGAGTTTTGAAATTCTGAAATCCTTTGTAATTGTTTGGTTAAAATTAATCCTTTTCTTTTAGTTCATTAGCTTACCAAATGAGCCAAAATGAAGGAAAAACAAAAGCAGTTGCAGTCCAACTTAGGAAGTTATTTATGGTTACATGTTGTTATCTTTTCCTTTTTTTCTCCTCTGTCCTCTTTTTCAGAGGGTTATGAATTTTGCCAGCCCCCATTTTTTTTTGCCTGAGTGTTAGATCCTCTCAAGCTTTTTTGGGATCTGTTATTAGGTGCCAATTGTCATAATAAAATGATATGAAATACCAGAGAATAAACAAGGAAACCATGAGTTAGCTTTTTGGAACTGGTGACAGGCAGTGGCTGCAGGCGTTAGCTAGCTTGCAGATGACTGGTGCCTGCCCACATGGCCAGCCACTGACCCCAGTGGACGTGGACGGCCCTGGAAATCACATCTCACAGGATGAACTGCCTCCAAGAAATAACAGAACTGGAGGTTAGGCACCCTCACTGGCCCGCAGGAACCCATTCAATAAGGCGCAGAAATGTAAACCTTTCCTTCCAGTGGTATTAGTAACATTGTACTTTACCTCTGGAGCATCCGGCTTTCTCTGCACGCCTTGGGACAGCAGAATGTCATTGTTTTTTGTGGGGAAGTGAGCCTTGAGTTCCAAAGACTTGCCTGGTAAACGAAACTTCCGGAACACAAACTTTTTGTAAGTTGGGCAGTCCCTAAGCTTTTAAAAAACTTTAGGTGAAAAGGCCCCTTAGGAGAGAATTTTTTAACTTTTTATTTTCACATGATGTTGTAGCAAGTGTTTTTTCTTCGGGCTTTGTAGAATATTCTTAGTGGAAGAAAATGGACAGATGTTTTGAACTCATCGGATGTCTGAAGACTTCTTAAAGCTGGGGAAATTGTTCTTCAAATGGAATTTTGAGGGGAAGTCTTTCTAGGAAGAGAGCAAAACAGGACAGTTGTGGCTGAAGCAAGGGAAGGGGGGTGCAAACTCCCCTCCTTGTGTTCTCTCTGCTTCTCCCCATCCTCCGCTTCCAGGGCCTTGGGGTGAGTGTCTTAGGAAACCCTGGGCCTCTGTGGGGCTGAGTTCTGAAAATCAACGCTAAAACAAAGACACTTTCCCACTTGACTTAGTTGTTTGCAGTCCTGAAAATAATGGAGAATTGGGGTTCACTGTATTCTTAAATGGAGTGTGTATAATTTATGAGTCCTGATAAGATGAAATCGGAGATGATGATGAATCAATTACGAATGATTCTGGAACCTTTGGGCCTTCATTTTGTCATCTGTGTTGATTTTTTAAAAATCATTTTTGGATTTTATTTTTTAATATTGTTAGCATCTTTTTAAAGTTTTTCTCTTAAAAGAATTAAGTGAAAATTTCAAAACAATGTCAGGATAGCAGTTTGGGACACTGTATCCTCTTATTAATGTCTTACTGTGATATTAACATAAATTTGGTATCATTGCTATTTAGTTGCAGTTTGTCACGACAGATTCATACCCAATAGAGACTAGCAGTAGAAATCTGTGGTGGTTTGCTGAACGACAGAGGATGAGCTAGATATAAATGTTTAGGAGGGAGATTGTAGAGGTCAAGTAAAGCAATAGTGATAACACCTATGACCTGTTGCATCTGGTTCTTTCTCTCTAAAATGTGTATGGAATCTTTAACACAAGGTTTATTTGAAGATTAAATTTTATGACATATGTATGCTGCTGCTGCTAAGTCACTTCAGTCGTGTCCAACTCTGTGCGACCCCATAGACGGCAGCCCACCAGGCTCCCCCATCCCTGGGATTCTCCAGGCAAGAACACTGGAGTGGGTTGCCATTTCCTTCTCCGATGCAGGAAAGTGAAAAGTGAAAGTGAAGTCGCTCAGTCGTGTCCAACTCTTAGCGACCTCATGGACTGCAGCCTACCAGGCTCCTCCGTCCGTGGGATTTTCCAGGCAAGATACATATGATTCTTTTTTAATCTTCCATGTTTCTGTGGAGGCATACAAAACATGGTGCATAGGGAACAGGATATATGATAGTAGGAAGGTGAGAAGGTAGCGTGATTTTTTTAATATAGGGAATAGTTACACATCTCTGTGGAATTAATGAAGGGATGTGTCTAATACATACTTCTGGAAGGTCAAGGAGGTAAGGCTGTATCCAGCATTCTCTTTCTCTAGCTTGCCCTTGGTACCTTTCTGTGTCTCCTAGTTCTGTTTTCCATTTCCAGAGGGTTTTTCTCTCAGTTATCTGTCATCTAACCATCCAGGAAGTTGTTAAACTATTATCTAACGCAAGACTCCCCTCAGGTAGCAACTGCTTTTTAATAAGGTATCATTGAGGATGGACTTCCTTCAGAGTAATGGATCCATAACTGAGGAACATTACTAATTGTCGAAAGAAAACCGAAGGGCTATTTTGGAGTTCATCCTCTGTATGTCTGTCAAATCTCACCCCAGAGGTTCTCACCCGATCAGAAATTTGACCTGAATTTTTCATTTGTCACCCAGCACCAGTGAGATGCCAAAGTCTGTGCTAGATATTGGGGATGCCGTAGTGAGCAAAACCAGATAAAGCCCTTACTCTCCAGAGATTTACGGTCTAGTAGAGGAGAGGATGATAATAAAAAATTAACAAACATTAACTAACCTAGGAAAAATTGCAACTGTGACAAGAGCTGCAGAGAGAGCAGTGTGTATTATAGTTATGTTTAAAAACATTTTCAGGGTGTTAGAGGCCTGAGTGCTTCTCAGCAGACAGATGCATAATGGGATCTCAGGGTGGCCTGCTGCCTCCTGCCCAGATGTGGCTCCCATTTCTAAGTGTGTCTCTCTTTCTTTTCTTTTTTTCCCACTTTGCGATCTTAGCTGACAATTCTTTGCTCTTTGCTGGGTTCTCTTACCGTTCCTTATCTCATCTGACAAGCTCAGACTTCTAAACAGAAGATTGTCTCTCCAGATAGTTTCTGTGGGTAATGCTTACATTACACTGCTCTCGGACAAGAAGCCTTTCATATTTGCTTTTTAATTTTCCATTTTCTTTGAACTTAATTTTGGCAGCTTTATAGTTCCCATCTTTTGATTCCTCACCATTTGATGCTGTGTTCTGATCCTACAGTGATGCTTCTTATTTCTCACAATAAGCGCTTTCTCATGTATGTAAAGGTAAAAGTTCACAGGGAAAAGCTTCGGCATGTTTCTTTTCAAGGTTTCGAGGCAGTGAAAATGATGAGAGATTGTGTTTCACATATAGGAAGGGCTGAATGTGAATCAGTACTTCAAAGGAGAAATATTAATTCACTTGATGTGGCATATTTCTTTCAGGGAACATAACATGCTGTGCAGATGTTAACTCTCACCCCCACCATCTCCCACAAGTCAGATTGTTTTTCTCTTTCACTTCTGGATAAAATGATGTAAGAGGCAAAAATGTCAGTGGTGACGGACAGCAAAATAACCAAGATGTTTTGATTTGCTGTGTCATGATGGAGTTTTAGAGCCTTTCATCATTGGAGCCTGGTCTCCTCCTCATCCTCCTGAAATGACCCATATTCTTTCCATCTGTTCTCAGAGTCCCAGCAGCATGGTTCTTTGGTACCCTGGGCTCATCCTGTCCCTGCCCCCCACATCATTCCCACAGCCCGTGGTGGAGGTTGGAGGGTGGAGGTGCGGTTCTCTGGGAGGGCAGGCAGCAAGCTACTTGTTTTTATTCTGTGGGCCAGAGGCAGATGACTTGTCCTTTAATTAGGCATTTGAATATATAGCCTATCAATATTGTGGCTCTGGGGTCATGGTGTAACAGCTGTGATGAGGAGACTGTCTTGAAAATACATCAGTGTAGTTTTTCATCTTTGTCTTCTATAAATTGTGTTCTGCCCTACTATTTCACACTTATGGCTCCCGAGAAAGGAGAAGAGCAACCCCCTCTTTGAGAAGGAGGAAATATGGTCCCAGGTGAAGAGGACGCCTGTCTTCCCTTCTGGCCATGGTAACTTGTAGAAGGAAGGTGGGAAAAAATCAGAGGCTGAAATGTGACCTCCCCTCTCTCTTCTGGCTTAAGTCTCTGAAAGGGAAGATGAGGGAGGCATGGTAGATGGGTGGAGAAAGGCAAGAAGCAGAGAAGACCACCCCACAAGACATCCTGCAGACCTCCTCCCACCTCCATGGTATACTCGGGCTTATGCCGTGTGCAGGCAGGGAGGGAACCTGAGTGCTGTTTCTCGGCGTCTTAGTCTCTCATGTGGGGCAGAGGGGGATGGATATTCCGGTGTGGAGACAGTAGAGAGATGCCGAGGGTGCTTGCTGTGGAGCTGGCATGGGCAGTGCCATGAAGCAATAACGGGCCCCAGGAGCCAGGGATGGTGTGCGGGCAGACAGGACCAGTGAGACCTCGGTGAGAAGCCCGGACAGACAGGTATGGTGCCGATGCCAGCAGGCCTTTTCTGAGCTGGGGGAGAAGACAACATGAGGTCACCAGCCATAGTCTTCGGCAGGACGCCAGCAGGGGCCCAGGGAGCAGGAGGCCAAGGAGATGCCACTGAGCTCAGAGGCGTTAAAGGAGAAAATGAGTGGGCCTGGGTCCAGCACTTCACCCTTGCTTCCCTCCGAGGTCACCGTCTCATCATGGAATCAGCAAAACCAAATCTATTGTCCACTATTGGACTCAGAAAGGTCCTCTTGGTAGTAGCCAGCAGCACACAGTAGGCCTGATGAGCGCACTGAATCTTTCAGCTCTCATAAAGTCCCTGTGTGTTCTTTTGCCAGAAATTATTTGGTCTAATTATTTCATGTTATTTCAGAACTTTGCTTGTATCATCCACTGTCTTCAGAAGGACTGCCTGCTGGAGTTCTCTACGTGGTCCTTGTACAGATGGAAACTGGCTTGAGAAATTCTGTGCAGAAAGATGACTGTGATGGCTTCATTCTTTAAAAAAGCTTTCATTTGGAACAATTACTGTGTTGTGTTCTGAAATGAGATCTCTATTTAAGCTTCCAAAAATATTGGTTGTACTTTTTTTAGTGGGTGAGGAGAGCAGTTAGAATTCTCCTCCCTTCCTTCATCCTTTCCGGCCTGTTTTAATTTCTGGTGGTCAAGCATAAGGGTGATAGTAGATCAGAAGTTATTTGATCCTAACTAGAAGGGACATCTAGGCTCGGCTTGACTGGTGCTCTGAATTCCTATTAATATGAAATTGTTTATATTTCAAGGGAATCTATTCTCTGCAAACATCTTCTAAGGAAAATTTAACAAGCCCCTTTAGCTACAGATTTAGCTTCCTAAGCACACAGTACTTTTAGACACCAAGCAACTAAATATACCAGATTTCACATGCTTAGAACTACAGAAGTGAAGAACAGTGAAACTAAGGATCCTATTTTTAATTAAACAATCTTAGAGTTCCTATACAGGACTTCCCTGGTGGTTCAAATGGTCAAGAATTTGCTTGCAATGCAGGAGACCTGGGTTCGATCTCTGGCTTGGGAAGATCCCTTGGAGAAGGTAATGGCTAACCACTCCAGTATTTTTTCCTGGAGAATTCAATGGACTGAGGGGCCTGGTGGACTATAGTCCATGGGATCACAAGGAGTCAGACATGACTGAGCAACTACCACTTTCCCTTTTTCAAAGCCCCTATACAGATTTTAAAAATCTCTAGTATGGCTGCAATACTTTTAAATCATTAAAACTAAAACCAAAGTAAATCTTACCTGTGTTTTTTCTATATGTTTTCTAAAGATTTGTTTAGAACTGGATAATCCCCAAGGCTTTGAGAGAATTTTTGTTCTAGAATATTTTACTCTCTACAGGAATACCACTTAAGTCTTAGGTATGTATATATACTACATATATTATTACGCATAACACATGTAAAATGTTTATATGTATGTGTATATATGCACATAACATGCATATATACGTTGTGCATATGTGTATACTCATGTATATATATGTATATGTATAATATGCAGATACACACATATATGTATTCAATATACAATAATATAATAAAGCTGGCTTAGAGAGACAATGTTTAGAAAATAGTCTCCTTGAAAACCTGGAAGACTAGAGCATGTGAATCTTCTTTTCTCTTTTGTTATCAAATGACTAAGTATGATTTAATTCACTGCTGGACTCTGAAATAGCTGCACCGTTCGCAATCTTAGTTTCCATCATGTAAATGAGCTCTGCAATTCCTGTGTCTTTTAGTCATTCCATATGTTTTAGGAACTAGCTGAGGTGAAAAGGAATAACAGAGCTGGTATTATTACTGGAAGGGAGGTAATGAGAGCTTTTTCAAAATATCACCTATTTCAGAGGGCAGATCACTCACTTTTCACAGGATAAGGAGAAGAGACATCATTAAAGCTTTACCTGTTTTGACGGGCCTTACTCTCTCTGTAGTTTGTTAATTAATTTAATGTTTTTTTAAATATCTGTTTTCTTTATCCTTTGTTTCAGATTTTAAATCAGAAGCTAGAGGTCTTATTAATGTAGTGGTTATTACCTGATAATGCAGCTAAGCAGTTCTGGATTATATTTATACTGTTTGATGATAAGGGTGATAATGTATGAAATGAAATAGAAACAAAGAAATTTCATAAAATAGTCTTATAAGAATGAAGAATTAGATACTTTCTTGAGAAGTAGACAGATGCTTTTCTAATTGTTTCTTGGCATTAGTTACAAATTAAGAAAATTCAAGACATTTTTGATTTCAAACCTTTACTAGCAAAGTAATCTCATGTAAGGACCCACATGTACTTCCTGTAATTTAATTCTCTATAAAGTTGCTTCGATTATTTATTGGTTTAAACTACATTTACTGAATACCTCCTTTGACCAGACACTGCCTGCTCTTGGGGTGAAGGTGTGTGGAGACAGAAGCCAGCAGTATTGAAGAGGGGGACATGACCCCTGACTTAGAGGCGTTTATTGAGTTTCTCAACAGATAGTCTCCCAAATTCTGTAAACAGTTGTTTTTTTTCCTGCACTCTGTTTAGTCTTCCCCCCACATTCTCCGATGAGACATTTACCTTTTCTTTGAATGGAAGCCCAGAACGACTTTCTTTCCCTTTATATAGATCAAATACCAACTACTCTGAGAAACTATATATTGGAGAGGAAATGATCTTCAGCTGATTTTGAAAATAACTCTACAGCACCCATGCCCTTTTGTAATCTGTTTGTAGAGTTGTTCCTTCTTAAAATAATGTTGATAAAATATTTTTAGTTGTTTGATGGACACAGAAAAGCTTCTCCAATAAAATCCACTTTTGGGGGGATTATCATCAGGAGAATTAAATCATGTCATCAGCAATATCCCTATCCTCTTGTTATTCTGCAGACTCCAGAGCAGTGGCCCCTCATTCTTTTTGGGTCATGGGACCCCTTTGGAAGTTTGATGAAAGCCATTGAAATTCTCCTTTGGAAAAGGTATAGAAGTACAAATATGCGAACTTTAAAATCGTAGGGAGTTCATGAGTTAGCAAAGGTCATCAGAGCCCCAAGTTTTAGGGAGCGTGGTCAAGTCAGCCAGTGGGAGGAGCTGAGAAGAATAGGCTGAATTTAGAGGTTGGGCAGAGGCTAGAGGCTGGCACAGAGAGGTTATGGATTCACTGCCCTCTAAGCACAATTTTATCTTGATTAAAATATTAACTGTTTGGGAAATGTGAAATGTTACTGCCTTAAAGAAAGCAGTCTGGCATCAACTGTTAAACCTTAAAAATATACATACTCTTTGATCCAGCAGGTCCACTCCTGGAAATTTCTCCTGTAGAAAAAGAAATATCAACATGTAAGGCATATGGGCAAGGATCTCTCGGTCAGCATCGTTTGTAGCAGCAAAACACTAGAAACTGAAAGCCCATCAACAAGGTGGTAGTAGAGTAAATTAGGATAACCCAGACCAAAGAATATTATGCAGCCATTAAAATTTGGGATGTCCATATGATATTGCCCAGTGAGAACTATAGATACAGAAAAGTGTGTCAGTTAGAAAACACTCCCTCTGTGCATGTCTGTGTCTGTATTTCTATATGTCTGATTAAGAGTATATATGTAGGGAGAAGGCAATGGCACCCCACTCCAGTACTCTTGCCTGGAAAATCCCATGGACAGAGGAGCCTGGTAGGCTGCAGTCCATGGGGTCGCGAAGAGTTGGACACGACTGAGAGACTTCACTTTCACTTTTTACTTTCATGCATTGGAGAAGGAAATGGCAACCCACTCCAGTATGGCAGGATGGGGGAGCCTGGTGGGCTGCCGTCTGTGGGGTCGCACAGAGTCGGACACGACTGAAGCGACTTAGCAGCAACAGCAGCAGATGGAGGGAGAAAAATATGAACTAATATATTCTAGGGTGTTCGAGTTTGTTCTGGAAACCTATCCATAGTGAGCCAAACTAAGGGGAAAAAAGTTGAAATAGTTAAAAAATGTATATGAGAGCATTAATGCATTCTTATGCAATTATCTCTTTTATATCTATCTACCTATCTCTATTATCTATCTGTTGGTGGCTATATATGAGAAGAAAAAAAACAGTGATTTTGAAACATAATTGCTTGTATGTACTTAGCATTTCACTGTTTTCTTCCTTCACAGCTGGTAACACCAGACATTTTCAGTTCAGTTTTGTGGGGTTACTAGGGATGTCCCTGATAACTTAAGAGGTGAACTTAGAGCTCTAAAGTTACTTGGTCTATAGCAAATGTTTGTTGGATGTCTTTTTTACGTCATGTACTTGGCTTTTTGCTGGGGAGACTCGAAGAACTGAGGCTTGTGCCTGTCTGTATCACTCAGGGATTGCAGCTGTATTTGAACTTCCTCCCCTCAATCTGCTGTTTATCTGCTTGTTTGCTTGTGGGTGTAAGAAAGAGAGCCCAGGTGCTGCTCTCATATTAGTAGGAACCTAAGAATTTGGGGTAAGATCTTTTTTCAAAAAGTAGATTAAAAAAATTATTTATTTATTTATTTTGGCAACATGGCATGTGGAATCTTAGTTCCCTGGGTCAGGGATTGAACCCATCCCCCCGCATTGGAAGTGGGGACTCAACCACTAGACTACCGGGGAAGCCCCCGAAGTAATAAAATCTTGATGTTTCTTCTTTTGTTCCATTAAAGGACCTATTATCTAATTGTCCCTATTTACCTCAGAAATGCCCAGAGACCTCTAGAAAGGATAGTACTGTAAGGATTTTAGAGGAGAAAGAAGTGAGAGGTGCTTCCCGTAGATTCAGTTCAGTTCAGTCGCTCAGTCGTGTCCGACTCTTTGTGACCCCATGGACTGCAGCACGCCAGGCCTCCCTGTCCATCACCATCTCCTGGAGTTCACTCAGATGCACGCCCATTGAGTCCGTGATGCCATCCAGCCATCTCATCCTCTGTCGTCCCCTTCTCCTCCTGCCCCCAATCCCCCCCAGCATCAGAGTCTTTTCCAAGGAGTCAACTCTTCGCATGAGGTGGCCAAAGTACTGGAGTTTCAGCTTTAGCATCATTTCTTCCAAAGAAATCCCAGGGCTGATCTCCTTCAGAATGGATTGGTTGGATCTCCTTGCAGACTAAGGGACTCTCAAGAGTCTTCTTCAACACTACAGTTCAAAAGCTTCAATTCTTCGGTGCTCAGCCTTCTTCACAGTCCAACTCTCACATCCATACATGACTACTGGAAAAACCATAGCCTTGACTAGATGGACCTTTGTTGGCAAAGTAATGTCTCTGCTTTTGAATATGCTATCTAGGTTGCTCATAACTTTTCTTCCAAGGAGTAGGTGTCTTTTAATTTCAGGCTGCAATCACCATCTGCAGATTAATGTCTCTCAAAATTGTGGTTTCCCACATCACAGTTGCCTGGTGAGTGTGTTGAAAATACTCATTTGTGGGCCTGGCCCCAGACTCACTAAGAAGGAAAGTCTAGAAATCCACATTGTTATTAAGAGCCCTGTGTAATAATTCTTACACACATTAGTATTTGGGATCCAGTTCCATCAAATTTTGCTGCAAATAATGAGCCCTCCTGGCATCTTTTCCCAGAATTTTGCCAAGAGTTTCCCCTATCCTCGGTCTCCTTTCCCATGTGGAATGCTTAGGTTTTTTGCCCCAGAAATCGGTCCACATTTCCTGGTTTCTCATACTGCCACATTGTTGGATTGACTTGGAGTCGTGTGCTGCTACCAGGCTTCTGAAAGTTAATGCCACTGCTCAGGACCCCAGTCCAGGGGACGTAGACAGAAGAAGGGATGTTTTACTTCAGTTTTAGGACTTTTACGTATTTGACTCAGCAGATATTCTTACAAGAACAAGAATTTTTCTAATATCAAAATGACTTTTTATTTTCCTCTTTTTATTCTTTAGTGATGTCTGCATTTTGAAGGCGGTTTTGTGAAGGAAAATTTCAGACAACATTGTCACTACCAAACATTTTATTCTGAATGTAGAGAAATCAATGTAGGTCAGAAAAAGACTAGAATGGTTTGAAAAATCAACAAATCTGATGGTCAAACTCAAATGTATTTAGTTAGGGTTAGGGTTAGGGTCAGTATATACACGCAAATAAGAGAGAATTTCAGGTTACAATGCATTTGGTTTGTAACAACAGGAGTAAGACCAGGATTTGCGCACATGATGTAAATTTTTTTGGAATTTTGATTCTTTGGACTGCTTCTGGTTTATTTATGCATATTCATAGTACAATCAAAAACTGAAAATGTTTTTCAGACATCTGAGATTTATCCCTTTACACCAGTTTCTTCCTCAATGCTTTTATCTAAAATGTCAAAAAATAACGGAAGCAAAGGCTAGTTCTTATGAAAAAGCAGAACTGAGTGACTGTTTTCCTGCATTTCTCATGTACCGTGTAGACAATGACCTTAGTACTATTCTGACTAGAAAGCCCTGTCTGAGAACCTTTTATCTCCACAGCAGGATATATACAATCCGAGTCGATGCTAGACACCCATAACATCATCCCTCAGTCAATAATCATCGATTGAGTAGAGTTGGTTTGGGGGCTGTGTATTAAATACCAGAAAGGATACAGAAAGAAGAGTCATAGTATCTGCCTTTGAAGAACAATCTAATTCAGAAAATAGTTCAAACGTGCATGCTATGACACGGTTCCGTAACAAAAGGCTCTTTCAACAATACTAGAGAACCCAACTTAAAAGAGGTGATGGTGAAACGGGGAGGGGTTGTTGGCGAGCAGACACATGAGATGGCAGAGAGATAGAGCTGAATAGAAGCAAAGCATACAGAAAGGGGTGAGCATAATCCATACAGTATCTCCATCCAAAAAACATCAGCTGGAGGGGATTGGGTGGTTAGTCATGGGGGTCTCTGCTCTGGAGGGTGGAGAAGCTCCAGAAGGAAAGGAGGTGTCCTCAGTCAGGGTAGTGAAAAAACTGTTGAAGAATTATGATTTAGGGATTTTATGAAATTCAAAGCTTGGAGAAATTAAAGAAGTTCAGCATGTTGAAGTGAGGGGGCTGAATCAGGATAGTGGCTATGCAAACCGGGAAGCAAAACTTAGAGATACTTTTGGAGGACATCAGATGTTACAGATAAGTTGGAAAAAATGAAGCCATACAGTGAAAATATTTGTGAAGGTATTAAGCTCATCAATCTGAGACATTTTACACTAGACGGGGAACACTGGCTAGTGGCGGGGAATAAGCCTGACTTTTAAATTTTCTGTGGATTTATGATCTTTAGAAATTCATTTATGAGACTACAAATATCATTGAATGGATCTTTCACATGGAACTATTCTATGGTTTAGAATAACTTTGTAGGCTTTCATTCAGTAGGTGGTGAATAAGTACCAGATGACAAATTCTGGTGTTTATCTTACAAAGTCATCTGTCGTTCTGTGAGACATTTTTTCCTGCCTGGGACACAAAGCTCTGCTACAATTATTTGTGAATAATTTTTTATGACTAAGCTAGTAAGAGTATTGTCAATTGCCATTTAAAAGAACAATGTTTCATCAACATAAAAAAAAAACCCTCCCTCCTTCCCACATTAGAGCTGTTTTCCTCTTGTCTAAAAGGTACATACTTCTTTTTAGAAGTTGACATTTACAGAACTAGTACCTTTTTCCTCTGGATAAGAAAATAATTGCTTAGGAAAACCCAACTAACCAAACAAGTCACCTTGATTACTACCTACAGAGAAAAAAAAACTGGCATTATTTTTTCTCTTGTGTGTGCTTTTAGATCAATCCATATATGAACAATAGTTGTGTTAGGAACTGTTTGGATATTTGCTGTAGTGGGTATAGGAGAATGGATACATTAAATTGCTATCTACCCGAGCAAGGAAACCAGTTCATATTTTCTACTGGGAAACAAAGTATATGATGATTAAAAAGAAAAATAAAAGACTTAGGGCTGAAAGTGTCTTGAGCTGTCAGGGAACATTAAGCTTGTATAGTTGGTATGTGGAGTGCTGTTAGTCACCTCCTAATTACTGAGAGGGCTTTACCAATGATGGTATTATTTTCCTGGGTTTTTATTTCCCTGGAGTATCTATGATAATGCTGTACAGTATGCTGCAAATCATTTATTCGGGTAGACTATGAAATTATGTCCACCTTGCAGCTTGGAAAACCTTTGGGTAGGAAAAATCTTTCGTCTGTGTCTCACTTTGCAGGTTCTTAGGCTCCCACCTGCTCTGAGCCTGTTCCATGAAATGTTTGTTGACACAGGTGCCTACTCCACGCATGCGAGTTGTCCTGCTTCTCCCCGTGGAATCTGGTGGCTAGGCAGTGTCAGCTTTTGGTCAACTAGCTAGCCCTGGTGTCCAGGTCTCACTTTACCCTTGCTTTTTCCTGACAACCTTCATCTCTCTGCCATCTTGCCCATGACTTTCTGGAGAGAAAGTGGGATCCATGGAAGCTAATAGGAGGATGCTTTGCAGGCTCTTCACCCCATCCTCTGTTCTTCCCAAGCTTGTCTTCTATCTTTGGCTTCCAACAGGGACATCCATGACCATCTGATCACTTGCTTGTTTTAAACATAAATAACATTTTTATTTAAAAAATGGTAGTGAAAAGAGTGACATTGTTTTATATGTTTGCCAATCTTATTGTCTGGCTTTATAATAGGCAGCTGTATTCTCATATTGTTTCTTCCTTTAATCTTTTTTGTGAGATCATATAACTTTTGAAAAACTCCATTGTATACTCATGAGAGAGTGAGAGAGAAAAGAATTTCACTATGGAATGATAGGGACAGAGTAGGTGATTAGCTAGTTAATCCCACGGGGATTAGAATCTGCCTGCAATGCAGGAGACCCGGGTACCTGGGTCGATCCCTGGGTCAGGATGATTCCCCTGGGGAAGGGAATGGATAACCACTCCAGTATTCTTGCCTGGAGAATCCTATGGACAAGAGGAGCCTGCAGGGTAGTAAAGAGTTGTACACAACTGAGTGACTAACACTGACATTAAGGGGATTGTAAGTTTCTTCTTTGCACTTGGCTTTCCCTTTAGGGCATCTCTTCCAGATCTTTGTCCATCTCCCAAGAGGCAAAGCATCCTGAAGGACTGGAGATTTGTGCTCTGGTGTCCATGTGAAGCTTTTGCTTACTTAGATACATTCTGGGATAGGACTTTCTTGTTTCAAGGGCTTTTTTCCCCCTGTTTGCAGTAAGTATTTGACCCTTCCATCTCCAAATGTTCAGGGTTTAGATTTAAACAGATTCTAAATCTGCTTGATTTTTTCTGGCAGCTATTTCACTCCCTCTTTTGCAAATGGTGACCTGTGAGTTGCTTGTTTATCCAGGAATGGCTTCTCCCTTTTCTGTTGTTTGCAGGAGGTCAGCGTCCTGCAATTGTTCGTAGAAGGGTAACAGGCTCTCTTTGGCCAGGAAGAGTCACTTTTGACTGAGGACAGGAATCAAACCAAAATCTTCTTGCCATGCAGCATCCAGGCACTCAGTTAAACCACCTGCTTCAGCTGTGGCTCGTATGAACCCTGTGTGGCTGTTCATATGGTTAGTGCTGGGGTAAAACTGGCACTTCCCAGCAGAACAGTAATATTGAATAACTCCGTCATGGTGGCCACAGCCCTCCTCAGCCCCCTCTGCCTGGTGGCCAGAGTCTTTTCTGAGTTAAGAGATTCACCATTCACGAGGATGGTGACAGTTGGCATCCAGCATATAACAATTCATGGCTGCAGTTAGAGCTTAATTTCCCCCAACCTTTCATCAGGGAAGGAAGCACTTTATAGTAAATGACGGTATTGCTTGAAGTCATCTGCCTGTGGAGCCTTCATTCTATTCCTTAGTCATTATGGTCTGCATCACACGATCTTTTCTCAAACGTCAGCCTGGTGAACCAACGATGAAATTGCATTTCTTTGAATTAGAGTACAGATTATTATGGGAGGGAAAAAAAAGACATCGAAGGGGAAATGTTCGTGTTTATGTTTGAATAAATGTGAAAGCTTAATGGCCTCAGAGGCAGTTAAACCAGAGGCTGTAAGAGAACATGGAACCGTGGCCCCTCATTGCTCTAGACATTTCTCTGAATGAGCACAAGCAAAACACATGCACTTTTCAAATCCGGGGTATATAAATCCCGGACATATAATCGTTCGGTGTGTATTTCTTGTGTGGGTAGGAGTGCACAGCATCACTGATAGTTCTTATTTTGATTTCAAGGCTCCAGTACACATTAGGCAGTCAATCGATGATTCTTGAAATAAATTGCAGAAGTATTCACTCAGAGAGGCAGCTCCTCCCCCATTTCTTGCCCCCACACACCTAGACTTCTTCATGGCTTCCATATGGTTAATAGCAGGCCTAGGGTTGGGAACTGCAGATGGGAATAGGCAGTTCAAACAACAGCCTGGGAAAGAGAAATACTGTTTGCTTGGGCTTCTTTATTTGGCTCTGACCCCGGGCCTTATCTGACCTGAATATCCAGCCTGATCACTAGTTCCAGACACTGACCTTGCCTTGCTGCCGGCTTCCGGACCCTGTTGTGAGTGTGACCAACTCCTGTGTCCCTCACTGTCATCCTGCCATCTCACCTTTGCTGCTCTTCTCCTTATCTACATACTGGACAGATAGGATTCACTTAATGGAAAAGGAGGTGATTGGATTAAGTGACTTAATTGGGGCCAATTACAGAATCAGATTGTGGCTTTTACAGGGTATCTGAGTCAACACGTTGCAGAGTGCTAGAAGCAAAGCCAGTTGGATTTGGAATGTAGTATGCAGAGAGAGAGTATTATTGCTGTGTGCTTTATTGTGATTTCTCTTTTTTCCTCACAGCCATCTGCTGTGTTATCTATTTGTTTATTCTGATATTAAGGATGAGACATAGATATAGCATTTCTATTAATTCTACCATTCCTCCTGCCCTCTTTCACCTGCACAATTCTTGTAGCAATCAGAGCCTGTGGTTTCTAAATGCCTGTGTTGTAAGAACTCCAGCAAGGATAGAGATCTCATCTTTGTTTTCCCCACAGATTCTAGATGAATGAATGAGTGAGTGAATGGAGACAACATGAGACATTATTTAGTGAGGGATTAGGATGCATTTTGTAGAGTGTGTTGTTAAGTCTTCATGCTAACTTCCTTAGGTGAACATGCTCATTCTCATGCTGTAGGTATGGAAGCTGTGCCTCAGAGAGGTTGAGCAAACCACCTGGAGTCACACAGCTAGCTGGAGCCCTTGTCAGCAGTCGGCCTTACGTCTTTCTGACTCCAAAGCTCAAGCTGTTCCTTACCAGGCCAGGCTTTCTCAGTGTAGCCACTCTTATGAATGACATTTCTGTGATTTCAATGCCATATCCTAGCAATGCCCTGCCATTTTAGGTTTAAAATTCTCCAAGTTTTTTCTTCATGAGGTAAAATTTTTATATTTGGATTTTTAAAGTTGTAATTTCTGATAAATGTCTTATGGTTTCATTTTATTTACTTTTGTGGTTATTTTGACACTCAATTTGGTTTATATCATTCCTGGAGCTATTAAATAATTTTAATTGTTTAAATTATGCAATAACTTTTTGTTTACATGTCAGTGATTTTAGCCAGTTATTATTCTAACAGCTCTGATATTTTGTTTATTATAATTTGTGTTGAATAAATGTTCTCATGTTTTAGCTTGTCAGAGTAGTTCTTAAATTTCAACTTACTGAGTTTTAAATTCTCATCTATTACATAGGTTCATACCTCATGCATCTAATTTTTAAACTTTTTCTTTCTATACTTCGACTGATCAGAGTATTGCCACTTAATTTATTATGAAACTGATGAAAGAAGAGGAAATTAGTCACAGTTCAAAGACATTTTTTTATTAGGCTTGATCACAGAAAATACTGCTACGTTAGAAATCTGAGTTTCAGTTAGCTATATTTCACCAAATAATGACAAGAAACTGGTTAAACACATTCATACGCAGTGTGCTGGAGAATTGGTGGCTACTTGTGAGTTCTTCAGGAGCTAATTTTTATTGACAAAGGTGTTTTCCATTTTGTCATATCCTTTGTCTTTCTCTTCTGAGACCACTCAGTGACCCAGAGCACTCATTTACTCCGTGGCTGCTGTGGTGCTGCTTCCAGGAGCTCTGAGGTTTTGGTTTCCAACTTTGCTCGGCTCTGAGGACAGAAGCACCCTCAGCTCAGTGCCTACAGAGTAGAGTCAACAGGGGATGCTCCGAGAGGGTCCAGGTCACTGCCGTGGGTTGGCCAGGGTTCACTAGGCGTGTCCTTATGTGCACACCTGCACGCCTGTATGAGCTTCATCCTGTGCTCTGCTGGTGCCAAGAGGATTTAAGATCACTTTCAATGGGAAATACTTCAGAGGATATTTATGGGTATAATGAGAAAGGAAGCATGGCTTTTGAGAGGAGGAAGTGCTTTAATAGAGGACAGGATTTTGACAGGTGGTGGGAGAGATAGCAGGGCCCCGGTACACTGTGGGTGAAGCTGGGACTGTGACAGATGTGTTTACTGATCATCAGTGGAACCAGGAACCTCACAGAAGATACAGAAGAGGAAGTCTGGGTGTAAAGCACTTGAATAGTATGCTGAGGAGTCTGGGCTGTATCATCAAGCAGGGGAGCCACCAGTTCTCGGGGCAGGGGAGTGATTTGCTGAACATGACGTTGCAGCAGGGTTAGTCAGGCAGCAAAATGAATTGGATGGGGAGAGATCTGAAGGAGGGAGCCAAGTTAGGAAATGTGTGCTGTAATGAAAGTGCGTGGTAATCAAGCAGATCATCAAGGTAAAGGAAAGGACAGAGAGCGAACTCTGAAGGAGGCGCAGAATGAAGACTGTTGTATGTGAGGGCAGAAGGTGTGGGGCTCTAGAGTTTCTTTGGGAGGACCTTTCAATGAGCAAACCAGTTGGAAGGGGAAGAGGCCTAAGGGCATGGCTGGATGCTGTGTTCACATAACAAGTTGCTGCTTTTACTGAGATTGAGTGTTGACTTGGTGTTTGATCAAACCTGGGTTTGATCCCTGGGTTGGGAAGATCCCCTGGAGAAGGAAAGGGCAACCCACTCCAGTGTTCTTGGTGGGGGGTTGTCTGATGGAGACTGTGGCCGCTTACCTCCCTATGCTGTACCGTCTTGGTGGTGCCACGGGGAGAGAGAGAGTCCAGTGTGACTGAGGCCTTTGAGTAGCTGGAACTGTCGTCAGGCCTGTGATCAAGGATAGATTGTCCAGGGGCCATTGCCTCTGTAACCCCACACCATAACATTTGAATGAATACAGGACTGAGAGTGAGTGAGTTCAGGATTAGCACTGCCTTGAAGAGTTCAGTGATTATTTAAGGGGAACTGACTTCCATATGGATGGATGAAACTGACATTCAGGAGAAAGCCAGTTATTAATGATGGAAGCTTTCTAAAACCACATGCAGTTGCAATGTAGAAGGACTGATTTTTGAAAAGAAAACATTGATTATACATACATAAGTTACACAAGTGTTGTATAGTTACACATAACAAATTGTTATCTAGTTTGAACATTTGTGAAGTGGCCAAGATGGTGGTTGATTGCACACACATTTCAAAATGTGTTTTGAGGTTTGGAGAGAGAAAGAGAGCTGAGAAGAATCTCAATATTGAATCAGTGTTGATTCTGATTCTTTAAATTTTTTAAAGATTCTTTAAATCTTTAAAAAGCAGGATATCTGCTCGTTAAATTTCTTTAGCTTTGCCATTAGTTTTGACATTAAGTGATATATAAAAAATACCCCTGTGAAACTTTGGGTAATTTTGGGGTGGTTTTAGGTGATCTATGGCATTTTAAGAAGGTACCTTATGCAGTTTAATGACTTGGCTAGAAAGCTGACCATTAGACAGTCTAACCCCCAAGAGCAAGTGGAAAGTGAAGGAAAGAATAAAGGTTTTGGAGTGATTTAAACTAGTGAAGGTGAAGGGGGATTCCCTGGTGGCTCAGGTGGTAGAGACTCCGCCTGCAATGCAGGAGACCTGGGTTTGATCCCTGGGTTGGGAAGATCCCCTGGAGAAGGAAATGGCAACCCACTCCAGTATTCTTGCCTGGAGAATTCCATGGATAGAGGAGCTTGGTGGTCTGGGACAGTCTGTGAGGTTGCACAGAGTCGGACATGACTGAGCGACTAACACTTTCACTTTCAAACTTGGGTTTCAACCTCTTTCCATCACTTAACACTATGTGGTCTTGGACAATTTTCTTACACTCTTATCTACTTCATTTTATTTTATTTTTTTCAGTTGCTTTATTTATTTATTTATTTTTTTATAGTGAAATGTTAGCATTTATTTTTTTTTGACATTTTTTTTCCTTTATTTTAATTTACAATACTGTAATGGTTTTGCCATACATTGACATGAATCCACCACGGGTGTACATGTGTTCCCAAACATGAACCCCCCACCCACCTCCCTCTCCATAACGTCTCTCTGGGTCATCACTGTGCACCAGCCCCAAGCATGCTGTATCTTGCATCGGACATAGACTGGCGATTCGATTCTTACATGATAGTATACATGTTACAATGCCATTCTCCCAAATCATCCCACCCTCTCCCTCTCCCTCGGAGTCCAAAAGTCCGTTATACACATCTGTGTCTTTTTTGCTATCTTGCATACAGGGTCGTCATTGCCATCTTTCTAAATTCCATATATATGTGTTAGTATACTGTATTGGTGTTTTTCTTTCTGGCTTACTTCACTCTGTATAATCAGAAAGTAGAAAAAGAAATTAAGGAAACAATTCCATTCTACTTCATTTTAAAATGGTGATTTTTCTTTCTCTCTTCAAAGGTTAGCATGAGGTTAGCAATAAAATATTCTGCAAGCAGGCCTGATACAGGTCTTGGCACATAGCAGGCACCTAGCAAACATTAACTGGAGTCGCTTTGTCCAAGATACTACATATTTCACTTCACTGTACATAGGGTGATACTGATCACTTTTGAAAATGACAGCTGTTTTCCTTAATTTTGAAGTGAGATGGGGCTTGTGAGCAAGACAGGCATTCTGGAAGTAACATCCCCAAATCCTGTTCATTGTCTTCACCTCCTCGAGAAAACTCACTCCTGAAACTTGGTACAGGGAACCTGTAAGATAGAATGAAAGAGCATGGATTCAGGTCTGGGTAAAAATACTTATTGTTTCATGCTAGTTATGTGGCTTTGGGAAGTATTTTAATTTTTGAGTTTGTTTCTCCTAAGTGTAGTTACGGTAACCACACACATGGATATTGAAAGGATTGTACAGGATGATGTGATGATGTGTGTCGGAAGAACAGGAAGTCCCATGGGGCCGGACAGGGTAGAGGGGGTTAAAACGAAGAAGGAGAACTGGATTATGGAGATGGTCTAGGGCATGTTTAGGTGTTCCTGTTTAGGTGTTACTTGCAAAGCTCAAAAAGAAAAAAGGGGACAAAGGAACTACTTGTTCATCACTTTAAAACTTAGTGAAATCCTGATTTATGAAAAACAGTGAAATTATTTATGGAATAATTTATCATGAATGGTTAAATAATCTATTAGTTTATGGAAAATATCCAAGGAGCAGCAGTAATTTGAGAGTTTAGAGGCCGATGATAGTCTCAGGAGAGATTATTAGAGAAAAGTTAAATCAATCAGTTACTTCTCATGACCTGGATTGTCCCTTTCAATAAAGGAGTGTTGACTCACCTACTTTTTGATGAGTTGTTGAATTAGTGGAATTTTAAGAAGGCAGTAAAAAGAAATAAAATGCAATAAGTCCCCTATATATGAACAAGTTTCATTCTGTGAGTGCATTTTTGTAAGTCCAATTCATTTGTTAAGTCCAACAAAGTTAGCCTACGTACCAACTAACACAGTCGACTGTATAGTACTGTACTGTAATAGGTTTGTAATACTTTTTACACAAGTAATACATAAAAAACAAGCATGCAAAATAAAACATGTTTAATCTTACAGTACAGTACCTTGGAAAGTACAATAGTTCAGCACAACACCTGGCATACAGGGGCTGGCATCGAGCGAAGAGGCAAGAAGGGTTACCGACAGGAGGAAGGAGGGGGGGTGGAAGATGGTAGAGCTGAAAGATTGTCAGCCTAGGAGATGGAGGGCAAGCTGCCGTTTCACTCATGCTTGGTGTTGATGGCACAGGTTCTGGTTCATTGCTGGATTCAATTCTATCAACCCTCTTGAAAAAATGACTCAGTGATGTCTGGGGAGTAGCTCTTTGTTTCTTGTCAAAGATGACTCAGTAGCACTGGATTGTGTTCTGAATGGCTGCTGCAGCCTTCAAATACCATTCTGTGTTCACATCCTGTACTTCAAAACCTAACAGTGCTTCCTCAAATAAAGAAAACCCCCTTGCCATTTCCTGCATTGTGAATCTCTTCGGTTCTTCAGTTCCTTCTTTCTTTTGTCTCTCTTCCTCCTTTCTCTGGGCCTCCAGTTCCATCATCTTCGTTAGTAAGCGCCTCATGTTGCGCAGCAACAGCACTGTACTGTGTAAAGTACACTCGAGCACGGCCACTTGCAGAGGACGCAGGTGCCTGACAGTGCGCATCAGACGCGTGAACTAACGTATGTGATTGGACGTGCGAACGCATGTCGCATCGTTCAAAGCTCACAACTTAAAGGTGTGTATATAGGAGACTTACTGTAAAACAAGTAATATTTTTAATCCATAAAAACCTAGAAAAAATTGTAAGCTATTAAATATGATTAAGGCACATCAGCTTATTTTCTGTATTCAATGACTTAAACCAAGAACAAGGTTGAAAATCATAGTATTTTGTTGAACAAATCAAAGTCTGTTTATGCCAAAAGGCATTCTGAATGGTGGATCTCAGTTTCGTGAGAAGATATAGCAGTTTTTGTGTATTCGCTGTAAAGCAGACTGCTATACAGATGGAGACTCACAATCAGTTCAGTTCAGTCGCTCAGTCGTGTCCGACTCTTTGCGACCCCATGAATCGCAGCATGCCAGGCCTCCCTGTCCATCACCAACTCCCGGAGTTCACTCAAACTCACATCCATCGAGTCGGTGATGCCATCCAGCCATCTTATCCTCTGTCGTTCCCTTCTCCTCCTGCCCCCAATTCCTCTCAGCATCAGAGTCTTTTCCAATGAGTCAACTCTTCACATGAGGTGGCCAAAGTACTGGAGTTTCAGCTTTAGCATCATTCCTTCCAAAGAACACCCAGGGTTGATCGCCTTTAGAATGCACTGGTTGGACCTCCTTGCAGTCCAAGGGACTCTCAAGAGTCCTCTCCAATACCATAGTTCAAAAGCATCCATTCTTTGGTGCTCAGCTTTCTTCACAGTCCAACTCTCACATCCATACATGACCACTGGAAAAACCATAGCCTTGACTAGATGGACCTTTGTTGGCAAAGTAATGTCTCTGCTTTTGAATGTGCTATCTAGATTGGTCATAAATTTCCTTCCAAGGAGTAAGCATCTTTCAATTTCATGGCTGCAATCACCATCTGCAGTGATTTTGGAGCCCCCAAAATAAAGTTGGACACTGTTTCTACTGTTTCCCCATCTATTTCCCATGAAGTGATGGGACCAGATGCCATGATCTTCATTTTCTGAATGTTGAGCTTTAAGCCAACTTTTTCACTCTCCTCTTTCACTTTCATCAAGAGGCTTTTTAGTTCTTCTTCACTTTCTGTCATAAGGGTGGTGTCATCTGCATATCTGAGGTTATTGATATTTCTCCTGGCAATCTTGATTCCAGCTTGTGCTTCTTTCAGCCCAGCGTTTCTCATGATGTACTCTGCATAGAAGTTAAATAAGCAGGGTGACAATATACAGCCTTGACATACTCCTTTTCCTATTTGGAACCAGTCTGTTGTTCCATGTCCAGTTCTAACTGTTGTTTCCTGACCTGCATACAGATTTCTCAAGAGGCAGGTCAGGTGGTCTGGTATTCTCATCTCTTTCAGAATTTTCCACAGTTTCTTGTGATCCACACAATCAAAGGCTTTGGCATAGTCAATAAAGCAGAAATAGATGTTCTTCTGGAACTCTCTTGCTTTTTCCAGGATCCAGCAGATGTTGGCAATTTGATCTCTGGTTCCTCTGCCTTTTCTAAAACCAGCTTGAACATCTGGAAGTTCACGGTTCACAAATGGTTGAAGCCTGGCTTGGAGAATTTTGAGCATTACTTTACTAGCGTGTGAGATGAGTGCAATTGTGCGGTAGTTTGACCATTCTTTGGCATTGCCTTTCTTTGGGATTGGAATGAAAAGTGAACTTTTCCAGTCCTGTGGCCACTGCTGAGTTTTCCAAATTTGCTGGCATATTGAGTGCAGCACTTTCACAGCATCATCTTTCAGGATTTGAAATAGCTCAACTGGAATTCCATCACCTCCACTAGCTTTGTTTGTAGTGATGCTTTCTAAGGCCCACTTGACTTCACACTCCAGGATGTCTGGCTCTAGGTGAGCAATCACACCAGCAGATTATCTTGATTGTGAAGATCTTTTTTGTACAGTTGTTCTGTGTATTCTTGCAACCTCTTCTTAATATCTTCTGCTTCTATTAGGTCCATACTATTTCTGTCCTTTATCAAGTCCATCTTTGCATGAAATGTTCCCTTGATATCTCTAATTTTCTTGAAGAGATCTCTAGTCTTTCCCATTCTATTGTTATAGATGCACTATACAGTTAGCAAAAAAAAAAAAAGACTGGGAACTGACTGTGACTCAGATCATGAGCTCTTTATTGCAAAATTCAGGCTTACATTGGAGAAAGTAGGGAAAACTACTAGACCATTCAGGTATGACCTAAATCAATTCCTTAGGATTATACAGTGGAAGTGACAAATAGATTCAATGGATTAGATCTGGTAGACAGAGTGCCTGAACAACTATGAATAGAGATTCATAACATTGTACAGGAGGTAGTGACCAAAGCCATCCCAAAGAAAAAGAAATGCAAGAAGGCAAAGTGGTTGTCTGAGGAGGCCTTACAAATAGCTGAGAAAAGAAAAGTGAAAGACAGAGGAAAAAGAGAAAGATATACCCAACTGAACGCAGAGTTCCAAAGAATAGCAAGGAGAGATAAGATAGACTTCTTAAGTGAACAATGCAAAGAAATAGAGGAAAACAATAGAATGGGAAAGACTAGAGACCTCTTCAAGAAAATTGGAGATATCAAGGGAACATTTCATGCAAAGATGGGCTCAATAAAGGACAGAAACAGCAAGGACCTAACAGAAGCAGACAATATTAAGAAAAGATGGCAAGAGTACACAGAACAACATACAAAAAAGGTCTTAATGACCCAGATAACTATGATGGTGTGGGTCACTCACCTGGAGCCAGACATCCTGGAATGTGAAGTCAAGTGGGCCTTAGGAAGCATCACTACGAACAAAGCTAGTGGAGGTGATGAAATTTCAAATCCTAAAAGGTGATGCTGTTAAAGTGCTACACTCAATATGTCAGCAAATTTGGAAAACTCAGCAGTGGCCACAGGACTGGAAAAGATCAGTTTTCATTCCAATCCCAAAGAAAGGCAATGCCAAAGAATGTTCAGGCTCTGTACAATGGTACTCATTTCACATATTAGCAAGGTAATGCTCAAAATCCTTTAAGCTTGGCTTCAACAATAGAACCAAGAACTGGAACCAAGACCTTCCAGATGTACAAGCTAGATTTAGAAAAGGCGGAGGAACCAGCAATGAAATTGCCAACATCTGTTGGATCATAGAAAAAGCAAGAGAATTCCAAAAAAACATCTACTTCTCCTTCATTGACCACTGCTTTGTTGACTAAACCATTGACTGTGTGGATCACAACAAACTGAAAAATTCTTAAAGTGATGGGAATACCAGATGGCCTCACCTGCCTCCTGAGAGAACTGTATGCAGGTCAAGAAGCAACAGTTAGAACCAGACATGGAACAATGGACTGGTTCCAAATTGGGAAAGGAGTATGACAAGGCTGTATATTGTCACCCTGCTCTTTTAACTTATATGAAGAGTACATCATGCGAAATGCCAGGCTGGATGAATCACAAGCTGGAATCAGGACTATGGGGAGAAATATCAATAATCTTGGATATGAGGTTACCCTAATGACAGAAAGCGAAGAGGAACTAAAGAGCCTCTTGATGAAGGTGAAAGAGGAGGGTGAAAAAGCTGGCTTAAAACTCAACATTCAAAAAACAAAGATCATGGCATCCAGTCCCATCACTTCATGGCAGATAGATGGGGAAACAGTGGAAACAGTTAAGGATTTTATTTTCTTGGGCTCCAAAATCACTGCAGACAGAGACTGCTGCCGTGAAATTAAAAGGTGCTTGCTCCTTGGGAGAAAAGGTATGACAGACCTAGACATCATATTCAAAAGCAGAGACATCACTTTGCTGACAAATGTCTGTATAGTCAAGGCTATGGTTTTTCCAGTAGTCATGTACAGATGTGAGAGTTGGACCATAATCAAACCAGTCCATCCTAAAGTAAGTCAATCCTGAATATTCATTGGAAGGACTGATGCTGAAGTTAAAGCTCTAGTACTTTGGCCATCTGATGGGAACAGCCAACTCATTGGAAAAGACCCTGATGCTGGGAAGGATTGAGGGCAGGGGGGAAAAGGGAGAAAGGAGGATGAGATGGTAGGATGGCATCACAGAATCAATGGACATGAGTTTGAGCAAACTCTGGGAGATAGTGAAGGACAGGGAAGCCTGGCATGCTGTAGTCCATGGAATTACAAAGAGTCAGATACAACTTAACAACTGAACAACAACAACAGACTTCTATAGGAAGGAAATACCTTAATTGTGTCCGACTCTTTGCGACCCCGTGGACTGTAGCCCACCAGGCTCCTTCGTCCATGGGATTCTCCAGGCTAGAGTACTGGAGTGGGTTGCCATTTCCTTCTCCAAAATGGCTTGGTATTACCTAATAATTCTAAAGCTCTGGGCCCTGACGATGCAGTTCAGTGGTACATGAACTGATTTTGCATTGTTCCATGGAAGAGTCCTCTAAAAATCTCAGACTCCCAAGGCTCATGATAAGTGTGAATGGCCCATGGATGCCATGTTAGACTTGGCTGGGTTATGAGCCAGAGGGAGCTGTGGTTCCTGCTGGCAGGGATTAATGGTGTAGAGGAAGCTGGCCATGGAAAGGGCAGTGCTTCCTTCTTAAGAATAAAAATGGAAGAGTGTGTGTGAGTGTGTGTGTGTGTTTGATATACTGTAAAGGAAAAAGAATTAGTACCACAAAGAGTAAGTGGGTTGAGACAGCAGGAAGAATTGCTGCGCACAGCATCTAGCTCATAGCTAGTCTTATCTACTCAGAGATAATTATTTTCAAACCGAGCAGCATTTGCAGAGATAGCTCCCGAACAGCTGTGTCAGCTTTAGGATGTGTGAAAACGGCTCAAGAATAAACCATAAAAGTAGGTTGTGGAAATTAAAAAAGAATTCAAGGATGTTTTGATAGGTAGAGGTTATTAGCAACAGTTTACAAAAATATAGCACAGGAAACTTGGGAATTCATTTCGTCTCCCCGGCATCTTCCTATTTATCTTCCTGATAGATTTGTCTTCCTCGGTTACCATAGCGCTGCTCATTGGTATTCCTCAGCAATGCGCTGCTGCTGCGAGTCCCTTCGTAATTGCACTGAACTCGAGAATCTTCACTTATTAGGCCTGGCCTGAGCTGAGGGTCCCTTTTGCTTCTGTGTGGCAGCTTTAACCTTGCACCGAAACGACAGTGACTGTCCTGCTCCTTTTGTCTCGCTGGCAGGATGGTCAAGCAGCCACCTTCACATCTGATGCAATTACTAATACATTTCCTTCTCAAGAAGGCGGTGCTCGTTTTCCCCACCCCTGGGGACTATAAACATCATTTCTTCTGATATCTGTGCTGCAGGCTGGTCAGCCCAGGGCTCCTCTTTCGTTACTGAGCATTTTTTGGGAGGGAATAAGCATTTCTTTTCAGGAATGTTTTCCTTTTGCATTTCCCTGACTTTCAGCCTTTGTTTCAAAGGTAAGGGTTTTCCAGCACCCTCAAGTTTTTCCAACCCAAGATGTGTGGGTGCTTGGCTTTAGGAGAGGTGTTTGTAATAAAGCACCACTTGCTAATTACTACTACAAGTTTGGCTTCTTAGATTATGAGCAGTGAAACTGATTATCTTGTAGTCTGAATTTTGAAGGCAAAAAGCCACTGAATTAGGGACTTCTTGGTGGTCCAGTAGCTCAGATTCCTCGCTCCTAATTCAGGGGCTGCAGGTTTGATCCCTGGTCGGTGAACTAGATCCCACATGCTGCAACTAAGAGTTCACATGCTGCAATGAAAGATCCTGAGTGCCATAAAGATCAGGATCCTACATGCCTCAACTAAGACCTGGCACAGACGAAATAAATAAATAAATATTTTGAAAAGACCCTGAATTAGTTATGCTTGATCATCTTCCTATTAATTACCAAGTGATTGTCAGCATTTTAATTAATGTATATTATAGATGCAATTACTCTTTTTGGATCTTATGGATTAAGTTCAATGAAAAATCCTTCGGGAGATGTGTTAGCCATACTTTGCCTCTGAGCTCCTCTTGCATGGAGTCAGTTTCAAGTTCAAATACATTTTGTCTGATAAATTGACTGCACGTGGAAGAACTAAAGAGAGCAATTAGGTATGACATCAAATAAATGACTCAGTGACAAAGTATATTCCATTTAGGTCAGCACAGTTCAAAATGTGAGAAAACATGATTTAACTGGCTGGGCTGAAAGACAGTTTAAATTACCGTACAAGAAGAATCACTTTGCCTTCTGAGGTTTGGTAATTGGAGATATGTAATATTTATTGTGTTTGCTGGGAGATGATTCTGTTGTGAGATGGGTGCAGTTGTTTCTGTGGGTATTGTTTAATATGACAATGTGCTGGCCCAATCTTTATGCATAATGTGTGTTGCTTTTGGCCACGGTGAGGGCAGTGAGTGAGTGATGTGACGCTGAAGCCTGGTAAACCATGATAAGCGAGTATAGTTTGCTCCTTAGAGAGCTAATGAGGGTGGCAGTGCCCTGAGTAGGGAGGGGATGACTTCAGCAGTTAACAGCAGTGTTTTCTTCCATCCTTCACCTCTCCCTTTCAGAACTGTATGCCCGCACCTTTCCATGTGATGTTGTAGGGGCTTCCATTCGAGGAGGCACCATTGCCCCATTGATGTTGGGCATGACCGTGTGCTTAGCAGACATGAGGCCTGCAGAGATCTCAGATGTGCCTCTGCGGTTGGTTTGGCCTCTGGTGCTCCTGCCTTCACTATGAGAAGAATGTGTTCTGGATGGCTGCCGGCCTACGGGGATCATGGGGGCACGTGGAACAGAAGCAGCACCCCCTGGAGCCAAACGGATTGAGACATGAAGACCTGTGAGCAAGAAAAATAAATGCTTAGGGTTGTAAGCCACTGACTTTCGGGCGAGTTCATTATGAACCATAATTTTGGAGACAGCTAGAAAATAAATCCCTGCCTTTGTAAGAATTTCATTTGGGTTAACAAGCTCCTTTTACGTTAAGATCCTCATTTTCACACCCTTCATAGGGTGTGGGTTAACATCATTCGTGATTTAGTGGTGTCCTTTGGCTACCATGCAGTGATGTCCTTTGCTGGTTAGATTTCGTGACCAGAGGTTGCATGAGTATAAACTGTTAGCTGGTCAATTGTGTCCAACTCTTTGTGACCCCATGAGCTGTAGCCTGCTGGCCACTCTGTCCATGGGATTTCCCAGGCAAGAATACTGGAGTGGGTAGCCATTCCCTTCTCCAGGACATCTTCATGACCCAGGGATCAACCTGGGTCTCTTGCATTGCAGGCAGATTCTTTACCATCTGAGCCACCAGGGAAGCTTATATATTAATCTAATTAGACACACCTACTTAATTATGTTTTGGGGGACTTTACATATTTTAGAGCTTTATGTTGGCTTTTTGACGGCTTTAAAGAGGAAATTTAAAAAACCAAAAAATTTTGCTGTAAAAGACTTTTTAGTTACATATAATTAATTTCACTATAGTTCAGGAGACAATAAGTTTAGTAGACCATATTAGGTGGTTCAAAGATGGTGAGGACAGGGGAGAGAGGCCCGGAGACTAAGCTGACAGGGTCAGTGCTCCCAGAGTGAACCATGACTGTGTCAGCAGGGACCCTGGTATGTCTGGTGATGCGAACTCACAGCTTCTGCTGCTTTCATGGGCTACTGGACCCTCAAACCTCTGCTACTAACGTCCCTGCTGCCCTGAGCCTGGGAACCTTTGTCATCACCCTTTTCAGAAAGAAGATTCTGCTTCCTCAAGTTCTTTTCTTCATCAAAGGCTCTTATGTGTACATCTGGTTGGTGGTGCCTAGATTGTAAGCCTGTATCCTAGCTGCACGGGAGCCTGAGGAAGTGAGTTTATAGTTTCTTCCTTAGGAAAGCAAGACTTATAATGTGGAAAAATACCGAAACTTAGGTGGGTTGTTCAGAAGATACCACGCAGTCATAAAGCTTGAAAAAAGTCTATATAAATCTGTACTGTTTTAAAACAAACCTTTATTACTAGTAATTAGTATAGTAATTTTTAAAAGGTGAAAATAAATGTAGTTTATCCAGTTTTTTTATAAAGTGATCATTAATATAAAGTAAAACTTCAAAGAACCTCTGACCTTATAGATATATATTTCTCAACTGGGTACTTTCTACAAAATATCCCAGAAAGTCAGGTATCAAGTAAAAATTTTTTTACATCAAAATCTCATTGATTTAAATTCTACTTACTCAAAATTTGTGATAATCAATTTGACTAAATTGGTTTATTAGTTTCACAACATGGCAGTGTTTGTAACACTAAGTTAAAAATATTCTCAAAACCTTGGAAACATCTATTTATGTACAATTCTACTTACTTTAACATTCTTCTTTTTCATTAAGCTAGGTAGCATTGTTTGATTTCCATTAGGGCTTGGCAGTCTTGAATCTACCTTTAAAAATCTGCTATCTAAACTCTTCATTAAGTCAGAGAGTCAATTCCCCATTTAGTAATGGGAATGAATTCTAGAACATTTCACTGGCTTCAGAGAAAATTGTTAGATGAACCTGTGAGGAAATATCCACATCTCTCTATATGCCTTGGATGTTAATTTATAGCCCTGTGTCCCTCTTGGGAAAAGCTGTCACATGTAAGACTGTGTTAGGATGCTAATTTGTTCTATGGAGCAGCGTGTATTTGTTGGACAGGATGCTTCGGATGTGCCAACTATAGCACCCAGGTGTGTGGCAGGGAGCGTGGAATGGGGGAAGAAGAGAAAGCTGTTTGAAGAAGTCCAGCAGAATGTGAAGAGGATGGAGCAGTCAGACTGGCAATTAGAACACCAGAGAGGAGATGAGTAACCTGCGGGAGGATTAGGCACTGACAGAGTAAAACGAGCCAGAGATTAGGGAGCAAATCCCACAGGGAGTGAGACAGGAAGAAGACTGTCATTCTCTGGGCTGGCTGAGCTCCATTTGGTGAGTCATTTTGATTTGTATAAATTCTTTATCTACCTAGACTCAGTACTCTGAGTTTTCTTTGGCTTGAAGACCAGTATCTTATCGTTTGGGCTGCTATAACTGATAGCACAGGATGGGTGGCTTACATAGCACATGTTGGTTTCTTGTAGTTATGGAGGCCAGGATGGCTCAGACCAAGGTGCTGGCAGATAGTGTGTCTGGAGAGCACATGCTTCCTGGTTCATAGAGGGTAGTCTTCTCAATCTGTCTTCACATGATGGACAGAGAGCTAGCTCTCCACTCCCTTTTTTATAAAAAAAATAAGGAAACATAAGCTTTAAATGACACAATAGAACAGATAGGTAATACTCATAGGACATTCTACCTGAAAGCAGCAGAATACTTTCTTCTCAAGTGCACATGGAACATTCTCCAGGATAGACCACATCTTGGGTCACAAATCAAGCCTTGGAAAACTTAAGAAAATTGATATTGTATCAAGCATCTTTTCTGACCACAGTGTTATAGGATCAGAAATCAGTTACAGGAAGAAAACTGTAAAAGACACAAATACAATGTGGCTAAACAGTGCTCTGCTAAATAACTAAGTGATCATTGCAGAAATTAAAGAGGACATAAGAGGATGAGATGGCTGGATGGCATCACCGACTCGGTGGACATGAGTTTGAGTGAAATCCAGGAGTTGGTGATGGACAGGGAGGCCTGGAGTGCTGCAATTCATGGGGTCACAAAGAATCGGACACGACTGAGTGACTGAACTGAACTGAAGAGCCCCAATGGTGTGGTGGAAGGAAAGTTTGTGTAGAATGGCATCATGACTGAGTAAGAGGAGAGGAATAGGAGTTGTGAGCTTCTACTGAGCGACATTACTTCACTTCACAACTATTTGAGGATTGCTGCTATAAAAGGAGCAGAAACCCAGGGCTCTAAGGTATACAGTGTATTTGTAGGCTGTGGTTCAATAGAGAGAAAATTTGATGGTGGAGGGGCAAAGAGCAAAGTTCCTGACTGAGCAAGAAGGGATGAGTGCATGAGTGGAGGGGTTGCCTTATCTAGGAGTCAGCACAGTTACTCCTGCTGTATGAGAGAGAAGGCAGAGTCCTGTGAGCACAGATACAGAAAAGTTAATAAGATTTTTGTTGGGAAATAGAGAAAATGAAGTTTTCTTCTGATTAGTTCCATTTCCGCAGTGAAATAAAAGTAATCAACAGAGAATAACTGGCCCAGGGACCAAGAAATCGTCAATGGAACAAAACAAGGCTCCCAGTGGGCAGGGGGCGGGTATAGAATATTGTAGAAGAGTTCAGAAATAGTTTTTCTGAATAGTGAAAAAGTGATGAACTTGGGACAGCTTGTAAGGTCGCCAGACAGAGCTGAGGGTCCAGTTGAAATGATCAGATATTAAACTGCGTGCAGACAGCACAGTTGTGTGTTTTCCTCTACCACATTGGGCCTTTTGTATGCAACACGGAGTAGCCAAAGAGTTGGGTTTTTACCAGGGATGGGTTTTGCCAGAAGAGTACATCAAAGGACGAGAGGGGAAAGATACTTGAGGGTAATTGCTGGGAAGAGATTGTAATGATGAGCTATAGAATCCGAGATTTATGTAGAAGGTATGAAGACATGGAGAGTGATGGACAGTAAGCAGTAGGTAGGGTCAGAAGATTGGAAGTCCTGATGAGGTTAGAGAATTGTTGGAGTTAAAGTAATGAGAAGAGTGACTTCAAAAGTAAATGGTGCTGTGATTGATTGGCAGGCTTGAAACAGACTTTGGAGGTGGCACAGCTCTTGGCATCATGCTCCAGGCTTTGGCTATGGGAGTGGGAGGATGAGATGAGTGGAGGACAGAGAAGAGTTGGTCAAAGAGAGAGGAGCCAGGATGTTGAATGCATTGCATGGATGATGCTGAGGACCCTTAAGAATGTTGACAGAGTGGACGTAGAGGGTGGCATAGTGAGTCAGTGGTTAAATGAGGTGACATGTTGGTGTGATGGCTGTAGAAAGGGTGGAGTGGGGTGTCATCCAGCACCATGTACCCTAAAAGAGCTGAGAAGGAGAGAGGAGTAAAAGCCGGGAAGCAGCGATGAGCAGTAATAGGGCCACTCGCCCCAGCTTTGTGGGGCCTGGGAGAAAGTATTGCCATCACTTGAGGAGCTTCATGGAAAACCACATCCAAAGGAAATAGCCAGGGATTGGCTAGAATTAATCCTACGGCTATCATGAGGAAGTAGTGATCTTCTGTATGGCCACACTAATACCAGTCCTGTGGATAGTGTATGTATAATTGCAGCAGCACAGTATAGTATACCTTAGAAAAAGTAGATTGGGGGGCTTCTCTGGTGGTGCAATGGTTAAGATTCTGTGCTTCTAATGCAAGGAATGTAGGTTCAATCCCTGGTTGGGGAATTAAGATTCCATGTGCTGTGGGGCATGGCCAAAAAGAAAAAAGTGGATTGATTTTTATCCATTTAATCAATGTTTAGTCCAACCAATACTTTAAAAATGTAGTACCAGGAATAAACTTTTAAATTAAAAATGAATACTGTTGCTTTAGGCTGGCTAACATAGGACTCCAAGATAGTAAGTTGATAGTGTCTTTTGCTGGGGGTGGGGGTGGGGGGTTGTTAATAACTCCCCATAATCAAATGAGCTAAAAAGAAATTCTTTTAAATACAAAGCAGATGCTTGGATTTATTCTCCTGCTTCTTCATTTTAATGTTTGGAAAAAGTATTATTTCCCCTTTTTATTCTCATGCCTTTCATTTTCAAATTTTCAAATAAGTTTTGACTCAGATATATCATAGAAATTAATACTCAAGAGAAAACAAGGTTCTAGGTCATTGATCTAAACATATGTAATGAAATTATGAAAGTTTGACTTACTCATGATTCAATGCTAGTTTACTTCAAAACTTAGAGATCATGTATGTGTGTATCTGTTTTGATATATTAATTAGAGAACCACAGAATTTATTTTTGAAGGAGATTTTATATATCATTTAATTTAATCTTTCTTAAGCCATCGTTTAGGCTAATTAAACTATTGCAATGCCAGTGCACTTGGAAAGATGACTGGTCTTGGGCTGCCTCTAATCCTTATATTGAGTTGCCTCTGTTAGGATCTAAATCAAAAGTACTTTGGAAATTGTGAAAAGAGAATAGTTATTGAATCATGTTCAGCTTAATTATTTTGCTCAGGTCAATGTAATATGTGAATTTCCATTACTGTTAGCCCTATTTTAAAGTTTGTATTTGTTTTTGAGTAGGCTCATCTGGTTATTATAACAACGGAATTAACTGAACTGTTGGGTTGCTTTGCATTAGTTATATATATGATATGTGAGTCAGTAGATATGCTATTGGCTGTTGTTGTTTAGTTGCTAAGTCATGTCTGACTCTTTGTGACCCCATGGACTGTAGCCTGCTGGGCTCCTCCTATCCATGGGATTTCCCAGGCAAGAATACTGGAGATGGTTGCCATTTCCTTCTCCAGGGAATCTTCCCAACCCAGGGATCAAACCTGTGTCTCCTGCATTGCAGGCAGATTCTGTACCACTGAGCCACCTGGGAAGCCCTTAGGATATATTATGCATATATATATATATATATATATATATATATATATATATATATATATATGTATGTATGTGTATTATATGTATTATATAGATAACCCATATTTATATATGTGGATTGCTTTGCATAAATAACATATGTGATTATCTGGTTATATTTTACTTATTTGGAGAAAGCACCTATACATAACTACATATATATTGGAGCTTTGCAGGAGTACAGTCAATTTCAATGTATGATTTCTCCGATTCCTGCCTTTCACTTGCTTTGTAGAGCAAGGTCAGCTCTCCTTGCTTGTAGTGCCACTGGGCCCAGAATATACCATTACCCTCTACCTGAAGGGATGTGCATTTGTACTTTTAATATATTGTACAAGTAATTTTATAGCAGTAATAATAGAAAAAATTCTGAAACCACCCAGAGGTAATCTGATCTATCAACATTTTTATTTCCCCTCTAGTCTTTTTGTATATGGATGCATGCTTAAAAAAATCCCCACAGTTTAGTCATCGCTTACATGTATGTCTTTACTCAGCACTGATCTCCACCCTGAATATTGTATGTTTAGCAGAGATGAGTGCTTGTAATTATGGAAAATGGTTTTTGGTTTTGTTTGGTTTTGTGTTTTGTCAAATATAACAGTTTTTCCCATACTATGGGTATTCCTGACTAACCGAAATAGCAGCAGGGCTCAAGGAGAAATTTTGAAGTTCATCTGATGTTTAATTGGCGCTTTAGTTTGAGACTTCATTGTAATAGAGTTGATCCATGTACTGGTATTTTATGTGGGGATAATCTGCGAGCTGCAGTCCATGGGTTAGCAAAGAGTTGGACACGAGTTAACTACTGAACCACAACAATCTTATTTGAATGTCACAGAGCCCAATTAAAAAAAAATCTTTTGAGCACAATTTTCATTGGGTGAAGGCACCATCCTTCCTCGATCACCTTGCCCATGGGGATGCCAAGATCTAGGGGAGATTGATGACATTATAGAAATGGGGGGCATTTTCCTTAGAGCATAAAATCAGTGTAAGAAAGGCTGCATTGGACCAGAGCTCAGCAATGCACGGGAGGAGATTTTCCAGGGCTTCTTGTAAACTTTAGATGACAGGAGTGAGCCTGGCTAATAGAGCCCTCAGTTCTTCTCTTTTCTTCTTCAAGAAAAGTTGCATTTAAAGTTTGACAGGGTAAAAATTTTTGATTGTCAAAACCTAATGAAACAAAAGATGTCCTTCTTGGTCAAGTTGAAAATTTTTAACAGTTTGCCACTTCCCTAGAAGTAATAGTTTTAGTTCAAAATTTTATTTTGTTCTATATGAAAAACACAAACAACATTCCATTCCACTAGATTATTTAGTTTTGTCTTTTGGACCCTGTCAAACAAAATGACAACTACATTGTTCAGATAGCTTGCAAACAAATAATTTTGTTATTAAGTTGAAATAACATCACGATAATTTGATTTAAAATGATGGTGGAAGTCACTGTAGCTTTCACAAGTTTGCTATTAGATTTTTACTATGTGTTCTTTGTGTACCTGTTTTTAATATAACCTTTACTTATTTTTTGTTTTTTTAGAAGTTTGTGGAGCTTTTTTTAAACTTCTGGTTGTATTTTTAAATGTTTGCCTGGAAAGCGTCAATAGAAGGTGCTTTTTTTCTTCTTTATAGGTTTTGACTAAAATTTAATTGGGTGAACTGTTTAATATTTTTAGTTTTTGATAAATGACATAGATTTACAAAATAAATAAATAAAGGTAAATTACTTTCTCTTTAAGAAAGTAATTGCTGTAAAAGAATTTTAAATACCAGCTCCCTGAGGCATTTAAAACAGGACTTGATTAACTAAAGTATAACTTACAGTTAACCATAAGAAAACACTATTTCTTAGCATTTGCTATGTTTAGGCAATTTTTCCTTGGCTGTGTGTATCATGTGTTGCATTTTTCTGGAGCCTCTCATAGCAGAGGTAAGTGCATATGTCTCATTAGTTTGTGGTGGGGCTGCCCAGTTGGCCCGTTCAGTTTATTAATGGGGCCAAGTTTCGGGTTCTATCCCTGGACAAGCCAATTACTGTAATTTCTCTCTACCCTGTACACATTAGATTGCACTAGTTATCACTGGATGCCTGTGAAGACTTAGGAACGGATATTTTGGGCACAACTCTTTGCAATTTGAGAACAACTGTTATGTTTATTGCTATAGAGAACTGGAGTGATTAAGGAAAGAGGTATTTTTCCAAGTTCAGTGTTCTGGTTAGCCAAAGGTTAATCAGAAAACTCCCTTTACTTCACTGATGAGTTTTGAAAAGAATCCTAAAATATATTGAAATGAAGCATGGTTGACGTTTGGTGCACACTTTTGCACTAAAATGGAAGCATATTCATTTTATTTTTGTTTGGTGCTTATTATAAGCTGTCTCAGGATAACCATTCTCACCATCTTTCATGGTTAATTCTCTAGATGGTTTTATAGAATGGAGGCACAAATGCTTACTTGCTACAAGACCTACTGGGATCATCTATTTAATTTTCTCACCTTACAAGTGAAGAGAGACGATTCTCAGTGAACCTGCTAGGGTCACAAAGCTTGTTAGGCCCCACTCCAAGTTTAGAATCCAGGTACCTTCACCAGCTTGACCCACTCCCCACTGCACTGTTCCCAGGGTGTGGGGCTTCCTACCACCCAGGTATCAGCTTCCAGCCTTAGCATTTTCCTTGTTCTTTACTTAGGTTATGGTTGGCCCTCTGTATCTGTGGGTTTGCATTTGTGGATAGAGGGCTGACTGTAAAGGACTTGAGCATCTGTGAATTTGGGAATCTGCAAGGGGTCCTGGAGCCAATCCCCCTTGGATACCCAGGTATGACTGTATAGGTAGAAACATTCTAGTGAGTACTCTGAGTTCCTAAACTGTGAACCTTCCAAAGTTTATTGTTAGTCTGCTTAGATCCGTGTAAAGCTTGATATTCTTATTCACTTGACATAATTGACCCAGTATGAGAATTTATCTGTTATTCTTTTTAATTAATTAAATTTTTGCCACACTGCAAGGCATGCAGGACCTTAGTTCCCTAACCAGGGATCAAACCTGTGTCCCCTGCAATGGAAGTGTGGAATCTTAACCACCTGACTACCAGGGAAATCCCAAGAATTTATTTTATCTTTATTTGGACATTTCTAAACAAAACTGTGATTGAAAAAAGAAAATATCAAAATGGCTAAAAAGAAGAAAAGATAGGAAAGATTTTGGGGAGGAGGAGATAGTGAGAACTTTCGAATACTGATTATGTGCTGAGTAATTCAAAAGGTTATAAGTGAAATGCTCGCCACTTCCTGTTCTTAGGTTTTTAAGGATTCTGCATAATGGAGAAAACACCTTTCAACAGACACAGTGGGTGTACACAGCTAAATGACAATTACACTGTTTTCAATCATTTTGTGGAATTACCTCCTCTTCAGAAAATTGTTTTAAAAAACATTTTAGTTACATATTGTTTGCTCTGAAGTATGGTTTTTGCCAGCATCTCAAATGGTGACATCCCCCCAGACAGTTCTGGAGTACAGAATTCTTGCTCAAGTTAACTGTACTGTACTAACTGCAGTCACTTGGGGGAAAGGGCCTCCCATCTGAGGAGTTGTTAAAAAATATTAGACAGTGTTTTATGACTTTTTTGTTTCTTTAGCTTTGGATTCCCAAACCACATGCAGGTGATTTGCAGGTATCTGCTGTTTAGGATTACCAGAACCACTTTTCTGTTGGTGTGTATAATTGAGCTTTAATCACAAACAGCTGTGTTAAGTCAGCTCAACCAATGAAAGATAGTGAGAGGAAAGTAATCTGGAAGGCTCTAAACCCTCTTAGAAATTTTATCTACTAGCAAAATGTATATGAGCATATTAATTAGGACTTTTTTTCCTTGCAAGTGCCAGAAAACTCAGTCCAACCTGGCATTATTATTTTTGGCTCAGATGCTGCAAGAGCCCACGGGTGAAACTGGCTTTAGGGTGGGGCTTCCTAGAGGGGCTCAGAGGGTTTCACTGGGGCCCAGTTTCTCTCCATCTCTCAGTCCGGTGTCTTCTGTGACAGCTCCATTTTCAGACTGGCTCATATGTGGCTGAAAGACAGCTGCCATGCCTTTAACCTACCTCTCTGTAGGTACAAGTTCAATGACAGAAAGGCCCCTACCAATGAGCTCACTCTCTCTCTGGTCCTGGTTGGATATTGTATCCATGGTTGAAAAATCACTGAGATGGGGGGTGCACTATACTGTCTGGCCATTTCCAAGTTACATAATCCACCTCTGGAGAGAGCTGGAGAAAACTGGGTTCTCAAAAGAAAGGAAAGGTGTTATACCAAAAGAAGGGGTGATGGGTGGTGGGTGGTCAGGGAATAACAAAGAGTGACCACAATATAGGTGTTCCTTTGTGTTTTCCACCCCATAAGGTAATCATTATGTGATTCTGCGTTTATTGTGGTATGTCATAGAACCTTTCATTTCATAATACTAGGAAAGGAGTGAAAGAAACCAATTTTCTCTATCTGTGAAGCCAGTATTAAAATGCCTTTTGTGGAGGGGGCTGGTATTAGTATTCGAAGCCACTTTGGGCAGACTGTCCCGCTGATAGGACCTGTCCCTGAACTGATGTTTGTTTTTGAGTGTCGTGTGTTCTCTAGCCCATTTTTCTCCCAACACATGAGGTCTCAGGTTGTACCCATGTGGTAAGACAGTAAATGGAATCACCTGTGTGTTAAAGTTAGGGGATCCACAGGATTTCAGAGAGGTAGGGGACTTCAGTGGATTGTGCGAACAGTTCTGACCAGACTTGGGGAAATAGGACATTCTTGCCTGTTGGAAGGGAGAAATGATAAATCTAAAATACGCTCCATCTGTTAAGATGAAGGCGGGAGGAGAAGGGGACAACAGAGGACGAGATGGTTGGATGGCATCACTGACTCAATGGACATGAGTTTGAGCAAATTCCAGGAGATGATAAAGGACAGGGAAGCCTGGTGTGCTGCAGTCCATGGGGTTCCAAAGAGTTGGACATGACTGAGTGAGTGAACAACAACCTAAGATTATTAAAAAAAAAAAAAGTGATCCTTAAATAGATACGAGCTCTTGCTAACAAAAGCAGCAAGAACAGTTGGGTCCTGCAGCAGGACTTGCTAAGCCTCTGACCAAAGCCATTTCTAGGTTTCAGGGTGTTGTTAGCAGTGCATAGATCCTTGTCCTCAAGGTGGGCGAGGCTCTCTGCTGATAGTGGGCCTCGCTGATGGATTGCTGAGTTTACCAGTGAGGGCCCTGGTTAATGGTGCTCACCTCCCTGCTGCCCGCGATGGCCATGCCATCCATGCTGCACATCTATAGCCTTGACGGATGTGCTGTAGATCTTAGTGCATCTGCCTGTTTCCGTTTCTGCTTTCTTCCTCAGTTTTTCCCCCTGCTTTCTCAAGCCCTCAATTTTTTCCTTCTTTTTCCTGGTTCTCTCTTTTCTGGGCTTAGTGATCACTAGAGCTGGACAGAGATAACACTAAGCCTGTTCACAGATGACCTTTAGCTCTTATGGCCATTACCAGTCCCAACACTGTACATTGCTGGATTTTTTGTTAATGCCGTAGGTTTTATCACATGTAAACAAAGCAAGTCTATCTTGGCTCATAATCCTAACATCACCTATACATCGCCAATACTCCCTTTATCACAGAGATTTCCCATGTGAAATCAAGCCTGAGTTTTTGTTATAGTAATTGATTGAGAGTATTTATTGGTGACAGATTATGGGATAAATACGCAAAGTATGGACCCTTCTTATCAATAATAGAAATAGTGACATCATATCTCCCTTTGTCGTTGCCAGGATGACTTTATTTCTCAGTGAAAGAGAAATTACTATAAGGCCAGATTTGAAAAGATAGCGCAAGCAGTGCAGTAAAGAAATTTGCTTCTTTCTCCTTTAAAATTGTTTTGACTGGCATCTGTATTTTATTTTAATTTTTTGTCAGAGTTGCAAAGTATATAATTTTTGATGATAGTAAAATATAGCAGTCCCCTCTGTATATCTTTATACTTCTAATTCCTTCTCTTCAGAGACAGCCACTTGTAAGCCTTTGTTTTCCTTTGTAGCATCTGTCTATTCTATGCGTATATTGCTATTTGTAAGCTTAATTTTTTTTTTTAGAGATTATCTATTGATTTTTCAGTATGGAAGAAGATTTATTCTTTGTTAAACTACCCCCTCCCATGCACCCAATATAGTTATGTCACATTTTTTGGATATTCGGAAACCTTTGTTTGCAGGCATACCTCAGAGATACTGTGGGTTGGGTGCCATGATAATATGGCAACAACGTGAGCCACATGACTTTTTGGTTTCCTAGTGCATGTAAAAGTTATGTTAACACTATGCTGAAGTGTGCAGTAGCATCGTGGCTAAAAATATATAGATACCTTAATTAAGAAATACTTTTTTGCTAAAGAGTGCTAACCGTCACTGAGCCTTCAGTGAGCTGTAATAGTAACATCAAGGATCATTGATCACAGATCACCCTAATAAATGTGAAAATGATGAAAAAGTTTGAAATGTTGCAAGAATTAGCAAAATGTGCCACAGAGATACAAAATGAACAAATACTGTTGGAAAAGTGGTGCTCATAGTCTTGTTGAAGTAGGGTTGCTACAAATCTCCAATTTGTAAAAAAAAAAAAGAAAATAGTGATGTCTGTGAAGTGCAGTAAAGCAAAGGACAATAATATGAGTGTAATTAGATTATTTATTGTTCCTGGCTGAGCCAGTGAATGTACTATGATTATACTTTCTTGAAAACCATTTTTCTTTTTTCCTAGAGTAGCTAATTTCTTTTATATGTCCACAGTCTGATAGTTTTAAAAGTTCTTTCACTAGATCTGCATGCATTCAGTAATCCATCGATTCTGTAATCTATTTCTTGAGACATTCCTCCTGGAGCTTTTTGTCCCTGACTCTAATCTGAACTGCTTTTTCTCTGGGTTCATTGAATAGCTCTGCCCTGGGATTCTCCTTCACTGTTATTCTTGGCTTTCCCTTTGCCTTTAAAAAAACCCCTTGGATCCCATGTCATATTTCTCGGTTTACTCCCTCATTTTGGTAGAACACATCCTTCAGTAGCTTTTTGAGAAAAGGTATGTGGTTGATAAATTTTGAGTCCTTATATGTCTAGAATCGGACTTCCCTGGTGGCTCAGACGGTAAAGCGTCTGTCTACAATGTGGGAGACCTGGGTTCGATCCCTGGGTTGGGAAGATCTGCTGGAGAAGGAAATGGCAATCCACTTCAGTACTATTGCCTGGAAAATCCCATGGACAGAGGAGCCTTGTAGGCCCCAGTCCATGGGGTCACAAAGAATCGGACACGACTGAGTGACTTCACTTTCACATGTCTAGAAGCACCCTACCCTCACACTTGGTCGATAGTTTGGCTGCTGCTGCTGCTGCTGCTGCTGCTGCTGAGTCGCTTCAGTCGTGTCCGACTCTGTGCGACCCCATAGACAGCAGCCCACCAGGCTCCCCCGTCCCTGGGATTCTCCAGGCAAGAACGCTGGAGTGGGTTGCCTTTTCCTTCTCCAATGCTGAAAGTGAAAAGTGAAAGTGAAGTCACTCAGTTGTGTCCGACTCTTCGCGACCCTGTGGACTGCAGTCTACCAGGCTCCTCCATCCATGGGATTTTCCAGGCAAGAGTACTGGAGTGGGGTGCCATTGCCTTCTCCGATAGTTTGGCTGAGACTACTTCAATACTTTTCTCTTTTTATTATTTTTTTATTTTTATTTTTTTTACTTTACAATACTCTATTGGTTTTGCCATAATTGACATGAATCCACCAGGTGTACACGTGTTCCCAATCCTGAACCCCCCTCCCACCACCCTCCCCATATCATCTCTCTGGGTCATCCCAGTGCACCAGCCCCAAGCATCCTGTATCCTGTATCGAACCTAGACTAGTGATTCGTTTCTTACATGATAGTATACATGTTTCAGTGCCATTCTCCCAAATCATCCCACCCTCTCCCTCTCCCACAGAGTCCAAAAGTCTGTTCTTTACATCTGTATCTCTTTTGCTGTCTTGCATACGGGGTTATCATTACCATCTTTCTAAATTCCATATATATGTGTTAGTATACTGTATTGGTGTTTTTCTTTCTGGCTTACTTCACTCTGTATAATCGGCTCCAGTTTCATCCACCTCATTAGAACTGATTCAAATGTATTCTTTTTAATGGCTGAGTGATACTTCATTGTGTATATGTACCACAGCTTTCTTATCCATTCGTCTGCTGATGGACATCTAGATTGCTTCCATGTCCTGACTATTATAAACAGTGCTGCGATGAACATCTGGGTACATGTGTCTCTTTCAATTCTGGTTTTCTCAGTGTGTATGCCCAGCAGTAGGATCTGGTAAGTTGTGTTTGTGTGTGTGTGTGTGTGTGTGTGTGTGTGTGTGTGTGTGTGTGTGAAATCATTTTTGTTAAGAGTTTTAAAGGCATTTCTCTATTAATTTCTATATTAAGAAAGAAATTTACATAATATCTAAAGCACAGATTTTCTTTTTATCTGTTTTGCCTTTTATGATGATATGAAATAGGCTGGAATGAATGTTCTAGCAGTTTTGTATTTACTTACTTGAATTTGTTGTTGAATTTAGTTGGACACGACTTAGTGACTGAGGCTTCCCTGGTGGCTCAGATGGTAAAGCATCTGCCTGCAGTGTGGGAGACCCGGGTTTGATCCCTGGGTTGGGAAGATACCCTGGAGAAGGAAATGGCAACCCACTCCAGTACTCTTGCCTGGAAAATTCCATGGACTGAGAGGCTCCTCAGAACCTGGTAGGCTACAGTCCATGGGGTCGCAAAGAGTCGGACACAACTGAGCGACTTCACTTCACTTTAGTGACTGAACAACAACAAACCTGATGTTAATAAGCTGAATATTCTTCATTTAGAAAAGTAAAAGGATTTGGTGTTCTGGTTATTTAATCCTGGATGAGCTTTTTCTGGGACAGGGATTAAAAGGCTTCAGACCAAGGCCATGGTTAGGAGGGTGGGGTATTAATGGTTGAATGAATTTAAATCTAATCCCAGCTAAAATTTTTTTTTTCTCTTTTCAGGTAAAAAATAATCCTGTTGATTTTCCTTCAGTATTTGGTTTTCAAATGTCACTAAAGGAATGATAGTTTCATAGCTTGACTTCAGGTTTTCTTAAATAAGAAACACCAAGATTTAGTCTCATTTGCATCTCCATAAGAATCATATTTTAAATAAACACCCGAGTGCATCCTGTATGTTTTAGATTGACTGTTTCTGCCTACTGAATATTCACATATCCATCATATTTTTGTCAAGTTTATCCTGTGACATTCTGTGGATAATACCAGGCATGTAATGATCCGTAGAAATTTCAGTTGTGTAGAATTTGTCTAAATATTTTATGGATTTTTATTGCTTTCATGCTTATCTTCCCCATTTCTTTTTTAAAAAATAAATAATAGTGGTGACAGTATGGAGAGAAGTGGGTTGCATTTGAGATACTGATGAGGGAAAATCACTAGCATTTGAGACTGGGAGTTGGGTAGGATGAGATGAAGGGAAAGAAATGAGAGGAAACTGGAGACCTGGAAAGCAGCTTGTTAATTTCACCTAGAAATGTCCAGAGTAGGATAGACTCACAGATCAAGTAATCCGATATTGATAAGATGTATATTCTTCCTTTAGAAAAGTAAAAGGATTTGGTGTTCTGATTAGCGTATTTAATCCTGCATGAGCCTTTCCTGGGCCTGGGATTTCAGTCGAGGGAGTTGTTTAGGAAGCTGGAATATTTATGATCAGGTGAATTTAAATCTGATTTCAGTGTGTGTCCTTTACCTGGGGAATTGTCTCTCTAATTACATATATACTTTTTCATATTTACATCCTTAATTTCTTCTGCAGTGTTTTCCAGAAGTATTAGGAGCCTAGAACATTTAAGTGAAGAAAACAGAGTTTTTTTTTAAGACTTTTTTTGTTTCAGGGCCATGATTTAAAATTAATTTTTTAATGTGAAACATTACCTCAAAATATTTTATCCTTTTTTGGCAACAATTATTTTCCCTGTGTGTTCCTGAGCAAATACTAGAGATGACCATTTGGCTTGAGTTACAGACAAAACCAGGGATGTATCTATTGGTGCTTGCATTGTCTCCTGAATTAAGACATAGTACCTAACAACCTGACAATGTATTAGAGAAATGGTGGTTGGCAGGGGACTTTCAAAAGTACCGTTCTATGCTTTTGTTCCAATTGCCTTTTAAGTTAAATGCTAGTTGGAGCGGACAGACATCACTCTTTTCACAATTTCTTTTCACCCCCAGTGAGAGGCCTTTTGGTTGTTTCGGTCTCGGCAGAAGAATGAGAGCTGCAACTGGGTTTGGTGGAGTCAAACCCACCACCACTCTTTGTCTGGCTCTGGCTTCTCCTCCCCTTTCTGTGGGCTCCCGGGCCAGGATGTCTGTAGGGACTCCCTCCTCTCCTGCAATCACAGCTTTGCAGTTCTTTGTGTGAGCTGTTATCAGTTTCAGTGGATATGGTTTGTTACCTCTATTTGTACTATAACTAGAAATTTGATAAGGTTATGTGCCTGTCAAATGATTTAGATGTCAGGTGCAGATGCAGCAAAGCAATTTTGACAAGTCAAACATTGTTGCAAAGAAGGGGGTTGAGGATGACCTGCTGATAGAAGAAAGTAAAACCTCTCCTGGCCTCAGTTTCTTTCTCTTTTAACTCTAGGTCAGTACTCTAACCTCTTTAATTTGTCCCTTCTTAAGTGAATGTGACATGGTGACTTCCAGCTTCTATCTAAAGGGCAGTGAAACGGAGGCCTGCCTTTGGAAGGTGGATGCTGGCATTTAGGGAGATTTGACTTTGGGTATTCCGATAAAAACACCTGGGTCTGGAAACTTTATCTTTAACTGAAGCTGAGATTAAGGTCTTAGAAGACAAGGTTTATTAATGCCAGTGTCTGTTCACATATACGTATTACAGAGAGCCTGGTATTTTTAGTACGCAGTGACCCTTTCTTTTTGGTGGAGGTAAGGGCCCTGTGCTTTGCAGTACGTTTATCGTCCTGTGTTCTGCAGTTCAGGCCATGATTTGATGGATTTGCTCACTGATTTGTCATACTGTCTTTTTGGCAGAGAGCCGACTCATTGGAAAAGACCCTGTTGCTGGGAAAGATTGAAGGAGAAAGGAGAAAGGGGCAGCAGAGGATGAGATGTTAGATAGCATCACCAGCTCAGTGGATGTGAATTTGAGCAAACTCCGGGAGATAGTGCAGGACAGGGGCAGGAGCTTGGCATGCTGCAGTCCTGGGGTCGCAGGGAATCGGACATGACTTAGTGACTGAACAGCAACGACTGTTGGATGAAGAGTCGACTGAGCCTAGGATTAATAGGTTTAAGTTTCTTAGGCCTTTCTGTGTTTTACTTCTTTTGATTAAATAACTGTCTCTGAGTGATCCCGATATCTAAATCTCTTTACTGCCCGCATCGTAGCTTTGCCTTGGTATCTACCTCAGCAGAAAAAAATTCTCCATTTTGCCAGAGGCATGTGGACAATAGTTATCCCCTTAAAGGTGAATATGATCAAGAGAGGCTGCTGGAGTTATAGGCATACTTCCAGTATTTTGCCACTTGGTTTTGTGAAGTTGTGGAAAGAATGTAAGCATTCAAGTGTAACTCGTCTTGACAAGGGTTTCATTATGCTCTGCAAGCACAATTCAAAGAAATAATGAATTTATATTCAGAGTAGTTTTGTTTGAGTTTATTTAAAGAAATGAAACACACACAATCCCTATAATAGCTCTTGCTACTGAAGTATTGATGGTGCTGACAAAGAGAAAACTCAGACCAGATGGTTTCCAAACAGTGGAACCACCTGGCTCCCTGGCAATGCCAACTTATTCCTGTTTCTCAGATAGCTGCACTCTCCCGGACTGTGAAATAAGTGAGACGTTCATGGGCTCAGGCAGAACAACATTCCAAAATTAGAATTATTAAGAGATGTTAAAACACTTATCCATATCAACTCAAACAGGCTGTTCTCTTCCATTTATATGTTTTTCCCTTTCTCATTGTAACTTGAAAACCCACATTACAAAGGAAAAATGCTATTTCTTCTTGAGATGTTCATTCTGGAGGGACAAGAAAGACTCTTTGTCCTTCGTTTAAAAAGATAGTACTTATTTACCGGTGGTGTGGCATGCCGGCTCTTAGGTCCTTGAATAGGGATGCCCCTTGCAGTCGAAGCATGGAATCTTAACCACTGGACCACGAGGGAAGTTCTCCTTTGTCCTTCTGAGAAATGGACTCAGCCAAACTCCATTAGTGTTTTTTGACCAAAGAGGAGACTTTTAGATCAGCAAGGGAAGAATAGGATTATACCTATAGCATCATAAAATGATACTTAGTCATGAAACTTCATAGGAATATAACCAAGATAATATATTAATTGATGTGCAGACATGCAGTAACTTTTAAAATGATCACCTTTAAGTTAAATTTTGGAATTTTCTTCAGTTACTTAGTATCTGATTTTTTGTATTGGGAATTAGAGTGAATTTAAAAGTGAAAGTATTGAATCATCTACACACGTTTCTAAGTTGATGCTTAATAAGGTCATCATGTTAAAGTTTCATCTTGAAGTGGTTACCTTAGTTTTTTACTCACTCATTTGATGAAGACTTACCAAACATCTAACTGATGGTGTTTGTAACCATTAAAGATTCAGATTCCCTGGAGAAGGGTATGGCAACCCACTCCAGTATTCTTGCCTGGAGGATTCCATGGACAGAGGAACCTGGTGGGCTACAGTCCATAGGGTCACAGAGGGGAACATGTCTGAGTGACTAACACAGACATACAGACACACACACACACTGCCTAATGTATGTAACATGTAAGATAATTTAAAAATTAAGATAATTTACACTGTTGTTTAAAATCTAGTCTTTTTAAAGAAATAAGGATTATTTTCATCAAAATTGTTTCAATCTAAGTGAAGATCTTTAAAGTTTTCAAAGTATTCGAATTACTATCTTGTGGTGTGATAGGGAAAGAAGAGCAAAGGCTTCCGAGACAACAGATGTGGGTTTGGATCCTGACTGCAGCTCACCAGAATGTGATGTTAGGCTTGTGTCTTTTTTTATAATTGGAGAAGAATTGTTTTACAATGTTGCATTGGTTTCTGCCATACAGTGATGCGAATCAGTCATAATTATATATATATATCTCCTCCTCCTGAGCCCCTCTCCCCTCTCCCATCCCACTCTTCTAGGTCATCACAAAGCTCCAGGCTGGGGTCCCTGTGTTATATAGCAGCTTCCCACTAGCTGTCTGTTTTACACATGATAGTATATATATGTGGTTTGTGTCTTCATCTCTAACTTAGTTTCTTGTATTAGGTTGGGTTCTGGGCTTCACGAAACGGAAAACGCAACTCTCATTCACTTGAACAAAGTGATGATTTCTTTTGAAGATGTTAGAGTATACAGATCCATGGGCAAGAATGTGCCTGTTTGAGCTTTAGGAACAGTGTGGATCAGGACTCAAATGCCACCAGGCTGGGATTCTCTTTTGGCAGATGGAATATATCTGCCCCTCTGGGTTCTGGTGGTGGCAAACGTGGCTGTTGATAGTTCCAAGGCTTATGTACCTTAGAGTTTTACTTGCCAGAGGGAGAGACTGATTCTACACTTTGGGTCCCAAGACTGCAAACCTCTGAAACATATGGACTTGGACTAGCTTGGGCCAGATGATTGGCTGCCTTTGGGACGATCCTTGGTTGGTTAAGGAAGTGTGTCCTATAGGGAAATGACAGTTCTTGAGAAGAACTGCATGGGTGGATGAGGCCTGGGACTATTACCCAGAAGAAGGAGGTTGTGGGTAGACCCAAGCAATAATGTCCTCTACATCTCTCATACGTACAAAATGGTAAAAAGATATCTCTTTGCAGAGTGCTTTTGAAGATGAAGCAGGATGGTCTGTCAGATGCCTAATATGTCTGATACCTTATACAATAGCTCTTTAATAAGTCATAGCTGCTATTCCATAGCAGGGAGGCAGGAAGCCAGCATTTCTCAAAACTGATGCCTGTAATCAGTGTGAAGCTCTCACCCTTAACTAAGAAGCATAAGAAGCCATAATTCTTCACTTTGTTCTTCAGCACCTCTCGGGTGTTTATTTCTCATAGCTTCTTCCCTGTGGAAGACCTGAATTAGGACTACATTTCTAGTTGTATTATCAGTATGTTAATAACCTGCAAACATTTCTAGGAAATTTATGTTTTAAATAAAATTCTGTATTAAGGATTTAATCTGATAATTATTATTTGTTTATTAAGACTGCTGATGGAGATGAGTGGAGGTAGGGATTCAACCAGTGACGGTCAGGACTTGTATATTGGCCTGAGTGTCCTGAACCTCACCTATGAGATATAACAGTTTGTTTTCATACAGAAATGTAGTTACCGAGCAAGTGACATTTGCAGAAATAATTGGTGTCCCCCCCGACCCCAGTAAACCTCTACCATACCACACACAAAGAAAAAGCCTCGCTGAGATCCATGGGTTTTTCTAGGTAGCAAAAACGGTCTATCTTTGAAGCTATTCTCAGTGTCATTTGTGTGCATAGTAAGTATATAATGTATTTAGATTTATTCTTCTTTTGCATTCTTTTTTCCTTTGTTTTTGCTGTGTTATAGTTTATATTTTCCTTTTCTCCCCAGTTTTGTAGAAGTGGAAGAAGCATGTTTTCTTTTAGAAAAACAGTTAATGTTGCCTGGTGGATAATGCCACTGCAGGTGTGGGAGGGTTGTTAAGGCCAATTTTAATGACATTATCAATCTGTTAGGAAGCAGGAACATGTAAGAAAGTCGGGGGGGGGGAATCATCTGTCACTTTCGTCAGCTGTGACTCTGAGATTAAGAACAGGTTATTTTCACTTTCATAACTGTTTTGTGTTAGTTTCAGCTGTCTTTGTTTACATTTTCTTGGTTCCTGTTTTTATCCTTATTTCATTACTTTACTGTAGTTTGAAGGTAGCTTTCTTTTCTGAATGACCGATTTGCTAATTACCTTTATGCTAACTGGAAATTGCCGCAGCTTCTAATATTTTATAAATCAGAATATGCACACAGGAATGTTCCCTATTGTAACTTATTATTCTTTCCTTAATTTAACCTTGCATGATATTGTCTGGTTCAAAATAATTTGAATAAAATTCTACTCTGTGTGTGAATTAGACTGTTTATATTTAAAAAAATCATAATTATGTAATGGGATGAGACTAGCTCTCTCTAAAGGATTAATAGTTAAGAGAACACGTGTCCAGAAATCAAAATTCAAAAATTGTCTGTATTATTATATGTTAGTTAAAACGTAACAGGGAAACATAAATCAGCAAGAGTCAGACTCTGTGAGTCAATTACTCTTCAGGACTAAATCAGGTATTAGAATATTAATTGTTTTTTGCTTCTTTAGTACCTGAATAGTTAATTGGATGGTACTTTAGTTTCTTGGAAAAGTTAATCATCATCGCCAAATACTTAATGTACTCCCCAGAGTAATCCACAACTCGTAGACAGAGTTTGGTAGATTAGTTACATTTCTCTATTGTGAGATTCTTGCTGAAACATGCATTTTGTATATATATTTTGCACACTAGTTTTCTCTGTCAATGTAGATATGATTTTTTGGTTTGAACCAATAGTCCCATCACTACAGGCATACCTCTTTTTATTGTGCCTTTTTTTTTTCTCCTGCATTTTGCAGATACTGAGTTTTTTACAGATTGAAGGTTTGTGGCAACCCCATGTCAAGCAAGTGTGTTGACACCATTTTTTTTCTGAGAGCATTTGCTCAGCTTCATGTCTCCATGTCACACTTTGGTAACTCTCACAATATTTCAGACATTTCCATTATTGTATTTGTTATGATGATATGTAATTAGTAATGTTTGATGTTACTATTGCAACTCACTGAAGGCTCAGAGGATGGGTTAGCAATTTTTGTAGCAATAAAGTACTGCTCAGCTGGTAGAGAATCTGCCAGTAGTGCAAGAGACCAGGGTTCTATCCCTGGGTCAGGAAGATCTCCTGGAGAAGGAAATGGCAACCCACTCCGGTATCCTTCCCTGGAAAATCCCATAGACAGAGCCTGGTGGGCTGCGGTCCATGGAGTCACAAAGAATGGGCATGACTGAGCAACTAACACACACTATTTTAAATTAAAGTATGAATATCGTTTTTGTAGACATAATGCTACTGCATGTTTACTAGACTACAGTGGAGTGTAAACATGACCTCTGTATTCATGGGGCTCGCCTGATGGTGGTACTTGCTTTATAGCAGCAATCTGGAACGGACCCACAGTGTCCCCAAGGTCCGCCTGCACCACAGCTCTGGCAACAGCCTTCCTCCCTGGCCCGGCCCTCAGTAATAGAACATTCAGATAATTGTTTCCTTCAAAAGAAATTCCTGAAAACACATTTTGGGTGAAAAACAGGAACTGTAAAAAACTTTACTTGGGGTGATAATTTTTATCCCTTTTATGGCACCGCAGGTTCCAGGACAGATAATGAATTGGCTAAAATTTTAATTTATGCAAATATTCTGGCACCCTAAGAAATATTCAATGACTTCCACTTTCCTCTTTGCTTGTCTATAGGACATCGTTTGTATTAATATGTGTCTTCAGCTGGATTTTTTCATTTTGGCATATTTTTCATTGTCTGATGAATTGAAAGACAGTGTCGGGAGATGCTAGAGAGAGACTTCTGCCTCCTGTTAGCTCTGTTACCTCCTCAAACTCCCTTCCTTCAGCAATAAAAATGAGCACTAAATTGTGTCCCTGCTAGGATTTATCTGAAGATGATATAGACAGATAAAGCATATTTTCATTTCTATTTATTTATTCACATTCTGTTTTGATCTTCAAAAGACTGAAGCAGCCCTCAGGTACAGGTGACATGGTGCCGGGCCCATGCAGTAGTAGGAAGCGTTCTCTAGATACTAAGGTGCTGTGAGTTAACATGAACTTATGGGAATTGAGTGCTGCGCTCTCCTTACACATGACCTGCCAGCCTTCCCACCCTGGCTTTGCTCATGTGACGTATAAACACTTGGTGCAGTGCCTGGATGTAATGGAGAGTTAGTAGATGGCACGCATTATTATGATCATCTTAGTTAATTCTCACAAACGTGTTGTCAGTGTTGTACCACAATTATGCATATTTTTGCATTTGGGGAAACTGAGGCTTAGAGAGGTTAAGTAACCTGTTTAAGGTCACACAACTATTAAGAAGTGGAGTCTGTAAAAATTCTAACCTGGGCTATTAACCTCTAAGCTACACGTTAGTGTCTTAGGAGTGATTTTAAATTTTTTTAGCTTACTGAGAAATTAATTAAGATGTGCTTTTATTATGTATTCAGAGTATTTGTTTAGAATAAACTTTAGACTTTAGTGATTTTAAGGTACGTGAATGTGAACGTGAAGTCAGTCAGTCGTGTCTGACTCTTTGCAACCCCATAGACTGTAGCCTACCAGGCTCAAAACTGATGAAGTTGGGTTGTGAATATACGTAGAATACTGACAAATCTGTAATTATTTAGTAAGTACCTCTGCACATAGAGTGGAAAGCTAATTGAAGGCTTAGAGATCTATGAAAATTATTTTTAATGCCTTTTAATTATGTTTAAAAAGGTAATTAAAATTTTAATTCTATTTAATTAACCATACAAATTTACAAATTATGAGATTAATTTATAAGAAAGCAAATTCACTTTTGAGCTTATTTGACTTAACATTTGTTAAAATTAACTTCACCATAAAAAAAAGGCCTTAATCAGATTTTCCTTTGTAGTTGTTTTATTCCCAACTAGCATTGCAAGATTAGCCAATTTTCTGCATTTTAGACATTAAAAATACAAAACTGGATAGTAATCAATCATGAAATAGTTATTAAGCTTTTAATATATGCTTAGCACCAAGCAGAATGTGATGAGATAGAAAGAAGCATATGGTACACATTCTCCAGTACTTTGAAATCTATTGAACTATACAAGATGGTACATAATTGAGTGAATTTTGCAGATCAAACTAAGAATTTTGCATGTAGTTGGAAAATGACATGATCCTCCCCAGCCTCCCCTGGAAGAAAAGTAAAGTAGCCATCATGGCATGAAAGATCATAAAACTGGTCATTGATTTTATTGTATCAGATGGAGACTTTAGAATGTGTGAGATAAAGAGCAGAATAATATGAATCAGTCATAAATATGCCTGTAGATTTTAGTCTTTTGTTAAACCTTTTTGGACAAGGGAAGCTGCTTTAAAGCTAAATAATATTCTCCCTTTGCTTCCTCTTCTGCCCCTGGATTTTTCTTAGCCCTCTGGTCTGTTGTGATTCAGCAAGAATCCTCTTGTACTGCTACCATTGCTCATTAATCCACATTTGGAATCCTGTTAATCCTCTCTCAAGTTCTCTTTTCCTGCCTTTTTGCTTCATTTCAGTATTTGCCAACATAGTAAAACAACTTCATTAAGACAAAGAAACTTAGAAAGACTAACTTTCTGCCTATGATGGCCACTGACTAGGTCACTGGCCACTTAACAGAAAACCCAAGCCTTGTCTGTAAACTAACTTAAAGTATCAGCTGATTCCTGGCTCTGAGATTCTTTTTCTGTTTTCTTGCTCATGATTTTTCTTTATCCTCTGGTAAATTCAGCTTCCCCATCCATCCGAGGCTTTAAAACTCTATCCCTGCGTTCTTTGAAAATACTTTTATTGTAAAATGTTTGATCAGTACAAAAGAATGTATGGAGCATCCATGTAAGTTTTACATCTTGATAATAAAAGGATTGCACATGGATCTACCTTCCAACAGAAGAACTTGAATGTCACGTGAACAGTGAAGCTCCCAGGGCATCTTTCCATGATCAGGTCTCTTCACAGCTCTTCTGGATGTTATACATATTGAATCTCTTCCCCCATTTACTTACCACCATATGTGTGTATTCCTGGCTTGTTTTCTCCTTCACCAAAATGTTTCTGAGATTCAGCCATACGGATCCATGTATCTGTAGCTCATTTATTTTTACTCCTGGATAATATTATATTTTATGAATATATGATAATTTATTCATCTTCTGTGGATGGATATTTAGGTTGTTTGCATATTTTTTTTTTGGATAATACAAATGTTATATTGAACATGTTCGTCTATATTCCTAGCTGCTCATGGGCAAGGGTTCCTTTAGAGAGAAACATACTTGTGGGTAGACCTGTTGAACTGTAGGACATGCCCATCTTTAAGATCTCACTTAATCTCCTTTTGGTTCGTCATTCAACATTTTACCAGTCTCTGGTTCACTGGGCTTTTTTTCCATCAGAAATGACTGTCTGCCTCAGAATGACCTTTTTCATTAGTCATTTTCATTTTCTTCATTTATTTACATTTGTTATAAGATTAATAATTATGGCATTGGGGGAGAGAACTTATATCTCAGAATTAGCAAATAATTCAGTTGACAGCTCTGTTCATTGTTTTGATTTTTACGTTTTCCTTTTCAGTCACTGTGAACCTTTTTCTTAAGCTTTGCCAAACCGCCCTGGTTTCCAGGCTCTCTGTGTCTGAACTTGTGAGTGTTACTTACTGATGACTCCAAACACAAAATATCACTGAGCATGCACATGTTGGCAGAAACCATCATACATAAGCAATAAAGGTCATTTTTGAAATTTATTAAGAAGGAGTAAACTAATATTTGCTAATGACCTAGTAATGGCATGTCCCTGCTTGATGTTTCCATGTTATTTATGTTAACCCTCCAAACACTATGTAGCATATTACTTTTTTTCCCCTTTTCTTTTTCCATTTTATAGCAGAGGATGAAGAGTGTTAGAGAAACTGAACAAATTATAAAAGATCACAGAACAGAATTAGGGTTTAAATTTAGGTCTTTTGGGTCTTGATTTAGGGTTCTGATCTATAATACAGGAAGAGAAATGTGTGTGTGTGTGTATGTGTGTGTACATATTCATTTACATGTGTATGTAACATGTCAATTGTAGTAGCATTCAGTATTTGAAATAGATTTTAAAGATACTTCTGAAGAAAAATATGGCAATTCACATTGCCCACTGGGTATATTTCTTGAATTTGATTTTTAAAAATGTAATATAATTAGTTTATTTTAAAAAATTGGAGTGTAGTTGCTTCACAATGTTGTGTTAGTTTCTACTGCACAACAACATGGATCATTTGAGAGTTTAAGAATGCATTTTCAACATGTGTTTATTTAGTCTTGAAGGGATCAGCATACGGGAAACAAACTGCATCGCCTCCCAGGCACTGCGTGTCCTTTCGCTGAACTCAGCAGTGTCTGGACTCTGTACTCCCTCTTCCTGGGTCCTTCCTGCCATTTCTGACAAGAGATGCATTTCACCTGGCTAGGTCTCCCAAGGAGGCCAGCTTCTCAGGCTGGGCCCAGGAAGTCTCCCTGACATCTGTGGTCCTGGAACATTTCTCTAATAGTGGACAACTGGGGAGGGAGGCAGGGGGGTTCCCAGGTGGCTCAGTGGTAAAGAATCTGCCTGCCAAGCAGGAGATGTGGGTTCAGCCCCTGGGTTGGAAAGACCCCTTGGAGGAGGAAATGACAACCCACTCCAGTATTCTTGCCTGGAAGATCCCATGGACAGAGGAGCCTGGTGGGCTACAATCCATGGGGTCACAAAGAGTAGGACATGAACATGCATGTATGAGGAGAGAGGACCAAAATTTCCTGCCTTCCTGCTGGTCTCCTGCCTCTGTTTTGCTCACTTCAGTGGGCTAATGCGGTGGCCAGAAAGAGCCTGGTAAAGCAGCAGCCCAGCGTGTTGCTGGTCACATACAACTTTCACCTCCTTCTGATCTTACTTCAGCGTCACCTTCTCACTGAGGGCTTCCCTGACTGCTCTCTTTAAAAGGGCAGCATTCCTGACCCTTCTCACCTCACTTCCTGCTTTATCTCTCTCTCAGCACTTGCCACTCATGTACCATCTATTCAAATTATAGAAGTCTCATGTCTTTTCTTTCTCTTCCACTGTAACGTAAGCTCCACAAGGCAGAGGTCAGTTACTGTTTTCTTTGCTGTGTTTTCTCACCCCTGGAACTGTACGTGGCTCATAGTAGCTGCTCATAAGTATTTGTTGAATGAACAAAAGATTAAATATGTAAATATTTGAGGAGGACATTCCAGAGAATGACATTCCTAGAATAATTCACCATTGTTACTTATAGAATTGTTATAAAATACTTTTTAACAGGATCGAGGATGAGCGACCAGAGATGATAATTTTTAATCCAGTGCTGAAGGAAAGAAAAGGGACAGGGCAGGAGTTTGTAATAGCAACTGATATGAGGTTCACTGAATACTTGCTGAGTTCATGTTGAGTGAGTTAATTTATAGGAGTGCTGGGATGGACTGAATGTTTTTATTCTCCCAAAGTTCATGTTTAAACCTAATCCCCAATGTGATGCTGTTAGGAAGTGGAGCCTTTGGGAGATGATTAGGTCATGAAGGTGAAGCCTCGTAAATGAGTTTGGTGTCCTTATGGAAGAGACCCCAGAGAGCTCCTTCGTCCCCCACTCCATGTGAGACCACAGTGGAAAGATGGCCATCTGTGAACAAAGATGCAGCCTTTCTTCAGACACTGAGTCTATTTGTACCTTGATTTTGGATTTTTCAGCCTCCAGAACTATGAGAAATAAATTTTTGCTGTTGATAAGCAACCCAGTCAATGGCAGTTTTTGTTATAGCAGCCTAGAGGGATTAAGATAAGCACTATGAATAGCAGTTTCTTTCCAAATCAGATCTAGATCTGTGTTTCTTAGCTCCATCTCCCAGCTCTCCCTGTTTCTTCAGCCAGTTGGAACCAAGTTCAGTGCCCAAATAGGAGCTTCCTCTTGTACCTCTAGGCTTCCCAGGTGGCCCAGTGGGATGAATCTACCTGCAATGCAGGAGGTGCAAGTTCAGTCTCTGGGTCTGGAATATCCCCTGGAGGAGGGAATGGCACCCCACTCCGGTGCTCTTGCCTGAAGAATCCCATGGACAGAGAACCCTGGTGGGCTACAGACCCAGGGGTTGCAAAGAGTTGGACACGGCGACTGAACACAGCACTTGGATCTCTAGATCTGGGCCACCTTCCCTTGTCTGTGTCTACTCCCTTTCTTTCTTTCTCCTCTGCTCCCTCCCTGCTTCCGTTTCTTTATTATTTATTAATCAACTTGCACAGGTCAGGTGCTATGCCATGACTTTGGATCACAAAGCTCAATAAAAGCTTGCCCTTGTCCCTGAGTTCTACGTGTTCTAGAGCAGGGACTGTGACTCCATTGTTATTGCAGTTCAGGGTGATAACTGCTCTAATAGGAGGTGAAAAACCATGGCATTCAGGACTGGGGAAGACCTATCCAGCACACAGAGCATCACCACTGGTGCTGAGCTTTAGTGAATAAATGCATTATGTTTCCCAGGGGCTGAAGGTAAGAATCACTCTGTCAGTGACAAGGAATTCTGAGTGATCTTATGAGAGCCCTCTTCACATAGTTCTTACAGGTTTGCAGAGCCTGCGGCATGCCTCTTGGCAGAGACAGATTGTCACCCAGCACCTGCACAGATGGGGTTCAGGATTCATCTTCACCAGTGTGGTCACCAGATGACACATCCAAGGTGTTTTTTAGGAGTCTGATCATTCACACAAATCCAACAAAAAACAAGTATCTATCCTAGAATAATAGTAAAATTTGCAAATGTAAACTAATAGCAGATTCTTTTTAAAAAAAATAAATTTATTTATTTTAATTGGAGGCTAATTGCTTTACAATATTGTGGTGGTTTTTGCCATACATTGACATGAATCATTTGGCTTTATTAACCATGATCTATCTGATTATTATAGAACTGTTCTTTTTGATGTCTCATGACAGATATTAGGTAATCCTCTCAAGTCAGGCAAAACCAGTATTATGATGATAATACTGGACATTTGCACACACACAAAAAATGCCTCATACCTTCTAAAATTCCTCCCTGTGATTTACCTCATTCAGTCCCTACAGCCTTATTAGTTGAGACTCTTTGATTAAAAATGAGGAAATTTGGGCTTACAGAAGCTAGAAGACCTGTGAGGTGGCTGGTAAGTGGCAGGGATGGGATGTTAAGTCTAGGCTCTTTCTCTGATATGATTCTCTATTTTTATAAACTCTTAAGTCATGTGTCATAAATAGAACCAAAGCATAGAAGTAAACAAGGAGAAATTCACATGTCAGTATTTCTGCGAACCTTGTTGTTCATGTGTATACCTTGTAGGCATGGTGGTGGTGGCATATTAATCAGAATTCTTTTGGTTATTGAAGAGAGAGATATTAGCTCACTCATCCGGTAAGCCTGGTGATTCTGGCTTTAGGAAGAGTTAGATACAAGTGCTTGAATGATGTCAGGAATCACTCTTGGAGTTTTGCTCGCCTCTGTGTTGGCCTCATCATCATTGCATAGTGGCCAAATGAGGGCCAGCAACTTCAGTTTTACAGCCCACTAAACAGAGTGCTACTGGTGGTTGGGTGATGATAGGTCTTGTATTCAAGTGGTTTCCTTTGTGTGAGTTCTCACTGTTTGATACTCCCTAGCATTAATTCTAGGTAGTCTAGGGTCTTGGAGTTGGTGCTCCCACTCCAAAGGTTCAGGGCTTGATCTCTGGTCAGGAACTAAGATTTCACAAGTGGCTTGTTATGGCGTTAAGTGAGATTAAAACAAATACCCAAAAATGAGAAACCGAAGATGAACCCCAGACAAATGGCAGTTACAAAATCTGGCAAAAAATAAATAATGGAATATTGGTGATGGACAGGGAGGCCTGGCATGCTGCGATTCATGGGGTCGCAAAGAGTTAGACACGACTGAGTGACTGAACTGAACTGAACTGAAACAGAGTACATCATGTGAAATGCCGGACTGGATGAAGCACAAGCTGGAATCAGGATTGCCAGGAGAAATATCAATAACCTCAGATATGCAGATGACACCAGCCCTATGGCAGAAAGCAAAGAGGAACTAAAGAGCCTCTTGATGAAGGTGAAAGAGGAGGGTGAAAAAGCTGGCTTAAAACTCAACATTCAAAAAGTGAAGATCATGACATCCTGTCCCATCACTTCATGGCAAATAGATGGGGAAAAAGTGGAAACAGTTAAAGATTTTATTTTCTTGGGCTCCAAAATCACTGCAGACAGAGACTGCTGCCGTGAAATTAAAAGATGCTTGCTCCTTGGGAGAAAAGGTATGACAGACCTAGACATCATATTCAAAAGCAGAGACATCACTTTGCTGACAAATGTCTGTATAGTCAAGGCTATGGTTTTTCCAGTAGTCATGTACGGATGTGAGAGTTGGACCATAAAGAAGGCTGAGTGCTGAAAAATCGATGCTTTTGAACTGTGGTATTGGAGAAGACTCTTGAGAGTCCCTTGGACTGTAAGGAGATCAAACCAGTCCATCCTAAAGGATCAATCCTGAATATTTATTGGAAGGACCAATGCTGAAGCTGGAGCTCCAGTACTTTGTCCACCTGATGTGAAGAGCTGACTCATTAGAAAAGACCTCGATGCTGGGAAAGACTGAAGGCAGGAGGAGAAGGGGACAACAGAGGATGAGATGGTTGGATGGCATCACTGACTCAATGGACATGAGTTTGAGCAAGCTTCAGGAGATGGTGAGGGACAGAGAAACCTGGTGTGCTGTAATCTGTGGGGTTGAACAATAATCCTGAACAACAATGAAATGAGCCAGAACATGGAGAAAGAGTAGCCCTTCCCCATGAGTTTCTACCACAGTCCCAGGTCTGGGATTCTTGGACACACACTGGATTATGTGTATGGGTTGATTCCTGAGTGCAGAGTGCAGGCGCTCACTGGTTGGATGGGGTCATGTGAGGGCAAAGGAGAGATCTACAACCGAAAAGAGGAATCTTCTCCCTCTCTCTGTTCTTTGAGCTCTTTTTATTTTTTTAAATTAAACATTTTTTACTGTGGTGAATGTCACATAAAACATATTATTTTCACCATATTTAACTGTACGGCTCAGTGGCACTAAGTACATTCACACTGTTGAACAACTCTCGCCATCATCCATCTGCTGAACTTTTTACTTTCCTAAACTGAAAGTCTGTCCCCGTTAAACACTAACTCTCCATTCCCCACTCCCTACCCTGCAACCCCTGCCCCCGGCCCCTGGCATCTACTATTTTTGTATCCAGCTGTCTCTCAGAATCAGACTATGCATCCTTGGCAGACCATCGGACATAATATTTAAAATTAGACCTAAGTAGAGAGAGAGGATATAAGTGGCTGGGAGTATGGAAAAGAGAGGGACTGATGAAGGGCTCAAAAGCTCCCTGTGAGCTGTCAAGATTTACTGCAGGGACTGGTGCTTGTGTTGGTGCTGAACATGGTTGTGGGTCACTCCATTAAAAAAGGATTAAACATCTAAAAACTCTGCAAATCAATTATGGAGATAATTGTATATTCTTTAATCAGTTAACGAGGCAAGCCCTAATCAGATGAATCTTATGTGTCTTGTGAATGTGGAAAGGACTCTTAAATGGTAATTAACGTGAAAGCTATGATTCTGGAATTAAACAGTTTTTCTTTTCAGTTCTTCCTTTGGAAATTGCCATTAAAAAACAAACAAAATTCCAAGCTCATCACAAAAAGAATATGTGACTGTGCCTTCTCTGAAATGGATGTTAAGGATGTTAGAACTTGGCTTCTAGATTTTTATTCTTACTTCTTCATTCCCCTTGCTCTTACTGTAACATTGCCATCTTTCTTACTTTTATTATTTTACTGCTCTGCGCCCTAGCGTTTACTTCAAGCAAAGCTAAATGGCTTCCCTGCTTAGTTAGGCACAAAACCCTGAGAATGTGCCCGTGTGCATCTTCATACATGCTGGGAGATTGAGGGTTAGAAGGCTAATCTCACTCAGCATTTTCTGTAGCAGAAAAATAATGCAGTTTATTTGACCTTTTACTTATGGAAATAAAGTAAGGATTTTAGTACTTTTAGATATTTAAATGAAAATGTGGAGGGAAAATTAGATATTCTTAGGCTAAAAGTGATGAGAGTATGTGTATCTTTTTATTTATTGTCATCTGGGATATTTTTTTTTTTCTTTTAAGCTCTTCAGATAAAGGAAAACTTCCAGTAGCCTCAAGGACAGTAATGCCTGGGAGAACTGAGTATTTAAAAACAAACATGACTCAACAAAAACAGTCTTTCCATGCTCAGCTAAGGAGACTTTTCAAATTTATACAGAAAGTAACCCTTGCAGAAACATTTTTTTTAATTAGCTACCCTAAACATTAATTATTCAGTTCAGTTGAGTTCAGTCGCTCGGTCGTGTCCGAGCCTCCATGTCCATCACCAACTCCCAGAGTCCACCCAAACCCATGTCCATTGTGTCGGTGATGCCATCCAACCATCTCATTCTCTGTTGTCTCCTTCTCCTCCTGCCCTCAATCTTTCCCAGCATCAGGGTCTTTTCCAATGAGTCAGCTCTCCGCATCAGGTGGCTAAAGTATTAGAGTTTCAGCTTCAACATCAGTCCCTCCAATGAACACCCTGGACTGATCTTTAGGATGGACTGGTTTGATCTCCTTGCAGTCCAAGGGACTCTCAAGAATCTTCTCCAGCACCACAGTTCAAAAGCATCAATTCTTCAGCGCTCAGCCTTCTTCACAGTCCAACTCTCACATCCATACATGACCACTGGAAAAACCATAGCCTTGACTAGACGGACCTTTGTTGGCAAAGTAATGTCTCTGCTTTTTAATATACTATCTAGGTTGGTATTTTAATTTCATGGCTGCAGTCACCATCTGCAGTGATTTTGGAGCCCAGAAAAATAAAGTCAGCCACTGTTTCCATTGTTTCCCCATCTATTTGCCATAAAGTGATGAGACCAGATGCCATGATCTTCGTTTTCTGAATGTTGAGCTTTAAGCCAACTTTTTCACTCTCTTCTTTCACTTTCATCAAGAGGCTCTTTAGTTCTTCACTTTCTGCCATAAGGGTGGTATCATCTGCATATCTGAGGTTATTGATATTTCTCCTGGCAATCTTGATTCCAGCTTGTGCTTCTTCCAGCCCAGCGTTTCTCATGATGTACTCTGCATAGAAGTTAAATAAGCAGGGTGACAATATACAGCCTTGACGTACTCCTTTTCCTATTTGGAACCAGTCTGTTGTTCCATGTCCAGTTCTAACTGTTGTTTCTTGACCTGCGTATAGGTTTCTCAAGGGGCAGGTCAGGTGGTCTGGTATTCTCATCTCTTTCAGAATTTTCCGCAGTTTATTGTGATCCACACAGTCAAAGGCTTTGGCATAGTCAATAAAACAGAAATAGATGTTTTTCTGGAACTCTCTTGTTTTTTCAATGATCCAGCAGATTTTGGCGATTTGATCTCTGGTTCCTCTGCCTTTTCTAAAACCAGCTTGAACATCTGTAAGTTCATGGTTCACGTATTGTTGAAGCCTGGCTTGGAGAATTTTGAGCATTACTTTACTAGCGTGTGAGATGAGTGCAATTGTGTGGTAGTTTGAGCATTCTTTGGCATTACCTTTCTTTGGGATTGGAATGAAAACTGGCCTTTTCCAGTCCTGTGGCCACTGCTGAGTTTTCCAAATTTGCTGACATACTGAGTTCAGCACTTTCACAGCATCATCTTTTAGGTCCTAAAATTAGGTGCATTAGTTATTAATATGTTTTAATTTGAAGCTGGTAATTATGAAAGTGAAAATGCAAATTATATGAATTATCAAAAATATGTTTCCATATTTCTTTATAGTTAGGCTTTTAAAGAAATAAGAACAGTTGAAGTGATGTAACTGTCTCAGTCATTTACAAGCAGAATATTTAACTGATGTCACAGTTATTGTCACTATGCTAATAATAGGATATGGGACCCTAGTAAGATTAAGCACTGGCTGTTCTAGTTCCCTGAGGGAATTGTAAAATTCAGCCTCACTGGGTTGTAATTAGAAAGAAATATATTTAAAGACTGAAAAAAAACTTTGGTACCTCAGTACACAGTATGCCAAGGGCATGTGCTTAAAGCCTTTTAATCCCTAGGTGTGGCCTGTTTTATAAATATTTCCATAAGCATTTACATATTCAACATTTGGCAGTTAAACACTGTATAATCATACCCATATGCTTTGCCTTATGAAATAAAATGAAAACTTTGTTAGGACAGGGCTGCTGCTGATAATGTTGTATGTCTCCGTCATCCATAGTGCAGTCCAGGCTCAAAACGATACTTTGTCATTGACAAAACAAGCCATGGGAACAGAAGATTTAGCTTTCTCTTTCCACATTTATTTTTCAGTTTTATTACAACTGTTAATGATGATAATAATTACTATTATGGAGCACTTGTTTGTTTCCTATGGGCTCAGTGTGTGAACTAAGACATTTGATATTATCTTTCAACCTATTAAATAGCGTTATTTAAATACTAGGGCTTCCAGGCAGCTCAGAAGTAAACAATCATCCTGCCAAGCAGGAGACACAGGTTTGATCCCTGAATCAGGAAGATCCCCTGGAAAAGGAAATGGCAACCCACTCCGTTATTCTTGCCTGGAGAATCCCATAGACAGAGGAGTCTGGTGTGGGCTACAGTCCAAGGGGTTGCAAAAGAATTGGAGATGACTTAGCAACTAAACAACAACAAATTTAAATACTGCTATTTTTGCCATTATCATCGTTTTATGAATTAGACCACTGAAGCACAGAGTGGTTGAGTAACTTGCCTAAGGCCACAAAGTGGTTGCTGGGACACAAACCAAGCAGTCTTGCTATTCACTGTATCACCTGCTAATAGAGCTGTTCCTGGAGATGCTGCTTCTGACTTTAGCAGCTTATATGGCCTCTGACTATCCTGAGTGAAATTTATGATTCTTTTGTTTACTTTTCTTTTTCTTTCTTTTTTTTTCTTTCACTCCTAATTTTGTTAGGTCAAGTACAAAAGAGATTTTGAAGAAAGCAAAGGGAGGGGCTTCAGCATCGTTACAGACACTCCTGAACTACAGAGGCTGAAGAGGACTCAGGAACAAATCAGTAACGTAGGTGACCATTTGTTCAGTGACATAATAACCCTGACTTGTATTTCTGGTGAGAAAGTGAAATTGGACAACTTGGAAGTGTTCTTATTGCTGTAAGTTGCAAGCAGTACTCAGTGTCCTCAGAAAATATGCCAGGTTCATCTATTGAATTGCTTCCCTTTGATTTCATCACAGTTATCAAGAGCTTGACATTAATAGCAGTGACTACAGGCATACCTGTTTTTACTGGGCTTTACATTTTTTACACTTCACAGATAAATTTTTTTTTTTTTTTTTTTTACAAATAGAAGATTTGTGACAACCCTGTATTGTCAGATGATGTTTAGCATTTTTTAGCAATGAAGTATTTTTTAAATTAAGGTAGATACACTTTGGCCACCTGATGTGAAGAGCCAACTCATTGGAAAAGACCCTGATGCTGGAAAAGATTGAGGGCAGCAGGAGAAGGGGGTGGCAGAGAATGAGGTGGTTGGATGGCATCACCGACTCAATGGACGTGATTTGAGCAAGCTCTGGGAGATAGTGAAGGACAGGGAAGTCTGGCGTGCTGCAGTCCATGGGGTCTCAAAGAGTCAAACATGACTTAGTGACTAAACAACAACATGTTTTTAGACCTGTTGCACTATTGCATACTTAGTAGATGACAGTATAGTGTACATATAACTTTTAGATGCACTGGGAAACCAAAAAATTCGACTCTCTTTGTTGTGATATTTGCATTATTGAACTGGTCTGGAACCGAACATGCAATATTTCTGAGTTATGCCTGTGTTATTTCTGAATACACTTTTAATTTATTTAATTGGTTTATCAAGTAAATTGGCTTATCTAGCAAATCAATTTAATTAAATTAATTGTGTATTTAGAAATAATAGTCATTGCTATTAAGAGATGTTATTGTAACAGCATCTTATTTCACTTTAAATGATTCTCAATTAAAAAATTTTTCCAGAATAGAACTTGTATAGGTAAATGTTAAAGCCTATCAATTGGTTTTTTGTGGTGAGTAAGCATACAGAATATACATACAAGGTTAGGTATCTGGAGAAATCTCATGTTTGCTCAATGTGTGTATTCAAGATTTCATATTTTAAATTAGATATTTTTTGAAATGGTATATTGCATCTAATTTCTGAAATAAACATTTACATATGAAGTTGCTTTGAATTTGAAAGCTGCGTCTTGTTCACTAGCATTTTCTTGTTTCTGCGTCTTGTTAATAGCATTTTCTTGGAAAAGAAAATTGAAACTAGCAGAAGTTCAAAACATATTAGGGACCAAAAAGTGTTGAGTACTTATTAAAGTGGTAATTATGTTTCTTTATTATATGAAGTGTGTCAAAATGCATTTTTTTCTAGAAATAAGTTAATTCAATGTTAAGTACTCTGGAGGAAATATGAATGAAAGTCAGCAACCATTTATATTATATAAAAGTATGGACAAATATGCGAGACATATACTTTTTCACAAGAAGTCTACTTTGTGTGTTTCATGTACAGTCACCAAAATTTATGTGTCTAAATGGTTTAAGTTATGCAGCATTGATTTCTGGGAAATGTTTAGTTAGCAGGTTGTTTTAAACTCACTGGTATTTGGCTGTCTTTGTTATGTACCTACATATAGCCACAATTTGCAGAAAAAAATCATAGCATATGATCTGAGAATGAATTTTGTCAAAAGTTCAAAAACAGAATTATCTGATATTTAAAAAATTTGTTTAGGGAGTGAGAAGAGACAGAGACACTTTGTTTTGTCATATTCCCTAAGATTTATCCATTGTTTGCTTTTTAAATGGGCGTTTTATTTCAGCAAGGACTTTTTCCTTTGAAGAGAAAGAGTTGAATTTTAAGGATTCAAGGCTTCTGTCCCTTAGTTTTTTCCACCCCATCCTTACAACCCACCGATCACGAATACTGAAGATTGCCTCCATCGTCTTTCTTCCCCTTCATTCTTTCCTTAAATCAAAACCCTATTTTTGTTTTCTAAAATGCAAATTAGAGATATGTTTCACTGGCAGTTACATTCAGTAATGTTTCTGATTTTGGATTATTTTTGGAGAACCTTTTTTTAAAAAATAAAAAGTGTTGCATAAAACAAAGTTACATCCTAAATCTTCAACTATCACAAATTTATTTCAAAAAGAACTAAGCAGTTCTACTTAAGACATTCCTGTGACAGCTCACATAAGGATTGCAGTTGATTCAAAGGTAAGCCTTTTAATTTGTATTCAAATTAAGTCATTATTCATATTTAATAAGAAAAGAACTGATCATTTCACCAACCTTTATCCTTAGCAGGAATATACATTTTATTCAATACCAGAAGCTGTTTGCAGATCCATTCTTAATTATGCAAAAACCCTTATAACACAGGTATGTATAAATTTATGTTTATTATATACATAGCAGTATATACAAAATACTGTTTACATTAAGGTATCTTAATCTAATCTTAACCTATAAGGTAGACGGTGGTGATTTTAAAAAGTATGTAATTTAGATAACATCTTTTGAAACAAATTTATACAACAGTCTTGGAGAAGGAAATGGCAACCCACTCCAGTAATCTTGCCTGGAGAATCCCATGGACAGAGTAGTCTGGTGGGATACAATCCATGAGATTGCAAAGAGTCGGACGTGACTGAGCAACTAACACTCACGTGCAATAGTCTTGATGTTATCTACCATAGCAGTCTTATAAGTAGTTCTTTTAGCCATGATGAGGCATATTGCTATTTAGATAGCAGGAAGAAAACATAAATTTCACAATATTACTGTTAGGGATTTATCATTTTTTCTTTAGTTTTATTGAGAAATAATTAACATATATCACTGTATAAGTTTAAGCTGTACAGCATGATGGTTTGACTTACCTGTATTGTAAGATGATTACCACAGTAGGTTTAGTTAACATCATCATCGCAAATAGATACAATAAAAAGAAAGGGAAAAAAGAATTCTCCTTGTGATGAGAATCCTTAGGATCTACTCTCTTAACAACTTTCTTGTATAATATACAGCTATGTCAACTACAATCATCGTGTTGTACATTACATATCTAATATTGATTTATCTTATAACTGGAGGATTGTACCTTTTGACCACATTCTTTCAGTTTGCCCTCTCTCCACCCATCTGGTAACCACAAAGCTGATCTTTTTTCCTGTAAGTTTGGTGCAGGTTTTTTGTTTCTTCTTTTGTTTTTGGGGGGGGTGGTAACACATATAAGTGAGATCATATAGTATTTGTCAATAAGTCTATTTGACTTATTTCACTTAGCATAATGCCTTCTAGGTCCATCAGTGTTGTTGAAAATGGTAGGATTTTCTCCTTTTTTATGATTGAATAATATATTTCTTTGTGTGTGTGCATGTGTGCGTGCGTGCATACATACTTGCATACATCTTGAAATTTCTTTATCCATTTATCCGTTGATGGATACTTCGCTTGTTTCCGTGTCTTGGCTATTGTGAATAAAGCTGCAATGAATATGAGAATGCAGATATCTTTTTGAGTAAGTGTTTTTGTTTCCTTTGGATACATTCCCAGAAGTGGATTTGTTGGATAATATGGTAGTTCTATTTTTAATTTTTTGAGGAACTGCTATGCTGTTTTTCATAGTGGCTGCACCAAATTACAATCCCACCAACAGTGCACAAGAAGTTAGGGATTTACTGTTGGAGAAAAGAAGCTGTTAAATATTTTGAGGTCTAGTGAGTTTATTATTCATTTATAAGGCTACAACTTCATGAACTTTTCCTGTGACCTCCCAGGTTTTCCATATTACTCAAGGATCTTTTTTTTCTGTAAGAAACATGGGCTAATCTGAAAGGTTGGTATTTTGACTAGTCCAGTTTTCTGCATTACTTTCAGATAAACCCAAACCATTGAAATATATTGGCCAAATCCAGACAGATGTTTTTGACCGTGGCCTAGATTGTGTCTGTTTTGGGAGGAAAAAGTTCAGATAGAGACAACCAGAGTCTTCTCCTGATGCTGGGATGGAGTTAGTTTATCCTGAAAAACAGAAGGGATATAAGATTTGAGCTCTGGGTTTAAAATAGGTTGATGTAGGTATGTTAACTAAATCAGGGTCTTCGTAATCTTTATTTTTCCATTTGCTTCATTTCCTTGCTTGTATTTAGTTTATCTTTGAATATTGTCCAGATCTTTCTGAACTGCCTTTAATCCCTTTTGGACTAAGGAAAGTATAAAGACATAATACAGTGGATTTAATGACAACTCCTAGGTGTTTGGGATAATATGTTATGGATGAGTGGGCATTTTTGATTGCTTGTTACTGTGTTAGTATTATGAAATTTTTTTTCAGACATTCTCATATTCATTTGTCAAAGGCTTGAAATCATTTGGAAATGCCTACTTAGTCTGTGTGTGTTACCAAGGTGTGGGATGAAATACAACTGTAAATTTGAAATTGTGTGTAATGAAAAGGGTGAGAGCAGGTTTAGCCTTAACTTCTTTCTTTTGGAGTCTATAATGCCAACATATTGAATCTGGGAGATTTATTAAATGCTGCAATTTAAAATTCTTTCATTATATTTCTCTCAGTATAGCTGCAGAAAGAATATGAAGAGAGGCAAGATTTCACAATTTATGGAGTGGTTGGAATGAAAAAAAGAACTAGTTCCTCAAATAAAAAAGTTTTGCCATGAAATTCCAGAGGATGTCTGATTGCCTACCCCACATCCCCAGTTCTAGAGTATAAAGTCAGGAATGGCAGAAATGTCTCAGTACATGTTCATGTTTTCTTTACTTAGTGATATTTCAGAAAAGTGTTCTTAAATGACAACTTATAAACATGAATTGAGGAATTCCTATGACTTCGAACGTTAAAAAAAGTCTTTCTTCTGTTGTCCTCATAGTTCTGGCATAATTGTAAAGGCAGTTTCTAATTCACGTGGTTACCACTTTCAAGTTGATAAGCAGTGCATTCAGGAAATCTGCAGCAGGATAGTAAGGCAGAATCACCCCCAGACATCTAAGGGACTCAGTCCAGCCTGGAGAAGAGTATTGATGTGCTTTTCTGTTTACACACTAATATAAACTGCATTTTCAATTAGCTGAGACAGTCTGGGGATAAATTGTGAATTAAAATGATGACATTCAATCCCTAGAGACTGTGACAATCTTAGTGCTGTAGATAAAATTGAGATGTTTATTTTCTAATTTATTTCAGGTGGTGGAGAAATATTGTATGAAGGGGAAGGAAAAAAAAGACCCAGATGACAAATCTTGTATTTTACAGAGTGACTAAAATGGTAAGTATACCATTATGTAATTTGTCAAGATTTGTGCCTTGACTCACAGAAGAAATATTCAAATATGTGTGTGTGTGAGTGTGTGCACATGTAAGTGTACCTATGTATGTTGGCTTCAGTGGGAATCTTTAGAACTCCCTTTCCTTAGATCACTGGCCCATAGACAATAGAATTTTCACCTGTTCTATATTTAGCCCCTTACCTGTAGCATCTGTCATTATGGTTATCTGCCCTGTTTCCCAAATATCCCCTTTCATTACTATTTTCACATTTAGCATACCGAGAAATGCTTACTTGCTTTACAAGTAAAGTTCAGGTTGAAGCCCCTCTTTTTTTTTTTTATTTAACATTATAGAAAGGGGTCTGTCCGTAATTTGATAATGAAATGTAATTGTTTTTAGTTTTTTAATTTTTCATTGACTTCTTAGAATGCAAAATAAATTATATGCCCATTAATAAGCTCACATGGATACTGCTGATTTAGTTCCCTAAGATTTTGTGAGCTGGCTTCAAAAATATTAGATTATTGGAGATAAACATGGCCTAATAATTGAATAGCAGTGTCTGTGGACTATTAAAAGATTTGATTCAAAGGTACACTGAGTATAAAGGGTGAGCATGAGGGTAGAGCTGATTGTCTGGGGATCTGGTCTCTGTTTGTAATTTAAATAAATCACTTTGACAGAGACTGACTGTGGCCATGTTCAAGCTGCTGATGGTGTGAAATTGAGTTGTATGGTGGACAGAAGACAAGCAGTCAAGAGAAATCCCCAAAGGCAAAATTTGTTATGTAATTGGGTCAACTCATGCATGAGAAATGCATGCTAATTGTAAACCAGTAGCAAAATTATAGTGTATGAGGCAATTAGGTCTTATATGAACCTGAACAACTGACATAGAATTTTTCTTTCTTTTTTATATTGAGCAAACATAAAATGGGATTTTTTTAAAGGCTAGGAAGGTAAACACCATACAGTGTTGAAATGGATTGTTACTCTTCTTGCTCATACAAGAAGCCTAACTGTTTTGTAACTAATGAAAACTTAATGGAATCTTCTGATTTTAAGTAGTGGAATCCTCTGATTTTGAGTAGTGAAATCTAGTACACCAGGTAGTTTGAAAGGAGAATCCAGTAGTATTTTTGTTGTAACTCCTAACTGGGCTGATTAACATAGATGATTAGTGATGAGGTCAGTGGTTTGGATTTAAGTCCTTGAAATCTAGTATTTTCTCAGAGTGAATCTGTGTGTTACTTTAATGATCCGTGCTTTATCTTCAGCTTATCTCAACCAATAACTTCCATGAATTCCTGTGTAACGATAGGTCAGTAGCATTGTCTTTAAAGCAAAGATTGAGTATGTAGAAAGCAATACTGCAATCACATATATTTTCCTTATAATACCTACCACATGTAGGAATGGTTTATTTGTTTCAATATACTTTGACATACCCAATCTAATTAGATCCTCTGAACAACCTCTCCTTAGGGAAAGTATTTCTATGAGAAATACTTATACTTTCATGAGAAAAATGTACGGAAAATTATGTCTTGGTTCTTTCTCATCTAAATCCGTGGTTTCCCTTACACCTGGTTTTGTTTTATTTTTCCACCTATGGCAGAACTTCAAAGGTTAATCTCTTCTTTTTATCCTCAATTTTTTACCCACAGTCACTTAAAAAAACAAATACATCCCAGACCAGTAATTACTTGTGCATGGCAAGTACAAGAGTTTTCCTTGTAAAATGGCATTGTCTAAAGAGGAGGTTTGGGAAAAACCCCCATAATAAAAGAATTAACACATATTACTTCTTTTTGGAAACAAAGATTAAGGACTCAGCAAACAGTTTCTGAAGATCTTTCTTTTGTGAAATCCCTTCCCCCCAACATTCCTCTCTTTTCAATCCTGCTGTGTTCAGGCCTTATCCTGCCTAAGTTATTACAGAGGTCTCCTAATTGGTCTTATCTCCTTTCAGGCTCTTGTGGTCCTTCCGTTGTATCTTAAACACTGTCACCAAATGACTCTTTCTAAAATACCTCTTTCATCATGACCCTAATTATGACCCACTAAAAAACTTTCCCTGGACCTCCACTTTCAGTAGGATAAAGTCTAATCTTCTAAACTCCTTAATTTCTGACTCTAAGGACCCCCCTCAGTCTGTTCCTAAATTATTTTTCACCTTATCATCTTTCACTGTCCTTCAACACTATTCTTCCATTTCTTTTAGGCCTGGCTCCTTACTCTGTTCTGGGCTTTTCACGAGTCTTTCCTCTGATTTGGAACAGTTTCGCACCATTCACCGCATTTCCACCCCTTGTTCTCAGACATACTTTCAGACCCCAAAGAACAGTGATTTTTTTCTTTTAATTGGAGGATAATTGCTTTACAATGTTGTGTTAGTTTCTGCTGTACAACAAAGTGAATCATCTGTGTGTATACATCTATCCCCTCCCTCTTGAGCCTCCCTCCCGCTACCCCGCTTTCCCACCTTCTCTGGGCAACACAGGGCACCGGGCTGAGCTCCGCGTATGTTATACAGCAGCTTGCCTCTAGCTATCTAGAGACCTTATCTCTGAGTCATGACAGTGCTTTGACAACAGCCCTTTTACCTGTACCACCGAACTCACACATTGCATTCTACTTTTTGGCTTTAGTTAACATTTCATGTGATACGTGTTTTACCTCTCTAACTGTGAAGATGAAGATTATCCATGACTTTCTTAATTTATGTGTTGTGTCTCCAAGATGGTGCTTTGCATGTTACATTTCTTGTCACTTTCTTTTTCTTGAAACCTCTCTTTGAAAGAGAGTTCTTAGCTTTTAAGATTGCTTTGAGTCTGTTTTTTTTTTCCTTTTGTGCTGCCTGATAAACACTTATTTTTTTACTTTCTGCTATTTTTACTTCAGTATTCAGTGATTTATGTAGTTTTATCCAAAGATTATAGTAGTATTCTCTAAGTAAAGCAGGACCATTTGGTTTCTAATATGGCATTGAAGAATCTTATTATATTAGAAATGCAAGGACTTCCCCTGTTTTAAAAGGTTGCAGTCAAGGAACTCTTTTTGATGAGTAAGTACCTGAAAAAAATAGGACTTGAAGTAGTCTATTATTTGGGCCACCGTAACAAAATATATTATAGGCTGTGCGGCTTAAATGGCAGACATTTATTTACTCATAGTTCTAGAGGCTGATCTGGCCCCATTACTTCATGGGAAATAGATGGGGAAACAGTGGAAACAGTGTCAGACTTTATTTTTTGGGGCTCCAAAATCACTGCAGATGGTGACTGCAGCCATGAAATTAAAAGACGCTTACTCCTTGGAAAAAAAGTTATGACCAACCTAGATAGCATATTGAAGAGCAGAGACATTACTTTGCCAACAAAGGTCCGTCTAGTCAAGGCTATGGTTTTTCCAGTGGTCATGTATGGATGTGAGAGTTGGACTGTGAAGAAAGCTGAGCGCCGAAGAATTGATGCTTTTGAACTGTGGTATTGGAGAAGACTCTTGAGAGTCCCTTGGACTGCAAGGAGATCCAACCAGTCCATTCTGAAGGAGATCAGCCCTGGGATTTCTTTGGAAGGACTGATGCTAAAGCTGAAACTCCAGTACTTTGGCCACCTCATGCGAAGAGTTGACTCATTGGAAAAGACTCTGATGCTGGGAGGGACTGGGGTCAGGAGGAAAAGGGGACGACCGAGGATGAGATGGCTGGATGGCATCACTGACTCAATGGACGTGAGAACTCTGGGAGCTGGTGATGGACAGGGAGGCCTGGCGTGCTGCGATTCATGGGGTCACAAAGAGTCAGACACGGCTGAGCGACTGAACTGAACTAGAGGCTGAAAGTTTCAGGTCGCAGTTAGTCTGGGCTAGGTTCTGGTGAGGGCTCTCCCTGGCTTGCTGAAGGAACCTTTCTTGCAGTGGCCTTTCCTCAGCACATGTGCATGAGAGAGAGAGGCTTCTGGTGTGGTTTTCTCTTCATGTAAGGGTGCCAGTTGAATTGCATCAGGGCTCCACTGGTATGACCTCACAAGTCGCTTCAGTTGTGTCCAATTCTTTGTGACCCTATGGACAGTAGCCTGCCAGGCTCTTCATGCAGGCATGAATGCTGGAGTGAGTTGCTATGCCCTCCTCCAGGGAATATTCCCCACCCAGGGAGGGAACCCATGTCTCTTATGTCTCCTGCATTGGCAGGTGGATTCTTTACCACTAGAGCCACCTGGAAAGCCTCATTTAACCTTAATTACTCTCTTAAAGGCCCCCGTCTCAAATAGTCACATTGACGATTAGGGCTTTAAGATATGAGTTGGGTTTGGGGCAAGATTCAGTCCATAGCAGGGCATAATGAAAAATGATCTACATAAAATCACAGAATGATTTTGAGATAGGTCATATACATTTTAGATATGTTTAGATATGCAAGCTTCTATCATAAACCACTGTCTTTAGTGGAGGTAGATGATACTGCCTGTTGCTATTCTAGGAAAACTTGTACATTCAGTTTTTAGGTTTTTTCCTATTTTGAAACAGAACAATCTTAACTTAAAAAAAAATTCCTTCTAGTCCTATTTCTAATCCTTGATTTGGGCCTTTCAAGCCTCTTTTCATTTGTGATTTTATGCCATAGTCATTTATGGAAACAAAGATAAATCATAGTAGTAGTTATATTTTTAAGTTTTCTAGGCCTCAGTTGAATTACATAGCTCAAAATATATATTTCACATGTCCTGTGCCGGCAGTTTGACCTGGGTGGATGTGAAGAAAAAGGAGGCCAGAGGTGTGACAATAGAGAAGAAATATTCCATGCCACAGGGAAAATCTAATAAAGACTAGCTTTATTTTTTTTTTAATAAAAGTCTCAATTTCCAGTGCATTATATAGATTTAAAACTTAAAAAGTATCTGAATTTTCTTCCAGATTTTCTTATACCTCTTGGGACATATCTACAATGAGCTCATACTGATTACTGAGGAAAACCCAGACATCTTACCAGATACATTTGTGGAATCCCCAGATGTGACTGTTATTAATAATTATGCCACATAATTATCATTTCAATGGATTTTTGGAGGTAGGTTTAAAACCTGTTGTATTTTTCAGTTAATAAGTGTAATAGTCAAACGTCATTTTAACTTATTAGGAGGCCATGAGTCAAGGGAAACATTATACAGAGATTTAATTTAAACCCATCAGTAACCTAAGCCAGGTTTAGACAATTAAAGAAAATTGCATGATTGGAAGTTAGAAGCAGTGATTTTTTTCAAGTATATGCAGATACATTCTCTAATTTGCATTTTATTTTTTCCTAGAAGAATTATTTCATGAAAATTACTTTTTTTTTTTGCTTATGCTTCCTACCGTAGCTTTCTTTTCTTTTACTGCTGTCAGAGTGGCTTTGTAGGCTTTTCTTCTTCTGTGCAGAATCCTGTCCAATGATGCTCGTAGAAGGATTGCTTGTAAAAGGATCTATTGCCTTTGGAACATACCCCTAGGCTTTTCCAAAGACAAGAAGCAAGAAGTTATAATCATTTTTTTGTTTGCTCATATTTATGATTTAGCTTTCCTCTTGTGGCTATATTAACTGCAACAAGGCCAACTTTTAATTTGTTTGAATTAAGCCTTTTGATCATTTTACTTTTGGAATTATGAAAGAGTTGGGATTTGCCAATGTTTTGTAAACTGTGAAAAAGGATACAGATTTAGAAGGAAGAATAAAAGAAAAAACTTAAAATATCATTCTGTACTTAACACTTGTTATTTTTGATAGAATTTATTCCCCCCCAAGTGATTTAAATATTTACTTTTGATCTGTAGTTATTATAGGTCTTTTGAGGGCAAGCAGCATTTCCTGTTCATGTTTTAATCCTCCAGAACACAATACCTTGATTATAAAGAATAAGATAGAAGTAGAAGCTACCTTCACTGTTCCCTTACCTGTACAGGTGTTTGTTAAACATTAAACATTTGCTGTGGACATCATATTGCACCAGGCCCTGTAGCTTGCAGAAAATATGAGAAACTACTTTTTGCATGCATTTATGCTCCATGCTGGAATGTGTGAAGTGTTTGGGAAACGCTTTCGTGAAGGAGAGCCTTAATGCAATGTAAAGTCCTAAATGAGGGAGAAGATGAGCAAAAGGAGAAAGGAATGAATCTAAGGTTACAAACACCCAGAATTTACTTGTGAGGGTGCAGAAAGAGACACTATCACTGAAATGTAGATTGGTGAAAGAGTAGTATTGTATTTTCAAATGTGCAGATTTCAAATGTGTATATATAGATCCCTTCACCCTCCAGATTGTACAAAGGAAACCACTTTCAAACAATTGCTGACTTAACATACATTTTGAGTGTTTACTCTTAATATGTGCCAGGTACTTTTGCCAGGAGGTGGGAATATATGAGGAATAAAACAGATATGACCCTTGACCTCATGGAGCTTGTCCATCCTCCCTATAAAAGGTGACCACATGTTTGCAGCACAGTGATAAAGTACGTGATAGTATGTTAATGCAGATAGTGTGTGGTGAATGCAGAGTTCCAAAGAATAGCAAGAAGAGATAAGAAAGCCTTCTTCAGAGATCAGTGCAAAGACATAGAGGAAAAGAACAGAATGGGAGAGACTAGAGATCTCTTCAAGAAAATTAGAAATACCAAGGGAACATTTCATGCAAAGATGGGCTCAATAAAGGACAGAAATGGTCTGGACCTAACCGAAGCAGAAGATATTAAGAAGAGGTGGCAAGAATACACAGAACAACTGTACAAAAAAGATCTTCACGACCCAGATAATCATGATGGTGTGATCACTCATCTAGAGCCAGACATCCTGGAATGTGAAGTCAAGTGGGCCTTAGAAAGCATCACTATGAACAAAGCTAGTGGAGGTGATGGAATTCCAGTTGAGCTGTTTCAAATCCTGAAAGATGATGCTGTCAAAGTGCTGCACTCAATATGCCAGCAAATTTGGAAAACTCAGCAGTGGCCACAGGACTGGAAAAGGTCAGTTTTCATTCCAATCCCTAAGAGAGACAATGCAAAAGAATGCTCAAACTACCACACAATTGCACTCATCTCACACGCTGGTAAAGTAATGCTCAAAATTCTCCAAGCTAGGCTTCAGCAATATGTGAACCGTGAACTTCCTGATGTTCAAGCTGGTTTTAGAAAAGGCAGAGGAACCAGAGATCAAATTGCCAACATCCGCTGGATCCTGGAAAAAGCAAGAGAGTTCCAGAAAAACATCTATTTCTGCTTTATTGAGTATGCCAAAGCCTTTGACTGTGTGGATCACAATAAACTGTGGACAATTCTGAAAGAGATGGGAATACCAGACCACCTGACCTGCCTCTTGAGAAATCTGTATGCAGGTCAGGAAGCAACAGTTAGAACTGGACATGGAATAACAGACTGGTTCCAAATCGGGAAAGGAGTACATCAAGGGTGTATATTGTCACCCTGCTTATTTAACTTCTATGCAGAGTACATCATGAGAAACGCTGGACTGGAAAAAACACAAGCTGGAATGAAGATTGCTGGTAGAAGCATCAGTAACATCAGATATGCAGATGACACCACCGTTATGACAGAAAGTGAAGAAGAACTAAAGAGCCTCTTGATGAAAGTGAAAGAGGAGAGTGAAAAAGTTGGCTTAAAGGTCAACATTCAGAAAACGAAGATCATGGCATCCGGTCCCATCACTTCATGGGAAATAGATGGGGAAACAGTCGAAACAGTGTCAGACTTAATTTTGGGGGGCTCCAAAATCACTGCAGATGGTGATTGCAGCCATGAAATTAAAAGATGCTTACTCCTTGGAAGAGAAGTTATGACCAACCTAGATAGTATATTCAAAAGCAGAGATACTACTTTGCCGACTAAGGTCCATCTAGTCAAGGCTATGGTTTTTCCAGTGGTCATGTATGGATGTGAGAGTTGGACTGTGAAGAAGGCTGAGTGCCGAAGAATTGATGCTTTTGAACTGTGGTGTTGGAGAAGACTCTTGAGAGTCCCTTGGACTGCAAGGAGATCCAACCAGTCCATTCTGAAGGAGATCAGCCCTGGGATTTCTTTGGAAGGAATGATGCTAAAGCTGAAACTCCAGTACTTTGGCCACCTCATGTGAAGAGTTGACTCATTGGAAAAGACTCTGATCCTGGGAGGGATTGGGGGCGGGAGGAGAAGGGGACGACCGAGGATGAGATGGCTGGATGGCATCACCGACTCGATGGACATGAGTCTGAGTGAACTCCGGGAGTTGGTGATGGACAGGGAGGCCTGGCGTGCGCGATTCATGGGGTCACAAAGAGTCGGACACGACTGAGCGACTGAACTGAACTGAAATGTATTAATATCAGAGGCATAGCTAACCAGGTTTTGGAGGTAAAGCAATTGAACCCTTACCATCACTATTGAAAATAGTTTTTGAAGAATTTTATGGAATCATTTTCTTGAACAGTGATTCATACAGGTCATTTGTAAAGTAGGTGCTATCAATCTTGTTTCTAAGTTTTATGTCTCCTGTGTTTGTTTTTCCTGTCAACTGTTTGGCTGTCAGTATGGGCTTCTAGAAAATATCAATCAAAATCAATCAAACCATAGTATTATATATAAAATGTAAAAAAATGCTCATTTATAGAAGAGTATTGATCAACTTTTTAATTTCAGGATGGCTTAAGAGATGAACACATAAATATTTGCATACATTTGAAAGTTCAGATATATGTTCTGTTTTGGTTTTCAGTGCTTAAGAAGTTGAAGGCTTTTTTTGTGTGTGTGTACGTGTATGTGTGTGAATGAATATTTATTTATTTGTTCATTTGTAATTTTTCTGACCATCAAAGTTTTTTTTATTTTTAATTCAATTTATTTAAACAAAAACAGTCCAAGAATACTTTGGAATATTATTAAATAGAAAATACTATTTCCAAATATGAAGTCAAAATACTGTAATTAGAAGGTGTCACACTTCAGTGTTGGCCTTTAAAGAGAGTGTAACAGACACCTATTAGATAATAAAAAATAGGGGAAATATGCTTGTTATGAACAATTGAACAATATTATGAACAAACAATATTGTAATGAACAATCTCTATTCATTAAAAATAGAATCTATATTCATTAGAATTCATTGATTATTTTAATTTTTATTGCAAAATGTAACTTTATACATTGTATCATTTTAGAGGTTATAAATGTAGTTTGCCATACATTGGTAAGTAAACACCAGAGGATGGTTTTCATCTTCTGGTTGAAGGGTTTTGAGAGTAACACTATAGCCGTTTTTTTCATCTCTTTCCTACTCCCAACCTCTGTAGCTACAATTTTGATTTAGAAAATCTTCACACTCAAGTCCAAAATATTGAGAAAACATTTTGATTTTAAAAACATACATGGATCTGAAAGACCCATATATACACATGTAATGTGTCAGTTAGCACACGTATGTAGAGTGCACATATGGGTGTGATAGAGAGCTGCTGAGAGGAATGGCTCAACATCAGTTGATGCTATTTGGTTTCCACCTTTGGTGTTCTTGGCCCAGTCTGTGCTGACAACGAACCTCTGGGACGTCCCCTCAGTGCTGTGGGGTCTTTTCCTGCCAAATATTGTTCTCTTGCAAGATTAAATAGCTGAATCAGTGTGGCCTGAATCTTGATCCTGCTGAGAATATTAAGACTCCTGCAGGTTGTAATACAGATTAGCTGGTGAGAGCTCTGTTGGAAAAATAAAGTGAGTTTCTCTAAATGAATTTAACAACTGCTGTGAACCTTTTTGTGTCTTCCAGCATGAATGTGTATCCTGGCAGTTAACCATTTATTTCCCTCATTTTCTCCCAAAGTTGCTCCAATCCACCCCTGGGCATTTACTGTAAATGTTTTCATAACTTTATTTCACATTTATGTTTCACCAGATAAGGCATTTGATGTGTTAAATTGCTAAGTACTGTGAAGGGTAGGTCATTATTTATTAAGAAGGAAAACCATTTTTTATACTTATAAAAATAATTTAATATCACTTATGTAATTAGATGAGCCATACCACTGAGTTATTTAGAGTAAACTGACTAACCTATTGCATTCTGATCATAGGTTTTATATTACCGGTCAGAAAACTATGAAGTATTTAGTACAAGGCAGGGCAAATGGCTAAAATTATTTGCACTGCTTCCAACCTCTATTCCATCACTATTTCTGCTTCTAGGCCTGGATGATGATAAACTTTGAAATGTCTAAATTCTATAAAGATTATGGTGCATACATGCATGCATGCTAAGTTGCTTCAGTCATGTCCAGCTCTTTGCAACCCCATGGACTGTAGCCTGCCAGGCTCCCCTGTTCATGGGATTCTCTAGGAGAATACTGAAGTGGGTTGCCATTTCCTCCCCTACGCGATCTTCCTGACCGATTGAACCCACGTCTCTTACGTCTCCTGCATTAGCAGGAGGGTTCTTTACATGGTGCTTTCCCTTAAATGAGATATATTAAAAAGTCAACACTAACAATGCTAACTCGAAAGCACAGAACATACAGATAACCTGAAAATGATGAGTGGTTTGTTAGATTTTTCTGATTGCAGACTTCTGGATAACTTCATCAAACTATTTTCTGTTTTTTGAGGGGGCCCTCACCTCACTTATGTTTATGAAGCGTGTACTCTGTCTGCTCATGAGACAGTCCTTCCATCTGCTTCCTGCATTAGTACCCATTTGTCTCCTGACACCTCCTGTGTGTGCATGTGTGTGTATGTGATTTCTCAGTACAAATGTCTGTGACTATGATTTGTAAATACCAAAGCATGACACAGCTGTAAGACACTTAACCTGGTGAGTGCTGTATTTACTTTTAAAGATTGCTCCTTAGATCATCACTGCAATTATTACAATAACATCTTTGAAATTAAATAGCTAGTTATTATTTTATAATTTGCCACCATAAGCACACCAGAAACTAACTGGGGGGCTAAAAAATGTCCTGAGAGGCGCTTCACTGGCAGTCCAGTGGTTGACTCGAGGCTTCCACTGTGGGGACCATGGGTTCAATCCCTGGTTGGGGAACTAAGATCCCTCATGCCCTGTGACACAGCCTAAAAGAAAAAAAATTGTCCAGAGAAAAGGCACAAGAGGGGAGCAGTATCAGTTTGGCACCTTTTAGCCTGTCTTCACAAAGTAGCCAATACTTTGCACTTACTTCAGATGAGGGTGTCAGAGTACCACCGCACCTTGAGTTTGTGTTTTCTCAATGCTTTGAAAGTTAAGTTGCAGTCCTCTCACACTGTCAGAAAAATAACTGAGGCTCGAACCAAGGTCTCTTGACCTCTAGTCTATTTTGCCCTTTACTTAGGATGCATGACTCTGAGTTACATTGGTGAGCATGGTTGAAATTTGCAGTCATTTAGAAATAGACTTTTGAAGTGCATTTTAAAAAGGACTCCTAATTATTAAACTGTAATTCCTCTAAAATATCATCAGTAGCTCAGATAAAATCCATCAGTTCAAGTTCACAAAATATTAATGTGTTATCCTTAGTAAATACCATCAGGATTTCCATGCCTAGGACACAGATTCCAGTCTCCGAGTATTAGGTTGACACTCACTTTTAAATTGTAAAATCTATTACATAAAGAAAACTGTCTATGGACACTTATGTACAGTTTAAATAATTTCTATAATAAAATGGGCATTCATATACTTAGTACCCCAGCTTATGGAAGAGAGCGTTTTGGAACCCTTTGAAGGCCCCTTTGTTCCCTTAGGTTTATGCTCATCCCCGCTGACTAGCTACCAGTGACACAAGGCCCACCACATCTTGAAAACACAGATTTTTCACGTCAAAATGATGAGAAGATGGTTATGAAAGCACAATTCCTGTGCATGGGAGCAGAGCACAGGTTTTAGAGAAAAACCTGATTGGCTTTTTGCACCATTAAAGCACATGCAGTCTGCAGGTTTATTCTCACTCAGCTGTTCAGAACTCACGTATGAGAGTTTCATTCACTGTGACTCTGTGCACCCCTGCACCCCTCTTTGTAGGCAGATGATGCCTCCTCCCTGAACACAGGACGGACGTGGGGACAGATGCTCATGAAGGGCTCACTCGGTGCCAGGCACAGTCTTCCATACTTGTTATTTTGTTTGTTTTTTGCAACAATCCGTGGAAATAACTGTCATTATCATGTCATGGATGAAACAATCCCAGAGAGCATAAATAAATTTCCTAAATGCATACAACCAGTAAAGAACAGGGTGGATATTTGATTCCAGGATTTATTTGTGTGTGTGTGTGTGTGTGAGTGTGTGACTTCAAAAATACAGCATTTTCCCTCTACAACACAATTTTGAGTTTGTTGATTGTGTGTTCTATCTGGAGAGCAGATGTGAAAGATGTGAGCCTTTTTTTATCACACCATGTGACTTTCGGGACCTTAGTTCTTTGACCCGGGATTGAACCCGGGCCCCAGCAGTGAAAGCACCAAGTCTTTACCACTGGACTGCCAGGGAATTCCCAGGAGCTTCTTTTTGTTAATTGAGCAGCCAACTCATCCTGAAATGGCATTTTGGAGGCCACGTGTTGATATTAGGACCACATACAGAAGTTCCAACTTTGTTAGCACTGGATACAGAGCTTTATCCCAATGAGTGGCATCTCCCATTCAAACATTCCTTTCTGCACTGGGGTACAGGAAGCCTATGCATTATCCCAGACAGCGTGAGCGTGGTATCATTCATGTGACACTTGATTAAGACCTCTTCTGTTTCAGGATGTGCTTACCTTTCTTGTTCTCCCTACCTCTGAAGGTGCCTGCTCTGTGCTTGACACTGTGCTGTAAGCTGGGAACATACTATCTAAGCATGTATCCCTCACAGCCCAGATCATACAACACAGCCAGGTCAGCATGTTAGGAAAGAGAGGAGCTTTCAGGGTTTGGGTATTATAGAGTCAGGTACCCAGCCCTAGTGGGATAGGGTGGTGGTCAGAGGTGGTCACAGAAGAAGTTGGAATGAGGTGTGTTTGAAAGAATGCATAAGGATAGAGACAAGCAAGGAAGAGATGATAGTGAGTGGTGAGTGGTGAAAACTCCTCCCATAAGGGACCAAGTATACAAGGAGTCAAGAATGAAATTGCATGGTGTGTGTGTGTGAGGAACTGCAAACACTCATTTTATCCTGATGATTTAGGGGAGTAACTAAAAGATATTTTTTAGTAAGGAAGTGGCACTAGACTTTCGAGTCATTATTTGTCCAAATGTTGGCAGTGGTTTATCTGATCCTGTTGTCAACCTGGACCTTTTATGCATGGGGTTGCACTGCAGGTGTCACCATAGGATCCTGAAGTCCATTACGTCTGGTTGTTAGGCCTGGGGTGATTTATTTGTAGTATTTGTAGGGCTTGGCTTTTGCAGGACAAAAAAATTTTGATTTCTTGTATCTCTGTATTTTTAAAAACTATGCCAATTAGAAAAGAAAAAGAATGTAAGCAGTTTTGTAGCTTGGATTTAGAACTGAATGACAAACATTGAACACAGGTGTCTGTATGGTATGTAAATAGGGTGGCGGTGTGTTCACGCGCCAACTGTGATACAAGCCTGGATGGCTAGTCTCAGACACAATGTCAGGTTGGCAGGTCTGAAAGTGTAAACCCATAATAAATATGTATGCCTTTAGCATTGCCTGCAGATGCTACATTAGTTCCATACAAACAGGGTGCGAAAATTTGTTTCTAAATGTCTGCAATTAGGGTAGACTTATTATGTTTTAACAAAGGTTAAGTTTAAACTTTTTTTGCTTTGTTTCCAAAAGCTAGATGACAAACCAGAGTGCACTCACTTTAGCTCAAAAACGTAACTGACTCTTGCTCATTGAATAGGCCAGAACTCATAGATATCAATCATCACAGATGACTGTGTTGTACATATAGATGGTCCAAGAGATGACCTGGGGTTCCTGTTGTCCTCAAGACACTGTCTGGAAATAATCTTTCCTGGGAGCTTATTAAGGATATCTGTCTGAGATTGTTCACCATTGGCTCCTCTGGTCAGAACGCAAAGGAACAAAATACTTGTAGTTGAATAGTTTTGAATGACTTAGTTTTTATGTGTGTAAGAAATGGAGAACTTGATCCTAGTTAAAAGCAAAGGAAGAAGGAAGTTAGTTTTGAACTGTAGCAAGATATGTGGATAAGAAACAAAAAATAACTTCCTACAATATGTGGTTTATATGATAAAGTCTTAAGGCTCCTTCAGCTTTTAAAATGACCTGTTTCGGCAGAGCATTATATCTCAATCATTATACTTCTTTTCTCGTACATCGCAAATGGAGATGATAACACTTGAGCCTGATGGAAGCCTGATGGAAAAGCCCTTTGTATGACACAGAAGAAAGGCACTGTTGAATAAAAATGTGAAACCAGGTTCGTGGGGAGGGGTACATGGAGGGACGGTTGGCTTTCCTTTTTTGGTTTTTCATAATTTTATTAAAATGTCATTGAGAAACCCAAGGAAAGCAGTGTAGTCTGGCTTGGGAGAGTTAGAGGGAGATGTGTGTATGTAAAGGAGGGGACGCTGGGCATACATCAGTGGGCTGCTCTGCACTTGCCAGATGCTCTCTGAAATCCCTGCAGATCACACATTGAAAACCAAGTGGCGGTGATTATCCCTGAGGATCCCAAAATGTTATATTTTGAAATGGGGATTAATACTGGGCAAAACATCCTCTGTTTTATGAAAGATCCCATTTTCTTCTTCCTTATGGTTTTGTTAAGAGGAGTATTTGAAATGAACTGATGTTTCTGGCCCTGAAAAAGAGGCAACTTAACCTTATTCAAAAGGTGGGAGGATGTTCAAGTCTGTTGAACAATGTTGGATGACAAGGTCATTTTGAAGGACAGAATAGTCAATAATTAGAACAGACAGAAATTAAACGATAATGAACAGTAATCCTAAAGAAGATTAAAACACGGAAAACACTGCATTATTTATTTGGATTCAGTGCGACCGTGCCAAGGGAGAGGCAGCTGGCTTTCTGCTTTTTGGAATGTTTGTAGACTAGAGAAGAAGCTGTCAATCAAATTTAAGCTCTCACTTGATTCTTGCTCTCAGGTCAGATCTAACTGTAAAGTGAAGTGGGGAACAGACACGATTAACGATGTGACTCAGGCCAGGAAAGACATGAACCATAGAGACAAGCCGACCTGGGCTTGGATTCTTCCTATACGTATTTCCTTATCATTACCTGCTATTTCCTAGGCTCTGTCCTCAGCAGAACTTTGGGCCTTACGAGTTGGTTTTAGAGGCAGAAAAGACTGGGGTTCGAATGACAACATCTCCTTTTATCACCTCTTTTTCTCGAGCAAATAGAGTCATAAAGTGTCTTTGCTTCATTTATTTCACTGTATCTAAGTTTCCATATCTGTAAAGTGGAAATTAAAAAATACTTTAACTTGCACAATTATTATGAGAATTAAATATTAGCTCTTATAATTAAAACACTTGGCATAGTGCTCAGTGACTGATAGTTTTGTTATTATTGTGAAATAAACTGAAAATTGAGAAAAGATTTTGGCATGAAAATGTTTAAAGAGTCACTTCATTTTATTTTTTGTGGAAACAGTATCTCCAGTCTTCAAATTTGTTACCATGTATGACCACTTTTTATTTTGTTTGGACATCCTCAAAATATTATTTTGGTTATGATCACTCATAGTTTTGTATAAAACGTCTTCATTAAACAACATGGCAAAATTTTCCTGGGAACTAATGTCTATTGTAGAATTTTCATGGATGGCGGTAGAAGTTGGTCCTTTCACTGACCGTGTGCATACTGATTTAATGATTCTCATGTACTGAGGTGAAAAAAAAAAAGATCTTCTCATTAATGTAGCTCGGCACAGCACATGTTATAAGTTTGCAAATGAATTGTTTCCCAGTTTAGACTGAGAAATCTAAGATTTTTAGACAAATCCCTAGTGATATTTGGCTTTCCCTCACAAGCATTATGATGAACATCAGGGTTATTTAAATGCCTGCTTTTAAAAAGGATAGAGGAGGTGGGTGGAGGATGGAGAAAACCCATCTTTCTGCTGGAATTCTGTATTTTAACTTAACAGGGTTGAAACTAACACTTCAGTCCTGTTTCTGCTTCATCAGAAGGCACAGATTCCAGATTCGGTATTTGATCTGCAGGAGGAGGCCTGTCAGTGTGCATGGCTTTGTCCAGGTGATATGGATATTTTAGGGCAGGTTGCTGTGGAGGGCTTGCTCGTGGGGGGGTGGAGAGGGTGGAGGGAGGGTGGAGAGGGTGGAGAGGGTGGAGGGAGGGTGCCGCCTGCAGTTCTGTTATTTCTGCTCTTCCCCTGCGGCGCTTAGCGACTTCGATAAAGACATGAGGAATCATTGGCAGCGCTAGTTAATATCAGCAGGACTTGTATGCTCACGGTTGATGTTTGTCATACTTAACATAGTCGTGGCAGAGTCAAAATTTCTGTTATTTTTCATCCAGAGATGGATTTGTTTCATGACCTGTGTTATGGATACCCATGTTGTGTATTACACAAAATCCACATCTGAGAGGGGATTGTCGTGCCTTCCTCAGGTGACTTTTATAGCATTTATCACACTTTGGGGAAGAACTGATTTAATTTTCTTTCTCCCCAGTCAGCTAGACTGTGGTTCCTGAGCCCAGGGCATGTGGCCTGTCATATATTTAACCTCAGCACCAGACATTGTGCCTGGCATGTGTTAGCATCCAATAAATGTTTTAATGAATAAATAAAGCTGTGTGACACTTTACTTTGCCAATGCACAGCATGTAAGTTTATTTTTCTACACTCCTTGATCTCCTCTCCTTCCATTTGGCTCCTAGAGAGATATGTTGCAATGTCTTACAGATTTACCTATTAAGGAAATGGTAGCTATATTGTATGTGCTATGGTAGCATATTATATGAATTGGAGTAGATGAACTGTTGAAATAGACAGTCCTCAAATCTGAGCATAATAAAGTTTATTCCTGCAGTGCAGTGGTGGTGGGGGTGGGGGGTGTGGTGTTTAAGGACTCTGCTCCATGGAGTCATTCAGTGATCCAGCCCCCTTCTATCTAGTGTTTCTGCTCTTGCCTGGACCTTGGACTTCCCCACTATAGATGAGCTACATCTGGCATGCAGTCAATCAGAGAGGAACCACGGTGGATCATGGAAGGTGTTAGGAGCTTGGTCTGGCAGTTGTGTATATCACACTCATCTATATTTCACAGGCCAGAATTCAGTCCTGTGAACTCATTTAACTTCAGGAGGCTGGAAATATGGAGTAGTGGTATGTCAAGGAGAGAGGCAAAAAATGGGTATTAGTGGCTATGGTCGGTTTCAGCCCTACAACCTTTTATCAAAAATCTGTCCTAGTTCAGTTCAGTTCATGCTCTCAGTCATGTCTGACTCTTTGTGACGCCATGGACTATAGCACACTAGGCCTCTCTGTCCATCACCAACTCCCAGAGTTTGCTCAAACTCATGTCCATTGAGTCGGTGATGCCATCAACCATCTCATCCTCTGTTGTCCCCTTCTTCTTCAGCCTTCAATCTTTCCCAGCATCAGGGTCTTTTCCAATGAGTCAGTTCTTTGTATCAGGTGGCCAAAGTATTGGAATTTCAGCTTCAGCATCGTCCTTCCAATGAATATTCAAGGCTGATTTGCTTTAGGATAGACTGGTTGGATCTCCTTGCAGTCCAAGAGACTCTCAAGAGTCATCTCCAACACCACAGTTTGAAAGCATCAGTTCTTTGGCACTCAGCTTTCTTTATATTCCAACTCTCACATCCACACATGACTACTGGAAAAACCAAAGCTTTGACTATCAAAACTTTGCTGGCAAAGTTCCCAGTAGAGACAGAAAAAGTGTCAAAGGCTTTGTGTGTCTTCTCAGGCTCTAAGGTGCTCATCATGTTCTCATAGAGCCTGAACTTGAGTTTCAGGGAGAATTAAGCACTCTCCATAGAAGAAGTGATACTTTGGCTTGAAAACTCTCTCTCTTGCCTTTGTGACAGCCGTGGACCTGTCTCTTAGGTCTGGCTCAGTCATGGATGAGATTAATGTCCAATCTAAAGTGGTTCGTGAGATCTTGCAATAATATGATAAAGAGGATCTAAGAAGTTCAAGTATGAAACACAGACTTGATTTTTTTCAAAGTTAATGAAAAAATAGTCTAAAGTCAATCTGTGTTTTCCCAAAAGTACAAATATAAAATGAAATCCATAGTATACCCAACTGACCATTTATTGAACTGAGAAGTCCAAAATGGTCACAAGGAAGTTAATTCCTAGTCACCCATCTCCCCCAGATAAGAATTTTAGCCTGTCCCCATTTGAAATTGGAAGCTGGATGGAGGACAGTAGCCTACTGCCAATGGTGCTGTATCCAGATTTACTAAACTGTGGGGCATAGTGTATTGGGGGGGTACTTTTTAAAGTTTACATTTACCTGACACCTCTAAGGATGAATCAGATGTATAAAGTAATGGTATACAGCTAAGCTTTTAGGGTGGTGTTTTGTGAAAATTACTTTTGAGATATCTTCTTTATGAAAGAGTTTCTGAGTCCATTTGGTGACCTTAAAAATTGACAGTTCATTTGAGGTCATGGGTAACAGTTTATAAATTTACTCTGAGAGAACTTTAGCTTTCAGACCAGAAGAGATGCATGCCAATAGTGAATTATAAGTAACCTAAAGGCTTCAACTAGTTTGTGTAAGCTCCTAGTTTACAGCTATGAAACGGCAAACACATGGAGAGAATATAGCCTCTTCCAATGGATTGTGCCTTTTTTTTTGGTCATTCAAACTTGTGCATGTATTTTATGAAGTGTTAATACAGTTAGTATCTAATGTTCCTAATTTATGCAATTGGGTATTTCATAAATGGGTTTTCTACATGCAAGCATTTGTACACATTAATATTTATGCAAGTATTCAAATCAATGCAAGGGCATCTGTCTGAGTATGTGATAAAAATATGCATATGCATGAACATTTGCACCAGGGGATAAGGCCCCAAAGTTAGTGATTGCTGAGGTTACAGTTTTCAACTTTTGTCCTTTTAACAAAATTTCCTTTACTGGAAAAGGCATGCACAGAGATAGCACAAGCACTAATACTGACAAATGAAATGGTTTTATTTAATGGTATTTAATAGATGTGTGTAACAGGTCTAAAGACTTGTTAACAATGTGATATTTTAGGGAATAGAATATGTATTTTAGAATATGTAGCAGTTTTCACAAAGGGCTTTTATTCTCATACATTGCCAGTACAAAAAAATGCTATGAGTAATGAACTAATTTTTGTAAGAAATATTCTATTGCTTAGTTATTTATTTCTTCATTTTAGTTTGAAATTGACTCCAAGAAATACTTGGCTCAGAACAGGGCTTCCTTTACTTTTTTTAAGGGTGCATGTGAGAATGTAGAAGATTGAAGAATGGATGGGGGGTTGGGTGGAGAGGAAAGGTTCCAATTTCACGGTCAACATGGTCATTGTTGATATGCTTGTCCATGTTGTCTCAGGTGAGTCTGACTTCTGGAATCTTTCTCACACTGGAAAGCCTGGTGTCTGGGGTTCAACCTCATCAGGCAAACTAAGAAGTCTCCCCAAGGAGACCTGAACATTTCCAGGAGACTGCCATGAAGCACAAGGGTTAACAGACCTTACTGCCTGGTAATCTACAGACCCCCTTCCCTGTATCTTTGCTAATCTAGAGGAAGAATCTCTTTGGTCTCTTTATAATTCTAATTCTGCTCTTTTTCATTATTAGGGTCAACTGGCAAAATGTTTTTCTTGGTTTATAAACTTATTTGTTGGTAAACTTCCAGCTCCCGATGTGAGCAGTTCATGGTAGGACAAGAATAAACAGAGTTGGTTCTGAAATATCAGTTTTGTAGTTTAAAGATGTGTGAGAGATTTCTTTTTTTGCATCTCATTGGCTAGGAATTTAAAAGCTACCAGCTGTTTGGAAGAGATTGAGAATGATGGTGTGTCTTTGTCATGCTTAAGCAACATCTTCCCAGTGAAATTTTACTTAGCTTATTTTAAGCTGAAATGCCAGGGGATGAATTTTTTTTCCTATGGGAAAAAAGGGATTGAGAGAACTATGAGTGACTTAGATGTGAATTTGAAAGGAATTGCTTACTCAGAGTTAGACTGTCCTTTCTTGAAACCCAGATAGTCTTTTTTTCCATGATTAACTGGGTGAAGGTGAGGATTTTTGTTTCTGTGCTTCATATGTGGAGTTCAAGGCTATCATTATTCGAATAGCAGAAATGGCTAGTTAAAATGTTCCAGATCTCTGACAGGCATATAGTATTACCTCTTTGAACATTTTCTAGTTAAATCATTCTAGGAAAGTCCTATAGTATAGCATCTGGGGACTAAATCACATATTCTTCTCTGTGTTGGAGGAGGCTTGGAACCATTTACAAGGAAGATTTTGCCTTCCTTGTGAGTATTTGCTTGGTCAGCCTCTAAGGAGAGGCCATCTATTTAGGCTTAAGACAGGAGTAGCTAGTGTAAAAATTTTGCAGTAGGAAGGAGTTTGGTATGTTGCAGGCATGAAGAGAAGGCTAGAGAGAACAAAGAGGGAAGTGGCATAGGATTAAGGAAGAGTGTCTAGGCAGGGCCATGATAAAGAGTTGGGACTTTACTGTGACTATAGTGGCAGCTGTTGAAAGTTTTAAAGTAGGAGTGTGACCCAACTTGATTTACATCTTCAAGAAGATTACTTTGGCTTACGGATGGAAAACATGGATTGTGTGTGGCCAAGAATGAACACAGGGAATAATTATGGGGCATAGGTAAGATATAGTAGTTTGGACTAAGCTGGTGACAACAGAAATCAAGTGAAGTGAATTGAAAGTCACTCATGTCCATCTCTTTGTAACCCCATGGTGTACACGGTCCATGGAATTCTCCAGGCCAGAATACTGGAGTGGGTAGCCTTTCCTTTCTCCAGGGGATCTTCCCAACCCAGGGATGGAACCCAGGTCTCCCTCATTGAAGGCAGAGTCTTTACCAGCTGAGCCACAAGGGAAGCCCAATAATACTGGAGTGGGTAGCCTATCCCTTCTCCAGTGGATCTTCCCGACCCAGGAATCAAACCGGGGTCACCTGCGTTGCAGGTGGATTCTTTACCAACTGAGCTGTCAGGGAAGCTGGTGGCAATAGACATGAAGAAAAGAGGACAGTTTCAAGTTTTTCTTTGGAAGTAAGGCTCCTACAGCCACATGCTGAAGATGAGATGTTGAGAATGAAGGAGCAGAGAAGAAAACAAAGATGTCTCCAGAATTTCAGTTCTAACAAATGATTGAATGGTGTGGCCATTTAACTTAAATGAGGAAGACTAGGGAAGGAACAAGTGGAAGGCAGAAATTCTATTTGGATATGCCCATCCAAGTGGAGGCAGCCATTAAGCTCTTCTGTCTACATCATGACACTCAGGGTACAGGGCAGGAAGGAGGTATACATCGAGAGAGTCATCAAACCTTGGATGGTACATACGGTATTTCAGACCTTGGAAAATGGCTGAGGTCACCCAGAAGGAAAGTGTAGAGGTGAGAAGCGGAGCCAGAACCAAGCACCAAGCTCTCCACCCTTTAGAAGTCTGGTAGGAGAGGGAGAACAAGGCAAGATGGGTCTCGTGAGATGACAGAAAATTAGGTAAGTGAGAAACAGAGGCCAGGAGAAGAGAGTATTTTAAAAGGTCGGAGGTCAACTGGCAAATCCTGTTAAGATGGCCAAATAAGGGGAGAATGTTGAAATGCTCATTAAATTTGGCACCATCAAGGGAGTTGCTGACCTTGGCAAGGGTAGTTCAGTGGAATGGAGGTGATGAATTGGAAATAGTGAATAGAGGCCAGTTGTTCAAGAAGTTTTGCTGGGAGGGACTGGAGGTGGAGGTTAATTTAAGGTGAAAAGATTTGTGTTGTATGTATCACTTTTGTTTTTGTTTGTTTTTTGCCTGTATGTCTGTGCCAAGTTGCTTCAGTCATGTTGGACTCTTTGTGACCACATGGACAGCAACCCACCGGGCTCCTCTGCCCATGGAAATTCTCCAGGCAAGAATACTGGGGTAGGTTTCCTCGCCCTCCTCTAGGGGATCTTCCCGACCCAGGGATTGAACCTGCATCTCCTATGGCTCCTGCATTGTGGGTGGATTCTTTACCACTGAGCCAGCCGGGAAGCCCTTTTTCGCCTGTGGGAACTACCAAGCTTTGCTAACAGCAAAGTATATTGCTTACATATTGAAAGGATGCTAATTTGGATATGTAGAGTTAAACCATATTGTTAAATTAATTTCAGTTGATTTTTTAAAATTTTCTTTTAAAAAGTAGTTATTAGAAAAAGTAAGACTCACATCATGTTTCTGTTGGGTGGCACTGTTTTGGGGCTGTGCCTGTAAGAAAGGCTTATTTCTTAGGTGTATGCTTGGTCATGCCTAACAGCAGTTCATATCTCACCACAGCTCAAGAAATGTGGCCTCAGAGGGTTGATGCTACTTGCTTAAGGTCTCAGGGCTGTAGAACTGGGATTTGAACCCCGGCTCTCTGGCTGCCTGCAGGCTGTGCCCGGGACTGTTCGTCACATGGAAGTCATTTTGTGCATTCTTTCTCTTGAGTTATTTCATGTTTATACTAGCAAAGGATATGTACATGGACACTTAAAGGACAGAGTTTGGTTTTGAACTCAAGCAGTTGAAATTATGAGTCTCCGGGTATGGTTTTAATGTACTGTTAACTGACGTTTTGATTTAACTGAGGATACACAGTTTACAGTGAGGCCTCTCCCTGGCCTTGAACTCAAGGACTACCAGTCAGCTCTTTCGTGTTTCTTATTTACTACTAATGATGGCCACTGTTTGCTCTGTGCAGTCGATCTGCTCTCACCAGGTGCTGGCGTGCCCTTAGTCCATTTTCCCACATTTGATGATGCACTCCTTTTGTCCTGAAAATTGTTAAGCTTTCATTAAGGATCCTCAGGAAGAAAAGAGTTATTTATTTTTTATAGGACTAATTTAAAGTTAATATAAATTTAAAGTTATGATCTACCACAGTGATCTATGGGCATCCGAAGGTCAGTGCATCTCAGACTGAGCTCATTATCCATTCCTCCTCTTCTTTTTTATTCCCTGCCTTGTTTAATGTCATTGTTGCACATCTAGACACTGAAGTCAGAAACCTCAGTCATCTTCAACTCCGATTCTCTTCCATCACCCACTGTGAGCCATCCTCAATCGTGGTGAAGTGATTCTCCACGTCCTTCCTGTCTCTCTCATCCCTTCTTTCAACCCACTGCCACTGCCAAGTTCAGATCTTCAACATCTTTAACTTTTCTTCCTGCTCCCAGTCACTCATAATTGTTTACGTATTTATCTTTCCCATTCATCAGTCTCGGGAGAGGGGCCTTTGTCTCTTTTATCTTTGAGTTTTTAGGTCTTAGCTGAGAGCCTGTGCTGTTGCAGGAATGTTCACAGGTTGTGATCCTCTCTTCATGTGCATCCTTCTCTCCCTCCCTCCTGAGTGCTGTTAGCAAAGCTTACTCAGTGTAACTCCCAGCTGGATGCACAGTCAGCAGCACTGTAGCAAGCCCTTCCTGAATGTAAGATTGCACGCTGTACCCACGTTCCCACTTGGCTCACGGGGATCCAACGAAAATCTCCTTGGCTACTTCAGCTAATGAGAGACAGATTGCTTTCTTGAAGCCTGAGTAATGTCTCTAGGGAATGGAATTGGATAGAAATCCCTAGAATATGATATCTGATACTCCATAACCTTGGGACAAACTATGGATGATTTCCATGTAGGTATATAGGCAGAGCATTTGGCTCGCTGTTATGAGCCAAAGCTTGCAATAGAAAACTAAGAAAAAGTAAAAGGAGACTCTTAAGGAAGTAGAATTCCATATAATCAAATCACAAGTTTAAGTCCTCTGAAAAATTAGTCAAATTTCATAAGGACAGCAAAAGAATGCTCTTAATATAAACAATGCCTGGAGTTCCATGTTACCAAATTACTTCAGCATCTACTTTGGGTCTTTCTCCAAAAGGGGTATAATTTCAGAAATGAGTCTGCATCCTTCTGCTCCTGGTGAAAAAGGAGCAGTTATTTCTGTCTATTATGTAGCAGCAAGATGAGAGTAGCCACTTGGGCAGGTTGCTGTGCATCTGATGAAGAGATACTGGTATTTGTATATGGCCTATAGGATTTCATAAGAAGTATAATAGTTTAGCTAAACAATGTGTTCTTTTTCTGCTCTTTCTCAATTTTCTGGCAGCAAGTCTCAGAAAGGTGGGTCCCTATGTTATAAATACCCGTTTTTACCCAGGTGTGAGTGATCACACCTGCCTACTGAATAGGCAGTACTGCCTACTGATCACGGACAGCCTACTGAATAAGAGTATTCTAAAAAAGCTTAGAACTTTGGAATAATAATTAGATGTTTAGCCAGAGAGAGAGAAGAAACTGCCCAAACTAGGATCAGTTAGAGGAAACTCTGTCAAGATTCTTTGACATAAGTCAGCAGTCAATATGGTAACCCCCAGCTCAAAATTGTGTGCCCTAAATAGCTTCTGTTCTAGCTTCTTAAAAAAAAAGTTTTTTTTTTGTTATTGTCCTCCCTGGAATTATAGTAATTGTGTTGAAGTTAGTTAGCAAACATCTCCCTTTCTAAATGTGAGCGTTAAGGATTTGTCAGTAATACATGTAATAATTAGTATGAATCAGGTTGCTTTCTTCACGATAATGTTGGTGAGCGAGGCCAACCACTCTGAAAGGAGGGAGGTGTGTTTGGTGGAGAGAGGTACCTGCTTAGGAGGCTGGAGGCTTTTGGAGAGGGGACAGCACGAAACTGGTCAGTAGAGAGGAAGTGAAGCGTTGGGCGGGTCTGCCCTGAGGACAGGAAAACCTTGGGATCTGGGGTTCTGGATTGTAAGAGGGGAAGGGTAAACAATTGCTTTTTCAAAATGTTCCCAGGAGCCATCCTAATGCTGACACAATGTGGAATATTCTGTAGCCATTAAAGAGATGAGGTAGAAAATTTATGGTTAAAAAGAAAATGAAGAACAGACTGTGTAGTATGCTTCCATTTCTGTATATAAATTTGAAAGATTATATAGGCACACAAGGGGCTTCCCTGGTGGGTCACACAGTAAAGAATCTGCCTGCAATGTGGGAAGATCCCCTGAAGGAGGGAATGGTTACTCACTCTGGTATTCTTGCCTATGCATGTATCTGTGTGTGTGAGTATATGCCGAGAGTGTTTCTGGAAGATTTGTATCAACAGTAACTTGGCTCTGGAAGAGGAGGCTGGGGACCTGGGTTTGAGAGAGGATTTTTTTTGTGTGTGTGTACAATTTTTTGAGTACAGTTTGAATTTCTATGCTCTTTACCTTTAAAATAAGAAAAGAGAACTAGTTAAAATTTTAGCGTTACTCTCTTACCCTTAGGGAAATTGGTGGGGGAGGGGGCGGAGGGAGGAGGAATTAGGGAAATGGGGGACAGATAATCCCTGTGTCCTTCTCACTTCTGAGTCACAAAACTCAGGGCTCTTGTACCCCAGGACTCCTCTGGTTTTATTACCTCAGCTGGATTATGGTTAAATAAGCTTTTCTGGACTGACCTGGAACTGAACTACTCTTTATAATCTCTTTCTATGGGGAAAACTCTACAGTGTTCCAGAGAACATGCTAAACTAAATTATTCCCCTCTTTCTTTCTCAATTTCATGTCTATTACCTTTATATAAAAAAAGAGGACTTTAGACTTATTCCAGGAGACTTTATCTGACCACATTCTCACTCAGCACATCAGAAATGACAGCAACACTATATGCAGTTATGTGCTTGAATACTTACTAGTTTTTTTGTTTGCTAGTTTGTTTCCAACAAAATACCTTATGTTTTGCATTTTCTTCTCCACCTGTCTTGTACTGTTTTTCAGAGGAAGGGTAATGCTTTTTTTACTTGTTTGCATACCTGGTAGAGAGCGACAGGCAGGCAAACAAGTAAAAAGCAAATATCTGTTGGGTCAGTAAGTTAAAGGGTGGATGCAAGCTGGTCACTGTAAACTCATAGATAAAACTTTCATGGCCTCAGAGACACGGCAGTAAAAGCTCTAGTCTAGCACTGGCCTTCTTGACATGAGTACTGTAGACATCTTGGGTGGGATAATTCTTTTTGTGGCTCCACTGTCCTGTGCATCACACAGAATTAGCAACATCCCTCCCCCAAACCACTGAACGCTAATATGAACCCCCATCATCAGAACAATAAAAAAATGCAGACATTACCAGATGTCCCCTGGGGGCCACAGCGCCCTCGCTGACAGTCATTGATTTGGAGTGATGTTAGATTTGGTCTTCAGTCTCCAAGGATTGTTCTTTATTGAAAGAGAAGTCTGCAGATCTCGGAGACCTAGAGGTGGGGCAAAGCAAATCTTCCTGAAAGTGTATGAAGTGCTTCTGTGCAGAATTAGAAGAGGCATCTCTCTATGCAGATGAATTAAAGAGGGCCAGTGGGCTTCCCTGATGGCTCAGATAGTAAAGAATCTGCCTGCGGTGCGGGGGACCCAGGCTCAATCCCTGGGTCGGGAAGATCCCCTGGAAAAGGTAATGGAAACCCACTCCAGTATTCTTGCTGGAGAATTCCATGGACAGTGGAGCCTGGCTGGCTAGTGTCCGTGGGGTCACAGAGTCGGACAAGACTGAGCGACTAACACTAGGGGCTGGGGTGCCATTGGGGTCCCATTTGTCCCTCTTGTTATTCCCACTGGCTTTTTGGCTGCAAGGACGTCCTGTGTCCTGGGGCTATGTCTGGCTGCCCATATGAGTTGGTAAACAACAGATTTCGAGAGCAGCTAGGAACCCTGTGGAAAGATGGGGATGGAGCAACAGCTTTAATCGACTCTTTAGCATTCAGTCAGCTGTATTGTGGTCACTTCCAAACAGCTATCCAGAAAACACTTCCTCATGAATATGAATGAGAGGCAGCTTACACTTCTTTGCTGTGGTCACCTAACCCATGTTTACTGAGGAGCTACCATGTGCCAGGAGGGAAAACAGTCTTCTCCACTCCACCCTTATTTCTGTGTGAAGTGTTCTATTTCGGCATGTTTGGTATGATCATTTTATTGTATACGATTCAGAATCTTTCTTATCAACACAAAGCCTTCTCTTTTTTTCCCTTGCACTGAATTTACTTGCTTGCTGAAGGACCAATTATAATTAAAAAGAAGAGGAAGAGCAATCAGAGGATGGCTACAGTTTTCAGCATCCGCCTTAGCTGTGTGTTGAGTGCTCAGTACACACACGCTGGGCTGCATGCTGGAGACCCTTCTCAGCTGTCCTCGTATTTATGTTATCTTACAGTGCATTGGCGAGTCAGCTGCTAAGGCAGTTTGTGGACTCTCCTTCCCTGGAGGTCTTTAAAAATAGAACTAAATACCCATCTGTCCAGAATGGTTTTGATGTGGTCCCGCTGATTAGGAGGAATAGGCTAGATTGTTCTGTCAAGGTTTGTTTCTGGCTTGAGTGCTCTTAAGTGAATCACTTTGCTTTTTGGTGGGGGGAAGGTGGGATGTAAAGTGACACTCTATGAATTTATTGATGCATCACAGTATACACATCCTGGTGAAACAAAATACATTATATCCCTCTGGTGCTTTTAGTGTCTCTGAAGCACTTGGTGCATTTGGAGCCTCCCAGCAACCCTGTGAGGTGGGTGGGGCCCTTCTCTGGGTGCCTGTGTCACAGAGGAGTTGGCAAGGCATCCAGATGTTGGCTTGTTGGCCCAGGGTCACAGTCTGCCTGATGCAGAGCAGGGATGCCATTCCTGGCTGTCGGCTCTTCAGGTTCACGACCTTATCTCTTGACCCTTGTACTTCTTTGTGTTTTTGGTGTATACTTTGTCATAAGGTGTCCAGACATTTGATTTGGAGCCAATTTTTCTTTCTTTTTTTTAAAAAAAATCTTGGTAATTACTTAGGACCAATACTTACTCTGTTTTTCCTTCCAAAAGAGTGCATTTTCAGATGAAATTGTGGTAAGGGTTATTGCCTATTTCACACAGACACATATGTTCATATTTATGTATTTTATATGTATGTATATATGTGGTTGTGTGTGGATATAAGAATATAGGAGAGTATGTATGTATGTTTAGATGTGGATATATAGGTATAACTCTGTGTGTGTGGGTGTGGGTGTGGGTGTGGGTCAGGGTACAGAAAGAAACAGTAAACCCACTTGATAGTAAATACATTTACTGGGCTGTTGAGGTTGTTAACAGAATGGGTGCCCAGAGACTCAGAGAGTCATGACCGCATGTTGGACTAAAACCTGTGGAGAACTGGAATCGTGGTATCATAGCTGTGAGGATGAAGCTTGTACCAGAGACAGGCCACTGCAGGAACGAGGGGTCGGGCAGGAAATACCCCCACCACTCCCTTCCTCTACGTCTGACCTCCTTTCCCTGCCTTCTGCAAGTAGAGAGCCTGCCAGCAAGTCCAGGAGTTGGAGTGCTCAGGGTTTTCCTCCTAAGGCAAATGGAGAATAACAGGTGTGTGTGTGTGTGTGTGTGTATGTGTTTGTGTAAAAGAGAGAGAGAGAATTTGTTCTTATTTTTCTAATTTTATCTTAAACCTGAAAAATTTGCCACAGATCAGCACTATTCTGGATTCTCTTAACAGTTTAGGTAAAATCTCAACATTTGTTCCCTGAATTAGAAAAAGGCATAAATTCACTCTCTCGATGATTATCTCAGTCTGTTCATGATCACAGATTGAAAATAGTCTTTTAATATCTTGATACCCATACTCGCAAGAGTCGGGCATCCATTTTTACTGGGTTGTCATTACTTCTGGGCTTTCCAGGTGGCGCAGTGCTAGAATCAGCCTGCCAGTGCAGGAGGCACAGGAGATGTGGGTTTGGTTCTTGGGTGGGGAAGATCCCCTGGAGAAGGAAATGGCAACCCACTCCAGTATTCTTGCCTGGAGAATCCCACAGACAGAGGAGCCTGGCCTGCTACAGTCTGTAGGGTTGCAAAGAGTCAGACATGACTGAGCAAGCATGCATAGCATTACTTCTAAACATTTTCAGTGGACAGGGCTAATAAACATGTGTTTATAAGAAAGAAAATGTAGTATTGGCAAAATACCAATGTTAGCGATACCAAGTATACTGAATGCAGCATGTCAGAATACTAGAAAGAATTCTTTTCTGTGTGGTTATGCTAGTAAGTTTGGTGCATAGTTAGGTCCTTTTTTTTTTTTTTTTTTTCTGGTTGGTTTTAAATTTTGGAGGTTGCTTTTTGTAAGTTTTGGTTGTATTTTCAGTTATATAACATGTTTACATGATTTTCCAAAATCAGTTCAGTTCAGTTCAGTTCAGTTCAGTTCAGTTGCTCAGTCACGTCCTGACTCTTTGCAACCTCATGCACTAGAGCACACCAGGCCTACCTGTCCGTCACCAACTCCTGGAGTTTGCTCAAACTCATGTCTGTTGAGTCGGTGATGCCATCCAACCATCTCATCCTCTGTTGTCCCCTTCTCCTCCTGCCTTCAATCTTTCCCAGCATCAGGGTCTTTTCCAGTGAGTCAGTTCTTTGCATCAGGTGACCGAAGTACTGGAGTTTCAACTTCAACATCAGTCCTTCTAATGAATATTCAGGACTGATTTGCTTTAGGATGGACTGGTTGGATCTCCTTGCAGTCCAAGGGACTCTCAAGAGTCTTCTCCAACACCATAGTTCAAAAGCATCAAATCTTTGGCGCTTAACTTTCTTTATAGTCCAACTCTAATATCCATACATAACTACTGGAAAAACCATAGCCTTGACTAGATGGACCTTTGATTGTCCAAAATCAAAACTATGAAATGATGTATTTTGGGAGAGATCTCACTTTTTCCTCCATTTCTTCCTTCTTGGTTGGTCCCTTTCTTGATAAATATTTTATTTTTTTCTTCTGATCAGTTTTGGTTCCTCTTTTCCTTGTTTCTTCTCAAATATGTAAGTTATTGTTGAGGCACGAAGTCATGTCCGACTCTTTTGTGACCCCATGGACTGTAGCTCGCCAGATTCCTCTGTCCATAGGATTTCTGAGGCAAGAATACTGCAGTGGGTTGCCATTTCCTTCTCCAGGGGATCTTCCTAACCCCATGGGATCAAACCTATGGGATCGAGCCCACCTCTCCTGCATTGGCAGGAGATTCTTTACTATTGAGCTACCTTAGACACCCCCGATATGTAAGTAGCTATGTTTTATAGCACATAATATTCCCTGTATGACATTCAGTACACAGTCTTCTGTACTGTGTTTTTTCTGTATTCATGTATCCTGGAAAGCAGTCCATAGCAGTATATGGGGATCTGCCTTATGTATCTGACAGCTCCCTTGTGTGGCTGTAGTTTATTTAACCAGTCCCTTGTTGTTGGACATTTGAGTTATTTCCAGTCCTTTGCTGTTGGTCTTGCTGCTACTTTGGGGGGTTGATTTTTATAAGAGGAATTGATGGGTCAAAGAGTAAATCATATGTGATTTTGATAGAAACTGCCCAATCCACCTCCACTGGTGTGTTCCCAACAGTAATATACAAGAGCTAGTTTTTCCCATCAACAGAGTATGTTGTAAGCTTTTGGAGCTTTTGCCAATCTGAAAGGTGAAAAATGGGATCTCATGTTGTTTTAACTTGTACTTCTCATATCATTAATGAAGTTAAACATTTTTATTATGCTGCGGACCATTTGCATTTCTTTTTCTATGAACTGTGTGTTCGTGTTTTGTCTGAATTGGGCTATTGATCTTTTCCTTCTCAGTTTTTAGAAGTTCCTTATAAATTGAGGCTATTATTCCTGCATGATATATACAGTTTTTTCTCTATTGCCATTTGCTTACAATATTTTATTAAGTATAAGTTTTAATTATTACTTATTTTATGCAGTCAAATTTATCTTTATGTGGTTATTCTTTCCCCCATTGGATCTGGATTTTGAGATAGGAATAACTTCCCACTTCCAGGTTATAAAGTAAGCCCCAGCTGTTTTCTTCCATGTTTTCATTTTGTACATTTAGATCTCATTTGGAATTTATCTTGGTGTGAGGTATGAGGAGTGGATCCAATTAAATATTTTCCCATGTTGTTCTGACATTATTCACTGAGGCATCTTCCTTTTTCCCAATTGCTGGAACACCCTTTATCATATGTACTTGTGTCTGCTTCTGGATAATTTATCTTATTCTATCTATTAATGCTCCAGGAGCATAGAGTTCTAATAACAGAAGCTTTATGTGTCAAAAATATTTTTAAACAAAAGTCATGATGCCTTGATTCCTGTGTTTATAGAAACATGAAATTTGAAACAGAAACATTTAAAAAAATATACTCAAATGAGCTACTTTATTATTTCATTTTGCAAAGATGGGAATTAGGACTTCCAGAGGTCATATAGGCTCATCCAAAATTACCAAAATGATTACCAGATAGCCAGCAGTGAGACTAGAACCCATAGTCTCAGCTAATACACTGCATGATTTTCTCATAAAAATTTGATTTTCTCAGATAATATAGGAAACTAGTCTCCTAGCAATGACGTAGACCCAGGTCGAATACCTTCTCTTGTTACAAAATATTTTCTTAGTTTTGAATATTTAAAATAACTTAAGATTTAGTTTATTTTACTTATGATATGTTCATTTTAGAACATTTAGAAAAGAACCCTACCACTGATTCCCAGAAATATATTAATATTTTGGTCAGTTTCTTTCTGGAATTTTTTAAAATGCCAAAATCTTTTGTTTATTATGAGACTGTTAAGTGAAAACAATTTTGAGAGGATGACAATAACGTTAAGCATTTATTAAGCACTTACTTAAGTGCACTGATTAAAGTGTTCTAAGTACATTCTCTTATTTAATTTTCACAGAACCCATCTAGGGAGGCAGTCTTTTATTATTTCAATATTTCTTATGAGGAATGCTTGGCTCTGAGATGTTAAATAATTTGGACAGTCTCACAGAGCTGGTAATAATGTGCTCTTCCAGCCCCTATATTTTAACCACTATGTCCCATATAGACAGTTTTGGACCCTATGATCTTATTAATATTTTAATGGGAATGTTTGTTCTTGCTTCCTCAATGGTCATGTTAAACTTCAGTTGTAATACCACCTTGCTCTTAATGCCGTTAAATTGGTTATATCAGATTATAAGAAGATGGAGTTAAAAATATTTTTTCTTATTTTTTTTCTTCAGATATTATTCATAAGATCTTGGCATCTACACAAAGATGTATCTTGAAAATAAAATAGAATTATTATGGCAGAGGCCAGTGTAAGACAGAAAAACATATTGATTTCTATAGACATGGTTGCTACTCAACGTTTTACATAAGGTTCAGAGGGAGTTTACTTTCCTATGTTGACCGAGCAGTCTCCCTGCAAAATTTGTTTATATTAAATTTGCATAGCTACCTTTTTTTTTTTTTTCCAGTCTTTCCCAGATCCAAGTTGTCTCAAATTCTGAGTTGGAGATGAGGTACACTTCGCATAGTGATGTGTGGCTAAAGAGTGGGTAGTCTGGAGCTCTATGTGCAGTCAGAAGTAAATAAAATAGAAATTTCTTGAACCTGCCTCAGATTGCAACCTACCTCAACACTGTTTGATTCAGAGTTGCTTAAAAAGATTTCATAATAAGACCACAGATATTCCTATATTTAATGTTTTTATGCCTTAAATGTGATAATTTGCTACTCTTTCTACCCTTCCTTCTTTTGTATTTGTTCCAGTATAGTTCTGTTTCAGAGTTTTAGAGACTAAAAATTGGGAACTCCATAAACAAAATTCTGGTGTGTAGTTCTAGAATTCTGACATTTAGCAATCTGTACTCATCAAACATCTAGTCAAATTAGATGACTGATTAGTCACCTTATAATTCATTATGTTTCACTTCTCCCTAGAAAATAAAAAGCTAGTTATTTCTGAAATTAGGGATCACTTAGTTAATAAGGATTATAATATAAAGATAATCTTTTATGTCTTACTGGGCTTCCCAGGTGGCACAGTGGTAAAGAATCTGTCTGCCAATACAGGAGATGTGGGTTCAGTCTCTGGAATATACCCTGGAATAGGAAATAGCAACCCACTCCAGTTCGCGCCTGGAAAATTCCGTGGACAGAAGAACCTGATGGTCTACAATCTGTGGGGTTGCAAAATATCGGACATGACTGAGCACACATATACACATATGCTATGTAACTGATAAGGTTATTATAACATTTGAAAATGAGTTTTAATAATTATGTTTTTATTAGAGTGTTCACTTACTCTTTAGACCCAAATATATTCTATTAGCTGCAGGTCTAATTTAAAACATTAACCTTGAAATTTTTAAAGCCTAGTGCCTTATACAGGGCTTCCCTGATAACTCAGTTGGTAAAGAATCCGCCTGCAATGTGGACGACCCTGGTTTGATTCCTGGACCAGGAAGATCCCCTGGAGAAGAGATAAGCTACCCACTCCAGTGTTCTTGGGCTTCCTCTGTGGCTCAGCTGGTAAAGAATCTGCCTGCAGTGTGAGAGACCTGGCTTTGATCCCTGGATTGAGAACATCCCCTGGAGAAGGGAAAGGCTACCCACTCCAGTATTCTTGCCTGGAGAATTCCATGGACAGTCCATGGGGTTGCAAAGAGTCAGACATGACTGAGTGACTTTCATTTTCAAGTGCCTTTTATAGTTAAATGTCTAAAAAAGTATTTGTTGGTGAAATATTAGTATAATGATAAGTTCACTTATTTTTATTCATATTTCATTAATAGATCCCAGCTCTATACTATAAAGTTTTATTAGGAAAATATATAAAAAATAAATCTTGAGAGCTAGTTTAATCAGTGTATGCTTACTTGGCTATTAAAGTTGTTCTGAAAATTTGAAATCATTTCCATTATTTTTACTCTCACACATTTGTTTTAAGGTTTGAACATCTGTTTGGATGTGTAGTTACCTCTGGTTCAGAGTGATTAGCTTATCAATCAATTAACAACCCATAATAGGCCCTTAAGTTAATAAATCTGGAAAATAAATAAAATAAATTTTTAAAAGAAACATGTAGATTACTGAAATTGATACTAGGGGAATTAGAAAAGCTGAGCAAAGTAATAACTAAGGAAAACATTGAAAAATATCATGAAATAATTATAAAAGGCTCCTGTCCCTGATCTTTTCTTAGGGATGTTTGAAATGGCTAAAGGAAAAAAATGGATTTTTAGGCAGGATCTAGGATACTCTCATAGAAAGCAGTTGTAAGTAAGTAAGTAAGTAAGTTGTAAGTAAGGCTGAACTTCAGGGGAACTGTGAAGTTCTTAGAAAGCAAATCTCCTTCATCATGTGTTCTAGGGTTCATACGGTTCTTTGTCTATTTTTCTGAACACAAGATTTCTTAGCTTGCTTATTAGCATATGGATGAAAAATAGCCACCCACCTGTATCTACCTGACCTTATAGCTCTAGCTCTTGTCACCATCTGCTTATCTGCAGCTTGATGTCTTTTGGTTCAATCTCATAAACCCTGTCTTATTGCTCATTGAATGGCCAACGCACTTCTCCCCGAGTGAGGTATTTCTGAGCTATAGCTGAATAGTCAGGTCATGTGAGTCATAGTCTCATAAGAGCCTGGGACCTGAGAGTGGTTCATATAGGTAAATTTATTGATATGTTTGTTATAGCTTATTGATGAGTCCATCTTATTTTCAACGAACAGCTATTTCAAAGATACATAAACTGGCAGACAGCACACAAAGAGGTAATAGCCTCAAAAGAAACTCGTTTGTAAACATAAATGACTCTAGTTATGAACACATTTACATGTGTTTGTCTATGTATTATTATATAAACAAATGCTATAAAATTGTATTTTTCAAAGAATAATCTATAAAAAGCAGTATGTAATCTGAGAATGCAAGGATGGTTCAATATTAGGACACCTGTTAATATAATATAATAAAACCAATATGCTGTCTGTACTAAAAAAAATCGAATAAGAAATGCTATCTGATGCTGAAAAAGTATTTGGTACTATTCAACAATTCCTGACACAGTATTTCAAAAACTTGGCTTTTATGATTTTTGCTATTTGCAGAACACTATGAACATTTATTATTATTTTTATTTTTTTTGTTTTATTTATTTACTTTACAATATTCTAATGGTTTTGCCATACATTGACATGAATCTACCATGGGTGTACATGTGTTCCCCATCCTGAACCCCCCTTCCACCTCCCTCCCCAACCCATCCCTCTGGGTCATCCCAGTGCACCAGCCCTGAGCACCCTGTATCATGCATCAAACCTGGACTGGTGATTCGTTTCACATGTGATAATTTACATGTTTCAATGCCATTCTCCCATATCATCCCACCCTCGCCCTCTCCCACAGAGTCCAAAAGACTGTTCTATACATCTGTGTCTCTTTTGCTGTCATTAATTATTTTTATAACCAGACAAAAATATGTAAAAGTTTTTAAAAGCCCTTTAGGGCAGATAATTTTTTTATGTGTGTTCCAAATTTCTTATTTATCCAATAGTGTCTCAATAAATATTTTAAATGACACGTCCCATCAAAACAAAGTAATCTAGGTTTTGAGAATTGTTAAGAAAATGAAATCGAATTTTTCTTTTTTCTCAGAACACCTTGTTTCAGAAGTGTACCTTTTCCTGTGTACAGCATAAACGACCAATGGTGTCCTTTGAGGGTGAATTGCTTTTCTTTTAGAAGATGCCTTTGAAAATTGTTCTCTCTTTCTCCACGATTCGCTTCTGTGGACTCTGACCTCTTCTCCTGAACTGAATCGGTGCCCTAATCTGACAGCTATACATAGCTAACTGATAACTGATGCTCCATGTGAACAGTTCCATCTTAGATTCAATATACTTGTGTGTGAGCCCGTTTCCCTTTTTATCCAGACCTTAGAACAACTTCTCACTCATTTTCACATCTTGTCTGTTGCTCAGGCTGCGTTTTCAGTGTCTTCTGAATCTTTATCTCCATTAGCTTTCGTGACCCTAGGTATAGGTTTTGATTTTTCTTGCCTGGACTGTTTTTCAGAAGTCTTCTAATATCCTCTTTCCTTCCACTTCAGGGTATTTTACCCACATTACAGTTAGAGTACTCTTTAAATATTGGATTTCTGTGTCACCCCCCTGCTTAAAACTTTGTGAAGCAACATTTCTGATTGGATTATGTTTAAAATGATTGGCTTGGCATTTGAAGCTGCCTTCAATACTGCCTTTCATGTATTCCTTACTCCTACATCTTCCCCATGGACGCTGAATTCATTTCTCATTGGGGCCACAGTGTGGTCATTCTGTTGTCTTTTCTCATACTTGGCCTTCCAGCCTCCCTTTTCTCACTTATGAAAAACTAATTCATCCTCAGATTGTGCAGATCCAAGACAATGTGCATGAAATTTTAGAGACTCCCTGATACTTGTGATTTCCTTCATTCTCTGAGCTGTCACAGTGCTCTGTAATTCTCTGGGGACTTCAGTGTATTTTCTAATTGTTTTATCTCTGCTGCTAAGTCGCGTCAGTCGTGTCCAACTCTGTGCGACCCCATAGATAGCAGCCCACCAGGCTCCCCCGTCCCTGGGATTCTCCAGGCAAGAACACTGGAGTGGGTTGCCATTTCCTTCTCCAATGCATGAAAGTGAAAAGTGAAAGTGAAGTCGCTCAGTTGTGTCCGACTCTTCGTGACCCCATGGACTGCAGGCTCCTCCATCCATGGGATTTTCCAGGCAAGAGTACTGGAGTGGGGTGCCATTGTCTTCTCTGGAGGAGGTCATTAGGCATTCATTTTAAAATACTACAATTTGATACTTTATAGAGGCTAGAAACATAATTCAAAATTTCATAAAGGTATTTAAATAAACCACTTTAGAGAGTTGAAGATCTCATTGACAAAGTTCATTCAAGATGATAGTTTTGCTGTTGTGTTACTGTTCCCATATAATATCATCTCGTCTCAATTTCATCTGAAGGTGAAATTTTTATCTCATGGATTAAAAGCTCCTTGAGTATGAAAACTAGATTTTATTGCTTTGTATTCTCATAATCCCGAACATTTATATATAATAGTTCAAACATTAATATTTTGAATCAAATACTGAATTACTTGAAAATAATGTATTTATGAGCAGTATACATTTGTATTTCAAACTTATCAGTGCCATTGACTCCGAAGCATTCCTTTGGGAGATAGTAATACAACTGAAACTATAAAACAAAACTAATAAAGTTGATCATCTATTTTGCGTTGGTCATCTAGTGTCATTTTTTAAAAGTTATTTTTATTTTTTCACACATTTACATTCATATTTGTAGGAAACAAATATTATTAGTGTAAAGAATAATAAAAGTCATTATTATAACCTCGAGAGAGTATGTTAATTAAATTAAAGGGTAAGGAGAGGTAGTACTTAAGATAACAACTTCTTTCCCCATTTGTGATAACATGAAAACTTTATTTCTTTATACTGACTCAAACTGCCAAGAAATTCTTGCAACAGATTGAATGCTATGATAAATATCTGCTTTTTAGAGCTTTGGACAGTGTCATTGCTTGAAAAGCTAGCTTGAACTCCCCATGAGATCATTGGAGAGATAAATGCTTAAAAGCTTTTCAAAGCAATACTCTTGGCTCTATCAGAATTTAATTTCCCACTGATTATGCTTATATCAGTTTTGGAACACACGGGTAGGAATATACTCACCATAGTCACACCACCAGTGACTCCCATGCCTTGGGACTACATCACTGTTTTATGTGCATATGAAATCCACTTATATTTTCTTATATATAAGTACCTTGGGTTAAATACTCTGTTTTTAGACTAGACTATGAAAATGTTTTTGTGCTGGTTTAAAAGCTGTGTCTTTCTAATATTTAAAAACATTTTGATGTGTGTAGGAATGGGCTTTATAAATATCCTGTACTTTGTCAGCTGCTCAATCATACCTGATTCGGTTCTGACCTGTAGTCAAAATACACAGGGTGCTTTTAAAAGTAGATTCCAGCTGTGTGACTTCACAGGGTTGAATTCACACAATGGATCTCAATGGTGTGGCAGTGCAAAAATATGTACAAGCTCTTGGTCCTGATGATACTTTAAGCAAATACTGCGTCCTTTTGAGCTTCAGTTTAGGGGTCCTGAAAGTATTTACTTTCCAGAGAGTTGGTGAGTATGGCAGGAAATGAAACATGTTCAACATAGGTGCCTTCTGTTTCATTTGACCAAAAAAAGCAAAACGAAACAACTGATTTGATCAAAGAATTTGTTGATAATAATGTTGTCATCTTTGAATGTTTTGTACCATGGTGGTTAGTAGATAAGGTAAATTTGGTAATCAGATAATCATACAATCTCAGAACTAGAACGGCTAGCCTATTTTTTTACAGTTGAAAATATAAAGGACCAAGGATGTAAGTTGAGCCCCCCAGCCACCACACAGCAGGTGAATAGCAGAGTGGGGTTTTGAACCCAGATCTTGGGACTGCTCCTTCTGAGGCACATTTTCCACTCTATGTGTCAGAACGCTTCCTTCCCAAGTGATGCCTCTGTGACTGCAGTTCATTCAGTGAGCAGTTAGTGGGCTTTGAATCTCTTCTGTCCTTAGTCATTCTTGCCTGGTCACTTGTAGTGTTTTTGCCAACTTAAAAAAAAAAGTAGAATAAGTTCTGCTATCATTTTGGTGTGGAATATGATCTGATGCATGTGTTCTTTTTTTTTAGTATAACATAGACTGAACGACTGAACTGAACTGAACTGAACTGAAACTTAAGCAGAGAAGCCCCATTACAACTTTTTTCATGAGTCAGTTATGATCTTCATCAAATCGTGGCCCAAATACAACCCTGGTCCTGTCTCTGAGATACAAACATTATAAAAACCTGTAATTTAACATTTTTGATGATATTTTGAAAACTATTTAGTCCTTATAAACATTTGAATAATTAAACAAAGATAGTGCTGTTTTTCTGAGAAGGCAATGGCACCCCACTCCAGTACTCTTGCCTGGAAAATCCCATGGATGGAGGAGCCTGGTAGGCTGCAGTCCATGGGGTCACTAAGAGTCGGACATGACTGAGCGACTTCACTTTCACGCATTGGAGAAGGAAATGGCAACCCACTCCAGTGTTCTTGCCTGGAGAATCCCAGGGATGGGGGAGCCTGGTGGGCTGCTGTCCATGGGGTCGCACAGAGTCGGACGCAACTGAAGCGACTTAGCAGCAGCAGCAGCAGTGTTGTTTTTGGACAAGTAAAAGAAAATGCTGAACTTAAGATATAATAAAAAGATAAATGAAGTATAGAACTAGTTAAAGCATAATCTTCTTTACAACAAAGTCTTGGCAGCTCCATCCCAGTAGATTTCATAATGCAGGTAATTTACCCTGTACAGGAATTTGCATTTTGAGTTGGCCACATTTAATTGGCAATCAGGTAGTCTCTAAAATAATCTAATGAAGTTTATTTAGATAAACTAAAGGTATTATAAAATTTATTATTATATTTAAAAACCCATACAGATGAATAAGAAATTATATAATCTAGCTATTTAATCATTAAATTAAAATATGTGGTTACCTTATTCATGACTATTTGTACAAGGGAATAATATAAATACCATAAATAATTGTCAAAGGAAATAACATATCCAGTGATTTTAAATCATAACATAAGAAACCGAGTACAACCTTGATCAAATGCACATACAGTAATATTTCTATAAGAAAAAATATTTCATAGGATTATGACAACAGTGATGTAGTATCAAAGCTTAGTTAAAAATCTTGAAACAAGATGTCCTTGTAACTTTATTAAAATATGTCAGCAAAATAACCTGCTTTTCAGCAGACTTTACACCTAAGTAAAATTTTGACATAAAAAAGAAATCCTTCAAAATGGGAATACTCTTTTTAAAGTTCACTTTTTTGGATAGTTTATAATAGAAAAGCTTAAAAGTAGCTACTTCATCCTTTTAAAATGTAGCTTTACAAGAAATGGCTAGAGAACATGCATTTAAAAAATTATCCGTATTGATAAATGAAGTTCTTGTTTTCAGCTCAGAAGTGCATATAAGGCCAGTATTTCTTTTATACAATTATGATTGCTCTTAAATTTGGGGATGAATTATTCCTAATATTCTAGTCTAAATCTAGAGAATTTTTTAGTTTTTTTTGTAAGTTATCTTCATCAGTTTTGTGTAAATCAGAAAACTCTTATCATGAAAGTCATTGCTATCACACTATTTTCAATGACTACCTACTATATTCTTCTGAACTGTTAAGTATTAAATCGCATTAAAAGAAAATACACCAGATCTTTCTGGGTGTCAAGGCTGCGATGCAGAAAGGGTGGGCTCTATTTGGATGCAATAAAATCTGCCTGTTAGATTGTTTTCCATTGTGCTTCCTTCATTTTGTGTTGCTATCCCTTATATGCATCTGAATCATCATTAAGAGGACCACAAACACAAACTTTATGATCTCAGTATATGATGATCAGAAGAGAAAAGGCACGGCTCAAGTAAATTTTAAATCTTATTGTTTAGAATGATTTCAACATGCAGGTAAGGGACAGAATTGGAGAAGGCAATGGCAGCCCACTCCAGCGTTCTTGCCTGGAGAATCCCAGGGACGGCAGAGCCTAGTGGGCTGCCATCTATGGGGTCGCACAGAGTTGGACACGACTGAAGTGACTTAGCAGCAGCAGCAGCAGCAGCAGCAGCAGCAAGGAACAGAATAGCACTAGGGCATAATGGTTTATCTTGAAATGACTATTTTGAAATTTGTAAGGTTAGTCTCAGGTTGCCTGGCTGCCCATGGTCCATTTACTATAGGCTTTTGTTGTGGTTACTCATGGTGCTTCATGTGTGGTGCTCGTAACAGCTCATCCCATTCAGCTGAGCTCCACCCTCCCTCCTTCCTACACTTCCTTCTTTTCTTCCATTCTTTCCCTGGGAGAGATGGTTGTTAAATATTTGCTGGATCACTATTGCTTATAAGTGTACCATTAATGAATGAGAAGTAGGAAAGCTTCTCAAATTAGGTTCCTGTCAAGTCAAGGATGCTCATCCTTTTACTGTTACCTGCTTCTACTTTTGCTTTTAACTCAATTGTCTCCAAACCACAAGTACTCTTCTTTTCAAGAACCATCAGTAATGACCATCCCTCTGAAGGTGGAAATTGAAAAAGGAAATAGAAAATACTATTGCTAAAAGAAATCAGTTAGTAAGTGCTCTCTCATTGCTCTGTGTTCTAATAGGTTTTATACTCTCTGAGTAATAATGCGGATGTGGGTTTGAATCTCTTACTGTGAGAACTGAAGTGGGTTCATTCTTCATCTCAGTGTCTCATCTGTAAAATGGGTGTTGGGAGGATTAAGTAGGATTCTATATGTAACGCAGTGCTTTGCTTGTGGCTATTACCCTTTCATGTCCTATCAGAGTTCCTGGTAGGAACCAGTAGAGGGGGCTTCTAAGAGTTCCATTTTTCTATGAAGTTCTTTTTTCTCCAAAATTTTCAGCAGAGTTTATACGAGGGATGCACAAATGAAATTTTAGGCTTTGGATAGCATTTTATGTAGCAGCATTTTTGATTCAAAGTGCTTCATGGCATTTTGATATTATTAAAGACTCAACAGTTTAAAAATATCCATTTTGCTGGCTCCATTAAGGAAAGAAGCTGGGTCCTCTGTGGAACAGAAATAAGAGATGTGGTGTTTCCCCTCATTGCTCCAGATCTTTTTTGTTGAGTATTTGAGAAATTCATGTTTTTAATATAAAGTCTAATTTCAGTAAAATACTTAGGTTGTTTAAGTGATCTATCAGCTTCTTTATTGAAATCTCATGCTTCACTATGACACTGCTTTACAACATGGTTTAAAAAGAACTTACCTGGACAAGTTGATGAGCAAATTGGTGGCCTGAATTGCATGATGTGAGTTAAAAATGTGAGTTTAAAAAAAAAGTGAGAGTATTGATGGAGATATTTCACCATTTGGGCTTTTGTTATTTAGACAGAGAAAGAGAGAGTGAATATCTATTATTTTCATTCACATAATTATCTATTTATTCAATATTAAGGAGTGAATATTTATCCCAAAAACTGCTGGAACTTTTAAGTGTGTCGTTCTCATTAATGAAACAAGATAGTATTTTGAAAATACACCTTTGGTGAAGTTAATTAAAAGATAATTTAAAGAGTTAATTCTTTATTTATAACAACAATTTAAACTTCTAATAAAATACATTCCCATGTAAAGAACTCTGATTTGGATAGTTCTGGAAACTAAAATAGATTGCAGTTTTTATTGCTTGCTTATTAGGATTCTGAAATTGTCATCTTAAGAAGTTTAATTTTAAATGTACTTTTTTTCACATCTAAGGTATAGATGTGGAGAAGGAAATGGAAACCCACTCCAGTATTGTTGCCTGGAGAATCCCATGGATAGAGGAGCCTGGTAGGCTACAGTCCATTGGGTCACAAAGAGCCAGACACGACTGAGTGACTAAACAGCAAGATATAGATGATCAAAAATGAAAAAAAATAGCTAGTGATTTCCAGTCTTATAGCATCATGGCACAGCTCTCTTGTCCACTTTGGAGCCACTATCCAGTAGGGCTCGTCTGAAGTGAGATGTGCTGGATTGAAACACACTGAATTTCAGAATATAAATAGGGTAAAATATCACAATACTTTTTACACTGATTATATGTTGAAAGATAAAATTCTGGGTACATCAAGTTATAGAAAATGTCATTTGTCAATTTAATCTGCTTCTTTTGTGGCAACTAAAATACTTAAAATTACATATGTGGCTCCCATTACAATTCTGGACAGAGATACTCCAGAGAATGATTTTGGAAAGAGTTAAAACAACATAAATAGACTTTGCCTGGGAAAAGTCACTTTATGAGCAAATCAAAAGTAGGCCAAGCATGCTGGGGTTATGAAGAAAAATCTTGCATACACAATTTAAGAAAAAAAAGGTAGATGGAGAAAACCACTTGTAGATGTAACTAGTGTACAAAATGATAAAAAATTGATAGCTACAAAATTATTTGAACATTGATAAAAAGCTTTTAAAAGCTGCTGCATTTTAAAATGCAGTTTTATTGTTTAATAATTTAAGTATAGTTGATTTACAATATTGTTAGAAAATGCAGCTTTTTAAAATCCAACAAATTTATCATAGTATTAAAAAGATATGTTTTAAATTGAATATACTAATGAATATTGATTTTCACATGTATTTTCAGTATCTGAAATATACTGGAGATATATACAAAAGCTATTACAGTGCATTATAAAGTATATAGATGCTCATTACATACATGTTGAGCAAATATGTAATTGAAATAGGAAGTGGTAGAGATTTTTGTTGATGTTATTCACCAACATTATCTGAGGATGTTAAAATAGTGCCAGACCCATAGAATGCACACAAGAAATATTTGTAAAATGAATGAAGTTGGACACACACACACACTAAATCATAGAGAATATAAAGTCCTCAGAGAGAAATTAACACCAATATATGTGAAACTAGTTTTCACTAAAAGGTACCAGTTGTTTTAAACATCACTAACTTTATAGCAAGGAGATCCAACCAGTCCATTCTGAAGGAGATCAGCCCTGGGATTTCTTTGGAACCAATGATGCTAAAGCTGAAACTCCAGTACTTTGGCCACCTCATGCGAAGAGTTGACTCATTGGAAAAGAGTCTGATGCTGGGAGGGATTGGGGGCAGGAGGAGAAGGGGATGACAGAGGATGAGATGGCTGGATGGCATCACTGACTCGATGGATGTGAGTCTGAGTGAACTCCGGGAGTTGGTGATGGACAGGGAGGCCTGGCATGCTGCGATTCATGGGGTTGCAGAGAGTCGGACACAACTGAGCGACTGAACTGAACTAAACTTTATAGCTGTCTTAATGATCCATTTACTTTAATTATGGTCTTATTTTGATAGTGTCTTACATTTTGAGTTACACATGAAGAAAAATCCATGAAAACAGTTGGAACAAAACTCAAGAGTTAGTGCTTCAAAAGTTACAAACTTGTAAGGGTCAGTTGTATTGTTTTCCTGGTCTTAACCAATAATGAAATCATGACTTCAGGATAGAAATACTTAGCCAGCTTAGGTACAGTAATTGGATGCTTAAGGTTCAAGCAGAAGTATCAATAACGCTTGTATAGTAAAAACAGGGAAAAAAAAGTGCATTTTAATGATAGAATTGTAATTATAGCAATGTAGAAGTGTGAACAACAACAACATTTAACATAATTTCCATTTAATTGGGGGGATAGATAATACAAATGTATTTCCCTTGCGTATTTTTCTTCATTAGGTACAATTGGGGATAATTTTTTCAGTATGAGTCTTCATAAAGTCCAGGTAAGAGGAATATTTCGGTTGGCCAGTGGTAAAATGAAGGGGTAAAAATTAAATTCAGGGCACCTGAAGGTGTAAAGTAGGTGTAAAGACGTTTCTGCGATTAGTTGACCAGGAAATGTGTTATTTTAAAAGTTTGTGACTCAGACCTACTTACGATCACAGTGTTAGGTAAGTGATTCCCACACACATACTACGTGGAGTTCTCCCTGATGCCCTCATCTCTCCCCATTTTATGCTCCAGTGACACTGAAATCTTGGTTCCTCCGACTTTATCTCTGGGTCTCTGCAAATGTTCTTTGGATGTCTTCCATATACCCCATTTCTTTGCCTAATTTTGGCTTAAGTATTCTCTCTAGGAGGAGATCTGCCCATTACTTGGTTTCTGCTAGATCTTCTTGCTCTGAGCTCATGTAACTCCCTACTTGCGTTTTAGAGACGTTGTTATACTTTCTCCGAAAAGGGCTGAATTGTTTCACATGTGTTTACACAAGTTATTGTTCCACTGACTGTTTTCAATATGGCTTCAACTCCAAAACCTTTCCCTTTTTCCTTGACTATAAAGACTTCCTCATTATTTCCACGTTTTAATATATGATTCTTCCCGTCTGGAAACATGACAGAAACAGCTTTTCTCCATAAATGACTAGGAAATTATTTACTGTGTTTTCATAAAATGCATAAATCATGTAAGCAGGACATGCTATGAATTAATTGGGAGGACATCTACCTCTGAAGGGTTAAAGAATTGCCAACACTGATCAAGCCCACACTCTGGCTCTTGATATGGTGTTGACAGCCAAGCAAAGAGCTTCTTCAATAAATCCACTCTCATATTCAAGTTTTTCCAGATGTGAGAAGTAATTAAGTCTTTGCATTTATTGAAGCCTTGTATGCTTTTCAAGAGGAAACTGGCAGCTGTGAGGAATTAACTCTGCTTGAGTGCATGTGTGTGTTATGTGTGTGTGTTTTGCGTGTGAATGTACATATATACAAGCACACATGTGGCATTTGCCAATAGTCAAATGAGATCAGACCTTTTTAAAAAAGCAAAACAAAACAAAAAGCTAATTTTCATATACACCAAAAAATTTTACAGCTATAGCTCACAATTTAGAGAATATGGCTTTATCTAATATGACTTTATTAATGTTTACTTTTACTGTATGTCAAAGGGAAGAAATAAAATTATTTGCATCTGTTAAAGGGTTTTCTTAAGGAGAGGTGAAACCATGATTCTCATAAAACATAAAATGAACACATTTCAAAGATTTTAACTCATTAATTGAGGACACCAGAAAGATATTACAGTAGGTTAAAAGGTGAATTTGAAGAACCAAACATAAATGAGTAATGGGGAATGATGAATTGAATTTACAGATAGCTATAAAAGGATCTATCAAGAAGCCAATAATCAATTACTCTTCCCCAGGACACAATTCATTTGCATTTGTATGGCTAAAACATCATTAGCATTGTTATCAGTTTTCAATAATTTATGGTGTGGGTAAGTAGTTTAAAAATAGTGAAAGGCCAGATTAACCAGAAGGTAATGCTAGATAAGACAAGATGTAATTTTTTTTTTTCCCACCAATTTCAAGAGTCTTTCACGTTTTTCCCTGACACCTCTCACACAAAATTCTAGGAAAGGCATACTTTTTCAGAATAGTCAAGATGTTTTTTTTCGTGCTTGACACTTTGGTTCTGATTACAAGCTACACAGAAGCCATTCAAACCTTGGGCTTCTCTTGGTGGAAAGGATTTCAGAAGTGCTTATGGTTTTGGCTTTGTTGTTATTAAATTGGAACAAATAACTCAAGTAAGTAGCAAACTGAACCAAAGTCTTCTTTCAGTTCTCTGGGTACTTATGTTAATGTAGACTCTGAATAAGAGAACTCTTTTTTTTCCCCTCTTGTCAATATACTTAGAAGAATAGATATTTACAATTTTGGGCATCCCAACCATCCCCAACCTGCAAATTGTTGTGCCAAAGATTATTTGTGGTTTCTTATTCTTCTCTTCCTCCAACACAAGTATAGATGTGTGGCTTTCATTTGTGAGTAGGATCTATATTTGTAAAAATAGGAAGTTCAATACAGAAAAACTATTAAATCTTTTTTTTTTAATTAAATCTTATTTTAGCAGAGTTCCCTGTGGTATCCAGTAGGTCCTTATTGGTTATCTATTTTAAACATAGAAGTGTGCACATGTCGATCTCAGTTATGTGGCAGCATGGATAGGATGTGGCCAAGTCACTCTGCTGTGCACCTGAAACCATCACAGCATTGTTTATCGGCTGTGTTACTGTTGTTGCTGTTTAGTTGCTAAGTCATGTCCGACTCTTTGTGACCCCATGGACTGTAGCCCACCAGGCTCCTCTGTCCATGGGTTTTCCAGGCAAGAATACTGGAGTGGATTGTCATTTCCTCCTCTAAGGCATCTTCCCAATTCAGGGATTGAACATGCGTCTCCTGCATTGGCAGAAGGATTCTTTATCACTGAGCCACCAGAGAAGCCCCATTAATCAGTTATACTCCATTATAAAATAAAGGTTTTTAAAATCTTATTTTAATGGAAAAATTGGTAATGGTGACAATTATTCAGTTGCTTCGCATCCTTTAGGTTTCTCATTAACAAACAGTAATGAAATAGCCATTAAAAAGGAGAGGATAGACTTAATGAGTGTTAACTGTAAAAACAGATTGGGCTACTAATAAGCAGGACTCTTCTCTTTTATAAAGAAGACGAAGTGCCCTAGAGAGCTTATATTTCTTGTTTTAAGAAATGATTTCTCCCCCTCATCTCTTAGTAAAGTTCTCTTTTAGATAGATGCCAAATGGTGAAGAAACACATAAGGCAAAAGTAAAATAATCAGGGATTCAGCGGAGAAGCAAGAACCTTCTGGGGATAGTCATTAAGAAAAAAAAGCAAAATGAGTACTTGAAAAGACTACCAAGGCAGGCAGGCTTCTCTCTCATTTACCATGTAGGGGGAATATGTTATAATAAGATATGTTGAATTAATTTTTAAACTGGAAATATTCAGTTTATCTCTAAATATCCCTCAACACAGAGCTGAATCTCAATCTATTTCAGTTGTTTATTATGGAATTTCATTTGCAAGTCACTCATCACCATGTTAGGGAAGAACCACATGTTCCATCACTGCAGAGAACAGAAAGGAAAAAAAAGTGAAATAAATATGAAACACTTCTCAAAATTCAAGAGATTCTTATTGTATGTGACCTTAAAGAACAAGAAGACAGACACTGCATGACTCATGATGATGGTGTAGACTTGCTTCCTTGGTCAGGGTCTGTGTCTCCAGAGACTTGAATTACCCCTGGGACCTGTCAGTTGTTATAGAAATAGATTTGCTTATACATAAACATCAAACCATAAAAATATGGAAGACTTCTGTACTACAAATACACAAGTTAGCTCTTGTCTTTGGGTTGCTATGCTGCATGAAGACTTCCTGGCCTTTAAAAACATATTGAAGGTTTAGAATTTACTCTTTCAAATGAGATGATCTTTCGATATCAAGTTCTTTCCCTGGAACTGTGTACCTTTATTTGATAGTTGAAAACTCTTGTGTTTGTAAGGGGCTTTCCTATTTTTAGGTACTTTCCTTTTATTAACGTTGGGCAATTCAGTTTTTCTGCTTGATGATGGAGACTTTGAGCCAGAGAGGGATTAAATAATTTTCCCTAGAGGATGTGGGAGCCGGACCTGGACCTCAGGGGGTGTTTGGCAGTAGATAATGTGATCCCATCCTTGGTATCACCCTCAATCAGGGAATGGGTAGAGTACGAAAGTGAAAGGTAGATGACAGAAATGAAATGTTCGGTAAGTAAAGGGCTTAACAGCTATACAGATATTCCCTTTTGGCTCAGCCTAAGGTGAAAATATGTATTAAAATATAGCATTTAACATGGTTTAAAAAAAAAAGAAAATTGGGGAATTTTGAAACATGATAGCTATCCATGAAGAACACTTCCTTCATATCCCCAAAGTCCCATTTTGGAGCTATTAAGAGATCTTTACTGTGATGAAGTTCAGGGCTTAAAATGTTTAACAGAAAATTTTACATGAATTCTATATTATACCTACAGGTAAATGGAAAAAAATGCATTCAGTCAAAAGTAGTAATGTATCTAGCTTGCCAAACATTCCATTAAGGAGTTCCTACAACAAGTCTTAAATGATTTTTTAAAAAAATTTCCCACCTCATTTTAGCACAAATTAAATTTTACTCACCATTACACATCTAACATCAAATTCAGTGCCTGGAATAACCACATTTCTTTGAATGAATGAACATAGGGCTCTAGTTAAATTTTGGTCCTAGTGCTCCACTAGATAACTTTGTGAATAAGACAAATAATTTCTGTTGACATCAATTTTGTTCTGTATGAAAGAAAGGGCTTTAGCAGGATAGACTTCTTAAGGACTCCTATAGTTTTAAAATTCTGGTTTTAAAACCTTACATGGAAAATTTGTGTTCACGTTGTATATGGCATTTGTTTTTGATTTCCAAACTTTTGTGCATAATCTCAACAGATTATTTTCTTCCAGCACAGTGGAGAGACAATAAGAATTTGTTGTATGATGGAAAATGAGAAAATAGCAGCCACTGAAGTCTGACCAGGTAACTCACCATAGAGAGGAGGTGTCACCATGAGCTTTGCAAGTACTTTCACCTCAAACACTAGCCAGGCAATGCATCTTAGGCAGCTTTGGCAAGATTTTCTTCCTATGCTTCTAGAAGTTTGCAAGATTCCTATTTCCAAGTAAAGATAATGTAATATAGTTTCTATAGAATACTGTAATAGTCTTTTGGCAGGGGCTTGAGGGAAACAAGTAGAGTCCACACATTCTTCTCTTTTAGGGAACAAATATGACATACAGAGAATTTCCTCATAGAATTCTCTACACTGGCATGACATGGCTATGATTTTATCTTTATTTATTTGTTTATATTTTCTTGACCGCGCCATACAACAGTTGGGATCTTAGTTCCCTAACCAGGGATTGAACCCTCACCCCTTACATTGGAAGCATGGAGTCTTAACCACTGGACCACCAGGGAAGTCCCCGTTACTATGATTTTAAAGTTAAGGTTTCCAGTTTCAGAACCCTTGAGGCATTTCTTTTTGTCATTTTGCTGGTACGCAGGTTATATAATGCCACTAAGTTCACATTAAAAGTCACTTCATAAAACGATCAACTCTTAATAGAACATAACCATTTTTTTCAGAATAAAACAATGTTTCCCTAAGTAATATTTCACAGAAGAATGTTAGTTTTCTGCAATATCAAATGTCAATAAAAGAACAGATAGGTAGGTAGGTAGGTAGATATGTAAGTAGGTAGTAGATAGGTTAGATTAGATTAGATGAATAGGCTTTCGTTTTGGGGAATTGCTGGGTTAAGCAAACTTAAGTAGTTTTCTTGGTTGTGGGTCTTCTAAGGTGTGATGTGGGAGCTTCTAAAGTGTCATTATGCCTTGTGGATCTCTTAAGTGGCAGGGGTATAGATTAGTATACAGGTTTCCCCAGACATGTTTGTTAAAGAAACCCCCTTTTCCCCTTCAGAGTATTCTGCAGAATTTTAGCCTCATACAACACAATTTGACATCTGTACATGATGATTGTATAGAATTTTTTTCTTTTCAGAATTTTTAGGCAAGGCCAAGGCAATTTACAAAATTTAAAACGAAATATGATACTAACACAACATTGTAAAGCAATTATACTCCAAAAACGGAAAAAAAAACCAACAACTAGATATGCTATTAAGAAAAAACATTATTATACTTTTCTGCTTGGAATGTATTTTTTGATTAAAGTTATGTTTTATACCATTTGTTTCATTATTCACCATAAGGTACTTTTATTATGTCCCACACTGATATGCTATGGCTTTATAAACATTAATTTATCCTAGGATTTAAAAAAAAATTGATAAATTGAGCTGTATAGTCTTAGAACTACCCCAGTTGACATTAAACGATTTGTTTTGAGAAATACATTTTAAATTATATAACTGGTGATACATACTGCATTGTAAATATTGTTATAGTTTATTCTTCTAAATCTTTCCAAGCATGTATTACACATTGAGAAATATACAGATATCTAGTGAAATCTGTAAAAATTGACCCTATGGGCAGAATTGAAAGAGGGTACTTATTATTTTTTGAAATAATGATGTTTCTAGAATTCTTAAATAATAAATCAGCCTATGTTAACTATAGCTTCTCATGTTTAATGATGTTTACAATTAAAATAATACAATAGCAATGTATGATTAACAACCATAATTAACTCAGAATAGATTCTTCGAAGTGGTTCAAAGGGCTTTCCATGATAAATTACTAGCCTTTAATCAGCTAATATAAAGTACTTTTTTAGACTGAAAAAGTATATATATGTCTCATAAAAATTTTAATTTAACTTAATGAAATGAGTTTAATGATCCAGCTTCACCATACCAGCTCTGGGGTATGTCTGACATTCCAGTGAAAGCTTTATGTAGATGGAGTTGAGGAATCTTTGAGATAGTAGGCTTTCCACTGTGTTATCTTGAGTGTTATAGCTGAGTGGTTTTCCCAGAATCTCTAAGTCTTGTTCAAACTATTTTATGAATGAATTGAATTCATGAAATGTTAATAAACTTGTCTCAGTTTAAAGATTGTTGACTTGAAAAGTTCACAAAGTTGAATTTTGCTTATTAAAATATTCTTTCCTCTCATGAGGCTAGTCCTTGCCAGCCTCAGTGATCTGGTTCTATCCACTCACACGCAGCTGTGATAAGGAGGGTGAAGAGTGAGCTAAATACGGAGGAGGCCTGGGCAAGGTCATTTTTGCCAGAACACAGAGATGCCAAGATCTCAAGGGTGCTGCAGGATATAAAAAGGTGCTGCACTTGTGAATTTTATATATATACAAAGAGTAAAAATGAGGGTTCCTGTATTTGAGGATGTGAAAGATGAAACTGAAGAAGAAAAAACAGGGGAAGAAGAAAATGAAGAAGACAAGGTGGGTGAGAAGGCGCTTGCTGAGGCGTGGTGTTCATTCCTTAAAGTTGATGATGAGAAAAATGTTTCCTTTCCTTTTTCCCTGGACAGGTATTCTTTAAGCCTGTTATTGAAGACCTGAGTATGGAGTTGGCCAGAAGGTGCACTGAACTCATTAGTGATGTAAGTGGCTTAAAAATTTTTATCTGTTTTGCCTTGCATATGTGGCACGATTGTATCATAGAATCAGAGAGCTGAAGAGAAAACCCTGAAATCATTTATTTAAAACCCAGTGATTTTCCAAATCATGGAACGAAGTCCAGAAATGTTAGATGGTTTTCCCAAGGTCACCTAGACAGAATTTCTGTGGGGATATGTCTCCATGTTCTTAAGCCAGAATTTTGTCCCTTCTTGAACTTCACTGTCACTCTGGCATGAAATCATAAAGCATCAAATTTCTGAACATATTCCACTGAGAATACAAAGCCTTTTACAATTTGTGTAATGATGTAATTTGTTTTGAGAGGATCTCTATCTAAATGAATGGTTTTTAGCATTTTGAGTAGCTTTTATGGAATCTGACGAATCCAGTAGTTTTCCAGACCAGAAACATGAATGTTTCTATGTGCATTTAACATTTATTAGCAATTTAGGATTGACAGTTTACTGAACTGCATATTGAGAACTCTGAACTGGATGTGGATGATACTATTAGTGAAAGGAGCATTGTTGTTGTGACTTTTTTTGTTAACTGGGATCAGTTTATGTTGTATATCGAGGGAATCCTAGAATTACAGAATTAATTGGGCTTTCCTGGCGGCTCAGACGGTAAAGCGTCTGCCTGCAGTGCGGGAGACCCGGGTTCCATCCCTGGGTTGGGAAGATCCCCTGGAGAAGGAAATGGCAACCCACTCCAGTACATTAATTAATATGGGTAAACTCTGGGAGATAGTGGAGGACAGAGGAGGCTGGTGTGCTGCAGTCTATTGGGTCACAAAAAGTCAGACACAATTTGGTGACTGAACAACAACAATCTATATATTTCTGTCTACCTATTTATCTATAGTAAATATGTAAACTAGGATGGCAGAAGCAAGGGAAATGTGTTCTTCTCTTGGGATGAGAATTTAGATGGTCCTCACTAGAACAGTTAGAAGAGAATTGCTGGTACACAGGGAAGATGGCTCATGAAGCGTGAGCAGGTGCCTGTCTTATCTAGAAAGGGGAGCAGAGAACTGCTTGTTTCTGCTGTTGTTCTTAAGCAAGATGATCAGAATAGTTTACAGACTTTTATTTGCAGAGGAAATCAATCCTGGGCCATATAGTCACTGTTCTCTGAAATCAGCCTGCCTGAGTAGTTTAACAGTAACCCTGGGCAGGCTGGCACGACACAGTTCCTCAAGGGAAGCATTTAAAATACTAAGATTAAGAAATAATAACACATTTGAAGTGTTTAGTAAATTGTCTGGAACATTGTGAGCAACAAGATGCTAGCTGTTATTAACAATTGTCTCTATAAATTAATTTCGTATCCATCCAATCACATTTTATATATGATTCTGTGCTCCCTTCTGGTTAGAAGAGCCGGGATGGTGGAAATCAGACTCCTTCTTGTACACTTGACATGTAATGTAATTACATTTTAAATTGAGTGTTTCTCTGTGCCATTTCTTAATATTTGTCACAAGCTACTATATGTAAAAGTTCTTTGTAAGCTATAATAATAATGAGATGATAACGGCAACAACAGTGATAGTAAAAGCAGCAACAGCTAATATTTACTGAGGACTAAGTGCCAGGTAATGCAGCTTGTGAAGTAGGCTGTCTTGCGTGCCTGTTTTAGAGGTGAAGGACAAGAAGGCTCCGTCTGAGAGGTTAGGTAATTTGCCTGGATCACACAGTTAAGTAGTGGGGAGTAGGACTTGGACATGAAGCCCTGTCTCTTAGCCAGTCTGCTATGTTATCTGTCCTATAGCTTTCATGCAGAGTTTACCTGCGATTTATTATTATGTATTACACAAATATTACTAATGTGACCATTTAAAACTTCAAGTTCCGTAGCTCTGGAGATAGTACCTCTTTCAGTGTTGTTTTGTTTGAGGTGTATTTGTGGCTGAGTCAAGTTATATAAACTATTAAAGTGACAACTTTAGTTAGTAATTGATAAGAACATTTCTCAGTGACTTCAAAACCAATCTTGTAGTGAGGGGCGATGGCCTTTACTGTTTTGACAAAGCAAAAGCCATGTTATTTCTCTCTCATGTAGGTGAAGTCAAATATGTGAGAGTAATTTCTGTTTATTATAGGTTTCTATTGCATAGCCTGTTCTACTTAAATATTTAGATCATATTACTGTGGCCTAGTTTATATCTGTGTACATGTTTACATTTTGTTTCCAAAGAGAATTTCATACTTTTTAAAATACTGGTTCAATTTTTGAAATTTTTATATTTACCAATGAACAGTCTGAACAATTACTTTCTTTGTTTCTTAAAAAAAAAAGAATTAAGAGTTTGTACAATCATTTCTAAATCAGATTTTAATTTACCCTTTCTGGAAGAGTTTCAGGGATTGGACTGAATCAAATTTCTGTTGTTTTTAGAAATGTAATTAAATAGTATTATTAAATAATAATTTTTTCATTCACACTTGGTGTCATCAGTGTTTTTATATGGAGCAGATTAACTTAAATTTGAAATTCTTTTCTTTGTTGTGTTGTCTGCATAACTAGATGGTGGTCTAAAATGTATATTTGAAATTGCATCAATACGGAGATAAAAGCAAATATAGAAGGGACAAATTGAGTTAGATTGGAGTTCCAGTCAAGTCTTTATTATGTCTCTGATAGTGTCCATCTGTTCGTGCTCACATTTAATTTAGTCCACCAGTCTTTGCCCCAGTCTCAATCTTAAAGACAAACCTTTAAGGACTTTACTTTTGTTTTATAATCCTTTATATCCCAAGGGGGAAATCCACGTGTTTACCTGAGCCTTTTTGTTTGTTTGAGGCAATCTGTTTGCAGCTTGTCACCAGGTGAATTTGGTTTTCTGTTTGGCTGCTTTGTAGAGTCCTACATCTTGAAGCTTTAAGAAGCTGGCTCACATTTTCTTATTTATATTTGTTTAGCTGCATCATGTCTTTGTTGTAGCATGTGGTATTTTTCATTGCAGCATATGGACTCTCTGGTTGCAGCCCGCAGTCTTAGCTTCTCCATAGCACATGGGGTCTTAGTTTCCTGTCCAGGGATTGAACCTGCATCCCTTGCGTTGCAAGGCTGATTCTTAACCACTGGACCACGAGGGAAGTCCCAGGCTCACATTTTCTTGATCAAATCACACAGCTAGTGAGACACTGACCTGGGATTTGGAACAAGGTCTATCTGACTCCCAAACTATGGCCACCACGATGTCCTTTCTCTGCTGTTGTGTGCCAGGCACTCCAGCATGCAATACTGTATTTCATGCCACAGTGAGCTAGTGCCATAGGCCCCGTGATCCCGAGTTCAGAGGTGGTGAAACCTGGCAGTGAGTAGCTTGTCCGTGGCCACCTGACTAGTCAGGGATGGGGATAAGAATCAGGTTTAGATCTGGCCAAGTCCAGTGCCTGGCTGGTAGCCCCTCATGACTCTGCTCCATTTTCCAGATGAGAAGGTTGGTTTCATGGATTTCTCTTCATGCCACAGTCTCTCTGCATCCCCTTCATTATCATTCTGATCATTCCTCTCTGGACCTCTTTGAGGTTTCATGTGTCTTTATCAGGATGTAATAACGAGAACTGTGCGCAGAGGTCCAGATGTGGATGGCTGTGATTATGAGTAGGGAAGCATGCTGTTTCCTGCCTGTTTTGTGATGATATTTACAGTTTCTTGGACTAAGGCGGGGTGGGGGGGGTGGTTTGCTGCAGAAAGCCGTTAGCTCAGCCTCAGTAAGGACAGCATCCTCAGCCATTTCTAGTCCTAATTTCTGACTTGTAGCTGATCATGTAGGGCCCATCCTCTTTTAATAGTCCGAGTGATTTTCCCTTGCTAGGGATGATCTAATCTGTGGTGGCCCACCCTCTTGCACAGCCCTTTGAGAGCTTCTGCAGTTCGTCTCTTTCAGTTTACCATCTCCCGCTCCATAAGAGTGCGGGCTCATCAGCAGACCTGCAGACTTGGCTGTATCATGCCCCTGCCAGATAATTCATTAAAATGTTAAGTAAGAATGGCCTAGTGATAAGTCCTGGAAGGCTTGCACTGTTTAGAATTCTCCATAGAAAGAAATGTCTGTTTTTCAGATCAGATGGCTTCATTTTGGGGATCAGGATAAGGCATTAAAAAAAATTTTTTTTTTTCTTTTGCCTTGCCTAGTTTCTGCTTTGCACATGCTCTGCCCATATTGTGGGATTTTCCCTCTGCATAGCTCACTTCCCAATCTTGAAAGACACCTGGTTCTCTGAGACAGCCTTTTAAATTTTCTCTTAGCCATGCAATGCTTTTTATTTTCCCAGATATCCTCTCTTTGGTATTTTGTCCTGTTACTCAGCTATCTAATCAATTCCTTGAATAAGTCAAACCCACTGACTACACTGAGCAGTCAGCATCATGGATCTGGGAGCCTTTTGTAGGGTGGTCATAAAAAATAGTAGGTTTAAAGGGACCCTTTGTATGTTTCTTGTAAATTAGGATAAAGAGTCTCTGCAGAGCAAGTGAGCCCGCATCTGCCAGAAGCCTCTGACTCAGTGTTTTGATTCAAACCTTTTTAGGGTGTTCATTTGTGTGGCAGCAGGAAGAACATTTTCCAGGCAAGTGAACATTGTTTATTGTGGGTAACCCTTCCCGATGCTGAAAACATGGGATTCCATGGTTACCCCTCCAGAGAAAGCTCCAATGGTGTTCAGAAACCTGGGAGAGCAGCCTTGGCTCTGAGCGCCTCAGTTAACACACAGTGCTGGAGCCGCAGTTCTGTCTTCCAGGGTTCATTGCACTTAGCCAATGTGGTTCTATTTGTGAAAAGACTTCCTAACTCCTTCTGGTTAAGAATGCTTGTAAAAGGAAATACCCTCTAACATTTCTACATCTGTCTTCCGCTTTTGGCCATTAGCTGGCCTCATACTAAAGTGAAAGAAACTAGACTAAGAAGAGGAAGCACACTCAACTAATTTAAGTCGAACTGTAGCTGAGACATGGTGGGATTAATGGGTGAGGTCAGCAGAAAGTAAATTATTTAGGCATCTTATTGACATTAAGTCATCAACTTTGGATTGTGTGTTGGTTGTGAGTGCAGATGGCTGCGCAGAACCTGGAAATCCTAGCACAGGGGCTTAGCAGATAGATGACTATTTTTTTGAGATGAATCCTGGATGGAGGGGCTGCAGCCTTGATGTTATCAGTCTCTCAGGCTCCTTTCCTTCTGCTCTGCCATCATTGATGTGGTGGTTTATTGTCTTGTGATGGCCTGGTTCCTGCTGTTTTCCTGTGGTTGGGAAAGACAAAAGGTGGACGGGCGAGGTGTCAATGGACTGTGTCAGCAAGTCTCTCCCCTTGTATTTGCTTCACCAGTAATAATGCTGGGGAGACTTCCAAGAATATCTCATGGCCAGAGCTGGGCACCTGTCCTCCCCGACCGATCGCTGGCCAAAGGGAATGAGAAAGCCATGCCTGTCTCAGAGCAATTTGTCCTTTGCGGCTACGGTAGGGGCGTATCTCCTCCCGTAAATACACGTGAGTTCTATTGTTAGGAAAGAAAGGGATTGGAGAGACAATCTATCCAATAGATGGGGCATCTGTTAGATTTGGAATTGACTGTCTACTCAGTGATTTTCATTTTACCTAAGTTTTAGTATTAATCATCAACGGAGTTCCCTTTCATCTATTTTTTCCAATTCTCCTAGTATATGAAAGCTACTAATTCATGGTATTCTTTATATAAAAATTTAAGATCATATGCTTACTGTCTCTCATATTGTAAAATTCATTAGAAATACAATATGAGTGACAATAAGCATCTAGTAGGTGTATGTGTGTGTGTGTGTGTTTATCTTTTAAATAAAGACCAAAGAAAGGAATGGAGAGCACACTTAAAACTGAACTATTTGCCTGCATAGCAGAGGAAATAAATACTTCACCTTTATCCCTAGCTCCTGCCCTGAACATTCAGCTCAAGTCAGAGCTTATCAGAGGCTGTAGCCACAGCACATACCACTGCTGTGAAGAATGTGAATGGGAGAGGGAAGAGATGGTGGCGAAAGATAAAAATAATGAGCCAAACTTAAGCCTAATGATAGCTTATTTTCTCTCATGCTTAATTATATAACGGAGATACTTTTTTTTCTCCTTATGATCAAAATAGCCTACTATTTATCATAGTGCCATTAACGGTTTAATTACTAGTGACTGAGGACGGTGATTTGCAGAGACCTAAAATTATGGCTAATCTCTGAGAAGAAAAAAAAAAAAGCAATTTAGTGCTCAGATAAGATAAATATGTTCTAATGTTGATTTCATGAATAAAGCAAATGTTTAATGTGGTCAGCATCTAATATCTGAGTCATCGCCGTGAAATACGGCATTTAAAATAATGTTACTCAGTATGTTTGTGGCTGGTTATACCTCAGGTCAAATAATGCCCCTTATGTCTGTTCAAATATGGTAAAATCTCCATGTCATGTTAAAGTGTAACATCAACATTAGTCATGTTCTTTAAGAACCAGGTAGTGTATACCGTTAAACTTCACTTTTAGGCTGTAATTAGGGAGGCCATGTAATTTATCATCTGAACTATGACATTTTTTTCAATCTAAGTATTTACAGTCTTGGGCAGATAAACATGACTTTATTACAGGGTGATACAACTTTCAGCAAATTACCTTCATCCTCTCAAACAGTCATAAGTTTTGCCTGCCCAGTTTTCGGAGAAGGCAATAGCAGCCCACTCCAGTACTCTTGCCTGGAAAATCCCATGGACAGAGGAGCCTGGTAGGCTGCAGTCCATGGGGTCGCTAGGAGTCGGACACGACGGAGTGACTTCACGTTCACTTTTCACTTTCATGCATTGGAGAAGGAAATGGCAACCCACTCCAGTGTTCTTGCCTGGAGGATCCCAAGGACAGGGGAGCCTGGTGGGCTGCTGTCTATGGGGTCGCGCAGAGTTGAACACAACTGAAGCGACTTAGCAGCAGCAGTCCAGTTTTCAGATTGGATGGCAGTTAGTGTGACAGCGGGATTACATTTCAGGTCCCTCTCTATAGTTCCTGACTTCTTTTTGACTTATCTGCCCATGCGGGATCTTCTCACAGAATAATCCTGCCTCTCCTGAGAGGAGAAAGAGTGATTCCTCTCACTAGTGAATTGGAAAGAGGAAATGAGGATTGCTCAGCTAAGCCTTTCTGGACTTTTTCCCATTTGTCTGCCTGCCACCACACGGGGGCATTCTGCAGTGATCTCCACAGGTGACAGGCTGTCCGGGTGGGTCCTACATTTGGGGGAGGGGAGGAGGTTGGGGAGGCCTATGGGTTCTCATAAATTGGATATTCAACCTTTGATTTGAGCATAATTAATTAGTAACCAGAATCCCACTGTGGCCACAATTGATGCCCCCTCCTCTAATCCAGCATGTCTAGGTAATGATGCTAACAGTAATCTCCATTTGTTTAATTTTGTCCTCTCCTTAACTGGTCACATCTGTCCTGATGACTCCTAACTTTAAATCCAGAGGTAGGCAACTGTGTTTCTGTTTGACCATAAGGCTTACCTGTTAGGGTCTGTGACTTACAGTAACAATAAATTAGGACAATTGTATGAGTGAAATGGAGCATTTTTTTTTTTTAAGATGTGAGTTAAAGTTTGTGTGTGTGGTATGACATAGCTACACCGAAAATTGGATATACCTATTTTATATACACCTGCTATACTTATTCCCTCAAACTTGTGTGTTAGTTCTCAGTATTCAAGTTATTTTGAGAAAGGCCATGCTTAGCACAGAACCAGATTTATTTATTGAGAAATTTTAGCATGGTTTGAAGAAATCAAGTGGTAAAGGGGTGTGCTGAGTATGCATGCAATGCTTTGTTGTTGTTGTTTAGTTGCTAAGTTGTGTCCAGCTCTTTACAGCTCTGTGGACTGTAGCCCACCAGGCTCCTTTGTCCATGGGATTTCCCACTGGATTAGGAAAATCTGGAGAAGGAAGTGGCTACCCACTCCAATATTCTTACCTTACCACTGAGCCACCTGGGAAGCCTATGCAATGCTTCTTTTTAAAATAAAAAAAATTATTTTAAAATTAATTTTTGTTGACGTATAGTCGCTTTACAATGTTGTGTTAGTCTCTACAGTACAGCAAAATGAATCAGCTGTATGTATACATATATGCCCTCTTTTTTGGATTTCCTTCCCATTTAGGCTCCCACAGGCACTGAGCAGAGTTTTCTGTGTTATACAGTAGATTCTCAGGAGTTCGCTCTTTTAGACGTGGTACCAGTGTTTCTTAATTATGCTGAAGAAGCTGGACAAATAGGACCCACAGTCAGTGTGGGTGTGACACGCAAGATCCTTGATGGTAACTGTGCCCTTGCCTATCCAACGGGCAGCCTTTTTCTTACCCTGCCTCATCCCCTTTGTTGTTCTGAGCTGGATATCAGTTTATTTGATTTGCCTTGTTCTGAGTATCATTCCACATTGGAGTATTTATTTCAGAAAACAGACTTGTGCAGTTAATTCTTCTGTTCAAAAAGGGAGCATTAAAGTTGTTTTTTTTCTCTTATGTAAAATGTCCTCTCTTTTAGATCCGTTATAAAGAAGAGTATAAAAAGTCTAAAGGCAAGTGTACGTTTGTGACTGACACGCCTGTGCTAAACCATGTAAAACACATTGGTGCTTTTATTTCTGAGGTACGGTATCAAGACTTTTTAAATGGCTTGGATTATTTTCTATTTATATAGATAAAAGTTTCTGTATTAAAATTAGAGAATAATGTTGCTGATAATACCACTGAATGTTGATATTAATAATATCTGTATATGTAATTCTATGCATTATGTCAATTATGTAAACTGGTAGCTTATTATCCATTGTTGATATGTTTTGTGATATATATCTATATTGACTCTAACCTTTTTTTTTTACATCAGATTAAACGGAGATATTTTTATTCAATAGAAAGTATTGGCAAAATAGTCTCAGAAGTTCCATTATTTTATTTCTTAACAGACTTATTAGATGTAAATGATCCAATCTCATTTTAAAAATAAGTCAGACTTATCAGCAGATTCCATAAAACGTGGTATCTTTGGTAAGTAACTTCAGATCAATTTGAACTATTTTTGGTTAGGATCAGTTCAACAGAGATACCTGCTATGAAACCATAGAGTAAGAAATGCACTACGTTCGTTTTCCAGCTGAAAAATCATGTAATCTTTTTCTGAGCGAATGTAGAACTGCAGCATATGTTGTCTTATAAAGCACAATGTTAACAGTGATTTCTGTGATGAGGCAATGCCAGTGTCTGTGAATGGATCATTTTGAAGAGATAAACTCGAAAAGAAGATGATTAGATAGTGTTGTAGATGACTGACCTCTAGTGTTTTCGTAAGTTATTGGAAAAAGATCAACATGATATTCTTGGGATTATTTCTGCCAACATGAAAGCATTTTGAAGAAAACTGGTAAATTTTAAGTATGAAAATCTGAAGAGTTATGGGAACACAAGGCTTACACAAGCTATATGCTCAATGAATCAACACTCAAATCTGGCTCCAAGTAGGAGTAATATCAGGGACTTGTGGATAGAATGGGGAAAGCCACAGTTTTGTTTACTTATGTAAGCTATTAAATATTATTTCTCCTTCACAGAGAAATGCTTGGTGTTCTTAATTATTAATTGAGTCTTTTTCCTGAAGGAGTTAACTACAGAGGAAAAATAAAAAAAGGAAGAGGGCAATCTGCTACATTCCTTTGAACCTAATCTTCCCAAGAGGAAATAGTGAATGAGTCTCTCTCTTTATGAGTAATGACTGAGATCATTTAGAGGCAGTGCAGATTGTATGTGGGAAAGTGCAAAAACAGCAAAAAAGCTCCGCCACCTCAGCACCCTGCCATTGTGGTGGAAGAAGTTAAGAAGACTTGAGTAAAGGAAGGCTGTCCTTTGTGTTCAGGTTCTAATGACTTGTGTTTTCTGGAACAGCTCAAATATCTCATTCTCATATATTTTTTGATGATCAAATATATGAAATTGTTGATACACAAGTAGAATTACTGTTAGAAATGTGCATGGGTTTAAGTAGAAAAATAGCCATTATTTAATTAGATTGATTTAATTAAAATTTTCATTTGAGGTATAATTGACATGGAATATTAGTTTCAGGACTCCATATTTGTATGCACTGTGAAAGGACCACCACAATAAGTCTGTCATCGTATGGAGTCACACATCTTACTTCTTTTTTTCCCCTTATGATGATTACTTTTTGAGATTTTCTCTCTTGGTGACTTTCAAATATGTGATACAGTTTTATTAACTACAGCCACCATGCTAGATTTTATGTCCCCATGTATTGATTTTATGACTGGAAGCTTGTGCCTTCTGACCGCTTTGCACCCATTTCTCCCATCCCTCAACCCCTCTCTTCCAGTTTTTATTTTCTTGCATGTTTGATTTAAAGGTTTTGCCATGATAAATTGGATTTATTTCTTCAAATATGACCATCAGGTTCAGTATCTGAGATTAAAGTTGACTTTACATATTTAAAAATATTTTATTGGACGATAGTTGCTTTACAGTATTGTGTTATTTTCTGCCATACAACAAAATGAATCAGCTATTTGTATACATATATCCCCTTTTTTGGATTTCCTTCCCATTTAGGTCATCACAGAGCCTGAAGTAGAGTTCCTGAGCTATACAGTAGGTTCTCAGTAGTTACCTAGTTTATATATAGCAGTGTATATATGTCAATCCCAGCTAATTTGTTTCCTAAGAAAGTAATTTTCTTTATTCTCTTTCAATATTCACAGTAAAAGAAAAACTAAGACATATTTATTTTCTTTTCTTTCTCCCCCCTAGGCAAAATACAAAGGTACCATTAAGGCGGACCTTTCCAATTCTCTTTATAAGCAGATGCCAGCCACAATTGACAGTGTCTTTGCCAGAGAAGTTTCACAACTACAGAGTGAGGTATGGTTCTCCTAAATTATTATATAATTACGTAAATCAAATATATAACTAATACACATTGTTTAGCATTTTATAAAGAGTTGTTTATCTTAGATATTAAATATGGAATGAAACATTGGAAGCAACTGATTCATGTTCTGTCAGCAGTCACTGATAGTGACGGTCACTGATAGTCACAGACAGTGACAAGGACCTGCCAGTGTGTTGGTTACATGATACAGTCTTTCCTAGTCCCAGTCACCACTACCAACAGAGCAAATATGAATCTTACTTAGATTATAATCTTATAGCAAATATTAAACTAGTCTTTGATTTAACTTGTGGAGAACATACCCATAGCTTATTAAAAGTCACATAAAGAATTAATGGTTAAAGTCAGGATCCACAGATCTGTGCTCCCTCAATTAGACAAGTGGTTCCTGACTTTTTTTTTCTCATGGATGGTATTTTCACTTAGACTATATCAGGCTCCCAAAAAAGCCTCCACCAGGTGGAAGTGGCTATTTTAATGATTGCAAGTTGCAGACAGACTTAAGAACTATCATTATGTAAACTCATTTTGAATCCATGAGAGTTTAGGAGTAATTTTCTTTTAGAGTACATTAACACAGAAGGAATCCTTAATGCATTTAAATCTATTGTGTTCCTTAAAACAGAATTTAAAAATAGAATATTTCGCCTCTTTCTCACTCATATTATTGCTATGTTTTCTCCATAGTACACTCCGATTTTTTATTTTTTGGTTACTTTATTTGTCCATAAGACAGCAGGAACCTCATCTGTCTTGTTCCCTGCTCCATCTCTTTGCTTAGGAGTCTAGGGACTCCTAGAACACAAGAGGTGTTCAATAAATACTTGTAAAATGGATTTTTGTTCAGTTGATTGTTTTTTTAAAAAGAAATGTTCCCTTTTACATAGTTTATATTTTTCATGCTACATTTTTGGTTAATAATAATAAATACATAAAAATGCTCACTATGTGTCAGGTACTGTTCTGTTTATTTCACATATATTTATATCACTTAATGCTCACAACTCCATGAGATAGCCTCATTTTGGAGATGTGGAAACTGAAGCAGAGAGGTTAGGTGACTTGCCCAAGTCATACAGCTAACAAATAGCAGAGCCAGCGTATGAACATGGGTGAATTCGCTCTAGAGTCTGGGTTCTCAGCTATATCCATTACCACCTCTTTCTTACTATTTCTACCCCTCTTTTTTTTTTAATTAAACAAGTTCACTTCTTTCTCCAGAATCCTTTTATTTTCAAGTAGAGGATATGTAGATAATTTTAAAATAGTCTGAAAATAGATTATTCTTGAACAACACCAAGTATAGTTATTCTTTGCAGAATATCTTTAAGTACTTCATTATCACAGACTTAAATGTCCACTGTGTACCCAGCTTGGCAGTAAGCTAATCTCAGCTGTGCAACATGAGGCTAAAAATATATGTCAGGGCTCTGCATGGCTGACCATGACTAATATGCCCATCCTTTTTTTTCCCACCCAACATCTGGTAACCCAGCCACTTGCTAGTCATACAGAGTACTTTATAAAGCAAATAATTATAACAGTTGATATTTGACAAGATCTTTGAGAGAATAATAATAAGCAACAGTTATACAATAAAGAAAAGAAAAATCTTCTCTTGGTTTTATACTTACTTGGGAAGGTAACATTTTCAGATATTTACATTCTTAATTGGTTTGGAAGTGCACAACTTTTCTCAGATTTTTATGGGATAAGCATGTCTATAGTACCCAACTATGTGTATGTAGAACTGAACATAAAAAGTAATCCATATTGGACATTTTGGAATCTGTTCCTATTTTTTCCCAGAATAGATTGTCACCTAATTGGTGACAGGTATTATTCCAGAGGAGAATATGCACTCTAAGAAAGAAATATATGTGCTCTCAAGAAGCATCACTGCCCAGGGTCATAATTAGTCTTTGAACTCGTTAGAAAGGAAATACCTGGATTCTGAAGAAGGTGTCTACTTCAAAGATTTATGTAATTGTAATAACATTTCTTTAAATACACATACATCTATTTTATTATTGTTAAAATTGGAATTCTCAGAGCTTACCTGATAATGACAGGCAAGAAAGTAGAACAATTTAATAGTATTTGTGATAATTAAAGAACTCACCTTTTACTGTGTCCAAATAGTATCAGATTTGGCAACCTGAATTAGAATATGAGGCAAATTCTAAAATGTAAGCATGTTCCAGTTTCTCGTGAAAAGTAGCCTAAACTTTTGATATTGGGACAAATTATTATCTTCAAATCAATTTGCTGCTGCTGCTGCTGCTAAGTCGCTTCAGTTGTATCCAACTCTGTGCGACTCCAGAGACGGCAGCCCACCAGGCTCCCCCATCCGTGGGATTCTCCAAGCAAGAACAGTGGAGTGGGTTGCCATTTCCTTCTCCAATGCATGAAAGTGAAAAGTGAAAGTGAAGTTGCTCAGTTGTGGCCGACTCCTAGCGACCCCATGGACTGCAGCCTACCTGGCTCCTCTGTCCATGGGATTTTCCAGGCGAGAGTCCTGGAGTGGGGTGCCATTGCCTTGCAAACGTTCTCAAATGCTTATATTCAGATTGAAGTGACAAGGTTAATGCTCCTTATAGAAAATGACATATACATAGAAATCCCTAAAAAAAAAGAGAGACAGATGTGGAGATTTTAGGAGGACATATTGTTAGATAACTCTCACTAAAAATTTTACAAAGATCACAAAGAAAGGTTCTGGAAATGGATGGACTGTGCCATGAAGTGGTGAGACCCTTCTCACAGGGGCTGTCTCACGCTGAGGCTAAATAATCCCTTATCATAGAAGTGATACAGGCTGCTCAGGCATCTGAACGGCAAAGATTTATGAGAGCTTATGTTTGTATCTTCAGTGGCCATGAGGTCCTGTTTCTGGAGCTTCAGGGTTGCCTGTGTTATGGGATTGGCTTCCCTGATAGCTCAGTTGGAAAAGAACCCAGTTAGATTCCTGCGTCAGGAAGATCCGCTGGAGAAGGGATAGGCTACCCACTCCAGTATTCTTGGGCTTCCCTTGTGGCTCAGCTGGTAAGAATCCGCCTTCAATGGGCGAGACCTGGGTTTGATCCCTGGGTTGGGAGGATCCCCTGGAGAAGGGAAAGGTGACCCACTCCAGTATTCTGGCCTGGAGAATTCCATGGACTATATAGTCGCAAAAAACTGTACATGACTGAGCCACTTTCACTTCAGTACCTGTATAGTAGTTATGAAATATACTGCAAATCAGAAATATAATACATCATTTATATGTAGAGATGAGATATAAACATATAAGATGAAATATATAAGATAAATGTATATATTCCTTGTGTAAACATATTTACATATAGTTTATATAAGACTATTGTAAATATCTTCCCCTAGTTAGGTGTCTAGGGCCATAGCAACCTTAACTCACAAGGTATGAAGAACACAGTGTTAACCTGGGGAAATGCTACACAATAATGACACATCCTAAGAAATCAAATTTATTAGAAAATTGATTAGCTCAACATACGTTTCCATTAGCTATTTTAAGGATGAAAATTAATATGATAAATTAAAGTTCAGCTGCTTCCAATTTGATGTAATCTTAATTCTAAAGTGGTGCTTAGTAGCAGCTGTAAATGAAATGACTATTTTAATGCAGCAAGTAGAAAATTACATAGCCTTTTAAAGAAAGAGTGCTCTTTAAAATTGTGCTTGATGACTCACTCCTTCTATGATAACCCACAAAACGGTCAGCTGCATTGGTTATGTTTATAATGTCACAAATACCACAGTTAAAAACACAGAATCAGCCCGGTATCCAGCAGGAAGGAGACAGGCATATGCTAGTTCTTTTTACTTATAGCAGATCTCATAAAAGTTGTTCCTTGGCTTAAGAGACTTGGCCACCCATTAAACTCCTCCCCCCACCAAGTTATAGAATGTAATGGAACTGAGATGATGTGCTTTCTCAGCCTGAATGGAGGTTCTTAATGGGTTTCTGTTTAACATAATTAATTGGTGAAAATTTTAAAGATATGTTCATCAAAATTAGATTTCCTGATGGATTAAATCAGTGAACAGACTCTAGCAAGATGAATTATCCCTGGAATAACATGAGGTGCTATATGGGAGGCTTAATAATCAGATATAGGAACAGAGCTAAGCAGGAGTGAACAAGACTTAGGGGAATTCATTTACAGAAACCTCAACATAGTAATCAAAAGGAAATTGGCATGATCTAAATGGCACCCCACTCCAGTACTCTTGCCTGGAAGATCCCATGGATGGAGGAGCCTGGTGGGCTACAGTCCATGGGGTGGGTAAGGGTCAGACAGGACTGAGCGACTTCACTTGCACTTTTCACTTTCATGTTGGAGAAGGAAATGGCAACCTACTCCAGTGTTCTTGCCTGGAGAATCCCAGGGATGGAGGAGCCTGGTGGGCTGCCATCTGTGGGGTCGCACAGAATCAGACACGACTGAAGCGACTTAGCAGCAGCAGCAGCATGGATGTATTAACAGCATATAGCACATTAGAGATGATAACCTAGATTAAATTGAAGAATTCTAATTAGGACCAGTCAGGCCATATCTGGTATATTGTGGACACCTTAACAAAGAGGTGGAAGAGTTGGAATTTGTACTTTTGAGAGTGTGTAGAGTATACAGTGGAGAAGGCAATGGCACCTCACTCCAGTACTCTTGCCTGGAAAATCCCATGGACGGAGGAGCTGGGTAGGCTGCAGTCCATGGGGTCGCTAAGAGTCAGACACGACTAAGTGACTTCCCTTTCACTTTTCACTTTCATGCTTTGGAGAAGGAAATGGCAACCCACTCCAGTGTTCTTGCCTGGAGAATCCCAGGGATGGGGGAGCCTGGTGGGCTGCCGTTTCTGCACAGAGTCGAACACGACTGAAGTGACTTAGCAGCAGCAGCAGAGTATACAGGGGTTTGGTGCCTTAATCTGCACAGATAGTCTGGGAGTGGAAATCACTGAGAGCTGGGTTCCCACATTTAGAGTTCTGTCCTGTGAATTAGAATCCTCCTGTATGGCCAAATGGTTGCATTGCTGGGGAGGTAGATTTGAGTTTCATTAAAGGAGGAACTTTGTGTCAGAACCTTCAAACTTTAGAAACTGTGATGCCCAGGTTGAGTTCTCTTTCACTGGAAGTTTAAAAAACAAAACAAAACCTGGGTGGGGAAGTCAGAAAAGAGATTTGAACTTGGATAGTTGTACTAAGCACTAAGCACACACATTTTGTATCAAGTAATTCCAATTCCATTTAACATCTTATCATTAAACTTTTAACATATATTTAAATTTATAAGTAATTCATTAATTTATTGTTTTATTCTCATTCATTTATTCACTTATTTATTAATTTATTCACTCACTGAGCAAATGTTTATTGCAGTTTATGTCAAGCACTATTCTGGGTTATAAGGATTTAGTGAATTAGTTGCATTCTAGTAAGAGAAGACAGAAAATAAGTAATTTTATAAAAAAGGAAAGCTTGTAATTTAAACTTATAAAGGAAATAAACAGAATAATATAGGAATGGACTACCTGGAAGGGGATAATTTGCTGTCTTAGGGATCTTCTTTAATTTTTAACTCTGTTTTTGAGTTTGGTTATTTCTACTTCTGAAGTATTTCTGATTAGTCTCACATCTTCTCTCCAACCAGGTGTTGGACAGATTTAACGTGGTAGTGATGGGTGGCATTGTGAAGGTGCTTATTTTGCTAACAGAGAACAAGGCTTGACATATATGAGACTTGCATTATATTTTCTCCTAAAGGTTAGGGCTTTTAATAAGGTTTATTTAATATTATAGTTGTGCTTCCATAAAATTATAACAGTCAATTAAAAAATGACCAATTCACTTTTAAATATCCAATTGTTTCCCCAGTTTTGTCATTTACTTTCCCAGGATTTAAACCTTGAACATATATTAACTTAAAACCTCTTGGTTGTGGAAAGATTTCCCAAAACTGTAGATGAGATTTAAGCTAGAGGAACAGAAGTAGGGATTTTAGCGTGTGGACAAAAACTTTTGAAATAAGTGACACAGAGTTGGAATTAGTCTAAACAGAAGCACAAAGATTAAAGTATTGTGTATATTATTTCGTTATAAAGGCTTAGGCAGATTTGACCAAATACTACGTAAAATCCTAGCAAAACACTGAAATTTAACAGGTAGGAAATTTCATACACCTCCAAATGAAACTAACAGTTATTTGTTTGTTTCTTTAGATTGCCTACAGGCAGAAGCATGATGCTGCCAAAGGAGTCTCGGATTATGCCCACATGAAGGAGCCGCCTGAGATCCAACATGCCATGGAGGTCACTAAGCACCAGAGTAATGTAAGCAGGCTATTCCTCATGATTTTCTGGAAAACTGTAGTTAACTCGCGTCAGGGCTACTGGATAAGTTGTTGAAGTTTAAATGTTACAACACTCCTGTTCAAAAAGGACTTTAAATCTTTTTTTTATCTTTATCTCTCCATGTCCATTCAGAAGCACATCTGAATTATTCTCTCAATGGTTATTAGAACCTTGTAGAATGCCTTTAAAATGTGTTCTTGCAGACCTGGAAATCGGGTTTCCAACAGCCTTTCCTATAGCTCCCTTGTCATGATGGCAGTGCTCCTGTGGTTTCCAGTCTAGAACTGCAGAAGAACTGGGATGCCAGGGAGACTAAACCCCACTACGATTTCTTTTGGAATGTGTGTGGGGGCAGACGGTCACAAGACCCAAGAGGAGCAGGAAGACAATAGATGCCTGATGGCCAGCTTAGAAGCAGAAGCCCAGAGAGAGGAAACAAGCCTGTAGCAAGCACATTTCTTCTTTGGCTATAAGGTAGCTAGTACATCAACACTTTCATGGGTTTAATTAGCTATCACTACTGTCTTGGGGGCCTAGGAGAATATTTTTTCCTGAAATTACAGTGGAAGCTTATTTGTCTCCTTAATCCACTCCAGTACTAAGTAAATCCTGGAAAATCCTATGGACAGAGGAGCCTGGTAGGCTACAGTCCATGGGGTCGCAGAGAGTCAGACACGACTGAGTGACTTCACTTTTCACTTTCACTTATCATGAATTCTTTGCTTTCTAGAAGGAATGTAGGAACTGTTTGTCAGGTTCTCTATGGGTTAAAATCAGTTAAGAAAGTGTTTGCCTTTATTGGGTCAGGAAGCTCCCTGTTCTTTGCAAAGAACCTGAAGCATCTTTGTCATCTCACACAGGCTCTGCCCCATCACTTAGTTCTTTTACTGAATTGTGCCTCCAGAGCCCCTGCTGTGCAGCATCTCTTTGTAGGATAGCAACAGTCATCTGATATTAAATTGCAGGTCAATGCTTAAGTAAGAACTGAGTGAGGTTTTACATTTTAATTCAAATGTATAAACATATGCCAGTACCAAAAGTGCTTTTCTAAGATGGTTTAAGATTGATAAGAGATGAAGAAGCTACATGTCTGTAATTACCAGCAAGGCCATTTTATCAGGAGGCTTTATAAGAACTTCTGCTTACACAATGACTATCACAGCCGTAATAACAACCACTTAGTGAGCACTGCCGTGCATGAGGAACTGTGCCAAGTCTTTGATCATTTCCAGTTCTCACAGAATCCATGTACGGATTCCCATTTTGTAGATGAAGAAAATGAGACTGAAGAATCAAACTCCCCAGTCCAGTCTTTCTGTTACAATCTGCTGAGTCCCTCTTAAAGGTCACTCTCTCGTTATCGTGTCAAGATTTTAAATGAAATTTTTAAAATATAGGTCAAAATAGGTTATCATTAGATTTCAGATCAATGGATCCAGTGCTCTTGTGGGAGAGAAAAGCTGAGACCCTGAGCCTCCACTGTTTTGAGCTGAAGAAACTTTGAATTTCTGTAAATGGTGTGGGTTAGAGGGTGGTCATGGTGGTCTGGGGAGGTGGCTGCCATTTTATAGACCCTCAGGAGACACTATCTAACTCTATAATTCAATGAAATTCAAATACAGAAGTTCCTTATCATGGAGCTGAGGTTATTATTTTAACTCTGCCTTTTCTTTTAAAAGGTCTTTGATTGAGGGATTGAGGGAATAGAGTAGAAAGCCCCTTTCTCCTCCATTCAATACTGTGTACTTATGGGAGAAGGATGTGTTTACTTACACTCCTCTGCCTGCTCGGCTCAACCTTTACATGCAAAGTTTGTACATATAATAGGATTTAGAAAGTGTTTAAGACTGTTTACTCAGATTTAAAGTGAGAATGATATTTGTATTCTACCTGTGAAGTAGTTGATATTCCCCTAGAGTCAAATCACTTAGAATAATACATTTGTTGTCCCTGTGATATGAAATTTAACTGTGGGTCTTGAAAAACACAGGAAAGCAAGAATGTCTCTTGGTTCAGTAGGTGAGGTCACAGCATCTCCATGAAATACAAAACTATGTCTCCCATAAGACTTCAGTAAAATGAAATTCATTTGTAGAGAGTTTAACTAACAGAATTACCTTTTCATAATGTGAAATGTCTCTTTGCACTATATTAATGACTTACTAATTTAAAACAAAATGTGTTGTCACATGTGTATCTGATTTCCCTAGAAACAATACATGTCAGCATCTTGGCTTTTCATGTTTCCACCAAAATCAAGTCAACTTTCTGATGTCTGTTAGAGAACCAAGAAACTGGGACAATTACAGTTCAAAGCTTTTAATTTCTACCTCCTTTCTGGTCAGATTTTTTATTAGAACCTTGATCAATGGGCCAGATGGAATCATTTTTTTTTCAGAAGCTGACTGTCCTTTATGCCTTTGGAGATGTGAATAAGCAGGCTGGGAAGAGATTCTTTGTGACTAGCCGACCAAATTTCCACCTCGGAATAACTGAGAGTTCCAAGGTGAAGAGTATTCTGGGGGCAGTGGTCTTTTCTTTCTCCCCCAAGTTCAATGATCATGAAACAGGAAAAAATAATTCCTCATAATATCCTCCACTGTCACATAGGTCAGAAAAGGAGTTGGGAGTTGGGCCAGGGATAAAAGGCTTCTTTTGCCACATGTTGCCTGGATAACCTTGGACAAGTTACACGTATCTCCAAATCTGTTTTTTTTTTTTTTTCTATGTAAAATTGGGGTAATGAAGTCTACCTCAGAGAGCTCTTGCAAGTGATAAATTAGATATGATATGTAAAGGGCTCTGTTGAAGAGCCAGTTCAGAAAATACTAGTTCTGTTTGGTCCTCCTTCAGTTTTAAAGAGTGATTTAAGAGTTTAGGGTGATATCATTGTTAATTCAAAACAATGAAACAAGGTTAGATTTCTAAGAAGGCCAAATCAATATGAAATTTATGTTAAGAAGCATTTAGGTCAGAAGGGCATAATCACAAGGTTCCTGAACCCATCTAACCACCTATCTTATTGATACTGTTATCAAAAAATGATTAAAAACAGCTCATCTGACTTATTTTTTTTTATTTTTTGTATCTTCAAGGATGTACCCCTGCCAAATGTTTCTAATGTAATTAAAGAAACTGGAGATATTCTATCCTGTTACTTTCCCCTAAAGATGGGTTTGAAATGAAAACCTCAGTAACATTATTAGTTTTCATCAATCTTATCAGAGGCATGAAAAGCAGTACTTCTAAAGTTAAGTTAAACAAATTTTAGCTGCCATTTTAAGTTTAATAAATAATGTGATTTGTGTAGATATGTGATGAAATTAGAGTGGTAAGCTTTCCCAAAATACCATATTGGTAGTCAATTCAATGTGTATAAGAAAGAGGTATTCATCAGGGGAAACCAAAGACATAATGCTCTTTTCAGGAATGATATATGTACTTTCTTAACATTAATAAAAACTTATCAGTAGACAAAATTTCTATTCCATCAGAAAGTGAAAAATCTTAAGGATAAATAAATCACTAAAAAAATATTGGAAAAATATTTATTATCCTGTAATTCCCTGATGTGACTTACAGAAACAATGCTTTTAGAATTTAGTATTAAAATAGGTATATTAGGTTTTGTTCATTTCTAAGTACAAAAAAGATCTTCATGACCCAGATAATCACGATGGTGTGATCACTCACCTAGAGCCAGACATCCTAGAATGTAAAGTCAAGTGGGCCTTAGGAAGCATCACTATGAACAAACTAGTGGAGGTGATGGAATTCCAGTTGAGCTATTTCAAATCCTGAAAGATGATGCTGTGAAAGTGCTGCACTCAATATGCCAGCAAATTTAGAAAACTCAGCAGTGGCCACAGGACTGGAAAAGGTCAGTTTTCATTCCAATCCCAAAGAAAGGCAATGCCAAAGAATGCTCAAACTACCACACAATTGCACTCATCTCACATGCTAGTAAAGTAATGCTCAAAATTCTCCAAGCCAGGCTTCAGCAATATATGAACCACGAACTTCCTGATATTCTAGCTGGTTTTAGAAAAGGCAGAGGAACCAGAGATCAAATTGCCAACATCCGCTGGATCATCGAAAAAGCAAGAGAGTTCCAGAAAAAAACATCTATTTCTGCTTTATTGAGTATGCCAAAGCCTTTGACTGTGTGGATCACAAGAAACTGTGGAAAATTCTGAAAGAGATGGGAATACCAGAACACCTGACCTGCCTCCTGAGAAATCTGTATGCAGGTCAGGAAACAACAGTTAGAACTGGACATGGAACAACAGACTGGTTCCAAATAGGAAAAGGAGCACGTCAAGGCTGTATATTGTCACCCTGCTTATTTAACTTCTATGCAGAGTACATCATGAGAAATGCTGACTGGAAGAAACACAAGCTGGAATCAAGATTGCCGGGAGAAATATCAATCACCTCAGATATGCAGATGACACCATCCTTATGGCAGAAAGTGAAGAGGAGCTAAAGAGCCTCTTGATGAAAGTGAAAGAGGAGAGTCAAAAAGTTGGCTTAACGCTCAACATTCAGAAGACAAAGATCATGGCATCTGGTCCCTTCACTTCATGGGAAATAGATGGGGAAACAGTGGAAACAGGGTCAGATTTTATTTGGGGGGGCTCCAAAATCACTGCAGATGGTGATTGCAGTCATGAAATTAAAAGACACTTACTCCTTGGAAGGAAAGTTATGACCAACCTAGACAGCATATTCAAAAGCAGAGACATTACTATGCCAACAAAGGTCCATCTGGTCAAGGCTGTGGTTTTTCCAGTAGTCACTTATGGATGTGAGAGTTGGACTGTGAAGAAAGCTGAGCGCTGAAGAATCGATGCTTTTGAACTGTGGTGTTAGAGAAGACTCTTGAGAGTCCCTTGGACTGAAGGAGATCCAACCAGTCCATCCTAAAGGAGATCAGTCCTGGGTGTTCATTGGAGGGACTGATGTTGAAGCTGAAACTCCAATACTTTGGCCACCTGATGGGGAGAGCTGACTCATTTGAAAAGACCCTGATGCTGGGAAAGATAGAGGGCAGGAGGAGAAGGCAATGACAGAGGATGAGATGGCTGGATGACATCACCAACTCGATGGACATGGGTTTGGGCAGACTCTGGGAGTTGATGATGGACAGGGAGGCCTGGTGTGCTACGGTTCATGGTGTTGCAAAGAGTCAGACACGACTGAGTGACTGAACTGAACTGAAGGCAGAATAGTTAATAATATCTATTCTGCTTTCTTCATAAGATTGTGGTGATGATAAAGTTAATCACAAATATGGAAACTTTTATCAACTCTAAAATGCTTTTATCAACAATGATAATACTGCCGATAATGATAAAGCTCCATCATTTAGAAAATTGAAAAAAATGTGTTTTCTGATGAACATCTGATCCTCTGTGTACCTATATTTAGAGATTTATATTTTCTTTTAAAAATAATGCTTAAGACTTAATTATTTAATAGCTTTTTACATGCGACATACCTAAACAGAAATACGCCTTATTGAGATGGAATTTCCAGTCCATGTGCCTACTTAATGACACTTGGAGTGCTTCTCTAATGTGAAAGTTTACTACAAAAGAATTTCTTGAGGATGACTAAACTGGTGTTTTGAGATTATAACTAAATACAGATCATACTATTCACTTCTGTCCTACAAACTATCCTATCCAGCAGTTTCTTCTCACCAAGAATTGTTTTAACTTTCACCAGAGTAGTAAAAGGAATGAATAAGTTTGGGGTCAGTTGAACTTGATTTCTTTTACTCTATCTGCTCACATTGCCCTTGGCTCCACAGGTGTCTGTCTGTGGTTTCCATGCTGCCTGCCATCCCTCAGCTCTCAGTCTTCACATCTCTAAGTAATTGCATTTCACTAAGGACCATCATGGCTTTTTTCTAGTTTGTTAACTCACCTATTGAAGAATCTCAGATCACTGTTGTCAAAACATGAAAAGCTCGCTGCAGAGTCACTGGGAGTCCTTTGCTCAGTGCTCAGTCTGGCTGTACATGGATAATAAAGGCATCCATTTCACTTCATTTTCAATATCTAATTGAAAGTTTCTCTTATTGGCCAAGTCCAACCAAGAATGATACAAAAAGAAGATTTTTCTGGATAACTAGTTCCAGCTTTGGGCGGGAGTGTTGATGGAGCTGAGTTGAGTACAGGCTGGCACAACAATGGTGGGGTGAAGATTTACTAAATTCATGTATTTAAAGTGTACAGAACTACAGTACCTGGCACATACCCTGCGTGAATGTAAGGAACATGCAAAAGACCTGGCCTTACGAAATAGAAGTAGAAAGACTATTAGGGGGGAATAAACTGAGATTAAAGGACAGTAAAATGAGATGTAAATGCAAGCTGAGAGGGAAAGTGAACATGGTAATATAAGAAAGAAATTCCAGGACAGATTTCGATAGAATTAAAAATTTTTAAAATTTAACTATAATTGATTGATCAATATTATATTAGCTTCAGGTGATAGAATTAAAATCTCTATTGGAGGCAATAAAGAATAGATTTGACATTGCAGGAAAACATATGAAATGGAGGCTACATTTAGAGTTTGTAGATTCAGTAACAGAAATCCATCTCACATTAGCTCAAGTGAAAAATGAGAATTTATTGGTTTGCATAAAGCTACCTTCAGGCATAACTGGCTCCTAGCCTCCACAGTGTCACGAGGACCCCCTTCTTTCTCTATCTTTTGGTTCTTCTTCCTTCCCATGACTTCATTTGCAGATCAAATCTGTCTAGCTGGTCTCAAGGCTGATAATTCCAAAACTAAATCATCTTCACTGTGGCCGATCCCAGAAGAAAGGACAGCAGTTGTTTGTCCCCCAGCCTCAGATCCATCAGTGACTCTGACCTTGCTTGTTTATGTGTCTGCCCTCTGTTTAATCATAGTTTCCAAAGGGTTGGGGTATCTGGTTGGATAGCCTGTCACGTGGCCACTCCTGTCACCAGAAAGGAAGGCTGCTTCTGATAGCCTCACCAGATAACATGGAGGGAGGAAGGGAGGGACAGTTTCCAAATACAAAGTACCTGGAAGATTTTTGGGTTTCCCAGTGGTAATGAATTCGCCTGCAATGCAGGAGATGAGGGTTCGATTCCTTGGGCCGGAAGGTCCTCTGGAGAAGGAACTGGTAACCCACTCCAGCATTCTTGCCTGGGGAAATTCCATGGACTGAGGAGACCAGTGGGCTACGGCCCATGCGGTCGCAAAGAGTTGGAGATGACTTAGTGATCAAAACAACAACAAAAGGTGGATTGAAAAAAAAAAAAGAACACATGTCCACTACAAAGGAACAAAGGAGTAATTTAGGAAAATGATACAGATTCATAGAAATGGGCAAAGAAGTGAATTCACTGGGGGAAAAAAAAGGCAAGAGAAAGAGATCAAGCATGTAAAGTAATAATTCTAGGTGCTCCTGAGGAAGAAACCATAGTTGGTCTTTTTGAAAACATTACATACTGCCAAAATATACAGCAGTTTATCTTGAGTACAAACTAAATGTATAAATGTGATATTAATGTCATAATTGTTGTGTTTTAACCTATATAGGACCTATAGAAGATAAGGATGAAACTTCACTGAAAGTTATAATAAGAGATTTAAAGAAATGGAGAAATATACATTTTCCTCCTGGGAACAGACTAAAATATTATTGAGATATAATTTTCCCTAAAATCATTTGGTTGGTTTAGTGCAGTGTTCATTAAAAGTCCATTTGTTTCCTTTGTGGAACTTATTAGAATTAGTCTAATGTTCATTAGTGAGAATAACTAGCTTAAATTAAGAAAAAAATTTGAAATAGAGTAATAAAGGCAACTTGGGTTTAATGAATATAAATCCTTATGAGTCATTCATTTAAGAAATGTGTGAGTGAGGCAGTGAATGTGAAGTCCTTAATATGTACCTGGTACATAATAAACAGGGCTTCCCTGTGGCTCAGTGAGTAAAGAATCTGCCTGCAATGCGGGAGACCTGGGTTCGATCCCCAGGTTGGGAAGATCCCTTGGAGAAGGGAAAGGCTATCCACTCCAGTATTCTGGCCTGGAGAATTCTATGGACTGTGTAGACCATGGGGTCACAAAGAGTCAGACATGACTGAGTGACTTTCACTCACTCACATCATAAACTGCCTAAAATGACTTCTTATTTCTCCTCCTTTTCCCATCTTCTTCCTTCTTCCCTCTTTGCCCCTCCCCTTTCATCGCTCCTCCCTCTGCCATGTTTTTCATTCTCTTTTGTCCTCTGAGGACATGATAGGGAACAAAACATTAAGTAAAACGAGGTAAAATAAATCACAGGCCCTCAGGCCTGCACCTGTCCTGGGTTGATGACTTTTAGGAACCCCTATCTTTCTTCTTATTCAAAGCCGTTTTATATAGAACACCATTTTGCCATGAGAAGACTGCTGGAGAAGAGGAGCGCATCCATTGTTCCAATTCATGAGCATTTAAGGTTTGATTATTCAGAAAACACTGCATTTAGGGTTTAGATTATTCAGAATATATATATATATATATATATATATACACACACACACATGTATATATATACATATATATTATATATAAAATATATGTATATACATATATATTTTATATAAAACTGAATATATATATATTCTGATACACACACACACACACATTCTTCTGCATAACATTTTTATTCTTTCCTGGTTCAGATGGGCTGAAGAAGGGAGAAAATGCATAGTGCAGACATTTGAGAAATGTCAGATGAGTTTCCCTCAGCCCTAAGTCACAGGTGAGGTAGAGGAAGGCGAGTAGTCTGCTCAGGGCACATTGTCTCTGCACCACCCCTGTTCAGACATCCTTGCAGGGAGCACAGAGCAGGAGCCTGTGGCTCTTTGCGCCTCAGCATCAGCCCCTGTTCCCCAAGCCTTGGTATCCTGGGAGATCTGTAGTGACCAGGCCCCTGGGCTTTTCTCCTGTGTGGCTCCACGGTGTCCGCTTGTTTGAATGTGCAGCTCATGTCAATCTTAATATTTGTTTTGAGTCACATATGCCGGCCTCTAATTTGCAATTTACATGGATGGTGGGGCCCCATTCATTGTCCCAGTCCTGCCGCCTCTGTGCTGTTCACTTCACTCCACGCAGTCATTAGGCTGAACAGCATATAATTAGGAAACCCATGTAAAGCATAGATTTCTGAGAGGTTGCAGCTCTTTTCAAAAAGTAAGGGTTTCCATTTTTACACTCATTCTTTTGTAAACAAAAAGACATTCCCCCCTATGGCTTTCATCTGAATGTAGTAACTTAGAAACAGTCTTGTAGGTGGGTAGTAATTTTAGTTTGTTTTCACCTGAGAGTCCGTTTTTGTTTACACAGCTTGTGTTTAACTCTGGGCAGCCTGAGGTTGATTGGCCATCATTTGTAAATGAGTGTGTTGCTTTTTGAAACCAATCAAAATTGGCTTATTTTAAATCCCTGAAGATTTTAAATTTACCCAACCAAATAACTCAGTTTTCAGCTTATATCTTTTGCTACCTGTGTACACAAAACTGACTTAAAATTGCTTGCTAAGCCTATGAAAATAGAAGCAGTGAAGAAAACAGCTGTTCTTGCCAAAATTATGCTAATTATATTTAAGCTCTGTTCACTTGTCAGACAGGTTCATGATTATAAACATAGTTTAGTCAATGGTGAAGCCAATGCAAGATCTTAAATAGAAGTGTATAGACATGCTTCATTGAAATAATATAATGCATTAGGGAGCCTATGGAAGTATTAACACATTATCATTCCTTATACTTGATATTATTTTTTAAAGAAGTAAAAAAGTACATTTTTTTTTAACACTGTAGGGTTATAACAAGATACATTACTATTATCTAGAACACTGATTTTTAGTGGTCAACTGGGGAATTCATTAAAATGCAGATTTTTGGGCCCCATTTAGCAAAATTATATTACAGAGAATTGAGGATGGACCTCAGGAATCTAAATTTTTAATAAGTACTCTAAATGATGCTATTGCAGAAAGTTTGCAGGCAACATTAGAAGTACTTGTTTTGAAGAATTTCCTAGAGGTCCAGTGGTTAAGACTCCATGCTTCCACTGTAGGAGGGTTCAATCCCTGGTCAGGGAGCTAAGATCCAGCAAACTGTGTGATGCAGCCAAAATTTTTTTTTTTTTTTAAAGGATTATGTTTTGGGAAATTTGTGGGAATTCCTTAGGACTCCAAGCTTTCACTTCAAAGGAGCGGGTTCAATCCCTGGTCTGGAGACTAAGATCCCAAGATCCCACAAGCTGCACAGTACAGCCAAAAGAAAAGAGAAAAGAAAAAGAAACACCTATTTTGTATAAATGCAATTAATTGTGCATTCTTTATAAATGTTCAGTTGTACATTTCTGTGTTCTATCTTTTCTGTCTTGAAAAAGTGAAGACAGGTTTTGAAAATGACCATTACTACATGCTTTGCATTATAAATGTAATAAAATCTAATGTAATGGACAAGTTGACCAGCCCACCCACTGGTGAATTTGCCAAATAGAGCTTCATCTTTTCAGTTCATGACTGGTCTCAGGAAATAGAGAAGCAGGTAGACAGTGAGATGTTGCCCATTAGGGGTTATATGAGTTGGCTTCTGGTCTCTCCTCCCATTTGTCAGTCAAGTTATTCTGAATGACAACTGTCACCTGAAGCGTATTTGGCAAAATTTATATATATATTTCTCTTTAAATCTCTGTTCTCTATACTTTGGTTTGATTGTATCTAATGTGCATTCAGAGGACAGCTATTTCTTTTCTTTTTTTTTTTTTGACGGCTATTTCTTAATGTGAATCCTTTTGTTATTGGAGGATCAAGTCATTGCAATGATATTTACTGGAATAAAATTATTAGCACCCATCACTAGGCCTCCCAGATAGGGGCATTTGAAAAGTCCAATCAGGAAAGGAAGAGAAAGGTGTGGTTGGGAGTGTTCAAGGTAGAGATCCAGAGTTTCACACACCCTCACCCCAGGAAATGACTTTCTATATTTGTGTACTGGAGCTTATCCTGTAATCATTGGGACTCAAGACTGTGTGATTGACAAGTTAATGACCTTGACTGAGGATACTCTGTATGTGAATATGCCTATATACATTTATCCATAATGACATGCTTTTAAGGGTAGTGTGTGTAAAATCCTACAAGCTTGGTTTTGTGCCATGGTATTGGAATTATATTTTTTATGTTGTATGAATTCAGTTCATATGCAGTAATGTCAATGAGTCATTGGTATAGTAAAAAGAGAATATAGTTATCCAAATAAATGTTGCACATAATAAAAATTTTTTTAAAGTTATGATCAGTGACTTTCTTAGATGATTATGGTGAGGATAAATTACATTAGGGACATTAAAACTAGCAGCTGTATGACATTACTCATTTCCTTTTTCTTTTTTTCAATCAAAACTGTCTCTTCCATCAGATTTTTTATAGAAAAGATGTACAGGACACCCACATGTATAACGCAGAGCTTGACAGACCAGACATCAAGATGGCGACACAGATCTCCAAGATCATAAGCGATGTAATCTCTCTTTCTTATTTTGAGCAGAATTGATTTCCTATTTTGGTGGAAGACAAAGCATGGCTTTGGTAGTTGGGTGATTAATTTAATTAGTGAAATTTATCAATCTGGATTAATGACGTCTCAATTTTTTATCGGAATTATCTCTTTGTGTAAATTATTTAGATATGTGCATAAATTGATCAAACTTGACTATGGCTTGTGTTGTAATACTTAAAAAAAAATACTGCTCAGGCCTAAGATAACATTCACATGTTTCAGCCTGAGAGTCAAGTTTGTCATTCATCTGATTCCATAATTACCTCTCATCTTGTCCCAGAGAACTTCACTTTGGCCCGTTTTCCATCTTGTTGCTGTTAATTGTGCGGTTCTTGTTAGTCCGCATTTACCCATGCACATTTCTTGTGCACCATGGCTCTTTTTCTCTTCCCTAAGACATCCGTCTTGGCAAATACCATTTTACTTAAACGTATCTTACATTCTGGTTAAAAAATGATGACTTAACTTGAACCAAATGATTAAGTAGCATAGGCTGTACTCATCTTAAAAAAGCAATAATTATTTACTAAATTCAGCTGCATGTTAACCAGATGGGTTTAGATCAGTTACTAAGACTAAACATAAAAGACATATGTATGCAGAATGCGGGGTCTTAATTATCTAGAAATTCCTCCTGGATATAATAAACACAATGATGATGGTGACTAGATTCACAGACTCAAACTTAGTGATTATTTTACTACAAAAAACCATTGTTTTTATAAAATCAGTTTCTCCTTAGCAGTCAGCGTTTTAGGATTTGGTGAGTTGTCAGGAATATTGTTTTATGGGCTGACGGTCTATTAATTTTATTTTGGCTATTGTCAGTGTAATTTTTCACTGGAAAATAAAAATATCTGACATTTTCTTATTCATTTTAGGCTGAATACAAGAAAGGGCAAGGAGTAATGAATAAAGAGCCTGCTGTAATTGGAAGACCAGATTTTGAACATGCTGTGGAAGCTTCTAAACTTTCTAGTCAAGTAAGAACCTAGCGATATTTCACAATGATTTTATTCAGAGATTTTGTTTCTAGCAGCACTGAAAAATATTTTACTTTAGATAATGTCTTCAATGGCAAGAATATACAAAGATAATGTTCCTGTAACCATATCAGATAGGATTACAATAATTGTAAATTTCACTAAGGGATAAAATACGTCGTTTTGAGCATGAAACTAAGTGTTCTTTTCTTCTGGCTCAAATTCTAGCTTTTTCCAATGAGTTCAGCCATTTTGTCACATTTCCTAGAATTTCTGAAACTTAGCAATAGTCATATCAATTAGATTAGCTTAGATGAATAATTAAATTTCTATCTATATGTTCATAAACAGAATTTTTAACTTAGTAAGAAAAATGACAATTTTCTCAATGTTTAAGTCTTTAATCACACATTTGAAACTAAGTAATGACAATAAAGAAAACACTGAAATCATTAAAAGGATCTGAAGAAGTGTACAGACATTTGGCTGAACATGTCAATAGATAAAAATTACAACTTTCCCCAAATTAATACTTAAATATCATGCAATTTCAATTAGAATCCAGTAATTTTTTTGAAGTATGGATAAATGATCTTAGAGTTTGAATGGCAAGGAAATGCCTGAAAATAGCCTTCAAAAGTATTAAAGACCAGTGAAGGGGAACTTACATTGTGAGTTACTGTAACATAGTATAAAACCACTGAAATTAAATCAATATGGAATTGATATATAAGAGATAAAATAATCAGTAGGTTAGACTAGGGAATCCTGAAATAGACTCTAACGTGTATAAGAATTTAATATATGATAAAAGTTTTGACTTAAGTCAGTGGGAAAAAGTTATATTAGTTAATAAATGGTGCTGACATAACTGGCCATCCTTCAGGGTAAAAATAAAATTGGACCTGAATCTTAAACCATCTACAAAATAAATTCCAGATGGATTAAAGATATGAATGTAAACAAAAAAATAATTTTAAAATCTTAAAAGAAAATCCAGGAGACTGTATATACCACATAGGGATATATGTGGTCTATACAGAGGGATAACCTGAGTTATTCTTAAAATTGGAGATCCAGAAGCTCCAAAAGAATAATTAGACAGGCTTGACTATATGAAAATTAACACTTCTTTTAATGGAAAAAGGTAACATTTGTAAAGTCAACAATGACAGCAAACAGTAATTTTTATGCATGTATATAGTGTTTTCAACTTTGAAAATGTCCTTTCTTCAAGTTGCAAATGTCTTAATTGGGTTACATTTCAAAACGGAGAAACGTAAATGAGGAGAACTATAAAATCTAACTGAAGAACATAAAATAGTATCTGGACAATTGAGAAGACCTGCTGTGTTCTTAGCTCTGGAGGGCCTGAGAAGGGCTGTGATTCCGAGCTTTTCTCAGTCCAGACACCGCTTGCTGAAGTGGGTGTTGACACATACCTGGTAGGTAGGTCTTCCAGTATCGCTTTAGATTTTCTGACAGGATTTCAGCCTTTTCTGAGGGCACCAAGGTCTATTGGTGGTATAGAAAAGCTGTGTAGCTTGGCTGGGTAATTAATAAAAGGGCCGTGGAGCTGGACCCCTGAGCTCCTGGTTTTGCTGCTGGCTCATCAAGTGACTTTGGACAGGTGGCTTAATTTCTCCATCTGCAGTTTCCTGACCTGTAAAATGACATGGAGCAGTACTGCTTCTTAGGGTTGTGGTGAGGATTAAATGAACTACTGTGAGCAACTTAAAATACTGCCTGATCCATAGAAACACTGCATCATTTCCCGGGAATAATTTTACCATAGTTATTCAGAAGAATTTCCCACTCTGCTTTTTTTTTTTTTTTAAATGAATTCATGCACAAAATGAAGTGTAGTAAGACTGGCCCTTAGATCTCAGTCTTAAATTTTTTCTTCACAGTCTTATTTGAGAGTCCTTAGAAAAAGTTTTAGGGGCATCCCAGGTGGCTCAGTTCAGTTCAGTCGCTCAGTCGTGTCTGACTCTTTGTGACCCCATGAATTGCAGCACACCAGGCCTCCCTGTCCATCACGAACACCTGGAGTTCACTCAAACTCACATCCATCAAGTCGGTGATGCCATCCAGCCAGCTCATCCTCTGTCGTCACCTTTTCCTCCTGCCCCCAATCCCTCCCAACATCAGAGTCTTTTGCAATGAGTCAACTCTTCGCAGGAGGTGGCCAAAGTACTGGAGTTTCAGCTTTAGCATCATTCCTTCCAAAGAACACCCAGGACTGATCTCCTTTAGGATGGACGGGTTGGATCTCCTTGCAGTCCAAGGGACTCTCAGGAGTCTTCTCCAACACCACAGTTCAAAAGCATCAATTCTTCAGAGCTCAGCTTTCTTCACAGTCCAACTCTCACATCCATACATGACCACTGGAAAAACCATAGCCTTGACTAGACGGACCTTAGTCAGCAAAGTAATGTCTCTGCTTTTGAATATGCTGTCTAGGTTGGTCATAACTTTTCTTCCAAGGAGTGAGCATCTTTTAATTTCATGGCTGCAGTCACCATCTGCAGTGATTTCAGAGCCCCCCAAAATAAAGTCTGACACTGTTTCCACTGTTTCCCCATCTATTTCCCATGAAGTGATGGGACCAGTGATGGGATCTTCATTTTCTGAATGTTGAGCTTTAAGCCAACTTTTTCACTCTCCTCTTTCACTTTCATCAAGAGGCTTTTTAGTTCCTCTTCACTTTCTGCCAAAAGGGTGGTGTCATCTGCATATCTGATGTTACTGATACTTCTCCCGGCAATCTTGATTCCAGCTTGTGCTTCTTCCAGCCCAGCGTTTCTCATGATGTACTCTGCATACAAGTTAAATAAACAGGGTGACAATATACAGCCTTGACATACTCCTTTTCCTATTTGGAACCAGTCTGTTGTTCCATGTCCAGTTCTAACCTTTGCTTCCTGACCTGCATATAGGTTTCTCAGGAGGCAGGTCAGGTGGTCTGGTATTCCCATCTCTTTCAGAATTTTCCACAGTTTCTTGTGATCCACACAGCCAAAGGCTTTGGCATTGTCAATAAAGCAGAAGTAGATGTTTTTCTGGAACTCTCTTGCTTTTTCGATGATCCAGTGGATGTTGGCAATTGAATCTCTGGTTCCTCTGCCTTTTCTAAAACCAGCTTGAACATCTGGAAGTTCACAGTTCATGTAGTGCTGAAACCTGGCTTGGAGAATTTTGAGCATTGCTTTACTAGCATGTGAGATGAGTGCAATTGTGTGGTAGTTTGAGCATTCTTTGGCATTGTCTCTCTTAGGAATTGGAATGAAAACTGACCTTTTCCAGTCCTGTGGCCACTGCTGAGTTTTCTAAATTTGCTGGCATATTGAGTGCAGCACTTTCATAGCATCATCTTTCAGGATTTGAAATAGCTCAACTGGAATTCCATCACCTCCACTAGCTTTGTTCATAGTGATGCTTTCTAAGGCCCACTTAACTTCACATTCCAGGATGTCTGGCTCTAGGTGAGTGATCATACCATCATGATTATCTGGGTCGTGAAGATCTTTTTTGTACAGTTGTTCTGTGTATTCTTGCCACCTCTTCCTAATATCTTCTGCTTCTGTTAGGTCCATACCATTTCTGTCCTTTATAGAGCCCACCTTTGCATGAAATGTTCCCTTGGTATCTCTAATTTTCTTGAAGAAATCTCTAGTCTTTTCCATTCTGTTCTTTTCCTCTATTTCTTTGCATTGATCGCTGAGGAAGCGATCCTTGCTATTCCTTGGAACTCTGCATTCAGATGCTTTCCTTTTCTCCTTTGTTTTTCACCTCTCTTTTCACAGCTATTTGTAAGACCTCCCCAGACAGCCATTTTTCTTTTTGCATTTTTTTTCCATGGGGATGGTCTTGATCCCTGTCTCCTGTACAGTGTCACGAACCTCCGTCCATAGTTCATCAGGCACTCCATCTGTCAGATCTAGTCCCTTAAATCTATTTCTCACTTCCACTGTATAATCATAAGGGATTTGATTTAGGTCATACTTGAATGGTCTAGTGGTTTTTTCTACTTTCTTCAATTTAAGTCTGAATTTGGCAATAAGGAGCTCATGATCTGAGCCACAGTCAGCTCCTGGTCTTGTTTTTGTTGACTGTATAGAGCTTCTCCATCTTTGACTGCAAAGAATATAATCAATCTGATTTTATTGTTGACCATCTGGTGATGTCCATGTGTAGAGTCTTCTCTTGTGTTGTTGAAAGAGGGTGTTTGCTATGACCAGTGCATTTTCTTGACAAAACTCTATTAGTCTTTGCCCTGCTTCATTCTGTATTCCAAGGCCAAATTTGCCTGTTACTCCAGGTGTTTCTTGACTTCCTACTTTTGCATTCCAGTCCCTTATAATGAAAAGGACATCTTTTTTGGGTGTTAGTTCTACAAGGTCTTGTAGGTCTTCATAGAACCATTCAACTTCAGCTTCTTCAGCGTTACTGGTTGGGGAATAGACTTGGATAACCGTGATATTGAATGGTTTGCCTTGGAGACCAACAGAGATCATTCTGTCATTTTTGAGATTGCATCCAAGTAGTGCATTTTGGACTCTTTTGTTGACCATGATGGCTACTCCATTTCTTCTGAGGGATTCCTGGCCACAGTAGTAGATATAATGGTCATCTGAGTTAAATTCACCCATTCCAGTCCATTTTAGTTCGCTGATGCCTAGAATGTAGCCGTTCACTCTTGCCATCTCCTGTTTGACCACTTCCAATTTGCCTTGATTCATGGACCTGAATGCGATATTGCTCTTTATAGCATCGGACCTTGCTTCTATCACCAGTCACATCCACAACTGGTTATTGTTTTTGCTTTGGCTCCATCCCTTCATTCTCTCTGGAGTTATTTCTCCACTGATCTCCAGTAACATATTGGGCACCTACTGACCTGGGGAGTGCCTCTTTCAGTATCCTATCATTTTGCCTTTTCATACTGTTCATAGGGTTCTCAAGGCAAGAATACGGAAGTGGTTTGCCATTCCCTTCTCCGGTGGACCAAATTCTGTCAGACCTCTCCACCATGACCCATCCATCTTGGGTGGCCTCACACGGCATGGCTTAGTTTCATTGAGTTACACAAGGCTGTGGTCCCAGTGTGATCAGATTGACTAGTTTTCTGTGATTATGGTTTCAGTGTGTCTGCCCTCTGATGCCCTCTTGCAACATCTACTGTCTTACTTGGGTTTCTCTTACCTTGGATGTGGGGTATGTCTTCACAGCTGCTCCAGCAAAGTGCAGCTGCTGGTCCTTACCTTGGATGAGGGGTATCTCCTCACTGCCACCCCTCCTGACCTTCGACGTGGAGTAGATCCTCTAGCCCCTCCTGCGCCCGCGCAGCCACCGCTCCTTGGACATGGAGTAGCTCCTCCCGGCCATCGTCCCTGGCCTAAGGCGATGGGTAGCTCCTCCTGGGCGCCGCCCCTGACCTCGGACGGAGGGTAGCTCAGGTGGCTTAGTGGTAAAGAATTTGCCTGCCAATGCAGGAGATTTGGGTTTGATCCCTGGGTTGGGACAGTCCCCTGGAGAAGGAAATGGCAACCCACTCCGGTATTCTTGCCTGGGAAATTCCATGGACAGAGGAGCCTGGTGGGCTAAGGTCCGTGTGGTCACACAGTCAGACACAACTGAACTGACTGAGCATGCTTGCACTTTTTTTTATAGGCAGACTTAAAAAAAAAATCTCAAATTATTTAACAGCTGAATGATCAGATATTTAAGCAGATTTTAATTTGCAAGTTACATTGTATCTGTCATCTTCGTTTTTTAGTGAACTTTTTGCTGATCTCATGGTGTATAAACTCATCAGAAAAGGGAGAAACTGGGCAGATGAATATTCAGAACTTCTGAAATGAACTCAGTATGATCTTTTGTATTTTCAGGTGTGTTGACGAAAAGCAGTGGCAGAAAGTGTAGCTTCTTATTTTCATTGACAACTTTGAAGATCATGTATTCTCTTGCTCCTAAACTAATGACAGATAATGAATACAGGCGCACACAAAGGCAAGCAAATATGCAGAAGGGAAATACTTTAGGAATGTAGTAAGCTGGGAAGCTAGGGGCAGAATGCAGGATGCCAGCGGGAAAGGGCGAGACAGGATTGTAAGAGAGTAGGCGATGATGGACAGTGCCTATGGTGTGGAGAGATAAGACACCCTGATGACAAGACACAAGGAGAAAGCGAGAGGGCACAATTCTCCCATTTATCTGGAAACTGAGCTCTGTGGGACTGAATCCAGAAAAGGGAATGAATGGAAACAAAACTCATTGCTATGTTAACTTGTTCAATAGCTTTGCTTCCGTAGTTGTAAACTTTCCCTTTTTAAAGTCTAGGGGGAACATAAAATAATGGCCAAGTAATGAAAAGAAAATCAGTAAACAATAAAAGTGAAATCTCATCTGCCAAGATAAAGAGATATATTTACAAGTATCTTAAGTATTAGGGCAGTAGTTATTGAAGTTATCATCTTAAAAAAAATTCTTCTGAGTGGTTGTTTTGTTAACATATTCATTTATCATCTTAATTTATGAATTGAAATGTGTTTTTGTGATGAATGAAATACCTTTAGTTTTATAATATCAGAGAAAATTTTATATTTATAATAATCACTATTTGTTCTAAAATTGCATGTGATGTATTTAAAAGAGTGGATTTTAAACCTAAACATTACTTCTTAGATTGCTGTTAAAGCTGAATAATAAGTATTGTCCTTCAATTGTAAAGGGTATTAATTGGCTTGAAGGATCTCCCATTCTGGGCAAGCACACACCCTTCCAACCTCCTTCCCCCAAACTTTTGGTTTAAATGTCACATCCTTAACTTGCTGATTTAAATTATATTGCTCTTCTCCTCTTTATTCTGCTTTTCTTTATAGTTCTTAACACAGTGTGTATTAGTCATATTTGTGTGTATTAAATATCTGCTTCACTACCACTCAACAGGCTCTGTGGGGACAGAGTTTAATGGCATTAATGGCACAGATTAGGCTTTCAAGAAATATGTAGAGACTGATTAAACACATTTCTCTAGATCATTCACATTTGATACAAAGTCAGTAAAATATTATTTTGTCATGAAAATTAGGGCAGGGTATATTTTGTGTAAAATTCAAAGTTGGACACACTGATTTTATGATGATTATTTTTTTCTATGTAAAAATCTGTTTTTACTCTCCTTCTCAGCAGCCTTTAGTTCAGTTTCATCCAAAATTGGAGGCAGTTGCTCCCATGGATGTGTGGCGCTGTGTTGTTGTTTACTTTTCATTTTCACTGGTAATTAAGTGATCCAGGTTCCCATTTCTTTCCTATCGTTTGCTTCTGTGGCTCTGATGAAATGCTTTCATTCAGGGGCTGCTCTCTTTCTGCTCTTCTGGCCCTTTGTGAATCTGAGCCATAGGTGATGCCATGAAGCCCAGTACGCCTTGGTGCTGAAAGCTTTGAACTACTGAGTTGGGAAATCAGACTTTAGCCATTTAAACACAGCCCTGCCTGGATGCAGTTATGTGGGCTGCCGTCTGTGGGGTCGCACAGAGTCGGACACGACTGAAGTGACTTAGCAGCAGCAGGTTAAATTCAGTCATTGCGGTTGAACAATTCTAGTGTTTTCTCCTAGTTTGAACCTCTGAAAGTTCTGCTAAGTCTGTAAAACTTCCTTACTAAAGTTTTAAGTTTCATCCCATTTGCCTACCCTGCAGTTTTCAAAAAGTTGGTAGATCAGGACCATTGGACATGATATTTATAATATGAGTAAAATCAGTCATAGGTGGAACTTTTTGTTTGTTTCCAAAGTGATTGATTTATGTGTAAGGGGTAACATTGTGCCTAAAACCATAGTTCTAGGCAAGAGTACTGGAGTGGGTTGCCATTTCCTTCTCCAGAGGATCTTCCTGACCCAGGGATTGAACCCGGGTCTCCCGCACTGTAGGCAGACGCTTTACTGTCTGAGCCACCAGGGAAGTCATAGCAAAGGCACCCAACACCTATTTCCTCTTGTCTCAAGTGGTCTTGAAACCAGAAGGAAAAATACCATGTTCCATGGTTGAGTCACCCGTTATAATGAAAGGAAAGCATCCTGATCTCTTAGGAGATGCAAGTGTACGTGAACAGGTGGACACTTAGATATGTGAACCGTGGATTGATAGTAAGATAGAATGTTCTGTGTATGTGTAGTGAGTGAGTGGACCAGTCAGAAGGTGAGTGGATAGGACCTGTTTGAACTATTTGGCTATTTTCTTAGTTCATTTATATGCAAACCTTATAGCATGATAAAAAACAATTGAGTGTCCGTGTCTGGTAAATGTATTTTTTATGGAATTCAGTTATTTTACTTTTTGGTTAATTAATGAGGGAAACTCTTGCATTCTTGTTCTTTAGTTACCTTTTGAATCAGATAACGCAGAGTTCTAAAGTTTAGGATAAGATACGTTTCACAATACTTTGCTGATTATTAAACTCATTAGAAGTACATGGAGGACATGGTACACTTTAAATAAATAATCTTTAAATAACCTGAAAGGTTATTTCCATTTTAAAATTCAAATTTTAAGGTCTGTAGCCCCAGGCATAACTTTAAGAATAAAGTTTTCATAAAAATCTATTACAAGGCTATTAAAAAATTTGGAGACACTATGGAAGTTACCTGGTCCTGATTTTCAATGAAATAATCTTTTCTCAGTGTAATCCATCCATTTATTCATTCAAGCAAAACAGTTACTGAACAGATATTACGTCCTTGGGGTTAGATTTTCAAAGGTGAACAGGAAAGATATAGCCCATGCCTTCACTGAACTTAAAGTCTAAGGGGAAGACCAACAGCCAGAGACACTTTTACAAATAATTGCAGCAATGCATGATGAGGGACCACATAATGTGGAGTGATTCAAAAATGTATCAGCTGTAAGTATTCTAGATTGGAAGATCAGAGAGGGCTTTCAGAAAGAAGTTACATTTGGGCAACTGCAAGATGTGTAGAAATTATTCAGGTGAACATTGGGAGGAGGTAGGGAGCCGTAATTGAGCAGGAAAGAAGAAGATAGTTCTACTGGCGGACAGAGAAGCTGATAGAAAATTTCTGTTATAATCCGCAGAAATCTTGTTGGCTACAGCTTCTACCTGTCAACACTAACTTTACCTTTGGTTGCAGAACAAATGCTGTTTTTCTATTTTTGCAAATATTTGAAGACAGTTTCCCACCGATTCCCAAATCTCTTCCAGTATAGCCCTCTTAAGGGTAGTAAGTGATGCAGAGGGTGCACTAGATAGGTAATTCCTAAATGAATTAGTTAATGAGGAAAAGTGTGGCAGGAACTACCACACTTTTAAAATACATATTTATATGTATTTAGTATAATGTAGATGCAATATATTATTTTTATATCTATTGTTTTTCATTTCCTTTTACCTTTTTTTCTCTTCCCAATAGATTGTTGTTCAAGTCAGTTTAGCAATGACTATGGGGATTGTGTGTTGGGGGAACAGATTTGGGAAATTAGAGTATTATAGTTCCAACACCTACCTGCGGGTGTGAGTGTGAAAAGATGGTTGATTGCTTATCATTTTCATCATTAATCTATACATTTCTTTAAAGAACATATATTAAGTGCCAGATCCATTCAAAGTACTGTGTTGGGTACTAGGGATACAAAAATGAATAGAAATCTATTTCCTGCTCACTGTTTAATGAGAGAGCAGATAATTCAACTATGTCCAAAACTTAGAAAATAGTCTAATCTCGTATTTCCAGGGAAAATTCACCTTTAACAATAGGTTGCTATTCACAACAATATACTTGTAAAAATATACTTCAGATTTATCTTCTATATCTTTCAGAAATCAATGAAAATATTCTACTTAAAGAATAGGTTACTAAAGTTTGTCCTGTAAAACATCAGGTGAAAAAATGCAGGGTTCTGTTTGTATTGAAGTATTTAAATCTAATCAATTAATTCAGCTGAGCAGTGCTGGCTTGCATCAACTTTTCTTTCAGTTATTCATATTCTTAAACCTCAGGTATACCACGAGTGTCTTTGTTATAAATTAGCTAAATGGCAAGAATAGGTTACGTTGTACTTGAGCACAGAGGGTGCATCATTCTACCTTTGTACTACCCCTGGTAGTTCTCAGCACCGTTACACTAGGAGCAGATACAACACAGAGTGGGAGTGTTAACTTGGGAATTCATCTGACACATTCTCAACTGTTATTAAACCTGGCATTTGTTTTTTCCGAGTAAATGTATATTTCTGAAAAAACTGTAACTAGTTCACTGATGACGATTCTTTCCTTCCTGTATTCATTAAACATTGAGCCTGCATTGGATACCTATTTTGAGTTAGGATGCGTTTCCTGCCTGAGCTTGGGAATGCTGATGTGAGCCCAGACACACTCCCATTAGGCCTGGAGCTGGTAATCTCTTCCAAAAGCAAACCTAATAGAGTCACATACATGCTTGAACTCACTTCTGCTTGGGCTTAGCGTAAAAGACCAGGATCCCTGACATAGCAGCGGGGTTCAGTGGGACCTGCCATTCCCAAGTAATGCTTCCTTCCATGTTGCCTCTGGGCTTAGTGTAACGGTGCTGAGAACCACAGGGGGTACAAAGGCAAAATGATGCACTCTCTGTGCTCAAGGATCATGGAACCTATTCTTGCCATTTAGCTAATACATAACTAAGACACTCATGGTGCCTGAGGTTGGGGACTTATGAGTGACTGAAAGGATACTTGATGCGAGCCCATGTTACACAGCAGGATCAGTTGATTAGATGGAAAGAACTACCAGCTGAGAGTGTTCCTGGCACCGCAGCATTCGGCATAATGTTTTCCGTGATCACTGGACAGTGTTGGTGGATCTGGCTGAGTCGGGAGTGCCATTCTAGAGGAAGTCAGTTCAGAGAGTCTATGACCATAGTCAAGTGAATACCTGTCAGGTACCTAGAAGAGACAAAAACACAGATTAGAATGTTGTGAAAAGCGCCACAGCAGCAGGGTGTTGAGGAGTGGAATTGCGTGTTTAGCAGAGGACCAGGTAGGGAGGATCTTGGCTTTGGTGCCAGTTACTGTGGACTGTAGTGAAGGAGATCTAAATTGACTGCATTGGTGGTGGTGTCCCTCATTTCAAGATAAAATAATCTAAAACTTGAAGCTTTTTTTGTTTTAGGGAGGCCTCGCCTATTATAATAAGTGAGATTTTGCTTGAAATTATAAGCTAATATGATGATCAAAAAGTATTATTAGCAAATGAAACTGCAACAGAAACTGTTGCATGTGAACCATCTTGAAATGTTTTCCAAATGTATCCCCACCAGGATTTTTACCAGCTCCCTCCTGGAGGCACCAGCGTGTATCCCTGCTGGAGACCATCACCCAGTACACACTAGATTCAAAGAGTAACATGAGCCGTTCCCAAACCACCTTTTTTCTAAAGGTTTCTGCAAGGCAGAGTCTTAGGATGTATGGATAAATGTGAATTCTGAAGAAAGAAATGATAGTGTAAGAATCATAATATAATAAGATATGAAAGGACAAAACAGCTTACTTTTGCTTTTGCCTGCCTGCATCCTTTCCTGGCTACAGGAATTAAAGCAGTTAAACAATTAAATAAATGAGACTAGCTATTTTTGTTTTATTTTAGTAAAGAATTGTTTAGTTGTGTTCGACTCTTCGCAGCCCATGGACTGTAGCCCACCAGGCTCCTCTGTCCATGGAATTCTCTAGGCAAGAACACTGGAGTGAGTTGCCGTGCTCTCCTCCAGGAGATCTTCCTGATCCAAGGATTGAACCCCAGTCTCCTGCTTTGCAGGCAGAATTCTTTACCATCTGAGCCACAAGGGAAGACGTTTGGTTGCCTTAAGACTAGTTAAAAAAATAAAATCCACAGTGAAAGTTGGAGATGGTTCTGCCACTGAACACAGCTGTGGAGTGAAAGCAGAGAAATAATAAATGACATTAAATAGGCCCAGAATGTTTCAGAATATGTAATCCCTAACAATGAGTTTTTTAATAAGTGGGAAATGATGAGAAAAACCATGGTAGGAACTCTGTCTTGCATTTGCAGTCATTCTTTTAGGAAAATTCGTATTCAAATTCTGATATTTGGGACCTGTTTTCTAAATGTGATAGATGTTAAGACATTTGTGGTCTTGATTTCTAATTGATCATAGATGTTAGGAATGCAGAACTGGAAACTGACATTTTAAAATCCTGAGATTCTATGTAATTCTTGTTAATAGGATTTGAGTTCATGCCTAATTAATTAATTTAAAAAAAAACCCTTTATGCCTAATTAAGCTTTATATGGGGGGGAAATACCAGGTATTTAAACTCTGCTGCCATACATTTTTAAGGTAGGTTTTATTCTGATCTAATTAGAAATCAAATGTGTTGCTTTGAAAGGTTGAAGGTAAATGTGCTATGTAATTTTTCCTGTTTTTTTTCTTTTATGGCAGATTAAATACAAAGAAAAATTTGATAATGAAATGAAGGATAAGAAACATCTTTACAATCCTCTTGAAAGTGCTTCTTTTAGGCAAAGTCAGCTGGCCACTGCCCTGGCGAGCGACGTAAGTTGCTTTCTGCCTCATGATTGGTAATTTGCAGAATATTATTTTCAGTATGTTTTGATTCTTATTTTGATAGACTTGGCTGTGTGGGAATTATGATACTTAATCAAGATCATGTAATTTCCAAATAATTTTAGAAAACACTGAAGCCTATTTTCTTGAAGCTTTTCTGGGGGGAAAAATGAGTGTTACTGATTACTAATTAATAAGTAGGAATAGTTTTATTAGCAAAACTATTAATATTATAGGTGATCAAGAGTAGAAATAGATTATAGAGTTTTTCAGAAAAATAGTGTATAGTATCATAAATTAATGATTATGGCAATAGTTAGCAAATGTAATTATGCTCATGAAATTGTGAATATTGTAAAATGTACCTGAAGCATAGTAGTATATCACAAGGAAATTTCCAGAAATTGTACTTGAGATGGCTTACAAATTCTTTCTTATCTCTTATGTAAATTCTGTGAAATACCTCTTCATGAGATTTGTTTTCATTTCATATCTTTAAAAATGAAGTTTCAATTTATAAGAAAAGATACCTTAATTTTTTATTAGAATTAGGAAGAGTATAAAAACAGAAACATAGAAAAAATTAATTACTTTACTATAGTTGAATGATGCATAGAGTACCTTTTTAAATATTAAGTTTGAGTGTTGTTGAACTGTTCCTTTGTTAGAGCATTTAAACCTTTCAACTCCTGTTGCATCTGGGGAACTTAGTATATTTTACTTTTGTTCCTGTTTAGAAGGTACTATAATTTGTGTTCATTAACCAGATATTGTTATCAGCAATTTAAATGGGTGTTTCTGTCTTTTGGAGAAGGAAATGGCAACCCACTCCAGTATTCTTGCCTGGAGAATCCCATGGACGGAGGAGCCTGGTGGGCTACAGTCCACGGGGTCACAAAGAGTCGGAAACGACTTCGCTTTCACCTTCTGTCTTTTAGGACCTTTAGGAATATTCTAATAATTCATTTTTTCTTATTTGATTATTTTTGTGTGTGTACAAGCATAAAGCAAATAGGGCAGGAATATACTTAAAAGAACCTCCAGCATGGTATTCAAAGCTCAAGGTTTAGAATCGGTTGTCTGGATTTGAATCTTGCTCCACCACCTAATATTACACTTTCGTCTCTTTGTGTCTCAGTTTCCTCCTCTGTAAAATGGGCATACTTAAAGTGTTTACTTGCTAAGATTGTGGAGCGTACTTAATACATATAAAATGTTTAAACAGAAAAGTGTTTGACTCGCAGTAAGTGCTTGATGTTTTCTGTTATTAACATTTTATATTTCCAAAGCAATTGATTGAAAAGAAAAGGTCTACATCGTAATAGGATGAAAACTAACAAAGGTTCTAAAATTGACACAAAATATAATTGGAAGACAATGGTAATTTCTAAAGAGTAAAGCTTCTATTTTCTTTATTTTCTGAAAGCAGAGTTTCAGTTAAAGTTTCTTCTTTCTGTTAACATCACCCTTTCTGAGCACATAAACAATAAAAGGAGTTATCAAAATACTTTCAAGTCCCTGGGAAGAACTTTTTTTCATTCAGTAGTAAATGAGCACCATCTAGTGGCTACTTGTGAATTCATTTAATTTAATACCATTAAATAATACTTGGTTGTGTTTAAAATAATAATGGCCATAATGCAAAAGCATAGTGTTTTCTTCTCCTAGATGGTGTTTTGTTCCGTGTTATTTTCGTAGGTGAAGTACAAGAAAGACTTTGAGAATATGCATGACCCAGTTTCAGGTCTCCCAGACTTGTTCTTAGACCACGCTTTGAAAGTCAGCAAAATGCTAAGCGGAGTAAGTGGCCTTGGCTAGTGTAGACCTGTGACTCCGTGGCGCCCGCGTGTCTGAAGCGCTTGAGTGCACCTGCTTCCTAAGGCGAGCCTGGCCTTCACTGCCGCCTCAGTAACTAACTTCATGGAAACGGGTGTCTGTTGCTTAAATCCCACCCAGGCTGTTGCTTTACAAAGCTGGGTCTTTAATATCTCTTGAATACAAACTTTCTTGTGGAACAGCTACTCTTCCAAGTGTTTATGTGAGCATCCTTTCTGTCTTTCTCCTTCCCCTTTCTTTGTAGTAGATTGAAGTCACTTGGAGGTCAGGCTCTTAAGTCAGCGATCTTTTATGCAGGCCAGAACAGAGTGTCTGGTACTCAGAAGGTCTCAGTGGCATAACAGTTGTCTTAGTCTGAATTATGTCTTCTCTGAAAATAAATCTCAAGAGTGTTTGCACTGCTGCTGTACTTTTAGTCTTGTGAAGGTTTCCGTGTTTTCTTCAACACAACAAGGAGGGGAGGGTGTCCTAATGAAAATGTCTGGGTCCGCTGCCCAGTGGCCCATCGCGTCAGAACTTGGCTCTTAGACGCTCTCTCCAACACACAGAGCGTCTGAACCCTGATGTCACTGGCTCTCATTACTGATGACCCTGGCTCACCTGTGCCTCTGTTTCCTACACCTCAGAAGGCCCCACGTCCGGATGATGAACTCTAATTTGACCTCAAGTTATTTCTATGCCTATTGTAATAATGACTCACTCAAAACTTATCTGCATTTATTATATATCTATCTTGGATCAGGCACAGATTTGATGGCAAAGTATATCGTCAAAGAATGTTAAAAAGTGAAAACAGTCTTCTTCAGGAGATGTGACCACAGTCATGAATGAGAAAACTCTATTGTCGTAAGCTGCTTCCCAAACCATTAAATAATGAGATAACAACTTCAGTTCAGGTTTAAAAATGTCTACGTTTGGCTTTGATATGTTGAAGCTTCTGTTCATTATTTTGTAATCCTTTTCTTGAAATGTTATCTGTGTGAATTCATATTTATGGAGGAAATTAATTAATTATCACTGGCCTTTGGAGGCAAAGCAGCCCATTATTCTTTCCCATCTGTTGAGCAGGGATGAAGGTTGGGAGACTGTCAGGTGCAGAATTAAGACTCGGTCCCTGGACACTTAATTCCTGCTGTCCTGCCATTTCAATGCTCATCCTCCTCTGTACAGACGCTCCTGTTTCTTGAGCGACTCTGCTTCAGTTGCACATTTTTAACCATGACTCAGAGATGTGCTTCTAAAAATCAGTATGTTTCTGAGATCTGAGCCTCTGCTTTCTTCATAGGTAGTCTTTGCTCATCCAGCTTGATCATTGCATTTGAGTTTGACCTTGACTCTTGCTTATCCCTGTGTGGGTTAATTTCCTTCGAATGTGAGGATTCATGTATAAATAAGTCAGTAAAAATGTCATGGTCGTAATTCAAAAAGTTGGATTACCATGAAAAATGTAGGCCACTTATAGGCAATATTTCTTTTTGAAAATATTGACCTTTATTTTATAATAGTGGTGAAAAACAATAATAGTAATTGTTTTTTTTTTCTCTTAGAGAAAACTCATCAAATTCATGTCTTACACTTGTTTTATATACCACTTGTAAAGTTTAAACCTTCATCTTTTCTAGATCATGTTTATTCTCCATAGAAAAATTGTAGCTGACCGGTTGCTTCATGAAGAGAAAATTTGAGTCAAGAAAGTTGTTACTCTGAAGTCTCTACTTATTAAAGTTGCACGATATTACATTGGTTCAAATTTATTATATGTCAGAATTGCCTTCTTTTAAATTTTAATGTAAAGAGAATTAGAATTTTGTTGATTTATAAAGGCAACTTAATTTTAGGAAAAGATTGAGTAAGAGAATGCTTAAACAGGCATTCTACCAGAATTAGTTGTCAGTTTGTTATAAATGGCTGGTTTTTAAAGACCTCTAAATGTCTTTGATATAAATCGTAATTTGAAAAATTTTACTGTGCAGAGTAAAATTAGTGCCTTATTAGTTTGTACAACCATACTGATTAAATTGGAGGGGATATTTTTCTTTGAGAAATAGAACACTGTTAGTTTTCAGGTTTTTTTTTTTTTTTAACTTTGCATAAATTAAAAAAGTGTATATTGTGTTACTCTGTGTAACTCCCACTAGGAGGCAACAGAGACTCTTATATAAGAAAAAGCAAGTATTGATCATTCTTTTGCAGATCTTAGTTCAAACTGGGTGATTTTCTTTGGTTTTAAAACAGGAGTTTCTGAAGTTCTCTGTAACTAAAATAGATCATTGAGTGACGGGCAGTATTTTTTGACCTTTTCTCAACCTATAACCAGTATTCCAGATACAGTTCTAGACTATTAGTTCTGGATTTTAACTTAGTAATGGAATGTATCCTAGCTTGTTACATGCATTTCATATCTATTTTATAAATATATTTTATAAAATTACTTCTAATTAAATCATGACATCTCTAAGTATATTGTTATTTTTTGAAATTATCTTTTAAAAAAATTAGCAGAGAAGCTAAAATTCAGAACTTGTTCTCTTTGGTCAAGATGTACTATGTGAACATTTTCATGAGCTTCCTGGGGGTGCTATTCTCCCTTAAAGTATTCTGGTTAGAGTTTGGGCGATACATGTCTTAGTTCCCTAATTGACTGAAAATGCCTCTGGGGACCTTGCTGTGTCCCTAGGGAAAGCAGTTTTCCTGTCTAGGCCACTTGGAGCTTCCATCCTTCCCATCCTTGGCACTGAGGCCTCCTCTTGTTTCACTCTGGATCACTGGAGCATATCCTAGGCCTCAGTGTCCTAGCTTGTTCCTGCTCCCTTTCTAATGCTGCTTGCCTCTCCCTCCACTCTACACTAAATTGCCATTTTCATTGAAATCCTCATTGTCTAAGAAGCGACCAACTCTAGCTTAAGTCTCTGTATACCTGAGTGTTTGAGTTACCATTTACCTCTAAAAGTTTTCCAAATAAGGCAAAATTACTAAGTGTCCAATCTCCAGTGGTAAAAATCATAAAGCAGTGTTTGTCTTTTTGCTGCCTGCTATGTTTAGAGTCCTACACTTGCCAAATTTGGCATTCTTATCCATTCTGTTCTCTTCCAAATTCACCTTTTTGTCTGTATATAAAAAGTGTCTTAATCCTTAAAAATTTTCTTCACCTTAAAAATTCGACCAATCATACCCAGATGCCTTGGTTTCTCTTTCAGCCACCTCCTACCTTCTCCTTTTAGGAAAGTTAGTTGAATTCTTTCTCTCCCTCTCATTTTCCTTATGATCCATTACATACAACTTTTTTTTCCTTTCCTGACTCCAGCTTTCCTTTCATCTGTTCCTCTCTTGCCTTCTCTTCTTGTAGATGCAGTTATTAATAAATGCATTTCTGTTCTAGGATAAGGGCAAGGCCAAGTGCCTTTATTTTGCCCACTCTGCCTGCTCACGCAAGTTACGGGCTTTTCCGCCGTCACTTCCCAGTGCTGCAAATAGTATTGATGTTGTGTTTCGAGCCAGTAGTCCTCTGCTTCTCTTGAGTGTTTTAGATGCTGTTCACATGGACCGCCTAGAGCTGGTCCATCTCCCATTGTCGCTTTAGCTCAGGGTCAGCAATCTACATGACCAGCTGACAGCAGATGGGAACTTAGGAGCGGCTTTGCAACTCTTGTTCGCTTGCATTTTTCAGTGTGCCCTGCTACGTATTAGTTGCTTTTAACAGACCCTTCTATTCTTACTTTATTTTTGTGTTCTTATTTCTAGCGAGAATATAGAAAGGTTTTTGAGGAAAACAAAGGCCTGTATCATTTTGATGTGGATGCTGCGGAACACCTGCACCATAAAGGCAATGCCATGCTCCAGAGTCAGGTACGAGGCCTCCCCTGCCTGGACTCAGTAACACTCACTGCCGGCACCTCCACCGCTGGAAAGGATGTGCATCGTGAGAAAAATCTCAAACTCTGTTCTCTCTATATTTATTAGGTTAGGGAAGCTTGAACCATGTTTCGATAGGCAGGCATTTCATAATATTATAGGTACTATACACAGTTAAAAACTTATAAGATGAGTTAATTAATTAATTAATGGTCAAATCTCATAATAATGAAAACTTTTATAGTGTGCTGGTCATTTTGAGCTGCACAAGTATAATTTTCCAGGCATAAAGTTTATTATAATTTTTCAGCTCTGTTGTAAGTGTATTAAAAATGGGAAATTATCTTACCAGTGTATTTTGCCTTAATGTTTCTTTCAACTATGAAAGTCTATGTACTCTCTGAAAGGAACTTTTAAAAATATCTTTTTCCTTGAATACATTAAGTTGATAACTTTTTAAATTCTGAATTTCAGTAATTGAAAAAAGATATTATTTCCAGCATCTATTAAGATAAAACTTAAATCACTCTTTCAAATATACCCCAGTGGAACATAAATTCCATAATGATTTGATATCTGCCTTCATTTATTTAAAAAATATACAAACCAGCTCTGCTTTAAGGTATGGAAGTATACATTTTTTTATCTTTGCATTTTTATTTTTATTTTGTTTCCCCACAAAATTTTACCCTAACATAGTGTTCACTTTCATTGATCATTCTATTATACTTCTCTAAAACAAAAATATTCCTAAAAACAGGAATTAAAAAATTCATTATATGTCCTGCTACCACAAAGTTCTGTTTTGAAAAGATTCTTTTGGATTTAAATACCATTAAAATTATTTTTAATTTTAAAAATAATCCCCTTCTCCAGGGGATCTTCCTGACCTGGGAATCGAACCTGGGTCTCCCACATTGCAGGCAGACGCTTTACCGTCTGAGCCACCAGGGAAGCCCCTAAAATTATTTTTATTATAATGCAACTTAAGAACCAATTTCATTAAGTAATTTTTATATATAAGGATTTTAGTGAAAATACATATCTCAATAAAATGAATCATGATGAAAACTATGAATTTAATTTAAAAAGGTGTATTGTTAAAAAAGCCAACCACTCTTGCAGCTTGCAGAATATATTTCTAGTTTTTGTTTTTAGGAGATAGAGAATATTGATCATTTGATAAACCGAAATAAAGGTTGGTTATGATGAATAAATAATTCATGATATGATATAATTAAATAATGCTTAGCAAAACTGAAGGAAGTCACCTAAAAGCTCTGTGTGTGTGTTTCACTCAGTGTCTGTGGGAAAATTTAGCAGCCCCAAAGAACACTGTCCTTCCTTTGTCAGAAGAACAGACAGTCACAGTTCGGGTTTTCTTTTTGTTCATGATTTACTGATAGGCATCAAAGTTTTCACAGTGATCTCTCTTTGTCTCTTATATCCTCTGTTTCAGCCTCTCTGTGTCTTATCTCTCTCTCTATATATATGTACCTATGTACATATGTATATATGTACCTATACATGTGTGTATATTAATGGCATGTGTGTATACATATATAACTCCACGTGTGATATATATCTATCTGTCCCAGCTGTTTACATATACATGTCCTAGAACTACATTATTTAATTCTAAACCATTCATATCCCTGAAGAACTTTAATATGTTACCTGTTTCCTTTCTTTGTATATCATTAACCACAGGGATCAACCTAGTGATCAACCTAAATGGCCAGAATATTGTGATTTTTAGAAAACAGGGTGATCGATTTTGCACATATATTTTACTTTGCTCTGTTTATATAAGGGCTTGTGAGCTTTATGTGCCATTTATACTTTTTTTTCAATGAAGGTGAAATACAAAGAAGAGTATGAGAAAAATAAGGGGAAATCGATGCTTGAATTTGTTGAGACACCGTCGTATCAAGTTTCAAAGGAGGCTCAGAAGATGCAGAGTGAGGTGAGTCTTTTTGTTTTGCTGTCAACTGTTTAGTGCGAATTTGATGTTTTGTCATTGAAAGGAACCATTACAGTGGTTCAGAAGGCTTAGTGCGTCCGGAAGGAAGTATACTGCACTGGCCAGACCAAGGAATCTGCACTGTAGACCCAGGCATCTAGTCCAGGTCATTGATTTTCTTTTTCCTGGCCCTCCGTTTCCCAGTTTTTCCCATTTGGCAATTATGAATACTAGGCCGGGTGAGCTCTTGCATTCCGTGATGATAAAATTGACACTTTTAGGCTGCGTCCATGTGAAATTACGATGAGCAGGTAAAAACTAAAAGGGCTGGTTCCTTTACTTACCTTTTTTTTTTTGTAATGAGAATAGAGCTAACATTTGTTAAGTACTTACTCTGTGCTAGGTGACAGGCTGAATGTTTTGTATATGTTGGCTCATTTAATCCTCTCAAGGTAATGATGCTAGGTAAGTATATTCCTAGACTGATAATGCATCCACTAAAATTGTCTTACCTAAAATTACGTACTTAATAAGTGGTAATGGGTAAAAGTCATAAATGATTCCCTTTTTCCTGTTAATTTATTTAACTGATTCTCCCCCTACCCCTGGCTAATAATCAGTGGTATCAGAAAGTTTCAAGGAAGTTTCAAGACATCAAGAGATCAATTATAAGTTGCTTAGTTTTTTCTACTTGTCCATTTAATTCTCTACTTAAGATAATGCTAGGTCACATCCACATAGTCTCCTGACACTGGTTCCTGTCTACCCCAATGAGATTTCTTCTGCTGTTTTTTTTTTGAGGGGGGCACTGGGGGTGAATGTGGGCAGAGGGGCGTAAGACACCAGACACAGATGGTTTTGTCTACAGACACATCCAATTTTTGTGGGTACAACCAAGTTTTTACTTCAAAGGGACAGAAGTAGTGGACAGTTACCATCAGCTGGTTACAACCACAGGGCTAGACTCCAGACATGCTCAACGGGCAAATCTTTTCTAGTTTTTAAAAACAACATCAAAACAGGGCAAAATGATAATTTATTGTTTCTTTTTATTTGGCTGCACTGAGTGGCTTGTGGGATCTTTGTTCTCTGGCCAGGAATTGAACTCCGGCCTTGGCAGTGAAAGCACCGAGCCCTAACCACTGGACCTCCAGGAAATTCCCAAGAAATGATCGTTTCTAGACAGCAAAACCCTCCTAGGAATTTAGTAAACGTTACATGTGCTTTGTTGAAATGTTTTGATTCATCTTCTCAGACAAAGGGCATGTAGAATACTGTGGCTTGCTGAATTTCAGAGTTGTTTAATTTCTTCTTCAGGGGAGAGAGGAGAAAATAATTACTTGTATTTTTCACAGCTCGTGTTTTCTTGAGCCAATAAAGGGGAATTTGAGCAAGAATCGTTCAGTGACTGTTTTACCCGAGTCAGGCATTTCTTTTTAAGTGAACTGACAGAGCAGGTAAACTTGATCAAAATTCAAAAGCCCTTCAAAAAGTCACATTTAATGGGATGGCTCACTGGAATATCTTTTGTTCCAGTCTGTTTGGGCTGCTCTAACAAAGTACCACAGAGTGGGTAGCTAAAGCAATAGAAACTTGTTTCTCATAGCTGTGGAGGCTGGAGGTCTGAGGTCAGGCTGCCAGCATGCTGAATTCTGGGGTGCAGACTGCCGCCCTCTTGTATCCTCACATGATGGAGAGCAGGGAGAGGAAGGAGGCAGGCTTGTTAGTGACTCTTTGAAGGACATGAATCCCATTCATAGTCTCTCATGTATGATGGCCCTATCTAATCCTCATCACGTCCTGAAGGCCCCACCTCCTAATGTTATCATGTTGTGGGTGGGATAGGGGTTCAACATATGGGCTTTGGAGGCACATACTCAGTCCATAGCACCTTGTCTGCATTTCGAGAACAGCATATAAAGTGTTGTATGTATCCTTCACATCACCTTCTTCTCTTTCACTGCTAGTTGCTGTTAGTGCTCATTAGTGTCCGTCATTGCTAGGGCCAGATTTCAAATTAATTTCCCTCTGCCTTGTTGTCAGTGATCCACAGCCCAGATAAAGGTTTCTCCTTTCACGAGCCATTTGCCTTCTCTGGAAGTTTAAGACTATATGAAACTGTCAGGTAAATGCACCTGAGAGTCACAGGTCTCGAAAGCCATGTTGCTTTTCTGACAACAACATGAAGAAGGAGGTACTGGTGTCTCGGGCTTACTCTCAGTCTCTCCCGGCCCTGCTGCACCCCACTTCCCCGTGCCTCTTCCTCAGTCACAGGAACCCCCGCTGGGGACCCTCGTACCACTCTGGTCTCATGGTTCCTTGATTTTTCTCCTGTACTGGCTCACTTACTTTCCTCTCACCAAGAAACCCTGGAATGTAAATGCATGCTTAATATATCCTCCTGTTGCATTTCTGTATTAGGAATGATGGTAGCTTGTGATCTGAGAGATTATGTTAAGGTTGGAGTTTTTTTCCTGTTAGTAAGAAGACTCAGAGGTGATATAATTATATAAGAAAAACATCAATTTTGTTTCCAGGAACTCTTGTTCTGTTATCTTTTCAACTGTCACTGGTATTTTCTAAATTTAAAATTATGTGGTCTTATTTTACAGAAAGTTTACAGAGAGGATTTTGAGAAGGATATTAAAGGAAGGTCATCAATGGATTTAGACAAGACTCCAGAGTTTTTACATGTAAAGTACATCACCAGCCTTCTGAAGGAGGTATGATCGTACTATTTACTCTATAGTTCTGCAAGAGAAATAGCCCAGAAAATATGCGCTAATCAATTCTCTACTAATTCTCTTATTCAGTGTTTGAGTTATTTATCCATTACTCTTTCCTTCGCTTTGACCTTTACTAATAGAGTTTTATGTTTTCATTAAAAACAGGAAAGTGTTAATATTTCCATTTAATGTTGAAGGAAGAAATTACCCAGATTTCCTTGAAAAACTTGAAAAATACTTTGATTTTATGTTTGGCTTGTAGCTTAGAATCTCTATAAGTAGCTTTATAGCAGTTAGTTTTTTTAAAAAATATTTTCAGTGTGGATGAGGTTAGCTTGATTCTCTCAAATTTAGTTATTATAAACCACATATTAGAACCACGTTTTTCTGTAACTTCTCGGCAGCGTTCTCATGACATTTGATATCAGAAATGAGGTGATGTGTGAAGGTCTGGATAAATGGTACATTTATAAGTGGCTTGTGTTCTAAGTAGGGAAAAAATAATATATTTAGCATATACAGCATAAGAATTCATTTCCATTTTTCATTTTATACTTAGCAGCATTTCCCCCCCCAATCCCTAAACTTAGTGGTACATTTTGGCTCACAATGTTATTAAATTTGTTGAACATTAAGGCCCTCAAATCTAACAATTAAAAATATCATGTTCACAGTTTAAAAGTTTTGTTTTTCTTTCTGCTTTTTTTAAAAAAAATAGTTTCTAAGTAACTTGAAACTCTTTCAGTTCTTTGTTTAAATAGTTTCTCTTTAAGTTAAGCGAAAGCATCAGAGAACCCATTTCATCCTAAATTTTGAACTGAAGAAACTATCCCTGAAAGAAGTGTCTTAAACCAGTGGAACAGAGTACAATTACCTGCATAGATGTTAATCATTGTGAACTTCTTTAATAACGAAATACCAACTGGCTTTAGCATTTAACTACTCGTAGAAATTTAATATGATTCACTGTTGTAATGTATGCTGGGCTGAAGTAGGCATATCATGGAAGAGAATTCTTGCTACCCTATCTCTTCTCACTTCTAGTTCCTATAAAATTTTTTGAAGTTAAAGGCTGACCATGTGACAACTTCCTGCTATTATTGTCTTCTATTTAAATAATATGCACTATTTACATGAATTTTTTAAAAGAGAGTCTTTTTATTATTTATATAGAAATGAAAATGTGAGATCTATTTTGAGAATTGTAAACAACTTTAATATACATGCTATTGCCATTTTCTTTTATTTTTCTCTGTGAATGAATCTTATTTTAGGCTTATTGATTTAGAATGTTGCACCAGTATAAGAAAAAAGCCCAGAGACTATGATTAAAAATCTTTTAATTAAGTTACTGATACTGATATCTAATTTTAAAAAGAGACTCATGATTTAATGAAATTGTGACTTCGCTTTAAATGTGTAAACATTTAGCTTCAAATTGTCTTTGCATTCTTTATGGTTTTTGCATTTCTGTTGTGATATAATGTATCTTTTTATACTTAATTTGATTCCCTCAACTGTCCTTGATACTGGTATAGCAAGTATTTTTATTTTCATTTTGTCCATGTGAAAATCAAGGCTCAGTTACTTAAAGTCCTCTTGAAGGTCACAAGACCAACAAGTGAAAGAATCCAGGTCATTTAACTCCAGAGCTCTTTCCAAAATTACATGCAGGTCATTACAATGTCTTGTAGGCTATTAGTTAAGCAGAGGACCAGCTAATTTAATTAAACTGGACAAAGAGAAAATAACATCAAATGAACCCTAGAATTAACTAGAACGTGATTTCTTATCCTTAAAGGAAGTTTCATCTTTCATCTGACAAGTTAATCATAAAGGCAACTTAGCTGAATTAGATTAAGATAGACATTGTTTTCATAATTCAATTAGTAAGAAGACAGAAATTCATTAGCACAAACCAAAAAAACCATATTATATGTACAGATTAAAGACATTTGGATCTACTTAAAATATTATGTTAAAATGGCTGAAATTCAGACTATATATTATCAATCTGTAGGAAATTATTTGGTTTTACAAATCTTTGAATAAAATGGAAACAAAAAATTGGCTACATCAGTCCTTTTGATTTTGTAATTTTTCATTCCTTTCCAATTATGTTCTTTTAATGATTCATATTTTATAGACAGCTTTCAAAGAAATACTTCAAGTAGTAAGAAGATGCATTCTTAAGACCTTCCTTACCATTTAAAGGGAAGAGGGGTGGGATGGTTAGGGAGATGGATGGGGCGGGGAAAGGTTCAAAAGAGAGGGGATATATGTATACCTATGGCTGATTCATGTTGAGGTTTGACAGAAAACAGCAAAATTCTGTAAAGCAATTATCCTTCAATAAAAAAATCAATAAATTTTGAAAAAGGAAGATATCTTTTAAAAATATGGCTCCAATATGGTACCAAAACATGTGGGAAGACAGGATAAAAGAAAAAAGATTGATAGTATTGGCAACCACACAACCATAAAAAAGAAAATGAAGTATCTGTAGGAAATAAAGAGCAGGAATGCTCAGAAATCTGGTTCATTCCTTTCTAGAAATATTTTCTTTCTGTGGTCTGTGGAAACACATATAAAACAGTGTATAAATTAAAGAGTTTCCCAGCAAATTTCAAACAGTAACATTCTTGTTTCATAGAAAGAATATAAAAAGGATTTGGAAAATGAAATAAAAGGGAAAGGAATGGAGCTTAATTCCGAAGTACTTGATATTCAAAGAGCAAAACGAGCATCTGAAATGACTAGTGAGGTGAGTTCATTTATTTAACGATTGAGAATCTATGAATTTTCAGCTGATTTCCTTGTCTGTAAGTCTTGCTCAGAGATTATACAGTTGGCCTTTGGACAAAATGGACGTAAACTGTGCAGGTCCACTTATACATACTTTTCAATTGTAAATTCTGCAATCCTCCACGGTCCATGATTGGTTGAATCTGTGAATGCTAAGGAACCTCGGATGTGGAGGAACCTCTCATGTGGAGGGCTGACGATAGTAATAGGGGAATTAACCTTCTTGTTGTTTGAGTTCAGTTCGGTTCAGTTCAGTCGCTCAGTCATGTCTGACTCTTTGCGACTCCATGAATTGCATCACTCGAGGCCTCCCTGTCCGTCACCAACTCTTGGAGGTCACTTAAACTCATGTCCATCGAGTCGGTGATGCCATCCAGCCATCTCATCCTCTGTCATCCCCTTCTTCTCCTGCCCCCAATCCCTCCCAGCATCAGGGTCTTTACAAATGAGTCAACTCTTCGCATGAGGTGGCCAAAGTTAACTGTATATAAATGTTCCACAGCTTTTATGTGTAAGATGGTAAAAAGCAGTTATGTCCTAGTAATCTTTTTGCAGTCAATGCATTTTTTTAAAAAAACGATGCTCACCATCTCCTGTCTGTGTGGTATGAGAAAAATGAACATTTCCTTATTTTAGAAAAAATTCTATATACTTAGCCAAAATAATTGAATAAAATTTAACGCCATCTTTTAAACTAGTGAAAGGCAGATTAGGAAGGTGGTCTGGTAGTAAGTACAGTTTAAAAGTTCACATGCTCACTGGCTGTCCCAGTCCTCGGCTAGCTACTGAGTCCACTTGAACCTCTTTATAAAATGAAAGTGGCCGTTACTCACTTTACATGAAATTTTTAAGAATGAAGTGCCTCTGAAGTGCTGTAAGTCCTTTAATCCTTGTGTTATCTCATTACTTTGATAGCAAATAATGACACTGTCTTTGGGGAGAGTCTCACTGACTTTAACAGTGAAGAAATTTAAGACTTTATCCACATATGTCAATAAACCACGGTAACGATGATGATGATGATCACAATGGTGATGTTGATGTGATTGTATTAGTCGGGGTGCAAATAATAGAAACCCAAGCCAAACCTGATTAAGAAACTGTTTTGCTTTAAGAACAGAGAAATCTGAGGATCACATTCAGATTTGATGCTGAATTTGAATGCTGTCCCTTTTCCTTCATCTCTCTCTGCTGTTATCTTCACTCCTGCTTTGCTCTTGAGAGGCTGTTTCTATGTGATGGCACCTCTTCACAACAGTCATGTCCGACTCTTTGTGACCCCATGGACTATATAGTCTGCGGAATTCTTCAGGCCAGAATACTGGAGTGGGTTCAGTTCAGTTCAGTCGCTCAGTTGTGTCCGACTCTTTACAACTCCGTGAATTGCAGCACGCCAGGCCTCCCTGTCCATCACCAACTCCCAGAGTTCACTCAAACTCACGTCCATCGAGTCGGTGATGCCATCCAGCCATCTCATCCTCTGTTGTCCCCTTCTCCTCCTGCCCCCAATCCCTCCCAGCATCAGAGTCTTTTCCAATGAGTCAACTCTTCGCATGAGGTGGCCAAAGTACTGGGTTTCAGCTTTAGCATCATTCCTTCCAAAGAACACCCAGGACTGATCTCCTTTGAATGGACTGGTTGGATCTCCATGCAGTCCAAGGGACTCACAAGAGATTTCTCCAACACCACAGTTCAAAAGCATCAATTCTATGGCACTCAGCCTTCTTCACAGTCCAACTCTCACATCCATACATGACTACTGGAAAAACCATAGCCTTGACTAGACGGACCTTTGTTGCCAAAGTAATGTCTCTGCTTTTCAATATGCTATCTAGGTTGGTCATAACTTTCCTTCCAAGGAGTAAGCGTCTTTTAATTTCATGACTGCAGTCACCATCTGCAGTGATTTTGGAGCCCAAAAAAATAAAGTCTGACACTGTTTCCACTGTTTCCCCATCTATTTCCCATGAAGTGATGGGACCAGATGCCATGATCTTCGTTTTCTGAATGTTGAGCTTTAAGCCAACTTTTTCACTCTCCTCTTTCACTTTCATCAAGAGGCTTTTTAGTTCCTCTTCACTTTCTGCCATAAGGGTGGTGTCATCTGCATATCTGAGGTGATTGATATTTCTCCCGGCAATCTTGATTCCAGCTTGTGCTTCTTCCAGCCCAGCATTTTTCATTATGTACTCTGCATACAAGTTAAATAAGCAGGGTGACAATATACACCCTTGATGTACTCCTTTCCTGATTTGGAACCAGTCTGTTATTCCATGTCCAGTTCTAACTGTTGCTTCCTGACCTGCATATAGGTTTCTCAAGAGGCAGGTCAGGTGGTCTGGTATTCCATTCTCTTTCAGAATTTTCCACAGTTTATTGTGATCCACACAGTCAAAGGCTTTGGCATAGTCAATAAAGCAGAAATAGATGTTTTTCTGGAACTCTCTTGCTTTTTCCACGATCCAGCGGATGTTGGCCATTGGATCTCTGGTTCCTCTGCCTTTTCTAAAACCAGCTTGAACATCAGAAAGTTCACGGTTCACGTATTGCTGAAGCCTGGCTTGGAGAATTTTGAGCATTACTTTACTAGCATGTGAGATGAGTGCAATTGTGTGGTAGTTTGAGCATTCTTTGGCATTGCCTTTCTTTGGAATTGGAATGAAAACTGACCTTTTCCAGTCCTGTGGCCACTGCTGAGTTTTCCAAATTTGCTGGCATATTGAGTGCAGCACTTTCACAGCATCATCTTTCAGGATTTGAAAGAGCTCAACTGGAATTCCATCACCTCCACTAGCTTTGTTCATAGTGATACTTTCTAAGGCCCACTTGACTTCACATTCCAAGATGTCTGGTTCTAGATGAGTGATCACACCATCGTGATGATCCGGGTCGTGAAGATCCTTTTTGTACAGTTCTTCTGTGTATTCCTGCTACCTCTTCTTAATATCTTCTGCTTCTGTTAGGTCCATACCATTTCTGTCCTTCATCTTTGCATGAAATATTCCCTTGGTATCTCTAATTTTCTTGAGGAGATCTCTCGTCTTTCCCATTCTGTTGTTTTCCTCTATTTCTTTGCATTGATCACTGAGGAAGGCTTTCTTATCTCTTCTTGCTATTCTTTCAACTCTGCATTCAGATGCTTATATTTTTCCTTTTCTCCTTGCTTTTCACTTCTCTCATTTTAGTGGAATTAAAAATATATGTAGGAAAAGTGACACTCACCCCAGAACAACCCACCCAGAGTTGATGGATTGAGAGAGATTAGAGGTAATTCCTTAAGGGAAAATTGTGGAACTTTTTGCCAGAAGAGGCAGAAACAACATTATGCACCGTGATGTCTTTGACTGACATTGTCACCACACTTATCTATAGCAGTAATTTTCTCTAAATTTTTTTTTCTGTTATGGGTGATATATCTAGTGACATTCAGAGTTCAGTTTTTTAAATTACTTATTAATAATACTTGGGAAATGTTTTTTAAACTCTCAGTGGCAGAGTTCATCCAAAGAAAGTTGATGGCAAGACAGTGGCAGGAACACTAATAAACCAGGCCTTAGGATATGGATATAGGAGTAAAAAACTAGAAAAAAAGCTATCAATTACTGAAAACCCACTCTGTTCTGGGCAGTAGGCTACATGCAGTCTCAGTGATTCTCACAATGATCCTGCATAGAGGAACTATAATCCTCATTTTGCAGATGAGTAAACCAGAAATGTGAAGGAACAGTCCCAGTATCACACAAGTGGTCTCGAGGGCCCTAACCTCAAAGTCGGTCTTCTTTCTAAAACATCAACTCAGTTAAACTTGCCTTCTGATCCTTCTGGCCCTAAGACCGTTTTCAGTGAAGATTGTCACCTGGCAATTGCCTTATATAGCAAAAATCTTGAGAGTGTATAAATTCTTCTTCAGTGAGGATAGTGAATATAGTTCTAAGCAGCTCAGAAAATTTAGGTCTAGGTGATCATTCATAGTACAAAGTAAGCTCTGTTTTCTTCTTTAAAAAAAAAAAGAAAACATGTTCAGCCATTTTTGGTATCATTGAATTCAGATATGTCTTTGTCCCCTCAGTGTCTGAGTATTGGAAAATATTGCTTTTTTATAGAAAGAATACAAGAAAGACCTGGAATCAGAAATTAAAGGGAAGGGAATGCAAGTTGGCACTGACACCCTTGGAATTCAGCACGCCAAAAGAGCTTCCGAGATAGCGAGTGAGGTGAGTACTGAGAGTGAGTGATGTAGACCTTGCGGCTCCTATTCTGGAACTTGACAAATCATAATTACAAACTGACTAATCCATGGACTTTTTCAAAGCTTTCTGTGACTACTTTAACAGTTTGGAATGGAAACCATTCGCAATCATCATGCTTACTGGAAAAATTTACAGTTTCTGCTTTGCTCATTAACGTCAAGTATGTCAAAGAAAACTTGGAGAAGGGCATTTTAATAGAACACACAGACACAGACACGGATACACTTTTTTACTTTATCCCATAATACAAGTTTCATGTTAATTTTACTCTATGGTTAATATTTTCATACCATCTTTTTTGAGGATGGATCATGTGCTACTTGGCACATTTCATTTCCAGCTATGTGAGCAGAACTTGAAAATCACACATTGAGATTGTAACATGACAATGATGCTATTTTTGTTTGTTTGGTGGTGTGTTCTCAAAATATGCCCTGTGGACCTCAACAGTGTGTCTGAAATTGCTGTAGAATCAGCATTTTGTGTTGAAGTTCATTCATCTAAAACCATTTCTTCTTCATGTAATACATGAACGACAGGATATTGAAGTTTTGTCTTAGATGGTATGATGTGATAGATATAGAATAATAAAGTTGTAGGAGTCAGATCTTATATGTATTTTTCGAATGAAAGAACCCAGAATCAGTTCTACATCTCTTGAATTCCCCCAGAAATTTTGAAAATATAGAAGGGCCACTGGAGCAGAGAGTGTTTGGGAAGAGATGATTTAGAAGAAACCCATGTAAAGCGAAAGTTGGGGTGCAGGCTAAGGGGTACAGCTCCCGTACCTTAAGGCTGGCTGGGGATGAGGCTCCAGTAGCACTACTCTGAGAGCTACAAAGTGACATTTGCAGTTAGGCAGAGGTGGCTTAGGACTGACTCCCACCCAGGGAATCTGGAGGCTGAGAAGTAGCTGAATTACTACCAGGGGAGTTACTGCTGTGCTGAGATCTGCCTCCATCCCCAGGGTTAGATACTGGCCAGGGGAATGGAATGGTGATAACTTTGTTTCAGACACTAGAAATGGTGGGAGTGGGGTGGGAGGGTGCATGCTGAACAGAGATTCGAAAACCTTCTGCCTCTAATTCTACCCCTAATTCTGTCATCCTCCTGAGAGATAGCCATTGTTAGGATTTTCTGTAGAGCCTTGCAGATCTCTTTTTCTGTATATATAGATAACTATACATTTGTGCACAAGGAACTAGAAAAAACCTTAAATAAATACAGTGTACTTTGTGCTTGCTGTTCTCACTGAATATCATAGACCCTTTCCATGTTCAGTTCAGTTCAGTTCAGATCAGTCGCTCAGTCATGTCTGACTCTTTGCAACCCCATGGACTGCAGCATGCTAGGCCTCCCTGCCTATCACCAACTCCCAGAGTTTACTTAACTTTTGTGTGTTTAGTCGGTGATACCATCTAACCATCTCATCCTCTGTTGTCCCCTTATCCTCCTGCCTTCAGTCTTTCCCAGCATCAGGGTCTTTTCCAATGAGTCAGTTCTTTGCATCAGGTGGCCAAAGTATTGGAGTTTGAGCTTCAGCATCAGCCCTTGCAAAGAATATTCAGGACTGATTTCCTTTAGAATGGACTGGTTGGATCTCCTTGCAGTCCAAGGGACTCTCAAGAGTCTTCTCCAACACCACAGTTCAAAAGCATCGATTCTTCAGTGCTCAGTTTTCTTCATAGTCCAACTCTCATATCCATACATGACCACTGGAAGAACCATAGTTTTGACTAGACAGACCTTTGTTGGCAAAGTAGTGTCTCTGCTTTTTAATATACTGTCTAGGTTGGTCATAACTTTCCTTCCAAGAAGCAAGTATCTTCTAATTTCATGGCTGCCATCACCATCTGCAGTGATTTTGGAGCCCAGAAAAATAAAGTCTGTCACTGATTCCCCATCTATTTGCCATGACCAGATGCCATGACCTTAGTTTTCTGAAATGTTGAGTTTTAAGGCAACTTTTTCACTCTCCTCTTTCTCTTTCATCAAGAGGCTTTTTAGTTCTTCTTCACTTTCTGCCATAAAGGTGGTGTCATCTGCATATCTGAGGTTATTGATATTTCTCCTGGCAATCTTGATTCCAGCTTGTGCTTCATCCAGCCCGACATTTCTCCTGATGTACTCTGCATATAAGTTAAATAAGCAGGGTGACAATATACAGCCTTGATGTACTCCTTTCCCAATTTGGATCCAGCCTGTTGTTCCATGTCCAGTTTTAACTGTTGCTTCCTGACCTGCATACAGATTTCTCAGGAGGCAGGTCAGGTGGTCTGATATTGCCATCTCTTTCAGAATTTTCCACAGTTTGTTGTAATCCACATAGTCAAACGCTTTGGCATAGTCAATAAAGCAGAAATAGATGTTTTTCTGGAACTCTCTTGTTTTTTTGATGATCCAACAGATGTTGGCAATTTGATCTCTGGTTCCTCTGCCTTTTCTAAATCTAGCTTGAGTATCTGGAAGTTCACGGTTCATGTACTGTTGAAGCCTGGCTTGGAGAATTTTGAGCATTACTTTACTAGCGTGTGAGATGAGTGCAATTGTGCAGTAGTTTGAGCATTCTTTGGCATTGTCTCTCTTAGGGTTTAGAATGAAAACTGACCTTTTCCAGTCCTGTGGCCACTGCTGAGTTTCCCAAATTTGCTGGCATATTGAGTGCAGCACTTTCACAGCATCATCTTTTAGGATTTGAAATAGTTTGACTGGAATTCCATTACCTCCACTAGCTTTTTTCGTAGGGATACTTCCTAAGCCCCCCTTGACTTTGCATTCCCGGATGTCTGGCTCTAGGTGAGTGAGTACACTGTCGTGATTATCTGGGTTTTGAAGATCTTTTTGATATAGTTCTTCTGTGTGTTCTTGCCACCTCTTCTTAATATCTTCTGCTTCTTAACATCTTCTTTTCCGTGTCACTTCATATAATTCTACCTCACTGTTTTAGAAAAATTGCGTTCTGTAACATGGATATAAATATGCAACCATTTGCCTTAATGTCCTGTAGGGCTTCTCTGCTGGCTCAGAGGGTAAAGCATCTGCCTGTGATGCGGAAGACCCAGGTTTGATCACTGAGTTGGGAAGATCCCCTGGAGAAGGAAATGGCAACCCACTCCAGTATTCTTGCCTGGAGAATCCCATGGACAGAGGAGCCTGATGGGCTACAACCCATGGGGTCGCAAAGAGTCAGACACGATGGAGCGACTGCACTTTCACTTACACTTAGGCATTACCACATGTCAATGACACTTAAATGTATTATAAGAGGGACTCTACATAACCTGGACTTCCCTGGTGGCTCAGATGGTAAAGCATCTGTCTACAATGCAGGAGACCTGGGTTTGATCCCTGGGTCGGGAAGATCCCCTGGAGAAGGAAATAGCAATCCACTCCAGTACTATTGCCTGGAAAATCCCATGGACAGAGGAGCCTGGTAGGAGTGACATCACTTCTACCTAACCTACTGAAAATCCTCATTTTTTCCTTAGATCTGCTTCCTTCTTTCACCCCTTCCTTTGCAGGTGGTATCAGTGAAATCCCAGAAGTTACTTTGATTCCTATTGTCAGCAAGTTTTATTGACTCCACAACCATAATGATTTCCTAGATCCATCTACCTCTCCCCACTTTTGTCCAAGCCAGCATCTCTATCTCCTGGATCACTGCAGTAGCTTCCTAAACAAGATTCTGCTTCCAACATTAACCTCATTATCTACCCAGACGCCAGAACAATCCTGGAAGAGCCAAGTTTTCTGATTTCTCCCCCTGAAAACTCTCCAGTGGTTTCCAGTCATGTGCAGTATGGACACCATACTCCTTGCTCTAGTATGATGCCATACTCCCCGCCTGCTCATTCTCAACCCCTGTACCCTTCTTCCCTTGCTCATCATATTCTAGTCTTAAAGGCTCCAGGCTGGCTGCACCTCCACAAGTTTTACGGTCTCTGTACAGCTCTGTTTCTTCCTGAAAGTCCTTCCCCTTGTCTTTGCATGGCTGGCTCTTTCTTGTCCTTCTTTTCTTAGATTTATTAGTATTTCCTTATGGTTGCCTCCTTGGTCTTCTGAGTAACTGACTGTCTAGCAACTATCAAATCACTACTTATATTTTCTGTTATTTTTGTAATTATGAAGAGAGTGCAAAATCCAGTATTCGTTCAAGGTGACTTTCATTAAGAAATCTGACTCAGGCTCTTGGAACATAGATGTCATCATGTTTTTCTTTTAAGGTTTTCTAAGTTGTAAGATATTTTATTATGCATCAATATTAGCTGATGTGACTAGAGTCCATGTAGTCTATTTATGTGCTTTTGAATGCTTTTAGATTTGAAAATTCATATTGGAAACATTAAATGACATATTTCTACCATGGAATTTTGGTGGTAATCTATGATCAATACCTCAGTTTCTACATATATTGTCTTTCAAATGAAGTGTTTTGCTTTTGGGCCTTAGCTAAAAACAGAGCTTTTTACAGGCATAGTGATAATTTAATATTATTAGTAGGAAAGTTAAACATTTTTACTTGAATGTTTAACTTTATTATTATTTCACTTCAGTAAAGTGAAACTGAGACTATAAGTCAGTGGAAATAGGCAGATTTATGGGTAGATAGTAAATAGCATTTCTCTAGATTGAAATTTTTGTTTATGACTTCTCTAAATTTACAGCATCACAAATAAGCAAAGCAAAATTTACTTTATAGCATGAAATCACAAATCTTGGGTATGTCAGCATAATAGGAAATAATTGTTTTTGAAGAAATTTAATAGGCTATAGTCAGTTTCCTTTTAATATAATTTTCATTGAAGAATAACATACATACAGACAAATGTTCAGTTATAGGAATAAGAATAATCAGTAGCTTTAAAATGTGACAAGAGTATCTTAAGACAGTTGTGTCTGTGTAATCATGACATTTTATAGATAACAGATAATCCAGCTCAAAAAAGCAGATAATTTTTATTGTTCTTGTGACCCAACAGTAAGAGGAATTCTTGGGCATGGCTTAATCTAGGACTTACACAGTGTGATTCTGTTTTAGTTTCCAACTTTATCTTCTCAGGCAGGCTTTCTTCTCCCATGTGCAAGGAGGCACATGGCAGCTCCCGGAGCTGCAAACTTCTCCATTCATGTCCAGAAGGAAAGAAAAGTCTCTTGATACATTGTGTGGAAAGAGAAACGTTCCTTTTCTTAAATGTACCAATCATGAAGGGCCAGGGGTGGGGTGTAACAATTTTCTTCAGCCCAGTAGGGTCCTTGCACTGGGGCCAGTCTCAGCCAAGTTGGTGGCTTAGAATAGGAAGCAGCTAGTTGCCCAGTGGCAAATCAAGGCGGGAATGAAGGAAAAACAGGAGTGAGGTTCCAGGAAGCAGCCAGCAATTATTCACTACAGAATGAGATATGACAATTTTTTAAAATCAATACATATTTAATTAAATGTTTTCAAAGTATAACATTTTGTCTACTAGTCAATAGCAATGTAACACATGTATTATCAAGTTACATACATATTATCTTCCATAAGAGATATAATTATACTTTAATATAGTCTATTTACTATGGATTGGGGCTTTTGCCAGTAAAGACGAGAATATACCAATGGCCAATAAGCACACGAAAGGATGCTCAGCATCATTACCATCAGTGAAATGCAAAAGAAAGCCACAGTGATGTATTACTTCACACCCACTAAAAGGCTAGGATAAAAAAACACAGATTATAACAAGTGTTAGTGAAGTTGTAGAGAAATTGGAACCCTTCTTGTGTATTGCTGCTAGGACTGTAAGACGGAATACCCACTTTGGAAAACAGTTTAGCAGTTCCTCGAAAGGCTAAACAGTTACCATATGACCCAGCAATTTCATTTCTAGGTTATTTACTCAAGAGAAATGAAAACTTATGAGATGTGACATTTTTACACTCACATTTTATTGATATTCATCGAGTTATATATTAACCAATATTTTATCACTTTATTGAAATATAAAATATTTTCCTTCACCTCTCTCTGTTTTATTTCTTAACTCAGGTTAGTAGAAAAAAAGCTGCCTGAGTCCTTGTGGTCACTCCAAGTTGTGTTCTGCCACAAATTAAGTCTTTGTCGTTTCCTAGAAAAAAAGAAGTGAATTTAGGTCCAGTTTATTTCTAAAAGCAATGATCTTGACATCAAAAATGACATCAAGTTTTTCAACGCAGATTTTCGAATTATTGTAAGGCCCTAATTTCAGGTTTTATTTTCTGCAGAAAGATTATAAAAGAGATCTGGAGACTGAAATTAGAGGGAAAGGCATGCAGGTGAGCACAGACACTCTCGATATCCAGAGAGCCAAGAAAGCATCTGAAATGGCCAGCCAGGTAAGAAACTAATGGGATACAAAGTTTAAAACAAACATATCAAATTGGATGCTGAAGAAATATAAATGGTGTTTCCACATGTGTGACATTGAGATTCAAACATGTAAATATCTGCATTGCTATGGAAAGCCATGCAGAGCTCTGAAGATTGTTTTCTGTTCTTTTAGAAAGAATATAAGAAAGACTTAGAAAATGAAATTAAAGGGAAAGGAATGCAAGTGAGCATGGATATCCCGGATATGCTTCGAGCCAAGAGGGCATCTGAAATCTATAGCCAGGTTGGTAGAGAATGAAGATGCTCAGGATAATATATTCTAATATCTCAGCACCTTCTGCTCTGTGTGTCTCTATGATTTGTGTCTTTTTGAGGGCTTTCTATTCAAAGTCAATGCACTCTATTATAAAGTAACCACTGACCAAACTTGATTATCTCAATAATGAAAGGGACAACTGCTGTAGATTCAGCTCAACAAAACTTATTGAGCATCAGAGCATCCCTATTAGGTCCCTCTGTTTTGAGTCCAAGGACATTTTGACCTTTTTATTTCCATTTTTTCTATTCCATTGTGAACTTGGCTCTAATGCTTATCCTGCAAAAAATACAAAGAATTTTCTTTTATCTACTTCATCATGCATATTTTAATTTAAATAAACAACTTAGAATAAGTTAAACTGTACAAGGTATAAGGTGAAATTGAAGATTAACCAAAATTTAATGTAAGATCTAAGTTTTGTTGATAAAATTTAATTTGCCAAGTATATCTGTGACAGATCTGCCAGAAAACTGGATATAAGAGAAATAATGACCACACAAGAAAGTATATCATGGAAGAAAAAAGTTGTTGATAAAATCTGATTTGGGCAAAGTTATTCATTAGTGAATAATTTATTTGCTATAATATTTGTTATAAAAAGAATGAATCCCAATGGAAAAGTAGTATGCTGCTGCTGTTATATCACTTCAGTCGTGTCCGACTCTGTGCAACCCCATAGACGGCAGCCCACCAGGCTCCCCTGTCCCTGGGATTCTCCACGCAAGAACACTGGAGTGGGTTTCCATTTCCTTCTCCAGTGCATGAAAGTGAAATGTGAAAGTGAAGTCGCTCAGTCGTGTCTGACCCTCAGCGACCCCATGGATTGCAGCCTTCCAGGCTCCTCTGTCCATGGGATTTTCCAGGCAAGAGGACTGAAGTGGGGTGCCATTGCCTTCTCCAGGAGAAGTAATATCGGGGAATGAAAAAAAATTAGGTAATGAAGAAATTGGATTTGGCGAATGGGGTTTATGTTGAAATAATTTTTAACAAAATTTGACCAAGTTTGGCAAAATTCTGACTAACAAGCAAGGAATTGAAACATCCACTGGTTCAAAATTAGAGTGTCACAGAACTCAGGTTCAGGGGCTAGTCACACAAGGATTCAATATTGAGAGACAAGTGTGAGTAAAAGGAAAGATAGCTTTGCTGAGGAGGCCAGCAATCCTGGGGAGAAGGTGGACTCATGTCCCAAAGAACCAACTATCCCTTGCTATCAGGGGCAGGAGTTTTTGAAGGCGAATTTTAGGGGTGTATAGGCAAAGGGAGCTGGAGATGGACAGGGAAGCCTGGTGTGCTGCAGTCCACGGGGTTGCAAAGAGTCGGACATGACTGAGCAACTGAACTGAGGCAAAAGGAGGGGAGCTGTGAGCAGAGAAGAGTCAGTTCTGACAGTCGTCTTGAAATTGATCATGTGGTGGTCTAATCAGTGTCCTCTTGATTGTTTTAAGTGCAATTAATCTTCAGTTCCAAGACTGGTTTGTTCCCCTTTCCTTGAGTCCAGTTCTCAAAACTGTGGCAGCTTATGTCATGGCGATAGTCTATTTCATCATGTAGTTAACTTATTCCACCTGGTGGAGGTTTCAGCATTTACAAAGCAGCTCAAAGGATACGGCTGAAAATATTCTCTATAGCTCTTCAGGAAGAACTAAAGGTCCTTGACTTTGTTTAATGACTAAATTTTATTTGGTCTTGTTTGATTGCTTTCCTTTGTTTCCGTATTTCCAAATTCTCTGATGAAATTTATTCTCTGACTAAGGTGTTTCTATAGACAAGAAATAGGTGGAGGTATGGGGGAGTGGAGTCTCTCCTGGGAAGTCCCCATGGGGTCCTGCTCTATTTCAAGGGTATCGTGATGCCAGAATTAAGTATTTATCAAAGGAACTGCCTGCTTCTCAGCCTTCTTCAGTGACAGCAGATGGGATGGTCCTGAAGTGTGTTCGTCTGTCCTCAGTGTCTCATGGTGGCACACAAACTTGGAGAAGTTGACACTAGTTGGATCAGCTAAACTAAAAATCATAAATTCTTAAAACGGGAATATTGCCATTTGATTCAGTGGAGAAAACTCATTCATACATTCAGTAGATACTTCTTGAACACCCATTTACATGAAAAATTAGACCTGGATTTTTGCCTTTGGGGAACTACTAGGTAATCTAATTATCAAATAATCATGCAAATATAGTATGACAAATTATGATATGTCCTACCAGAAAGTAAAGATAACAAAAGTAAACCCTTCCCATAGGAAGTGATGCCTGAGTTGTTAGAATTCCTGCTTTAATTTAACAGTGTTGATTTTTTGAGTGTGATATGAGGGTACATCTGATTTTAAAGACCTTTAGTTATTTGAGATACAAGGGAATGTTTAAAAGGGTTTAATGATGCTGTGGTGCATTTCAATGTGAACAATATTCTCCTTCCTTAACAAGCAGCAGTATGCCATGCAGTTACCTTCACTGACTTTGGAACCAGAGTGGCTGGGTTTAAATCCTGGTTCTGACACTTAGCTAGTGCCTCAGTTTCCCCAAGAGTAGATAATAATACCTGCTTGTGGGGTTGCCTTTCTCTGATCCTCTAGGAGGTATCTATCATTCAGCGGGTAGCCATTCTGGACTCCAAACTTGTTGTCTTGCCTTCCCTGTCATGCTGTCCAAAGGCTGGGGCTGGAAGCTGCTTCTGTGACTTGCTAGGGCCTTCGTTAGCACCGCTTCCTTTTTACTGCACTGCTGGAGTTGTTTTCCTGTTTCTCCACTGCTGGAAAGCCTTCCTTGCCCTGCCCTCAGGTCTTGGGCAGCGCCAAGCCTCCTAGGAGCTCTAGGATTGTATTTCACAAAGGAAAAAGCTGGAGGCTTAGGTGTGGGGTCAAGAGCTACAAAGAGTGCCCCCTTGCAGACCAGAGGCCTGTCCCTCCGCTTTGGCCTCTGGACGCTCTGTTCCTCATCCCAACCCTAGGACCCCACAACACTGCCTGCCCTCGGCCCACCATGACATCCTCGCACCCTTGCCTCTCCTTGTTATTGACAACCTTCCCCAAGTTTTGGAACCCAAAACCGCTGAGACCCTGTACCCCACCACCCCTCGCCTCTGGTGTGAGCTGAAGCTGGAATACCAGACCATCTGACCTGCCTCCGGAGAAATCTGTATGCAGGTCAAGAAGCAACAGTTAGAACTGGACATGGAACAACAGGCTGGTTCCAAATTGGGAAAGGAGTATGTCACAGCTGTATATTGTCACACTGCTTACTTAACTTCTATGCAGAGTACATCAGGAGAAATGTTGGGCTGGATGAAGCACAAGCTGGAATCAAGTTTGCTGGGAGAAATATCAATAACCTCAAATATGCAGATGACACCACCCTTATGGCAGAAAGTGAAGAAGAACTAAAGAGCCTCTTGATGAAAATGAACGAGGAGAGTGAAAAAGTTGCCTTAAAACTCAACATTCAGAAAACTAAGATCATGGCATCTGGTCCCATCATTTCATGGCAAATAGATGGGGAAACAGTGGAAACAGTGCCAGACTTTATTTTGGGACTCCAAAATCACTGCAGATGGTGACTGCAGCCATGAAGTTAAAAGATGCTTCCTCCTTGGAAGGAAAGTTATAACCAACCTAGACAGCATATTGAAAAACAGAGACATTACTTTGCCAACAAAGGTCCGTCTAGTCAAGGCTATGGTTCTTCCAGTGGTCATGTATGGATGTGAGAGTTGGACTGTGAAGAAAGCTGAGCACTGAAGAATTGATGCTTTTGAACTGTGGTGTTGGAGAAGACTCTTGAGAGTCCCTTGGACTGCAAGGAGATCAAACCAGTCCATCCTAAAGGAAATCAGTCCTGAATATTCATTGTAAGGACTGATGCTGAAACTGAAACTCCAGTGCTTTGGCCACCTGATATGAAGAGTTCACTCATTTGAAAACACCCTGATGCTGGGAAAGATTGAAAGTGGGAGGAGAAGGGGACAACAGAGAATGAGATGATTGGATGGCATCACCAACTGAATAGATATGAGTTTGAGTGAACTCTGGGAGTTGGTGATAGATGGAGGCCTGGAGTGCTACAGTCCATGGGGTTGCAAAGAGTCAGACACGACTGAGCGACTGAACTGAACTGAACTACTATGTAAATGCTGGCACTAGTAGAAGGCATTGCCTAGGATATATCTGAGCTCATAATAGTACATTTAGTAGCAAAAGGAAAATTGAGATTTTTATCTCTAGTATAAAATACTAGTACCTTTTCCTTAGTCAAATGTACCTTTATCTGAAGTAGGAAGCAAAGTATAAATCTAGAAGCATGAAGACAAGTAAGCGAAGAGAGTCAGGTTACTGGTAGGAGTTGTAAGGGCTATTTTGAACAGGAACTGGAACTGCTCATAAGAGAGTAGGTTCTAGGCTTAGGACTTCCATAGAGGTCAGGCCGTCCCAGGGTGTTTGAATAGTCTTGAGTGGGAACCATTGCCTGAGAGAAGGTGAATGTGTTTTCCTAGACTGTTTGCTTACTCTGTTTGCGTATGCTGTTTATTTTTACTGTTGCATAAATACATCATAGAGTTGGATAAGACTGAGCAACTGAGCTCACACACACAAACACATCAACAACTGATTTGAATCCTAAGGTATAATGTAGAGCATGTGGGCTTCCCTGGTGGCTCAACTGGTAAAGAATCCACCTGCAATGCAGGAGACCTGGGTTCGATCCCCAGGTTGGGAAGATGCCCCGGAGAAGGGAAAGGCGACCCACTCCAGTATTCTGGCCTGGAGAATTCTATGGACTGTGTAGTTGCAAAGAGTCAGACACAACTGAGGGACTTTCACTTTCAGATATAGCAGAGTTGGAAAAAGTAGTACCATTTTCTCTTTGTCTCTGTCTCTCCTGAATATGGCACACAGAGTTTCAGATTCACATTCACTTTATATTTTTAGAAAAAGTATAAAGATGAGGCAGAGAAGATGCTTTCTAGCTACTCTACTGTGGCAGATACTCCTGAAATTCAGAGAATTAAGACAACTCAACAAAACATTAGTGCGGTGAGTAGCCATTGTCTCTTTCCAGTTGTCACCTTGAAATGATGTTTTGAAAGGGGGCCTTTGTTCCTCAGTCTGCTTTTTTTGCTGCCTTGCCTGAATTTTCTGTCAAATGCATATCTTTCCTTCTTTAAAATCATAAGAACACCAAATGTTCTTAAACTTATAATTTATCATGATTATTTTAGAATTACAGATTCATATTTCCTTTTTAGGTACAAGCAACAGCTACTTTTAACTGAATTTTAAAATTTCACTCAGGAAAGAGATCTTAATTTTACACACATATTTTACTTTGAAGATAAAAATAGTCATATGAAGTGATTGCCTTCCTGGTCATTGATTAATTGCATTGATAATATATCTAGGGATTTACTAGTTTGTAACCAATTCCTAAGGGCTTCCCTGGTGGCTCAGTGGTAAAGAACCAGCCTGCCGATTCAGGAGATGTGAGTTCAATCCATGGGTCAGGAAAACCCCATGAAGAAGGAAATGGCAACCCACTCCAGTGTTTTTGCCTAGGAAATCCCATGGACAGAGGAAACTGGTAGGCTACAGTCTATGGGGTTGCAAAAGAGTTAGAAACCACTTAGTGACTAAACAACAACAATTACTTCCTAAACTTTCATATTTTTGTTTTGAGGAATAGGAATTTTATTAGCATCATTGATTAAGATAGTGGGCTTATATATAATGGGTATATGAACTTGAATTCTAAAATAAAAATTGATGGTACAGCCAATATTTTAACATAGAATTAATTTAGTGGTTAAGCAAATGTTATTAAAAATATAAATTCTATTATTTTTGAAAATTTCTGGAATGTTTTCTACTTTCTAATAAGTGGGAAACCTCTTAACTCTGCAGGTATGCTGTTCAGGTACCTCTAGGGTCTTCCCAGGCAGGCTGTGCCAAGAGACGTAGAAATCTTGCTGGAAGAGAGGCTGAGGGAGAAGAGTTGTGTGGCCCTTACCGCCTGTGATTCCAGATTTCTAGCTTTTGCAGGGGAACATCTCATATGTCCTGCCCTCCTGACCCCCACTGGGACCTACTGGTTAACAAATATCAGGAGAGTGAACCCAAAGGTGGGGTCTGTGACAACCTAGAGGGATAGTGTAGGGAGGGAAGCAGGAGGGGGGTTCAAGAGGGAGGGGTCACATGTATGCCTATGGCCAGCTCATGTTGATGTGTGGCAGAAACCATCACAATACAGTAAAGAAATTATCCTCCAATTTAAAAAATAATTAAAGAAGAGAGGGAGTAGTTCTGGCCTCGAATGACTTCCTTATAATTAGTCTGTTTTTCTGTAGGACACTTTGTTTTTTCTTTTGCTTTGTGGTCAAAAGGAGTAGGTGTTGGTAGGGATGGAGAGACGTGGGAAGGTTTAAGGAATAAGTGGAAGATAAGGAAAACAGGCTGACTTAGTGTTGATGCTGATGGTAAAACTAATATTTTCTTTGAAGAGAACAAGACTGTCTTTGCTTTCACTTGAAAAAGAGCAGTTGCTTGAAACTTCATGCTATTTTTGAATTAAATGGTAACTGCTTAGTGAGCTTTTGTAATATGTCCTTTAATTTTTCTCAGCTGCACATGTGACATATATTTGTATTTGAAGAAGAAAACTTATATTCTTAGAGCAAGTAATCTGTAGCCATGTAAGGTTCCAGGCATACCCTAGAACAGGTAGTAGAGGTTTGCTTGTAAGACTGTGGAATACAAAACCAAAGTTCTGCATTTATTCCCATGATGGATTATTTAATTGATCAATGTAACATTGGTTCTCATAAATAGAAGCTGTATCCACGTTACTTTAAAACCTGAGAAATTTTCCTTTACAAGAATCGAATCTAGGACTTGAATTCTAATAAGCTTGGTTATTCTTTTCCTTCTCTTATAATAAAGGTATTTTATAAGAAAGAAGTAGGAGCTGGCACAGCAGTAAAAGATACTCCTGAGATTGAACGAGTGAAGAAAAATCAGCAGAACATTAGTTCAGTAAGTTCTCTATGGCATTAATTATCCTTTGCAAAAGCAAACACAAGCTAGATAAATGTTTTTAGTTCTTTACAAAACTAGCTGCCTTTTTCTTTTTTTTCTTCACTTTGTTGAAACACTGTTTCATCAAATATCAAAGACCTAACTTTCAGAAGAAAACTGTAGCATTCTTCCCCTTGAACCTAAAGCAGTATTTCATCTTGATATATATGTATCATAGTGCATAAGAGATAGATCACTTTAATAGTACAGTAATGAAATCTAGGATTAGTTTTCATCCTTCTGAACATAATTTTAGCTGTATTACATTTTTCAGAGAAAGGATACTTTTCAATACCTCCCCTCAACTTGGACGGAAGAAATTTTATCCTGATAGAATGATTAAAGGCACTAGAACATTTATTTGGTGGCTCAAGAGAAGGTTTCAAAGGCCCCATTTACCTTCTACTTCTTTGAGCTTCCAGCAAAGAAAAGCACACACCTTCATTATCATTTGTAAAATAAATTACCCACCCCCCTCCCCAGTGTCCTTTGAACTTGGGGGGAGGGTAGAGGAGGTGTTTAATGTTATGGATTAAAAACTTCTTCACTCAGTGCTTGACATTTAGAATGGACCATTGCTACCCTTACCAATAGGTGTATTTGGTAATAGTTATACAGTCATCCCTCGGCGTCCACAGGGAGTGGTTGCAGGACTCCCCCCCACCCCGGCCCCGCCACCCACACGCACACCCACCCCCGCCCCCCCCCCCCCCACACACACAGAGTCATTCACACACACTCACGCCAACATCTGCAGATGCCCACGTCCCTCACTGTTGGGCCTCCACATCCTTAGGTTCCACATCGAGGATGTGAGGAGCTTGCTCTTTAGTTTCTTGTGGAGGGTTCTTTCCTTACATCTTCCCTGACGTTTCTCTTCACCTTCACCCTTGGAGACAGAGTTTCTTTAAGTCAGCCAAGTCGAGCTGCCTGGATTAAACGCCTTTGTCAGGAACTCCGATGGTTACCTGGCATCCTAGAGTATGTGTGCACTGGCATTTGTGGAGACAGAGTAGGGAAGGTAAGGGAGCGCTGTAGTCAACAGGCTTACAGGAAACGAACTTGCAGAAAACCTGCAGAATGCGAGTGCACTAAAGCCCTGTGCGGTGAAGGAATCTGGTTTCCTGAAGAAAGCATAGGGAACAGGACCTGGTGGCGAGAGTGCCGATCCACCGTGGCAGGAGTCTGTGTCAGGCAACGCTCCAGTCTGGCAGAGAAATTAGTTCAGCTGAGACATGTAAAGTGGTTGTTTCCTTCACTTACAAATGATGACATTTGAAATGTACCCATCCACGTACTGGGGTATAATGTTATAAACGTTCCATACTGCACAATTCTATTGCCTACAGCGAAATGACTGTGCCATTTTGATTAGTTTGGAGTTGTATGGAAAACAAAAATGTTTATCTTTAATCGTGTTTAGCGTCTCACCCTAGGAAAGTCACACAGTCTATCATTTCTTCTCCCGACGTCCCCTGCCTCCTCTAGCAAACAATAAACACATAGTTCTGTATCTCTATGAGCCTGGGCTATAAACTCCTGCTTAGTATTCAAATGGAAAGTTGCCCTTTCAAGATTAGCAAGATCTGTCAAACCAAGGTAGGATTCTCTAACATTTAAAGATCTCGACATTTTCCACCTCCAGAGTACAAGCCTTTTGAGTATTACTTTTCTCTCTTAAGAATATTTTGGAATCCTACTTGGAGACAGTCTGTCTCAGTGTACTCTTAATTTAACTGTTTTGGATCTGGCCTAATATTGGTGGTGTTACTCATATCACATATGAAATGTACAGATGCTAAAACATAGATGATAGTGAAGATATTTAGGTATTGAGGACTTCCCTGGTGACTCAGATGGTAAAAGCGTCTGCCTAGAGTGCAGGAGACCCGGGTTTGATCCCTGGGTCAGGAAGATTTCCTGGAGAAGGAAATGGCAACCCACTCCAGTACTCTTGCTTAGAAAACCCCGTGGACGTAGGATCCTGGTGGGCTACACTCCATGGGGTCGCAAAGAGTCGGACACAACTGAGCAAATTCACTTTCACTTTCTTCATGACTCTCAGCCTTAGTCATTACCAAGTGATTTCTAAAACGTCTTTTGTATAGATCTAAGTCTTTGCTAAATTTCAACATATGGCACTTAAGTCTAGCTGATGTGTCCATATTTATATGTATATATATGTCCTTTATCTCAGTTCCAATCTTCTGTGCATTTTAGACATATTAAAATACCATGAGATATGATAGCATCACTAATCATTTTATAAATTTAAAGGGCTTGTCCTGCGCATACCTGTGTGCTGGTGTTATCATTTATCTGGTTGTTCTTCCTCTAAGTAGACTTGACTGAGGAGCTTTTGACTGTTGTGAATGCCAGGATATAGGCCGGCTTTACATAACATGATTGTGTGGTAGAAGACACTTCTTGACTTTCTGGTACTGGACTTTCTATAGTGATCAGCACTCAATGGCCTCTGCTTGTACATATTTCCTCCCACTTTCCTCTTTCTCGTCTTTTATTTTTTTTCTTATTTTAGATTATTTGTGTACTCTCAGTCAGGTAAGCAGTGTTTTCAAGACTTAGTAGCTAACTCAGTTTGACTCGTGCCTTTAAAGACATGGTGAGTACACAAATAATAAATAGAAATTGCTTTTATTATAGAAAAATAATGAATCATTAAGATAATTTCCAAAATTTTCGGTGCATCTGTCTGATGATAAAATTTATTTTTATAAGCAGTATATGCTTATGTTAGTTAAAAAACCTCCAGTGATGGATAGGTGGTCTCCTGCACTCTAGGCAGACGCTTTTACCATCTGAGTCACCAGGGAAGTCCTCAATACCTAAATATCTTCACTATCATCTATGTTTTAGCATCTGTACATTTCATATGTGATATGAGTAACACCACCAATATTAGGCCAGATCCAAAACAGTTAAATTAAGAGTACACTGAGACAGACTGTCTCCAAGTAGGATTCCAAAATATTCTTAAGAGAGAAAAGTAATACTCAAAAGGCTTGTACTCTCAGATAAAGGAATCCTGAGAGCACCAGATGAAATAAAAATGTGTGTTGTCGTTGAAGGAAAATTAATATTGGAATTAAAAATAGGCCATGTAATAGTTAAAAATGAAGAATTCCTAACTATTTTTTAAAACATGTTGAATAAGACTCACTTTTTTTAAAAAAAATAAATCATGCAGGTAAAATACAAAGAAGAGGTGAAACAAGCAACAGCCATTTCAGATCCACCAGAACTCAAGAGAGTTAAAGAAAACCAGAAGAACATCAGCAATGTGTGATCTCGTTTCTTTAAGTATTGTTTTCTGTGGGCATGACACTTGCACACTGGAATGAATTGGAATGAATACCAGTAGGAAGGCCAGTTCCTGAAAGATGGAGATGAGATTTCACACATCTTTGTGTTGGGCTAGCATTACACCAAGCATGTGCGTTTGCTTATTAAAGAACATGGTGTTGAATGCCTACTCTGTTCTTGTTCTTGGGGGCCTTCAAAGATGAGTGAGATACACCTTAAGGTTAGAAGCTGTGTGTATTCTCAAGGTCTCTCGGAGAAACAGTTGTGGGGATAAAGATTGTGCATTAAGTGCTCTAAAATAATTAATATCTGTGAGTGCTTACTACCTTTTGGGGGTTCTTTACATGCAATATCTCATTTAATGTTAAATAATAACTCTTATTTTCAAAGTGCTGGGGAAATGCAGAGAAGGAAGGCTATGTCAGTGAGAGAGAGGAAAACCTTTGGAAAAAGAGTAACATTTGAGCTAGCTCTTAAAGAATTAATAAAAGTTTGGGACGGATTTCATGAGGAAGGGCCCTCCTGGCAGTGCAAACTGAATGTGTTCATGATCTGAGATCTGTTCAAAGAGGGGAAAGTTTAGTGTGATGAGTCCTTGGGGTGGAAGATGGCAGGAGAGAGATGGTGGGGAGAGAAAGCATAATTCAGGCCATGAGGAGGCTGCCGGAAGTGCCAGTGTCCCTGGTTCAGATGGCCTGCCTATGCTCAGGCCTTGACTTATGAGTTAAATTGCTTCAATGTGTTCTTTTAAAAAAAATATTAATGTTTATAGGAGTAAAGTTGATTTACAATGTTGTGTTACTTTCTGCTTTACAACAAAGTCTATCAGTTATACATATATCCACTCTTTCAGATTCTTTCCACATATAGGTCCTTACGGAGAATTGAGTAGAATTCCCTGTGCTGTGCAATAGGTGCTTATTAGTTATCTATTTTATATATAGTAGTATGTGTATGCCACTCACAATCTCTCAATTTATGCCTCTCCCCACCTTTGGTAACTATGTTTGTTTTCTACATCTGTGGTTCTATTTCTTTTTTGTAAATAGGTTCATTTGTGCCATTTTTTAGATTCCACTTATAAGTGATATCATATGATATTTGTCTTTCTCCAACTGGCCTCACTCAGTGTGACCTAGAGATTGTCACAATATGTCCCTTTTTGTGAAAGAAGAGTTGCGCAGGAAGCTCAGCTCAGTGATGAGCTAGAAGTGTGGGATGAGGGTTGGGAGGGAGGCTCCAGAGGAAGGGGATATATGTTACATATAGATGATACATATTGTTGCACAGCAGAAACCAACACAACCTTGTAAAGCAATTATCCTCCAAAAATTAAATAAGAGTTTACTAGTTTTCAATTTATCATAGATGCATAACACTCCCTTAAAATAACTATTTGAAAATAAGGAGTTAATTTAATTAAAAAACACTAGAAATCACAGCTCAGGTGATACCTTGCATAGCGTATGGTAAGTGGTGTATACATGATTGAAATTTGAATAACTCTGGAGTGGAGAACAATGTGGGCTCTGGACTGTTGGTTTGATCCTAGCTCCAGACCTTACTTGCTGTATATCCTTCATAAGCCACCAACCTCTCTAAGCCTCATTCGCCTCATCTTTAAAACAGGGACTGGAATATTAAGTGAGATATTGCCTGTAAAGCACTCAGCATGTTTGTGAGTGGATGAATGCAATACAGGAAGCGTCTCCATATCAAATTTATGTCCCCAAACTGACATCCACTAGAAATTGTCTGCAACAATTTCTATACATTAGTGATGCTGTTCCACAAATGTTTCTCCTCTGAACTCTACCCAGAGTCATCTTTCTTTGTATCCTGCCATCAACAAAGATTACTTTGGACCTTTCCTCATTTTAGGCAATTATCCGACACAGAATCTGCCTAAACTCTCAAACTGCATACCATGGTACAGAGAAAGAAGTCGCACTGGCAAGAGCCTGACCCTTTGTCATTTATTTTCCAGGCTTATCAGATATCTACTCACTTGGACAGGCACTGCTGAGGGTATACATCTCAAGTCCATTTCATCTGCAGGCCTTGTGATGTCTTGCAAAAAAAGAAAAAAATTCCCTCACGCTAACTTTAAGCTCCAAAAAGTCATGAAGACTGTCCCTGCGGAGTTCTTCATAATGGAATTTTAACCTCTAGTTTTCCTTTTACCTGTCAGAAATTCATTTGGTGGACATGCTTTCTATCTCCCTGTGTTGGATCCTCATTTATTTCCTGGAATGTTGTGGGATTACTGGGAAAGCTGACCACAAATGTTGGACTCTGATCCCCTGCTCTAGCAGTAGGTCAGAAGTATCTCCATGATGGGACATCCCTGCTGGTCCAGTGGCTAAGGCTCCACTTTCCCACTGCAAGGGGCCAGGGTTCCATCTCTGGTCAGAAAACTAAATTCATACTTGATGAAACTAAAGATTCCATTTACAACAACTAAGACCTGGTGCAGTCAAATAAATAAATAAATGTTTTTTAAAAAAGAAATATCTCCACGATGCTGGTCAGAGCATGGTCTTCCACTGTTGGAACTTGGTGGAGAAGGAGGTTCAGGGTTTCTTTTTATAGTGACAACCGATCACTGAGGTGAAGGCATAGGACTGGCATAACCCTTCTTTCTGGTGATGAATCCAGAATTTTTATTTTTAAATGTAAATATAAAATGATCATTTGGTAATGTCATTTTAGTACTGTGAAGAAATGAACTCACAGAAGTGGCCATTTATCGTTACTGATAGGATCAAACTCAGAGAGGCCACCAAGAAATAATACAGTTTGAAGAAAAACAACCCCAGGTATAATTCAAAACATTTGGGCAAGGAAAAGCTGAGTTCCAGGATCACTGTGATGATGACATCTATTAGCAAAGCATCTTTCGCTGTAAAATCCTAGCAAAGATGTCAGCTGATGAGTGCTGTGTGACGTTTCTTTTCACCAGCTGCTGTGTGTTAGCTCACTCTTCCTTCCGGTAACCCCACACCATCTTGCGTTTGTCTCTCAGCTCAGGTACAAAGAGCCGTGTGACAGGGCAACTCCGGTGAGCATGACGCCCGAGATAGAGAGAGTGAGGAGAAACCAGGAGCAGCTGAGCACGGCAAGTTGGTTCTGTTTTGCTCTTATATTGCCAGACATTAGCTGTTTTTAGTCTTTACAATGCTTTCTGAAAACCAGTCCACATCTTAGCCACTCCTTTTCTACTATCCTGTACTGAGGCGTGTGGACTGTGGCACCCTTGTGGGAGTCTGGGAAGTTGGGAACTGCTTTGCTACTATTCGGCCATACTTATTTATTCAAGAAATCTTTTTTTAAAATATTTTTTTATGTGGGCCGTTTTTCAAAGTCTTTATTGAATTTGTTACAATATTGCTTCTGGTTTATGTTCTGGTTGCTTGGCTATGAGGCATATGGGATCCTAGCTCCCTGACTAGGGATCGAACCTGTACCCCCTGCATTGGAAAGCAGAGTTCCAACCATTCAACCACCAGGGAAGTCCCTATTTGAAGAACTCTTCATTAAGCAACATGGCAGGCATTATCCTGGTCACTGGTACACAGAGATAGATAAGACCCCTTCCTATCTTCATGGGCCTCATAGTTTAGATGGTAAATCTCTAAAACTACATCCAAATCTAAAGACCTGGAGAGCAGCATAGTGGGTATGTTGTCAGTCTGATAAAAGAGAAAGTTGTCTATTGGCATAAGGCAAAAGAAGACCTGATTTGACTGGGGTTCTGAGACATAATGTCGTGGCAGGGAACCTTATAAATAAAACAGAAAGCATCAATCATTCAGTGATCTGTTGCTAGTAAAGCAAGGGTAGTTAATAATCATGAGGTTCCTCTGCTGTGGACCGTGTTTTAAATGTGTTATGTGATTCAGTGGGGTAGGCATGATTTATTGCTCTGGTTTGTAGGTGTGGGAAACTGAGTCTTGAGAAGTCAGAGGACATGCAAGAACCTATGGTTTGTGACAGCAGGGCTGGGATATGAACCCAGGCCTCCCTGAATTCAGAAATCTCTTTCAAATGTATCCCCTAATGGTTATTTTCCCCATTTTTGGGACTGTTTTATGGAGTTTTTACCATTATAAACAATAACCTTCTTCTTCTGAAACAGATAATTTTGAAACACTTTAAAATTTAAGAGTGACTTCTCCCAGATGGAGGAGGAAATCAGGCTGAATACTGTTTTATCCTTACAGTATCCCTGATAGTGGTATAAGTGAGGGGTCTTAGGCGTCTTTTGAAGGTAGAGCCTCCAGGGTCAGAACAGGAGTAAATGGCCTTCCCAGGCTGCCATGACTACTTCACTATAGTTCTCTTTTAATGATTTTTTTTTAGTTTTAATATTTTTTTTTCCTATCTTTTGTCCATGCACAGCATGCAGGATCTTAATTCCCTGGCCAGGGATCTAACATGTGGCCACCGCTAGTGGTGTCTTAACCACTGAACTGGCAAGGAAATCCCTTGTAATGATTTCATTACAGTGTCTTCCTGTTGTATTTCTATTACATTTAGTTGTGGTCTTTGCAATTAGTTTTGGTATTGAACACAGAAATATTTATTAAAAATCATTTTTAAGAAGCACAACCAGCACTTGGTGCTTGCCAGGTCAGAAGAATCAGAAGCCAGACATAGATTTGAACTGAAAGGCTAACACACACCTACTGTGGGAAAAATTATGTAAAAAATAGGGTTAATTTTGAGGCTTATCCTCTGTTGGTATTTGGTTGAAGACCATTCTGCTATTCATTAAAATTCATATTAATCCTCCACAGGTAAAATACAGAGGAGAGATTAAACAGGCGACTGCAATTTCTGATCCACCAGAGCTGAAGAGAGTGAAAGAAAACCAGAAGAACCTCAGCAATGTGTGATCTTAGTCACTTTTTTCTTATGAAAGCAAACATATTGTCAACATGTCAATGAAGGGATTGTGTTTACACAGTTTTCACGACTTTGAGTTGATTGCCTCTGCTCTCAATTGACTGTCAATTTACTGGATAGTTTTCAGGGTGTTAGGTATTGTGGGTCCAGTCAGGCACGCCCTGCTCAGAGTTCCCAGTGACTGCAATGTGATTTTTGTCTCCAGGTTATTGTATATCCCTCTTATCTGCTTTTCATGCTTGCAGTTCCTGGGATTCTCCAAAGGGATGCCGTGGCAGTTTTTGGCATCTTGGCTCTACAAATAAGCTTTCCCACTCCCTTTCCTCCATATGTATTAATAAATGTATTCTTGTTCTATAGCCTATCCAGTCCCATTTCCCACTCATGGCTATCATCACTTTATTTTTGGATGATGCTGGGAAAAAATTATGAAGTGTGCCTGGCTGAATAGGTCATATGAAACAGGTCCATTTTCAGGTCACTTGTTCAGGGCTGTCCAGTTTTACTCAGACACCAGTTCTTGGCCTGTTCCAACTCCTTTCTGTTATGTCATCCAAGGATGCAGTTTGCTGAGAGTCCTTTTTTATTTTCTTTTTAAATTTTTTTTAAAATTTACTTTTATTTTTCAGTTACATTATGCAGCATGTGGGATCTTAGCTCACCAAACAGGGATCAAACCCATGCCCCCTGCATTGGAAGCATGGAGTCTTAAGCACTGGTCCACCAGGGAAGTCCCTGAGAGAATCCTTTTTCTGAAGTCATTAATAGTAAATTGTGTTCTTTGGAAGAGGAAATTTGAAAATCTGTTAGATGCAAAGAAATCTTTTATTCTTTAAACCTTTAAAGTCCTTTGGCCAGATTATAAAGGAAAGGCAGTTTATTGTTTGGCATTGTCCCTGACAACTGTATTTTGGAGAAGTAGATACTCGCCTTCTCCTGATGTATTCAGAGTCACGGTTGATGTAACTCCATTACTCTCTAAAGGGAACATGGTTCTGGAGAGGGAGGGATGGAGCACTGGGGAGCGTGCTGGCCTTATGGCTCACCATGGTTACCACTTAGGCATCATGGCCAAAGTTCTGCCACAGTTAATTACTAAGAAAGCATAATGGTCCAGCAGCCTTCTATATGGGTAAGAGTACCTTAAAGTAACATCCATGAAGATATTTCTTACCTTACTCCTTTGTGATGAAATGCTTATTACACCTTTACTGATGGTACACCCATATAATGAGTACATTCACAATGATTCTCTGCCATAGGATGAATTAAAATAGAATGATTTAAGATACAAGCATTTTTAGACCTCTGATGGGTCAGTGGTAAAGAATCTGCCTCCCAATGCAAGAAACACTGTTTCAATCCATGGTCTGGAAAGGTCCCCTGGAGAAGGAAATGGCATCCCACTCCAGTATTCTTGCCTGGAAAAAAACCCATGGACAGAGGAGCCTGGCGGGCTACAGTCCATGGGGTCGCAAAGTGTCAGTCATGACTTAGTGACTAAACAACAACAAAGACCTCTGCTAGCCTCCTTTTTTTTCCACCCCCGCAGCTTCCTATCCTTGCTTAGCTCTTTAAAATAAGTACTCTGAGACTCTTGGTTAGTTGAATTGATTCACAGTGCTCTGTTTTTTGTTTTCCAAAATGATAGGTTTATTATAAATCTCAGATGGGAAGAGCTACAGCCCTAAGTGTAACTCCTGAAATGGAAAGAGTAAAGAAGAATCAAGAAAATATTAGTTCGGCAAGTTGTTTTATTCACTTGGGGCTATCATGAAGGACCTGTTCTTTATTATCTATTTGCAGACCAAGAAGCTTTTGTTAAGATATGCAGAAAGTACATGTGTTATTTCAGATGACATCTGAAAGCCGCCACTGTCTAACTTTACATTGTCCTGAACCCTACTGATGTTTCCAGATGTGACCAACACTTATATTTAAAGTTTCATTTTAAACTGAATTTATGTTCATTTAAACAATGAATCATGTTATTTTAGCCAGTGTCTTTGAAAGTGGTAGTCTTTGATGTATAAGTTAAACAATTATCATTTTACAGATGTATTCCATTGAATGTTGATTGTTAAGTCCTCTCTGCAAAACAAAATAAGAAATGAATCATTACTCCAAAGTAAGGACTTAGGGAAAAAACAGTCCTTAAATATATTTAACACAGAAATCGGTTACTCATTGAAGTTCCGTGTTGCATGTCAGTGTCTTATTTGGGGAATGCGCCTTCTCTCAGGAAATATCAGGGCTTCCGTTCTGAGTGCATGTATGCACACATGTCCGCAATAATCCATATCCTGATCTTACACAGAATCAGCCTCACAAAAAGCAGTGTTCTGATAGTCAGATGTCAGAAAGAGCTTTATGCCTGGGAATCAGCATTTAGATTTTAAACTGTGCAGCTCTCTAGTGGCATTTCTGCCCAGAGATGCACAATACAAATTACCTTTAAGCTGTGGCTGTTTAGAGGGAACCTAAGATGGATACTTAATGAGTCTTACCATCTGCTCTGGTCAAATAAAAGGAAATATTGATAGAGGTATGTTTGTTATACATGCTTCCACAGTGTTATGGCGGAAAATGGAGAAATAGAGAAACAGAAGAAGAAATTTAGGTTCCATTTAGTTTTGGATTTTCCCTATGGATAAAGTATTTCCCACTTTTACAGACTCATGGTTAGTGGATGTTGGTCACTTACACATTTGTATTCAGTTGGTAGAGAGGTTTAGGTCATCTTTGCTGTAGCCTTTAAAGGAGACCATCAAGGGTAAATTTTTAGCTCATTGTTCTAGAAGGAAATGCAATTCACTAAATAAGTTACCTGGGAAGTAATTCAGAATATGTTGTATATGCCTCCCTCATTTGGAAAGCTTGAAAAACTTACATAATTTTTAAATTATAGTTGTCTTTTTGTGAAGTATGTTCTGTTATTTACTTTGCAGGTAAAATATACCCAGGACCAGAAACAGATGAAAGGTAGACCAAGTCTGATTTTAGATACACCTGGTCTCAGACATGTCAAAGAAGCTCAAAATCATATTTCAATGGTAGGGTCCAACAGGTCCTCCATCCGTGGCTAATAAGGAGTGGCACCGCCCCATGCACTGATGGCGTTGTTCACCATTAATCTGGATAACTAACAAAGCATGGAAAGGCCCATGGGCCCACCCTTTGGGGGGAGCTTTCTAATCTTACTGAAATGTACGGGAAATATTCAGTCTAATAAAATAATTTTTCTCACTGATTTTTTCGGGTGTGTTTTTATTTCTAACATGACTGCTACTATAAATGCTTTTTATGGAAGGTACTTTCTTCGACTTTTTTTTTTTCCAATTAATATTAAGATGGAGTTTGGTGTGTTTACATGTTTAAAGAATATGAAAATATGTATTTTTTAAAAAACAATCTCACGAGATATATTTTATATACCATAAAGCTCACCCATTTAAAGTATACAAAGTGGTTTCTAGTATAATTTACAGAGTTAAACAACCATCACCCTAACCTAATTTCAGAATGCAAAAAACACGTGTTTTGAAGTATATGTTTTTGTAACTATATACAAAGATTGTATATATAGTTATTTGTAACTTGCTCTCTTAATCTAATTTTAAATAATATTGCTTTCTTAAATAATTGTATAGAAATAGCTTATCATTTTATTGCATACTAAAGTTTAAGAGATAGGAAATTAACTTATACCTAATTGAGTACATTTTAGAAAGTAACTAGGATTTGAAAAATGAATCTTTCAACACTTCTTACTTATATACAAGCTTATATATTAAAAGAGCTGCTAACTGTAATGATGGAAAGCATTGTGAAAATGTCAGCACTTGATTTCTGATGCTTGGAAACTGAAATTTCATAGATTATTTTTGGAATAATTGGAAAAAATACGTTTATGTAGAAAATAATCTAGATGCAGCTGGTATAGTAACTGTCTTTATACTCAAATTTTGTGAGCTGTGTAGCATTCAGGAAATTTCAGTTTGAGTTACTATGGTTTTTCCCTCTTTCAGGTGAAATATCATGAAGATTTTGAAAAGACAAAGGGAAGGGGCTTTACTCCTGTTGTGGATGACCCTGTGACAGAGCGAGTGAGAAGGAACACCCAGGTCGTCAGCGATGCTGCCTATAAAGGTGTCCATCCTCACATCGTGGAGATGGACAGGAGACCTGGAATCATTGTTGGTAAGCTGACTGGCCTGCTTGGCAGGTCTGCACAGTCAAAATGATCGTGCATTCCCTGTTTTTATTAATGGAATTCGCTTCCTTATTCATCAGACCCCTCCTCAAATGTGTGACGTGGTGCCCAGATGAAAGTGGATCAAAGGCAAAGTGTTGTTTGCACTACGTTGGAGGGAATTATTCATGGCCTTTGCCAGGTGTTATTGCAGTCATTCTGTAGTTGGACATTCTCTGTTTTTAATAACCTTCTGGTCTTGAGTGTTCCTACTTGCTACGCAAAGAAGCAGCCCAAAAATCAGACATAGGTGATAATGAAGATTAAGCAATTATTTTGTTTCCCTTTAGCTTATGTGGGCTTCCCTGGTAGCTCAGATGATAAAGAATCTGCCTGCAATGCAGGATACCTGATTTCAATGCCTGGGTTGGGAAGATCCCTGGAGAAGGGAACAGTTACCCATTCCAGTATTCTTGCCTGGAGAAGTCCGTGGACGGACCATGGGGTTGCAAAGAGTCGGACACAGCTGAGCATCTTTCACTTTCACTTTTAGCTTATGTACTGATCAATAATTGTACTGCAGACATCGTCTGCATGGGTAACAGAACAGAAGTAACCCCATATAGGTCCTTTGACATCAAATAGACATGCCTGAAAGATTCTGATGGTTTCCACAATGTGAGTAGCTTATTTTTTTTTGAATATTATTTCTGAACTGGGAGAGTAGAGCTGTCTGAAAGTCTCACAAATCAGAGAGAAAGGAGCCTCAACCTGCTGTTCTTTTTGTCATCCAGGGAAAATCTTAGGAACATAGTGTTGAATGGTGACAGAGTGAGCAAGGTTTGTACTAAAAGCTAAGAAAGGAAAGGAAAGATACTGATTTTTTTCAGTTTGTTCAACATTTGTTTCTGTTGTAGGAAGATAAGTTTTTTTATTTTTGTTTTGTTTTCTTAGACAAAAACCTTGTAGTTGCCTCTTATAAATTACTCGCATGTCCTTACTCAGGAGTTTTAACCCAACATTTTCCCTGTTTCAGTGTGTGGAGAGCATGAGTGATGAGGGTTTGGGGATGTGGGGAGTGGTGTGGTGTGCATGTGTGAGAAGTCACAGGCTTCCTGTGGAAGGTCAACAAAGAATAAACCATGCAACTTATATTTGATCGCAAGGTTTTTTAGCAAATCCTGTGAGTGTGAATCACACTGTGAGTGTGAATATCCCTCCGTTCTTCTCTGAAGTCTGCTGCACAGTGGGTTTGCCAATATTACATGCTTGCTTTTTGCATATGCCCCTTTTCAGACTTTTGTTTGACTCTCTTGGGTGCTGACTTTTTTAAAATTTTTTAATTCATTCTTGATTTGTTGATTTCTTCCTTTGGTAAAAGACCTCAAAGTTTGGCGCACAGATCCTGGCTCCATCTTCGACATTGACCCCCTGGAAGACAATATTCAGTCTAGAAGTCTACATATGCTTTCTGGTACTGCTTACGTTTTGAGTTCCTCCCCATTTACATGGCTTTTGTCCTTAAAGTGAAACTGCTGTGAGCTGTGCAGGTTCATTGTGCCTTCTGTGTAATGTGAATTTTTAAGTTTGGGCTTCAAAAACCCAAGAGAGTTGCTGTGCTATTTAATATGCCACTAACCATTTATGAAAACAAAACTTACAAAAGAGCTTTTTCGTATATCCTAGATTAGTTCTAGGTTTATTTTAAAGGTGTCTAGAGCTTACTTACACTTCCTTTTTATTAGTGAATATGATTTTAGAAATTCTCTGGGCTTTGAAATGCAGCTGTTTGGACTGCACTAAACTGCTAACATAAATATTTGTTTTATGAAAAGCACAACATTTTAGAGATATAGTTCTTTAATTTAAGGAATTCTTTGAAGACTTTTATATAAAACAGAGGAGAGATTTTCTACATAGCACTGTGAATGTCTTAAATTAGGTTTTCAACTATCCTTAAAATTTATCTCTGAGTTTTTATAAAATGCAAAATTTGTAGTTTACATAGGAAGTTTATATGACTTTTAACTTCAACTGTATGTTTATAATTAAAAGTAAAACCCAAATGGTTTGGATATTTGGGTATAGCAATAGCAAGGGTTGATCTTTGTAGGCTTTCAGACCACATTTAGCAAACTGAAGATTTGACAGTTATGTGACTTTTTTAAACATATAAATAGATCTATCATTTAGGTCCTTCTCTGTCCCCTATTGTGACTCCACGATTAAGTGTTAACATTAACAAAATTGAAAGCCCAAGGCAAAGTAGAAATTCTAATATTTATATAGTAATTTGATCCACATAATCAGCCAAATTGTCATCCAAATTTTCTAAAAATAAAGAAAAGGCAACAAATGCTGTATCGTTAGTGATATTTGAAAAGGACTATTTATAACCAAACTTTTGAGAGAAATTTACTAATTTGCTAGTGTCCTCTTAGTTCTTGTCAACTTCTCTCTCCTTTAACATTTAGACCAAATTGAGTGTGAATGATGATTAAGTTATTTGTGTTGTTGATAATATGTACTGAAGTTTGGGAATAGATGGCTAGAGTTTATAATACCTGAGCTTTGGGGTTGCAATTTAATGAGGGATTATTTTTCTTCCTTGTTAAATTTTTAAGTAATTTTTTTGGTTTCTTTGTTCTTCAAGTCACTTAATCACAAATATGAATATTTTCCCTCCAATATAGAAAAGGCAAATCTTTATAGGAGACAACGGTCTCGGTCTTACTCGAGCAGTACTTTTGGTACAGGTCTGGGAGATGACAAATCAGAAATATCCGAGATTTACCGTAGCTTTTCATGCTGCAGTGAGGTAACAAGACCATCTGATGAAGGAGGTATCAAACATTAACCACTCTCAGAAGTCTCTTTTAATGTATCACAAGTGTGTCTATAACAAATTCTTCACTTTTGCACAAACATATGGCATGGATATATTTTAACATTTAAAATTATGTTTAGAAAGTTGAGTCTTTTTAAAAAACTAATAATATGCATTTTTGCATGCTTGTTTTTCCTATCTTTCCTCACTGTTTTCACTGAAAACGGATCTTTAATGACAACAGGGTCTTGGGATCTGCTACGTGAATCTGTTTCACAGGAGTTGTAAGTGATGGATATACACAGCCAGAGTGGAAACTTGAGTTCTGTGGAGTTCATATCTGATTTCCATTAAGGAAAATCAATCTTATGGTTATATTTGAGTGGCTAAGAGAGTGCTATGAATTTGTGTGTTTAAATATTCATATACAGTTGCAGACAGAGTTAGATCTTGCCAAAAAGAAATGGGGTATGTACTTGGGATATGAGATTTTTAAAAAATGGAAAATACTGTTGATTGTTAATAATCTTTGTATCTTATATTACTATCCTTGTCCTCTACATTCTTCTGTTTTCTGGATCCAAGCTGATGGCTTAGGTCTAGAAATCGGTCGTTGAAATTGTTTTGGATGTTAAACTTCTCTAGCTGTTATTAAAGGTTAAGACTAAGGTACAGCCACATTTTAGTGCCGTGGGGAGGGGAGAGGAATGAACACAGAACAAAAGGAAAACTGAATTTCCATTACAACCAAAGGCCATAGCACTGAAATCCCTAAGGCTGGAGATTTTGAAGTGGAGAAGTTTAACATCTTGGGAAAAGTAATGTGACTATGGACCCAATGAAGCTATGAAATCTCTTGCAATTGAGTAATTGTTTGTGGTTTTTTTTTTTGCACTTATAGGAAAAACCCCTTTGAGAAGAAAATCAATTACAGTCAATAATCTTAAATTGTACATTCAGACTTGCCTTAGCTTGGTAGAAAGATGTTTCTTTTCTAAATTTCAGATAAAGTGAGGTATAATTGACATAGAAAATTGTAAGATATTTAAAGTGTACATCATGATGATTTGATACATGATACGTTGTGAATGGATTCTCCCCAATTAGTTAATTAACATATCCATTACCTCACAAATATATCTTCTTTTTTTCCTTTGGCAAGAGCACTGAAATTCTACTCTGTTAACAAATTTCAGACAGCACAGTGTTATCAACTATAGTCACTGTGTTATTCTTTAGCTTCTTGTACCCTATTCATTGTGTAGCAAAAATTTGTACACTTTTACCAATTTCTACCTATTTCCCCCAGCCTCTGGCAACTACTGTTCTGCTATCTGTTTCTATGAGTTTGACTTTTCTTTTTTTTTGGCTTGATCTTTGTAGAAAGTTTTTAAGAGTCTCCTTCCTCTATGCTTCTAATGTTTATGAACTAGTGCTTTTTTCTTGTAGGTAAGATAAAGGTGTGAGAGCTCCTCTTTCAGTGTCTGCTTATCTAACAAAGGATTCAGTAACTTTATTTTTTTGGCTTGGGGCTATTGATTTCTCTCTTCCATGTCCTCTGTGACTCTACAGAAGTACAGAATAATATTGATGCCTGGTAAGATAAATAAAACCCAAAGCAAATACAAGAATAAATTTCCATCAACCCTTATTTAACTTTCTCAGTTCAACGTGGTAGAACTGATGTCTCTCACAAAAGCGATGCACCTTAGAGTCTTTGCTTCATCAGGGACCCTTTAACTTCATGTCTGAACACACAAACACAGCATTCATTCATTTAATCACCAAATGTTTGAGTGCTTTTTGTGCATCAGCCAAGAGCTCAGATCTGGCAGTGTACATAGCAGTGAGCAGCAGAGATATGCATCTGCTCTAAGGAATTTGGAGTCTGGTGAAGATCCTGACATTGAGCAGATACTTACCCAAGTAATCTGTAATTATGAACAGAGTAAGTGCTGGGAGGGGAGCACGTGGGGGCCACAAGGGGGTACTCCATCTGGCCTTGATGTCATGGGAGCCTTCCTCAGGGAAGGAAGATTTGAGCTGAGATGTGAATGCTAAATGGAAGTGAACTATGCCAATGGGCTTTGGGAAAATAATGTTTCTCAGAGACAGAACAGAACACAGAAGTGGTGCATCAGTGAGACATTCAAATGGAGGCATTGAACAGGCAGTTAGAGTCCAGAGGAAGAGGCTGCACTGGAGATAAATGGGAAGTCATCACCTGTGTCCGTGATCAGGTCTTGGATTCATCTGTGTGGAGAAGGAGAGTTTGAGCCCCCTCCTGCAGGTTTCTCAGCTCCGTCTGTGCCAGGGAGGAGTTTGGCACTTGTCTCCGATTCTGTTGGCTCATCTAAAAACCCACTGTTGTTGGTTTATCTTCTCTTCCTCCTCTCAAGCCCCCACTACTTTCTAATTATTTCTAGCAAGAGGACCCTACACTCTGCCAAAATGAATAAGAAATGTCTCCATTGAAAGAAAGTATGCATAAATGTTATTATATTTATAATGGAATTTGAGTAAGAGTAACAAAGGGACGGGGGAGTCTGGTGGGCTGCTGTCTATGGGGTCGCACAGAGTCGGACACGACTGAAGTGACTTAGCAGCAGCAGCAGCACATGGTTAAGAGAGAATAATTACATTTTTTAAAGTGGAGGAACATCAGACTCCATGAAAGGTGGCAGAAGGAAGATTTTTGGGAGGAAAGAGTGTCTCCGTAACTTAAATAATGCCTTGTAAGAAAAGCTGACTCCTTGGAAGTGTTTATAACCTGTCATTCTTAGTCACCTGTTAAAAGGCTTGTGTTTGGTGACATTTCCAATTTTGGAAAGTTGATATTGAGTTATGAAGCAAAAGTGTAGATGTACCAGTAAGTTTTTATAACATTAACACAGTGGCATACCCAAAGTATATCTAGGTTAATTCAAAAAGATTTGGGGATACCTAAGAATATGCTTCTAATTTTAAGTGAAGCAAATCATATTCTACTCATTGGTACCTTATGTCTGTATTCAAACAGTCAGTGACATATCTAACCTAATAAGTCCAAAAGTGCCTCCTCACCTTCTCCACAACATTCTGCTACTTTTCCAGGCCCCCAGGTTGCTAAGTAGCGACTGCGGCTTTCCAGATACTAACTTCACATCCTTAGGGATCATCCTCCACACTTGTGTTTTACTTACATCCACATCCAGATCATTAACAAATCTTGTCAGCTTGCCTGGGACGAACACATCCAGAATTTGACTGCATGGCCCACCTCTACCCCTGGCCCCCACCGTTCCCCCATTTCAGCTGCTGCCCTCTCTGCCTCCAGTCATCACAGAAGTTTCCAGATGAGTTTCCAGCTTCTGTTCCTGCCACCCCAAGCCACCAGCCCTCTCTGCCTTGGTCTGTTCTCCACCTGGCAGCCAGAGGCTCTTTGCTGCTAAGTCAACGTCAGTCATTTCTGACTCTGTGTGACCCCATAGACGGCAGCCCACCAGGCTCCCCTGTCCCTGGGATTCTCCAGGCAAGAACACTGGAGTGGGTTGCCATTTCCTTCTCCAATGCATGAAAGTGAAAAGTGGAAATGGAGTTGCTCAGTCGAGTCTGACTCTTAGCAACCCCATGGACTGCAGCCTACCAGGGTCTTCCATCCATGGGATTTTCCAGGCAAGAGTACTGGAGTGGGGTGCCATCGCCTTCTCCGATGAATGAGTCTACCTATTTGTAAAAATGTGACTGATGAAAACAGTGCAATCACTAGGTTATCACATTGTACGAGTTCAGTTGTCAAGAGGGAGCAACTCAAAGGACATCACACAATCTATAAACCAGCTGGAAGGAGCCATCCAGACTTTGCCCTGCCGAACCCTTTCTGGGCGATGATTAGACAAGTCCTCATAGATGATATACTGTGTGCAGAAGCGCTGATCAGAATCAGGTTTGGCATGGTACGCAACTGTATTGATGGTTTGAGTCACATCACTGTCTGGCTTGGGCTTTCTAATGAGGATCTGGCCCCCACCGGCAGCGACAAGCTTAATAAGGTTGTCCTTTGGATGGTGTTTGAAGGTTCCCCCAAAATAGACGTAACATCCATCAAACAGCTTTGACAACAGCTGTTCTCTGTTGAGCCTGCTTTTCTGTGGTCCTTCAGGAATTTCATACTTTTCTTCCTGTTCACATTCTTTGCTTTGCAGACATGCTTTCACCCATTCAAATTTTAGGATCCAGCATCCACTGAGAATTCCAAGCATACATTTCAGGGTGCTTTGAACTGTATCACCAGGACATGAGTTACTGTACTGACATGAGTTACATGTACTGACATGAATTACTGTACTGTCAAACTCAGCAGTTTTTAGCCTTTAAGAATCGTTGCAAGCTCACTGAGCATTCCTAAGGATGATTCCTAAGGATGAGGCTCTTTAGGAAACACCTAAATCTAATACCAGTTAGATCACATCATTCTTCTGCTACCATTTCATGCTGAATAAAACACAAATCCTTGCTGTTGCCTACAGGGCCCTCTTCCGACCTGGGCCCTGACTGCCGCCCTGAACCATTTCCTGCTTTTCTTGGTTCGCTCATCCTCTCTCCCCATCCCAGTCTCCCTGCTTTTTACCCACCTTCGCACCTGCATGTGCCCCCAGCTTGAAACACTCTCCCTCCCACTGCACCTGAGCTATTTGCTTGTCTAGACCTATTTTTCTTCATATCTTTGCTCAGGATCGCTTGATCAGAGAGACCCTCTCTAACTACCAGATATAAAACAGGACTGCTTCCCATTCTGTCTGGCCCTTTACTCTTTGCTCTTTATTCATAGCGCTCGACATCACCTGAGATATATATTTATTTGTTTATGTGCTTGTCTGTCTCTCCTAACTAGGATAGATGCCCATAGTGAAAGTGAAAGTCGCTCAGTTGTGTCTGACTCTTTGCGGCCCCATGGACTATACAGTCCATGAAATTCTCCAGGCCAGAACACTGGGTAGCTTTTCCTTCTCCAGGGGATCTTCCCAACCCAGGGATTGAACCCAGGGCTGGGATATTGGCTGGTTTGTTTTCTATGACTACTCTGTCTCTAGATCTTAGAATAAGCACTCGGCAAATATTTGGTGAATAAATGAAATGGTCAAATGAATTTTTTTCCACTTATTCCACTCCATTTTTTAAACCAATTGAGATATAATTGACATATAAAGTTGTATTAATTTTAGGTGTACAAAATATTAATATCTGAAAAATTAGAACTGCATATATATGTACTTTTTTTAAAAAATATGAAATTTTGTTATGCAAGGCCTTCAAAAAAAGCCTTCCATTTTTGTTTTGATATGTTTCAATGACATTAAAGCATAGCTGAAAGAGAGAAAAAAAGACCTGAAAGTGGAAACATTCCCAGGATAGTTTCTTTTCTGGTGGGGAGGCAAAGAAGTAGTACCCATGAGGTCCTGGTTGCTTTGAAATTTGGGGTCCCCTTTGAAATGCATGCTGTGCTGGGCCCTGGTCAGGAGGTGCTGAGTGAGTCTGTAGAAGGAGGTAACTTTGATGGTGATGACAGCGGTTTGATGAAAACCTTTAGTGTCCTCAGTTAAAACACATACATTTGTTTAAATACTATTCTGAAAATTGGAAGGGACTTTAGAACAATGCTTATTATTGGTAAGATGGAGAAGAAAGAGAATGTTTCTATTTAGAGATGCCATCTTTTTCTTTATTTCAGATTTTACTGATTTCTTTCCATTTAGATTAGAATTTCATAGATAAAAAGTTTGATGTCCCAGAGATGTGACCTTTCATGTTGGGCTGACTCCCTGCTGTCGAGATGGTGTGTATGGTAGCAGCTTATCCTGTGGTGGACAGAACGGTGTGCAGAGGCAGGAGGCTTCATCCCACTCTCGCACTCCTCCGTCTGGGGTCTCAGGAGGTCACCTGATCTTACCCGGCTCAGATTCCACTTCTGTAACAAGTAGCTTCTCTAAGATGTTTTACATTTCCTAAGCCAAGTGCCATAATTGAAATAAACTCTTGTTTTCTTCTTTCTCTTCTTTTCTATGTATGAGAATGTGTTTATGTCCTGAAGGTGACCTGCTTTACTTTGTGTATTGAATGACTGGACAGTTATGAGAATTATAGATTTGGGGTCCTTTTTCTGAGTTACAGGAAATTTAGGTTGTTAGGACAAAGGGTTAAACAATCAGCTCATTTCCTTGAGGCAGAAGTACAATGTTTTCATCACTCACATTTGGTTTTCATGAGCATTAACATAGCAACCTTCTCCTTTGTGTTTTTATCATTGTTGTAGTTATGCACTTCTCATGATATTTTCCCATCTTGCTTTGATTGCTGAATATTTTCATTTTCTTATGGGATTATTTTAGGCTTTCTTTAGTTTTAGGTCTACTTTCTAAGATATTACGTTACCAAAGGGCTTGCATTTTCCATCTCTACTCTGTTGCCTTGCTTCAATAAAGGAGGCTTTTATTTAAATGTCATCTAATTTTGTTTTGATTCTTGAATGGTATTATTTGAAATTATCTTTATTGCCTTTTGGTACTAGATTAGGTTAACTTATTTTCATTTGACACACATTTCCTTGAGTGGGAATAATCCTGATGATTTCTGCTTATTTCACTGCAAGGTTTTCTTTGATCTTTGTGTTTGTCTTTAGGTCACTTGCCGGCAACATGTATTTGCCTTCTGGTACTGCTTTGTATTTCTTTGGTTTCTTTTAATTCACAGTGTTTTGTATTACTTATATTTTTATGTGTTTGCCATCTCACCCAGTGTTTACTCTTCTGGTTCAGTTTTGCTTCAGGCATTTTGTGTGTTTCTGTTTTCCTCTGGAGCATAAAGGGGATGGGCGTGTGATGGGGAGGAAAAGCAGATGCACTTTTCAAAGCCGACCTTCTCAATGTCTCAGCCTTGTGAACTTTTCCATTTTGCTCTGGAAGGATCTTATTGGACGAGAATCCTCATTCTGCCTTAAGTGATGGAAAACAAGTTTCTGAATTCTGGGACAGTCCCAGCTAGGCTGTGCTTTATAGCATTCCATTCCATATAATATATCCTCAAAAGAGGTTAGGTTGCAAGAGATGCTTCCATACCTTCTGGAATTCTCAGTATATGGTCTGTAGATGTGCCAAGAGGGCAGTGCACCAACTAGATAGCCAGCAGCCCTGGTTAAACACCCATAATTCCATTTGTCCATTAACCAAACGTTTATCCAGTATCTCCCATATTTGTGAGATTCTGGAAACACAAATATAAAAGATAAGGTTATTGTCATCAGTGAACTTGCTTTTTGGTGGGTGAACCAGATGCATGAACCCATTGTGCTCATGAAGGCATTGTAATGGAGAGTTAGAATCAGCCAGGCTGACTGATGGGAAAGAAGTGTTTTAGGCAGAGAAGTAGCATGTGAGAGAGAGTATAGCACATTGGAAACTTAATGTATTTGGCATACATTAAGCCGGGGGACTGTGCATCTCAGGGATGAGCCAGAGCCGGAGAGTGGGTGCTGCTGAGCCACTGTCTCTTCAGAGGCAGAGTTCTGCTGAATATAATTGAATATGGTTTCTTGGCATGTTTCCTTGGACTTCATTGTGCAGGAGACGTAGAGGCAATTTAGAGGACCAGTTACCTAGCCTGGTAAGCCACCGAGTCTCTGCCTTGGAAGTTTAATGTGCTTAAGCATCCATTTTGCTTTGAATAATCGAGATTTTACCAAGAGTCTTGACTCTTTGGGCATCAAATGACCACAAGGTCTTATCAGTCTTCTGGAGGGATTAATGGTGTAGAGACAGCCTGGTGGATTTTTATTTCAAATATCACAGCAACTCTTATTGTTAACGTTTGCGATTTGTGTAGAAGAGCAGAAACACCAAAACCTAAGCACCTTCCTTCCTACTCTAAGACTCCCAGACTCCAGACAAAATAGTCAACAGCTGGATATTTACTAGGCATCTTAAATCTTATGTCTAGAACCAAAATCTTACTTCCTGTCTTCCCCACAAAACACACAAACATCTGCTCTTGCCTTTGTTCACCAGCTCAGCTGATGACACAACACTTCACCGCAGTACTGAGGCAAAAACCCTGGCCTCACCCATTACCTTTCTTCCTCTCACTTCACACCGAATCCATCTGTAAGCCTGTTGGCTCTGTCTTCAAAATCTGTTTATGTCTCATCCAGCCATGTCTCACCACGTCCACTGCACCCCAAGAGGATCACCGTTCTGTCTCCTGGAGATTGCAGATATTGGCTCCTGGTCTTTGTAATTCCATTCTTACTTTTTCAGGCTGGCCACCACTCAGCTGCCAGTGACCTTTAAAAACTTGCACCTGATCTCATTACATCTTTGTTCAAAATAATATAATGGCTTCAATCACACTGTGTCTAAAAACTGAGATCCAGTCTGCAACGTGTCAAATCGTCTGGCCCTTGGTCTTGTCCCCTGTTCATCTTCTCCTGGACTACCTGCTCCAGCCACACAGACCTCTGAGCTATTGATGTTATGTGTTCTCACATGTGGGCCTTTGCAATCTCTGATGCCTTTGTCTGGAGCAGTCTATCCCAGATATTTCTGTGGTTTGCTCACTTCCTTCAGGTCTTTGATTAAATGTCAACTAATCAGAAAGTGGGTGACAGAGGATGAGATGGTTGGATGGTATCACCAACTCAATGGACATGAGTCTGAGCAAGCTCCAGGAGATAGTGAAGGGCAGGGAATCCTGGCATGCTGCAGTCCATGGGGTCACAGAGTTGGATATGACTTAGTGACTGAACAACAGCAACAACAAATCAGAAAGGGTTTCCTTGATCACTCTGCCTTGAAATCTCTTAACCCACACACACTCATAACTATCCCTTTGCTTTGCTTTATTTTTCTCTATATATTTTTTTAAGCTCTGCTGCTGCTGCTAAGTCGCTTCAGTCGTGTCCGACTCCGTGCGACCTCATAGATGGCAGCCCACCAGGCTGCCCCGTCCCTGGGATTCTCCAGGCAAGAACACTGGGGTGGGTTGCCATTTCCTTCGCCAATGCATGAAGTGAAAAGTGAAATTGAAGTCACTCAGTCATGTCCGACTCTTTGCGACCCCATGGACTGCAACCTACCAGGCTCCTCTGTCCATGGGATTTGCCAGGCAAGAGTACTGGAGTGGGTTGCCATTGCCTTCTCTGTATTGAGGCATAATTGACATAAGTTTTGCACCTATATAATCTATAAATTTTGATGAGTTCAGACATGCACATATGTCTGTGATACTGTCACTACATTAAGGTGATGAACATGTATACCACCTCTAAAAATTTCCTTGTGTTCTTTTGTGTGTACATTTGTGTGTTGTGATAAGAACACTTAACATGAGAACTACCCTTTTAGAATATTTTAAAGTGCGTAATACAGTACTGTAAACTGTAGGTGCAGTTTAGACCTCATATTAGACATTCATGTATATTGTAGAGTATATAAATATATTCTACTTAAATTTGATCTGAAATTTAAAGAAACAGCTTTGCTGCATGTGTTAAATCTCTAAAACTTGGCATTAGTCTTTAATTTATTAGTGTTAATTAAAGTTAATTTGACTTGAATGTAGCCTATTATATTTTTTAAAAAAGAAGTCATGTAGAATGTATCACCAGAATGTAACATTGAGACCTATGTTTATTACAATACCTGAATCAGCTAATGACCTTTCATAACCAAGACATCAGTAAATTATTCCTACATTAACACTTCCATTCTCATATAAATAATTTTCTCTCAGTGTTTTGTTTATTGAGGACATCTCTTCTCAGTAGGGACTCAGTAGAGTAGAAGTGCCCATCAGAATTCTGAAATTCATGCCTTTTATGGCCCCTCTCTTGGTGTACTCTAGCTTCTTGTTTAATTATGAAATACGTGGAGTCAGAGAATTGAATGGACAATGTGGCTTTCCTTCCGGTGCCTGGAACAGGACCAGGAGCACTTGCTTGGTGAAGAGCTTGAACAAGTCTTCGCTTTCCTAGGCTCAGTGAAGACCACTAGGATCTGCCTTAAGTTCCTAAAGAACAATAGACATCATGGAGAGCTTAATTTGCTATGAAACGGGAAACAGAAATGTTAAACGCAGGCACAATAATAAACTGCTAGTGTATTTTAAAGGGATGGGTATGTATCCAATCAGCAGTGTTTCTAAATATCTGTTAATATGAATAGTGTCCATAAAGTCACAATACTTTGCCAAGTATTCACATTAATTTTTTCTGTTGATTCTGTTTTTCCACTGAAGATTTCTGGTTTATGATTTATAGATGGTTTTCTGTCCCAAGATCATGTTATTGGTTTTCAGTGATGAGCATTTTTAAAATTAGATAACCAGAACAGCCTACAAGAAAATACACTCTGGATTTTAAACTCTTTGCCTTCATTTAAAATAAGCTTTCCAAGATTTCTATTTTGCCAGTAATTCAGTTTTGTGATTACTGATTGACAACCCTTAATCCCCTGAAAAAAAATCCAATCCTTCCCAGCCTGACTTCTGTAAATAAAGTACATTCAATAAGAGAATCCCAGTTATATTATTTCCCTTCTGTGTATTTGAGTGTTGTTTCCCATCCAGTTTTGAGATGTCTGCTAGAATCTGTCAAAATCTGTTTAATATCTTCATTTAAGTTTAAGGCTTCTCTGGTGGCTCAGATGGTAAAGAATCTGCCTGAGTGCGGGAGACCAGTGTTTGATCCTTGGGGTTGGGAAGATCCCTGGAGAAAGGAATAGTTACCCACTTGCCTGGAGAATTCTATGGACAGAGAAACCTGGCAGGCTACAGTCTGTGGGGTCACAAAGAGCCTGGTGGGCTACGGTCTGTGGGGTCACAAAGAGTTGGACGTGACTGAGCAGCTAACACTTTCACTTTAAGTTTAGGAAGGTTTAAGGAGTTGATTGAAATACTGAATTTCTGTGGTGAAACGAATCTATAGGAAAACAAATGATTCCTTTATAATATAAAATCCAGTTAGTAGAATATTACATAATTGTATTTAGCCATTTAGTCAGTACATCTAGCCTGGGGGGGGAAAAACACACAATGTAGATTGTTACAAACTCTTCTTTAGTTCTGTTGCTCCCCCAAGAAAAAGGTTCAGGGCTCTGACTGAATGTGAATTCCTTAGAGAGACTCATATTCCTAGTATCAATAGACTTGGAATGAAAGAAACGTCATAAGTTTCCTTTTCTGAGTGTGAAGTTGGGGAAAGGATCAAATACTAATGAATAGCACTTGTTCCAAGATACACATGTGTCTTTCATTGATTTGCCAAAATTAAATCAAAGGATTCCATATGTGTCTGAAGGAGAACCATCTGACACTTGAAGTAGCAAACAATAAAACTTTAAAAATATATTTCCTGTGAAGCTAAGTTGATTGGGAAAAAGAAGGTTTGATCATCAAGAAGGATATAAATGTGGCTGTAGCATCTGTGTCAAATGAGTAAGCTTTGAAAGAGCTTTATAAATCGTAAATGGCTACACGTAAAGGAGAGACTGGGCATTCTTGCTTTCTGTTTAGTATTTTATTATTATCTATTATTAAGTATTGTTGAACATTAGCAATGAAGATGGGAAGTGGTAGTTTTGGTTTTTATATAGATCAAAATTGAGGTCCAAGTTGGGTAATAGATTGAGTGTACATATATATTTACATTTCTGTCTTACACATAAAACAATCAAGTTGTAATCTTATCTTTGTAGTCACAAATTTCCCTGTTCTCCCCCAACTTCCTATTTCATCCAGGTGCCCACATCCTCCCGCCCCAAGCCCCAGGCTAGAAGGTCATCGGGGTTGGATCAGGACTTTACAGGAACTACTTAAAATGTCCACAGGCTGATACAGCTGGGCGATGGATCGAGTTTCTGGCCTTCGTTAGCTCCTGCCATCCAGGCTGCTTGTTATACGCTGCTTCTCTTGTGACCAATGTCCTATTTCTTATTGTCTGATCTCTGCCCTCCTCCCAAACGCTGTTTATGCTGCGTTTCTCAGACATTCTGGTTCTTGATCTTTATCTTACACCATATACCTGACCTTTGTACACCGAATTTATTCTCTGTTCTGGCAGGCACTTTCCTAGAGCCTGTCTCAGTGTGCTTATAAATGTGTGCCTTGATCACAATGACCCCTTATTCACCTTCCTACCTGACTGGGACTTTTCATACCTGTCTATTTCTCTGGCCCCCACCACTTACCTTGAACTTAGAGCCTGGGCTCTGGGAAAGCCAGACAATTCTTGACATTCAGTTTTCCACATCTCCCTATCTTCAAATCATATCAGAGGCACATTGCGTCATAAATGCATAATGCAATGCAAACATTGCATAAATGTTTTTTCATTGGTTGAAAAACATTCCTGCTTATTCGCAAGTGTAATCAATACTGAGAGGTGTCTAGATGTGAAATTTAATGTAGCTTGTTACTAAGGCAGTCTAATGTAAAACTATTCAGGAAGTCCTCGTGGACTGATGATGTTCCTTAAGAGTTAGCGTCTTATTGGCACTAGAATAAACTAAATGCATAGTCCAGTTTTATATCTTTAAGAATATATTACATATATTGATCCAATAAGTATTTACAGAATTGCTTCTTCAATAGTGTAATGAGATTTTCTTTCATTGTACTTGAATAGTGATGAATCTTGCTATGTAAGATTGACTTACACAATGTCAGCAGTAGTGGTCACTGAGGAAAATTGGGATTTGCTGTGAGATGACTTTTCAGTCATGGCATAATTTGTGTGCAGTAGCTAGTCTTGGCAGTATGGCTTACCTAAATGGAAACAGTGTCCCTATCTACCTGCTGTCCTTAAATTCTTTATTGCTTTCATCTTGAGAGAACTGCCCCAAATTGTATAGTTCTTGTCAGGAAACCACATACATATCCACAGTGTGTATTCCTTCTTTTTTTTTTTCTTGTCTTATTTTGGAGGACTGTGTGCATGTGGCTGTAGATACAGATATGTGCAATGTGGATTTTATGCCTTGAGAATATTATTAAAGACTCTCTAATTTGGGGCAGAAATTATTTCCTTTTCCATCAGTGACAGCCCTGCTTGTATTTGTGGTTTGGGTTATGGTTATAGTTGGGGGGATTATTCTGGCTTTGATAGCTAAAATTTAGAAATACATCTGAGAAAAAAAACTATGCAAGTTGAAATTCAAATGTAAATGTAGGAATGAGTTGACTAGATTATTCTGAAGCAAAATAGCAGATATTCTTCATCCAAAGCATTCTATTTCTATTCGAACCACATTATGTCACAGCTCAGTTCTGTCAGTTCAGTCATTCACAGACTGAAGTTTTCCAGAGAAAAAAAAGTTAGCTTTGAAATCAAAACGTATTGCTTTTCTGGTTTTTTGAGACTAATTACGTTTAGCTGGAAGATAATTTAACATATAACTAATTTTGTGTCTTTTTCAACATTTAGGAATTGCAGAGTCCCCAAACAATATTTCAGAAGTTCTTACTTGAGAAAACTAAGCCAAATATATAAATAAAATGGCCAAATGTGTGTATGTATGGTTCTGAAAAGTACATAATTCATATATATTTTTCCTTTTGTGGTGAACAAGTAATTAGGAATATTTAACTAGCCAACATATTTGATTGAAGCAACATTTTAAGTCTGCCATTTAAGTTTAGGGAAGAAAATGTTTAGGTTGTCTCCTGGGCTTAATTGTATTTTCGGCTAGATTCTTGATACATCTGTGGGAATCGATTTGTCACTATGTTGATGATGACTTGAGGCAGTCACATTTTTCAGGCTGTTTCTACAGGATGATTTTGAAAATTGTTAGGTGGCATCATGATGGGGGGTTTTTGCTGCTTGCTGGAAAAGCAGTTCAAGTCATATTAAGAGATGTGACTTGAACATAGACTTGAAATTATTCAAACGGGGAAAGGTGACTGAATGTAGTCACCCTGGGTAATGTAGGATAGTACTGGCCACAGGAAGAAGATTAAACACACATCCACATGCACACTTCAGAGACTTATCAGAGGCCAGGATGACCCTTAAAGACATCTCAAAGCTGTTGCTTTAGAAGTGATGCTACTGTCAGTGATTTCAGCTTGCTTTTCCAAAAGTGAATGAATTATTCTCACTATAATTTGTTCCAGGGATGTTCAGGCACACCTCATCAGCCACAGACATGGGAACTTCTTGTGGAGTTTGTACCCTACGTTTACCACAAAAAGTCAGTGACAACTGGAGCTGCCTCTGTGATCATACGAAGCCCGCCTTGTGCTTCTCCCCATTAGACCTCGTTCTGTGTTCTTCCCCTCCCTCTCACTCCCGTCTGCCCCGCTGGTGGGAGTGTGTGGTTGATGCTGACTCTTCTGACTTAAGGTCATGCCGTCTCCATGTCTAGAAGCTCCTCTCCACACCGTAGAGCTCTTCCACGTTTCTGAATTCATAATGCATATTTGTAGATTCATCTTTTGCTATCTTGTCATTTTGCCCATGATCATGTTGATGTGGTACAGCCCAGAGTTTAGTTTCTGGAGTCAGATTGTTAGCATTTAAATACTAGCTCCTATGTGGCTCTGATATTTTTGACCAAGTTACTGAGTCTTGCTAACCTTTGGACTTCCTGTCTGTAAAGTGGGCATTTACTATCTGTAAAGTGGTGACGATTCCACCAGTTTGTGTACGTGACACACTAGGCACAGGGCCATGCATGGTTTAAGGAGAGGAACCAACTGTGCCAGTTTACCCAAGACCAAGGGGGCTCCTGGGAAGCAGAACCGTCAGTGCAAACCTGAAAAGCAAGCTGAGTTAGTCCCCCTAGTTGTAAGCATTTCCTTTATATTATTCAAATTTGTTGTATTTATATTTTGTATTCCTGTGTTACATCTTTCCCCTGTTAGGTTTCACAGAGGCTCATATCTAGGTGCTTGAACATCTTCATGTGTACTGCATTTTCCTAAAAGAGATTTACATTACCTTATGGTAATAAAATTCACATACAACTAGAAAATTAAAGATGACATGGAGGAGAAATTGTTAGGAATGTAGCATTGGCTTGAGAGATAATTTTTGATTTTGCACAGATAGTTTTTAAAAATGTATTCCAAATGCTTAGAACAGTGTGAATAATGAAAGAGGTTAACTGTTACCTCCAGGAAAAAATTATATGCAAAAGAAAATATAATCACAGATTGCTACTGTTTAATCAAGTGATCAAGCAATCCCAAAGCACAGTGTGGCTGCAGGGCTGTCTTGTCACACTTCTATAAATCCAGCTGGTAAGAAAACAAAGAAGCCTTTATACCCACAACACAGCAGGGAGCATGGGCTTCATGTGGCAAGGATGCCGATTCCTTGTGCCCCTCCACCCTCTGAGTTCCAAGGAAGATATGGCAACGGGTCGTGGGTGCAAGCCCAGGTAGATGCCGAGCACACAGAGGTTGTGTGTCGCAGCTGAGAAGGGCTAAGCTTAGAAAGCTCGCAGTCATGTAAGATAATCACAGATTATCTAGCAAACCTGTCCAACTTTTGCCCCACAGGGAGGCACTATCTATATGAACCCAATTAGGAAACAAGTCTTCTCTGGGGAGGAAAGGGAAATTGTATTATTGGAAAGACATTTTTTGCCTGCAAAGTCTACATTTCCTCTCAGATGGCTGTGCCCTGCTCAAGACCCCCAAAGTGGGGACTTTGTCTACCCCTCTGTCATTGGTGCCACATGGTGCTTGCCTCACGGGAGTGTCACATGTTAGCCCCTCAGTTATCCTGCAGCAAGCTTCTTCCCACAATCCCCAGTTGTTCCTTGAGTCCTGGGTTAAATATTTGCCCGCACAAATAAGGACACTTATCCAATTCATGAGGGCTCCATTCTCATGACCTAATCACCCCAAAGTCCCCATCTCCAAATACCACCACATTTTGGGATTAGGATTCAACACATGAATTTGTGGGGATACAGACATTTGGTCCATTGCAGGGGGAGAGAGGGAATTTGGGAGTAGCATAAATAGGGTCACATGTGCCCCTATATTTGTTTCAGGTGGAGAAGAAGGAATCCGGTGGTAGCTTAGTTGCTCTTCATTGTGGCTGCCCATTTGAATTGCCTGGAAGATTTAAAAAACAAAACACCAGTGTCCACTCCTTCCCACTCCCACCCCAGAGACTCTGATTTAATTAATCGGGCTGGTAGGGAGACATGGACAACAACCTGGTTTTAAAATACTCCAGGTGAATTTAATATGCAGCCAGGGTTGAAACTCACTGCAAGTAACTGAATCCTGTCTGTCTCTTCCTTTTATTCCCATAGTGACCTCATGGACTCTAGCCCGCCAGGCTCCCCTGTCCATGGGATTCTCTAGGCAATAATACTGGAGTGGGTTGCCATACCCTCCTCCAGGGGATCTTCCCAACCCAGGAATCAAATCCAGGTCTCCAGCATTACAGGCAGATTCTTTACCATCTGAGCCACCAGGGAAGCCCCAGATAGGATCAAGCTTATTGTTTAATATTTACTTCAAAACTAGCAGCATCTGCATTCTTTCTCTTTAAAATTCATGTCTTCATTCAGTTTAGCAATTTTCCTGTGCTTGTCTAAATAGAGATCTTTTTTTGTCCTTGTTGTTGATTAGTCACCAAGTTGTGTCTGACTCTTTGCAATCCCATGAACTATAGCCCACCAGGCTCCTCTGTCCATGGAATTTCCCAGGCAAGAACACTGGAGTGGATTACCATTCCCTTCTCCAGGGGATCTTCCTGAGCCAGGGATCCAACCCAGGTCTTCTACACTGGCAGGCAGATTCTTTACCACTAAGCCACGGGGAAGACAAAACCTAATTACATTCTTTGACATGTATTAGCTGATAAAACCATAGTCAGGTGTTAGAAAATATGATGATTTCATTGCATCTTGTATTCTTTACTGGAAAATTCCTGAGGGCTGATTTTCTCCTTATTCTAGATTTTTTAAAATGCCTTTAAGTAAACCCCCAATTAATTTTCTCTGTGCATGTTGTCTATAGTAGCTATAGACTTAATGCTTGTGTCCCCCCAAATTCATATATTGAAATCCTTACTGCCAATATGATGGTAATGTGGCCTTTGGGAGGTGATTAGTTGGTGAGGGTGGAGTTCTCGTGAATGGGATTAGTGCCCTTATATAAAAGAGACTCCCACCCCCCATATAGATAAATAAATAATAAAAACAAAAGAGACCCCACACAGTTCCATCACCCTCTCCCCCTCCTGCCATGTAAAGGACTCAGTGAAAAGACAGCCTTCTGTGAATCAGGAAGCAGATCCTCACTAGACACCGAATCTGCTGATGCTTTGCTTTGGACTTCCCAGCTTCCAGAACTGTGAGAAAGAAATGATGTTGGTTAAGCCACCTAGTCCGGTGTTTTTAAACCAGGCCAGATGGTTTTATACCTGGCCAAGACATCAGTACAGCATATTTACTTTTATGTTCTGCATTTGAAATTTGGCGGTCTACTATTATTCTGTAGTCATTGTGAGGCTGTCAAAACCTCCGCTCTGTCTGTAATGACCTGAGGCTTTTATTGTGGTCACTGTGCAGAGATGGTTATTCTGATGCCTTCCTGGTTAACCTCCCAGCCTCTGGATTTTTATTCTATAAAGTGGAAATTCAGTGACACCTGTATTAGAGGGTTGTTCTGGTTTGCTAGGGGGCAATATATAAAGCCCCAGGCACATGGAGGATACCTCCATAATATTTTTCTTCTGCTGCTTACTCTGGGTACCTCCCCAAGATGGGTCATTTTGGGGTGTGCTTTTTCTACTGCTAATTGAGGTAATTCTACTTTTTCTTCATTGAATTTTTTCGGTTCATTTATTCTAATCTTCGTGTGTTTGCCTGTATTTCCTTATTTTTCTAGTTTCAGATTTCTGAAGGCTCCTAAAGATTTTTCTTCATACATTTTCACCTTCTGTTTTATGGTCTTCCTGTCTACTTCTTTACCTTGATTTTCTTTCCTTCCATTGTAAGACTAGACCTTAAATAGAAAATATTAGTGTTGGCTGTTTATGGAAGAATTTACTGGGCACTAGAAGAGAGATTTTGGTTTTATAAATACTATGCATGCATTCATGCTAAGCTGCTTCAGTCTCGTCTGACTCTTTGCAACCCCATGGACTGTAGTCCTCCAGTCTCCTCTGTTCATGGAATTTCCCAAGCAAGAATCCTGGATTGTCATGCCCTCCTTAGGGGACCCTCCCGATCTCTCTTATGTCTCTTGATTGGCAGGCGTGTTCTTTACCACTAGTGCCACCTGGGAAACCCTTATAAATATTACAGGACATTCAAATAGAGCCCCGAATCTGCAGAGCTTTAGTCAGCCTCCAGATCTCCGGTCAGTCTCTGGTTTGTCAATGTGAAGTGGAAGTTGAGTCACACTTTCATGTTTTCTGGTTGCCTTAGTATCATGAAAGCTATTGTTTTTTTTGCCTTTATTTTTTTGAAATAGAAACTGCTTAACCTCAAGACTCTTGGGATGGAAGGCCATCATACCTTTGCCATCATTGGTACCAGTGTACATGGGGACTGACCACTAGTGCAATAAGGAAGGCACTGTGTGTTCTTCTCTTTCTTAAGAAATTTTTGTTCATTGCAAAATTAGCCTAATATCTTGCTTTTGCAAAACCGATTGAATTCCATATTTTCATGAACAATATCTCATACTCATCTTTTACTCAAATTTTATTAAGGAATAAACCCAATTTCCAGAGCTATTGCTTGAAATTTCCTTTTGCTTGTTCCACCTATGTTTCATTAAAAAAAAAACATTCATGTAGCAAAACAATAAAAAAGCAATGTTTGTGCCTGCTTTTAAATAGGCATTTGCTTTTAGTAAGTTGATTCCTCTGAGCTCTCAGTTATATTTTTATAGTCCTAATAGGAGCTTCCTAAAAAATCTTTTATTGTACCAAGTATAAGGTAGATAACAGGTTTGATAACCCCAAAAGTACTTGTGTTAAATACTATAGCCAGAGAGGGAGATAAAAATAATCAATAAAGGTGTGAGGAGAGACCATAAGGACAAGGTAGTTTGTATTTACTCTGAAATTTCTCATTCTAAACTCTTCTGTTCTTTCCAACCCATGCATGTTTAGGATAAATACTTTCTTCTCCCTCTGTATTTCACAGTAGCTACAGATTCCTTTTGGAGGTCAGATTTGAACAGTTGAGTAGGCATAAATTTAATTCCGGAGAAGGCAATGGCACCCCACTCCACTACTCTTGCCTGGAGAATCCCATGGACGGAGGAGCCTGGTGGGCTGCAGTCCATGGGGTCGCTAAGAGTTGGACACGACCAAAGCGACTTAGCAGCAGCAGCAGCAAATTTACTTCATTTTTAAATGCCAAAACTAGAGAATACTTTTTAAAACAATTTTTATTGGAGTATACTTGATTTACAATGTTGTGTCAGTTTTAGGTGTATAACAAAGTAAATCAGTTATACATATATTCATTCTTTTTATATTTTAGACCTTTTCTCATATAGGTTATTAAAGAATATTGAGTAGAGTTCCCTGATCTACACAGTTCAGTTCAGTCGCTCAGTTGTGTCTGACTCTTTGCGACCCCATGAATCGCAGCACGCCAGGCCTCCCTGTCCGTCACCAACTCCCGGAGTTCACTCAGACTCACATCCATTGAGTCAGTGATGCCATCCAGCCATCTCATCCTCTGTCGTCCTCTTCTCCTCCTGCCCCCAATCCCTCCCAGCATCAGAGTCTTTTCCAATGAGTCAACTCTTCGCATGAGGTGGCCAAAGTGCTGGAGTTTCAGCTTTAGCATCATTCCTTCCAAAGAAATCCCAGGGCTGATCTCCTTCAGAATGGACTGGTTGGATCTCCTTGCAGTCCAAGGGACTCTCAAGAGTCTTCTCCAACACCACAGTTCAAAAGCACCAATTCTTCGGCACTCAGCCTTCTTCACAGTCCAACTCTCACATCTGTACATGACCACTGGAAAAACCATAGCCTTGACCAGGCGGACCTTTGTTGGCAAAGTAATGTCTCTGCTTTTGAATATGCTATCTAGGTTGGTCATAACTTTTCTTCCAAGGAGTAAGTGTCTTTTAATTTCATGGCTGCAATCACCATCCGCAGTGATTTTGGAGCCCAAAAAAATAAAGTCTGACACTGTTTCCACTGTTTCCCCATCTATTTCCCATGAAGTGATGGGACCGGATGCCATGATCTTCGTTTTCTGAATGTTGAGCTTTAAGCCAACTTTTTCACTCTCCTCTTTCACTTTCATCAAGAGGCTTTTTAGTTCCCCTTCACTTTCTGCCGTAAGGGTGGTATCTTCTGCATATCTGAGGTGATTGATATTTCTCCTGGCAGTCTTGATTCCAGCTTGTGTTTCTCCCAGTCCAGCGTTTCTCATGATGTACTCTGCATAGAAGGCTGCATGTAGGCTTCCCAGGTGGCTCAGACGGTAAAGCATCTGCCTACAATATGGGAGACCCGGGTTCGATCCCTGGGTAGGGAAGATCCTGGAGAAGGAAATGGCAACCCACTCCAGTACTCTTGCCTGGAAAATCCCATGGACGGAGGAGCCTGGTAGGCTACAGTCTATGGGGTCGCAAAGAGTCGGAGACGACTGAGCAACTTCACTTTCACTGATCTACACAGTAGGTCTTTATTATCAATTTTATAAATGATAGTGTGTATATGTTAATCCCAATAGCCTAATTTAGTCTTCTCTCCTTTTGCCTTTGGCAACCATAAGTTTCTTTTCTACATCTGTGACTCTATTTCTCTTTAATCCATCTGTACCACCTTTCTAAATTCCTCAATGTGTGTTAATATATGATATTTGTTTGTCTGTTTATGACGTAACATCACTCCTTATGACAGTCTCTAAATCCGTCTACACCTCTGAACGTGGCACAATTCCTTTTTTATGGCTGAGTAATATTCCACTTATATACGTGCCCCATCTTTGTCCATCCCTCTGTTGATCGGCATTTAGGCGGCTTCCATATCTTGGCTGTTGTAAATGGTGCTGCAGTGAACACTAGAGTACGTGTCTCTTTTCAACTTATGGTTCTGAATCTAGAGAACACTTTTAAATGACATTTCTTGAGTTTTCACTACTGATGGGTGCTAAACCTGTGTAAATTTAAATGTGTTACAGACTATGAGATAGCATATTTAGGAATTTTTTCATCATTGTCCTTTCTTGATTTTTTTTTTCTCCAAAATATTTTAAAATGATTGTGCTTGACTCTGTACATCAAAATTTAAAGATCATAATTAAATAGTGTGACAAAGGACTGAGAGTTTAATTTGTAATTTTAATTAATTTTAAAGGGTTACTTATTTAAACTTAAGTATTCACATATAGATCAAGATAATAATGAAGAAATGACTTGTTTAAGTGGATAAAAACCCAGTCCAGAAGTGCTAGCCTGGGGATGCAGTTGGAGTAACTGATTAATATGTATTTAAGGAAATGCTTTAAGTATCCTGAGCCATTTCTTTAGCTGGGCAAAGGATTAATGTCCAAGACCATCACAGCTATAGGAAGACAACTGGTTCTGTCCCTTCTCTAATGCCTGCATGCTTTGAATGTAGTGGACAGTGAAAATTGTTCACATCCAGGCAGGCTTACCAAGTGACAGGAAGGGTAGTAAGCTCTCTGCACACATGAAGTCTTTTAAATATTTCCTGATAGTCAAGGGAGAAAATAAATGAGTGGTCAGTGCTTTCTGCTTCCAACACCAGGAAAAGCTTTTTTACTCAGCTAATTAATTAGGTCTAGATAGTTATGGAAATTATTTTTTCATCATGAGTGAATTTTGACAACATCCTTGACATCTATTAACATTAAACATTTAAATTGAGTTGATAATGTTAAAAAGTGCTATTTTCTGAAGTATTTGATGTTTGCTAACTTTAAAATATACTACAATCCAAGTTAAGTGCTTTCTCTAGAAAGACATTAAGTAAACACCATTACAACATTATAATATACATCAATTCAAGAACTACTTTAAAAATCTCGATTTAACTTAGTATCACTATTATATGGAGAATACATTAATGATTTTGTAACTTTCTGATTAAACTTCTTTAAAGTTTGATGTTCTCATATATCACTAGAATGAGTGTGCCACTTATAAAATAGTAATTATTCATAATACCCAAGAATTACGTCTGCTTTATTCTTTCATTATAATGTCCTGAGTAAATCAACCATTGTAATTACTTTATATACTCAACCCGATTGAACAAACAGGACAATCTATTGTGGGTTTTTATAGGACTTGTATCATACAAGTTTTACTATGATGAAGGGAATGCCTACTAAAATACCTTCATGTATAGCCTGTGATTCTGATTACAAATACACACTACTGATTTCTGTGGGGTTTTATCTAGCTTCTGTATTAGTTTCTCTAGAATTCTGTTTTCTTCAAAGCAGGAACTATGTCTTTTGAATGTCATTGATTAGTGTGAGACTAGCACAGACTAAGTGAATACTCTCTTTTTTTTAATGTAGAAGTTTAATGTTTATGAAATTATTTAAGTGGTTTGGTTCCTAAGGTTTTGTAACATTATTCAACTGATTTATAGCCAAAATAAAATTCTTATATGATTCATATATATGATCCATATACTCTAAATAAAATTTTCTTTAAAGGGTACAAACTTATTATTAACTGCTTAACAAACATTTGTTTCTAAACATATGCTATGTTTACCATCTTTGTAAAGGTAACATTCAGCAGTATGTCTCAAAATACTGAAAGCATCTATTGTTAAGTATTCAATATTTTGTGAAAACACTTATATCCTGTCACTGGTTTGAAAATCCAATTAAATTCCTTTAAATTTCTTTTTTTTAATTGACATATAGCTGGTTTACAATGTTGGGTTAGTTTCAGATTTACATCACAGTGATTCAGTTATACATATACAAGTAAATCTATTCTTTTTCAGATTCTTTTCCTTTCTAGGTTATTATAAAATATTGAGTATAGTTCCCTATGCTATACAGTAAGTCTTTGCTATAAATTCCTTTAAATTTCTTATTTTTATTTTGGAAAATGCCTACAAGGATCATACAGCCAAGTGAAAACATGATTTTTTTAAGAGATTATGGGAATTTTTGTTACTTGTGTTGTTTTAATATATAGCATCTGCAATATAGCATTACAAGCATTTCTAACATATATTTGATTGCATGTTACACTGATTACCTATATATATGCCCTTAATGACTGAAATTTATAGTACCCCAGAGATCACTTATAACATCACTGCTCAAATTTCACATGACACTGAAAATGGCGTTTTGTTCCAGAATTGTCTAGCTGAGCATGGGGTTACTTGAGGGCTTGGGATGGGTACTCTGAGGCTCATTTTAAGGATTCTGTGTGTGTGTGTGTGTGTCTGTTTAACGTCCAGCACCTGTTCTTCCTGGAGCCTACCAGCAAAGCCATTCTCAAGGGTATGGGTACATGCATCAGACCAGCCTGTCATCTGTGAGGTCAATGCAGCATTCACCAAATCTAGTAAGTGCCCATTTGAAGTGCTCCTCCTTGCCTGGTCTTCATAGTTTATCTCTAGAATATAAAAGCACATGGAAATACAGTTGGATTGAATATGGTTCATTTTTTACATAAAATATAAATGATGATGTGTTGCCATTTGTATAGCTTCTTCTAAGGAAGTAGAAGGAAGTAGAGGATAGAGGTAAACCACTGAGAAGGGAAAGCATGATGTGAAAACATGTAAACAATGAAACATAGTAAGACTCTGCCAGTATTCTGTCCTCATTGTTACCTCATGATTGGAAATAGTCAACCATGGTCTTCATTCAATAAAAAAGCACAAATATTTGGTCATGTTAAATAGTTAATCAAAATGGCCATGGAAACCTAAATGACATGGTCAACATATGTCTTTGAGTTCTCCTCTTGGAAATCTTGGAGTGCTGACTCATTCATTGAATGGAAGACGTGGAAGCAGACTTCTAGACCAGTTAGTCCAGTCTGGCATCTTATGATGAAACTGCTTCTCAAGCTCCTGACACAGTCTCTTGGCCTTTGTCTGTGTCCTTAGAAATAGGTGGCCCTTCTAAACAGCTTGTAAGATACCTTTTTAAAATATATTTATAAAAGTATAGTTGACTTTAATATTATGTTAGTTTCAGGTATACAACATAGTGATTTGGTATTCTTATAGATTGTGTACCATACAGAATTATTATAATATTATTGACTATTTCCCTGTGCTATACATCACATGTCTATCACTTATTTCCTTTAATGGGTGGTAAGGAATCTTTAATCACTCTAAAATTCATGCATCTCAGCCAATTTCCTCAGTCTACTAATGCACTTGATTTTGAGGTTGTCTGATATTATTAGCTAAATCCTTGGCCTCAAATGAAAACAAATATAGTAAAACTCAACTCATTATAACAAGAATTTAATTATCTGTACCTCAATATTCATGACATTTATATGTTAAATGTCTCCTATTATGTGATACAAAATCCTATTGAGTATATTATGGATTTATTTTTCTTTTTATTTTTTTAAAAATATTTTAAAATAGAAACAAAATTTTCAAGTAAAGTTCATCATCTCTGCCAGGGGACCAATGGTTGTAATGACCTGGCAGTGACTTGGGCCTGTCTGCCACTATGGTGGGTTTTGTTCTCTGAAGAATGTGGACTAGGGGAGAATCTACATAATCTAAGGTCTCTGGGCTTATCTGAAGCTGGGAGAGTGGCTTTACTGCTTCAAAGCTTACTTTTTTAAAAAAGATTTTTATTTTGTATTGGGGTATAGCCGATTAACAATGTTGTGATAGTTTCCCGTGAACAGCGGAAGTATTCAGCCATACATATCCCCCAAACTGTATGCCCTCCATCCAGGCTCTCACATAACATGGAGCAGAGTTCCAAGTGCTCAAAGCTTACTTTTTGACAGCTAGCTGTTGTATTTAGTGGCTTGCTCTGGTCCACAATATTACCCCTTTTGCCAGGCTAGTAACCTTGAAATGAACACAATCAAGACAGACAGTAGGCTCCAGAAATAGATGTGCTTGGAAAGGTTCCTGGTAATTCCTTTTGTCGCGGTTGTCATTTGTAGCCTTGACTGTCTTGGTGTCCATTGTGTGACCCCATCTCTCCTTTCTCAGAGGACCTACCGAGCCATGTACGATTACAGTGCCCAGGATGAAGATGAAGTCTCCTTCAGAGATGGTGACTACATCGTCAACGTGCAGCCCATTGACGACGGCTGGATGTACGGCACGGTGCAGAGAACTGGAAAAACCGGAATGCTTCCAGCGAATTACATTGAGTTTGTTAATTAATCATTTCTTCTTGCCCTTTGAGCTTTGTTCTAATGTATACTAAACCCAATCTTTTTAAAAGATAGAAGATACTTTTAAGACAACTTGGCAATTATTTTACAATAATCTATCCTTCCTTTGACAATTAGATACGCAGGAAGAAGGAATGACTTCCGGGCTGAAAAACAGCAGCATTTTTGGTAATTGGTATAAACAAATAATTAGGTCTGGAGACCTGGTGCTGCTAGTTGTGTTAATGGTTCCCTTTGATTGGCTATTGAACCCTTCTGGGAAAACATATTTTTGTAAACTTTAATAGAGATGTTGATTGTCCCTTAAATGTCACAAATATATGAAACTTCTTAGCTGTCACTTTGGAATCACCAGAAGCCAGTCCTCTTAATTCAATAATACAGCTGATAATTTAAAAACCATTTAGTTTTCGAGTCACAAGGCAATTTCCAATTCAAGTGAAAATTGCCTAAATATAATAAATGTAAGCAGTGGAAGAATGACAGTTCTGTTAAAATTATATTGACTGGTGGCCTTAGGGATCTAGAAACTTTCAATGAACAAAGAAATTTCCTTGTTCCTTGGGCCGACTTGGGTCTATTTATTTCTCACTTGTACCGAGGCATATCCTATTCTCCATTTACATTCTATAAACCTAAGTACACGCTTGGCTCCATAGAATGTCAGGACCAAATAACTTCACAGCTGCTCTGCAAAGGGCAAAATTTAAGGTCATCTATGTTATTTCCCTAATACTAATAGCCTTTACCCTGTTGCATGTCATGTAGGTTCAAGCTTCTGTAACATAGGCAGCTGCACTGCCCTGTTCCTGTTATTCAAACAAAAAGTGTGGCCGACACCTAAAAGCCCTACCCTCTAGATGCCAGCTCAGCAGAAAAGCATAACTTGAAAAGTTGCTTGAGATTCTCCTGCCGCATTGCACTCTAGTTTTGAAGGATTTACACCTTAGAACATAGATGTATACGCTAGCAAATAAGTGATTTAGGCATTTATTGAACAGCTTCCATTAACTTAATGCCACTGTTGACTTAAAAGTTAAGAAAACTTCCTAGAAGCCAGTGACAAAGCTGGAATATGAAGTGTGCTGGGAGAAACCAATGAACAAAAGATTACCAGCTGCACACACAGAGAGACAGGTGATCTGGTTTCTTCTCTGGGAAAACAGTATTCAGATTCTGGGATGGAAATCTAGCTACTGAAATTGCTCAATGGAAAGACTTCCTTTCCACTTTCTGGTTTTTATTTTCTAAATCACATTTGGAAGTGAGAGGGGGATGTCACCAGAGATTTGACAAATTGTTCATTAAAAAAGAAATCGTTGTCACATTTTAATTTTCAAATGAGTGACTTTGCAGGCTCTTGTTGGATTCACAGGCATGACCATCACATCATGAAGTTTTTACCTGGAGTCCACAGTCAAGATCACTGGAGAGATTCATGCCCATCTGCAACTCTGGGTTTTTCTGATTGTGCCATTAGTGAGACTTGCAACAGGGTAGCAGTCATGTAGGGTCTGACTCTACAGCTGTGATGAAACTGAAAAAGCAAAATGTAATTATAAACATGTATCAAATATATGGGCCTTGGGGATATCTGCTTTAATGATATATTCAAAGAAATTAACAAAATAAGCTGTAAAACATCTTTTCTTGAAATGTTTATTAGTCCAAAGGCAAATATTAATTCATTTACACCTTTGAAAAGTAAGCACATAGTTTTGAAATCTGTAGTCTCATTTTTATCATGCTAAAAGTTTAATTAGATAAGCTTTATTACACTCAAGCAACATACTATATGACACTGATGTAAAACTGAGAGGAGAAAAATTCAGGCAAATAACTAGAGGTTATTTGAGGGGGTTTTACAGATCACCACATAATCAGCTTGCCTGATTTTCTGTCATTGAAATGATCAGTTGCGATTCAATTGATAAAATCCCATACTGGTTTTGGTGTCTTATACACAAACCTACGAAAACAAGCAGAACTTGGAATATTCTTGCAAAAATTCCTTTGCATTAAAACTGAGGGCAACAAGCTTGCTTAGTTTTATTATACCATTAAATAAATATTTATTATTTCACCCAGACAGACTACTTTTTGTGATTATAAGAGAGTAGTTGCTGATTAAATCTGCAGACTAAATGTGGGATGGGTACACTTTTTGATAAGTACCACATTTATAGGAAGCTCAAAGGAATCCAATTTCAAATGATGATTATAATGGGGAAGTAGTCATAAAGTAACAGCTTGATGTTTCATTGTTTTTCTCTTCCACTTATTTTAAAATCAGATTCACTGAATGTAAAAGTCAATACTTATTTGGGGAGTAATTTTCCCCAAATTTTAAGCTCCACATAATGTTTGCATAGCAAGATACTTCTGCTTCCAGCCTTTGGGAATTAAGAACTAATCAGAATTTAACTAGAGGGGAGTTATTTTACAATAAAGACCGAGGGACAACAAGTTGCACATGTTCCTGATGCTATAATTTGATGGTATTGTCACTGTTATTAAAGTCTGTCAGGATATTAAGCATCTCAGCAGAAATACAGAAAACAATATATGTATAAAACCAAAGTGCTATTTTTACAGCATCATTTTCAAGACTACATTCTCAAACACCTTTTCCCCTTTCCACACACCGCCCCTCTTGTTTTCAATTTGGCAACAGTTATATCCTACATAATGTGACAGCTCAAGAAGGGTTTTAAAAAAACAAGTCTTTTAAAAATCAAGTTAAAGAGGGCTGTAAATGCCCAAGCACAGAGAGCATGCACCTGATTTTCTAATTGTGATGTGTTCTCAAACCTGATTAAAGCACAAGGGCAGTCTGATACGCTTTTAAAAGGTTCCGAAAACAGAACTTACATGGATCATCTCTCTCTTGAGCAGAGCATAGCAACCGAGTATATCGCTTGTGGTGTAAGTTTTTGTAGTGAGCGTTTTTACTAATTCTTGTTCTCTGGGAAAGCTTTCTATTTCTAACCTGTGACAAGGCACGTCTTCATGTCTCCTTTTTATTGTTTACACATCCACAGTGCAGCCCACTTGGAAATAATTATCCGGTTGTCAGATCCCCACACTGTCCCTGCATCTTCTCAGGCTTCCCTCACCTCAGAGACCACACAGGAATTTGCAAGCACACTTCCCAGGAGCACCTTTCATGAATGTGGATGCGATTAGACCAGCCCCTCTCTTGCTGCCAGGCTCATTATTGAGGATGGCAAACATACAGTTTTGCCAGTCATGCTACAGTCTTTCTTTCCTTATCTTGTCTGTGTTGAGCTCAACAACACTCTGGGATTTGGGAGGAAAATCTCCCTAAACACACGGTGGAAGCTTAAGAGGCACATATTTTCTTCAGGTTTGCCCATCTCCAGTGGAATGTTTTTTAATGAAAAGATTAAAGAAATTGTGTGTGATCCTTTAATAACACCCTCTATATAAAGTGAATATAGTTTATACCAAAATTATATAGAGATTAAAAAATATTGGTGCCTTTTTGATTACCCTTGTTTATTCATTATGGTCTTGGAAAGAAAACCAAGCAAGCAAGCAAGCAAGCTTCTGCCTATTCTATAATAATATTTTATTATTTGATTATTGGTGTTTTTATGGTGGAGAAGTGAGATGCTCCTGACAGTTTAGGAAAGGTGATGACTATATTTTACCTCTAGAGGTTGAAAACTTTAGAAAATACTGACTTCTTTCGTCTATTTCTGAAAGTTTCTTTGTGGATTTATATATAGTTGAGATGCATAAACATAAACTTTAGGTTTGAGATTTAAAATACCTATTGTAAATTAGAAGAATTATGTTATAAGGCTGAATTCAAAAATGAAATTCACTTCATAAATCCATTATACCTTAGCTGTTTGCTTCTGATAATCTGAAAGTGGCTAGAGTATGGTTGGTTGGGGTAACTTGACATGGAGGTGAGAAAGCTTTAGTTAATAAGAAGCTCTTGTAAACCAAGTGAAGAATGCTAAAATGAAAGTCTCTTTTTGAAGTATTCCACACCCATTAAAGGTTCTTTCCAGGCAATTGTCCACTAGCACTGATTCAAGAAAATCAAGACATTGTATGATGCTTCTCTGGGCATCATTCCCTGATGCTTAGACTACTGGATCCACAAGCCTGGAAGGACCCCTGGGGCAAATCTACACCTCAGTTGTCCTTGTTACTTCCGTATCTTCATGGGAATTTCATATGCTTTTTGTGTTTGATATATGGTATTCAATTTGTATAGTATATGCTTCTTTATAATCCAGTTGCTGTTAAGAATGATTTACTTTAAAGGAAAAGAGAAAACTGCATCGTAGTTCCCTTCTTTAGTGTTCTTAAAATGAACAGCTGAGCATTTATAAGCAGCACCAAGTGTATTACAGGCAGGGTGTGGAATCTTTGCTCTTTGACCTGTGATTAAAACATGAACTTGAATCCTTGTGCAGATTGGTTTCTCTTTGCTTCAGAATATGTAGAATTGTGGTTGATGATTAATTTGCAAGATTGTACTAACTTTGAGAGCCTCCAGTTTTATAGAAAACACTTCATGTTTTAAAATGAAGGAGCTTACAGAATGATACGTTATTAATATAATTTGGCTTTTGTTATGCAAATTGTTAACACCAGCTATTAAAATATATTTTAGTAGAAATGCTTTAATTCATAATTTTTCCTCTACACTGTGAATCTTTAAGCCTTGGTGGACTAGAGCAACATCGTGCTGCCCAAAGGACTAACCTATGCAAACTAGTCCACATTTTAGTGGATGTCACAGTAATTGTGTAATATGCCGTTATTTCCCCTGCGTAATGTACAGCAGCACTGAAATAACACATTCAGCCGAGCATCGTGTATGTACAGACAGTTACTCACAAACCCTTCAAGGCTACCATGATCATTAGTATTACCATTTGTGTAAGAGCAGATTGCTGACTTATCTATTGAAACCATTTGAACGATGTCAGAACAAGAATGACAGATGGATGCATCAGCCATGGCTCCCAAGTAGTCCCTGCAAGTGTTCTCCTGTGATGAAGCCTCGTGCTCAGATGCACTCTCTCCAGGGTATTATTATTCTGTGTCTTCTTTCTGTATTTGTAAAACATTATAACGCTTTAATTTCCTATCTCTACACATTCGGTTTGCTTAAATAAATGCAGGATGTAACAAAATGGTTCCACTTGTCAGTTCTCACCTTGGTTTCTTAGAGCAGTGCTCATTGATAATACCCTGGGTGTGGGTTTATCGTGATAACTCATGTCAAATCGCCTCAAAGGTCTGTGCCGGCCTCAGACTGCTTACCTTGGTGAGCCGTTCAGAATGTGTCTTCCTCCTACACATAAACCTAGCTTTAAATGAAAACAATAGTATGCTTTTTCAAGCTGAGTCTCTTTCTGATTTTATATCAGAGTGCTACAGTAATACTTCATCGTAGTTCACTGCTTCCAAGACTGACTTCCTCATATATCCTCAATAGTACAACTTTAATTTTCTTGTGTTTGAAAGATGAAAGAAACAGCTTGCAGCAAAGAGTAGAAAATGCTCAAACTGGGTACATGAAACAGGGAGATGCTCTGATTTCCCATCTCAGAATGGCTCATTTATCATAGAGGATAATTGCTTTTCCGCCTAATTTTCCCATAGTTGGAAAGAGTGAGTTTGTTCCTTTTTTTGCCCTCATGTAAATCTACTGAGACTAGGGTCTTAGCTTTATTGTGTTATTTTGTAACAGTTCTTCGATGGTGCCTAAATTCTCCTAATTATAAACCGATAAGCTCTGCTGATGACACATTTAGTGCTCTTGCGAAAAGAATACCCTTCCTAATCTTGAATTTTCTGTTTTTCATATTCCAAAAGTATGAAATATTTGTACGCTATTAATCATTAAACATACTTATAATATTTCAAATGGTAAATCAGCTTATTTATTTATTTGAAGAATTTACTTTTTTTTCTCTCAAAGTTTCTTTTCTCCCACTATGCTCATAGATTTTACTCTTTGGAACTCAAGCCACAGAGAAATGACCAACTTAGCAAGGTTTTTTTCTGAACTAAAATGATTCAGATTTAGAATAAGATAATCTTATATTTGTATTAACTTAAAACCTTGTGAAGCCAATTTTACAAATAATTGAGACATACATGACCACTAGAAGTCTAGCAAAGTAACTTTTTACAGAAATACTCATACATAGTAAAGTGAAAAGTAGATAAAAGGAAAGTCTTGTTCTTTTCTGTATGTAATCTGCTTCTATGCAGAGAGATTGAATAGAGTTTTGTGATGGCAGAAAACTGGATATGGTCCAAATGTGAACTTCAACTACTTTCTGCAGTTCTCAGCACAATTCTCAGGCCTTTGTCCATTTATATTTGTACTTGGGAGCAGCAGAGTTCTGATGAAAAATAGAATGAGAAAATGGGTTTAAAGGGTGAAAAGTCAATATTAGAACAAAGGACCCAGTTACTGATTTTGTATTTATACCATGGCATTTTGATCTTTGCTTTCACTATTTTTTTTAAAAGTTGCAAACATAAAAAAGACTGGTAGCCTAAAATAGAGAAATGAGCAAAATCTGAACACCTGTTATTCCATGTGAGAAAATAAGGAACTTTTCTGCATCCCAAATTTAGCGGTTAGATTGCTTTTAAAATGAACTAGTTTTTGGTTCTTGAGTTGAGATAGCCTGCTTTTTCCAAAGGGTTGCTATCCAAGGCCACGTGGCCCTAATTAGCTTTCATTATCTTGTCACTCTGGTGACAGACGACTAAGATGGCTGTGACCTGACCGATCTATAGGCTGCCCAGGAGCCCTTGACAGGAGCCACACAAGAACTTTACCCAACACGGAGGATGGTCACTGAACCTGCCCACATCTCCCTGGGGAATCCGAGTTCACAGTATAGAGCTGGTTGGTTAACTGGTGTGATTACTGAAAACTAAGAGCCATAGAGAAAGAAGGAGGAAGTCAGGAGTAAGTGTCGCTGTGAGTGAGTAGAAAGCATGAGATGGAGAGAAGAGATGGAGCAAAAAGTGAAGGGTATGATTGTTGGCAGCATGAGCCCTGAAGATGGGAAGATGCTGATTCTTGTTTAAGGCAGTCCCTGAGATCCGGCAGCCCCTGAGATAAGGGAGCCCCTGAGCTTCGGCAGCCCCGTTCCCCGTGGCAGAGGGAGTGACCACTCTCCATATCAGAGGCACACGGTTCCGTTCTAGTCTTGCTGCCTGTGGGATGCCACCTCCTCTTATCTTGCTAAACAACAGATTGCATGAATATTAGGAACATTTGTGGGGTGTCCTCAAATGAGACAGCACAAGTGGCCAATGTGATTGAAATGCCAATTACATTTTTGCAGTTGCCATGTTGCAACATTGTCTTAAATCATTTTGTTTTATGATGTGGCATATTTCACTGTGTATATCCTACTGAAAATCACTTTAGTTAGAAGTTGTTTCCCTGGGCTCTGTGAAAGGTATCAATAATTAATAACAAAAGAATTTAACTTCAACCACTGGGTTTGTACAAAGAAAGGATTGGGGATTTAGAAAAATATTCTTATCAATGTCTGAGTGTTGGGTAAAGAACATGGGAATGACTGGGCTCCCTTAGAGAATGATACAGGCACTGATGTCCCAGGGACAAAAGCTGAATTGTTTCTGTAGAGCTTTCAGAAATACCTAATTCTCCTGGCTTTCCTCGGTGATAGTTTTTGACTAAGGTGGATGAATCAGTGACTGTAACTTATTCATTCAACATATATTTATTCAGTGTTTATGTGATTCAAGGAATAGAACACAGAGACTTTCCTACTATACTGGTAGGGGAAACAACCAACCAAGGATATACATTTATCCACATGTGTTTTGTTGTGTATACTTATACAGCTAATTGCTTCATTGCGGTTTGAGAGGTATTGTGAAAGGGAAGCCTAGTCCTACCCGAGTTCTTGTAGCTGGGCAGGGGTGATCTGTGGTAGGGAGGGCATGGAAGACCCCGAGAAGCTGCTATTTGAACTTCGAGCTCGGTCCATCTAAGGCTTAGACGTGGGAAAATTTAGAAACTGGCGGCTAATGGAAGAAATATTCCAGTCTCCTGCCCAATTTTAATTTAAGTAGCAATGCAGATTTTTGTAGTTTTCATACAATTAAATTTTCATGAACAAAAGTTGGGTTACAGATGTGCATGAATAGGTGTGTACGCACTACCCATTGATTATTCTAATTATGATTTAATTCCACTTAGAAAGTCAGCAGGTTGCAAAGAGTGAATTATATACACAAAGTTTTATAGATCTGCAATGCTTCACTTTGTTTTTTGGATAATTGGTTATTATGTAGAGTTTCTTGTGTCCTTATTTCCTCTCTGAATATTTTTAGGAAGCATGTGCTTACTGGAGTTTACAGTTGTACAGTGAGCAGCAGAACCATTGATTAAAATGCAGTTCTCCCCTGTTTTAGACTCCACAGATTTGGGAAACTGTCATTCCATCTAATATGTGATACAAGTTAGATTTGCAACATTAACTGGGCAACACAGGGAAAAATCACTCACAAAGCAAGTCAACTGTTGATGATTACTTATAATAGATCCTTGCTCAGAGGTAAGTCCTAGCTTTGTTTATAGAATTCTGGCAAGATTGTTGACCATCTGCCTCTTTCGAAGTCTGACGATATGTTTGCGCATCTTATCTTGGGTACCCTTGCCCTGGTTAAATTCATGATCGATAATATTTTGGATGTGTTGTCTTCCTTCACCAATGCCTAATATAATGCTTGCTGCGGGAACACTTTTTGATATTTATAAACACTTCCTGGCTGCATGTGCACTTTCTTTTAGAAAGAAATGTTTTGGCTTTCAAGACGGTGCCCTGCAAAGTGATTTCTGAACTTCTCCGTCTCTTCATTGTGCTGCTTTTCTTCCAAAAGAGTAGTTCTGATGATCCGACTACAGCATCCTAATTGGTATTGTAATACAAAGTTTCTTTTCTTCACAAACCATATGCCCACTGTTTTACATTCATTTTAGTGGGGTCGGGAGAAGAGGTGCTTGAAAACCCGGAGGAGCAAACTTGTTTTATGTGATGCATCCCACAGTCCAGGTGAACACGGCTTCTCTCTGCCTGCAGTCCTCCTTCACCCAGAAAAACAAGGAGCTGGCACAGGAAGGTTCTTCCGTCTTCTATGACTTAAGTCTTGAAAAAGCTATGACAATAGAGGAGAGGATGGCTCCTGTGAGGATTTATTTTGCAAAACAGGCGAATGAAAAAATACTTAGAGCATGAGAATTTCATTATAGTGTGTCACCTCTGAGTATTATTGAAAGGTTTCCCATTTGAAGAATACCGAAACAGTTTCAGAGCTTCAAATGGGCCTTCTGGTCTTGATAGGCTACTTGTTCATGACAGAGACCCTCAAATGGTATTTTCACAATGTAGACTCCTTAAGCATTTGACAGAGTCAATTTATTATTATATTTCTGCACAGATCCAAGATCTACATGTGATTGATTGGGGTGGAGGGGAGTTATCAGCCAAAAGAAGTCCTATGCCAGACATGACCATGTCAGGTGAGTGAGAGAGTACCTGTGGAAGAATAGCATCACAGGAAAGAGAAGGAAGGACGTAGCCAGGGCAAGGGCAGGTGAAGAGCCCAAGGCCTCACTTGGATGAAAACCCGAAGTGTTAGCTTCAAGTGGAATTAAGTCTTTCAAAATTATTCCAGTATCAGGAGGTAGAGACTCTCTGTATTGGCCTTCTTTATCTGCCCACTTCCCATGCAGTCTCATGTCCACAAAATAATGCCAGGCTCAGCTGTATCACTGAACTTTTCTGGGAGAAAGATAGATTCCAGAAAGCATCTGAAAATGCTGAAAATTCACTTTGCATGAGTGCAAGTTGGGATAGTCTTTGAATTTCGGATTGTCTGATACCCCAGGCTTAATGATTTTGTTTTTTTGTTTTTTCTTTCCTTTTAAGTCTGAGAAAGCTGTGTTCATTGGAGGAGAGCTTAGTAGGTCCTGCGTTCTGTTGAATCTGGATGTCTCACAACTCTGGGTGGGATGCTTTTTCACAGGCAGCACATGTGCCCTTCCAGGCACATGGCGTTTGGACTCACAGATTTTCAGGGGGAGCAGAGACCATCAGTCCAATGCCCACCTTCGGGAAGACCTGGCATGACTGTCTCACTGTAGCAATTAGAAGCCCAGGGTGACTCTGTCATAATCAAGTGGCTGGACTTTGAAGGGCAGATAAAAAGCCAGCTCCTCTATCTCCCATCACCGCACCCCTCCCCTCACACGCTGTGGCTCTTGATATCCGCTCAGTCTGTTCACATGGGGAGGAGCAGAGTGAGTGCTTATCTGAAGCTGCCCTTGTTGTTCCTTTAATGTCCCAACACCAGTTCTGCTGCACAGCTGTGGGCTGAGGAAGCGATCCCAGGCGGTGCCTGACTTTGATCACCCGAACTAGGGCAAGGACCCTTTGGAGGAGCAGAAGAAGTGATGGTGTCCAGACTCTCCTATCACAGGTTGGGAAGGCAGTATCTCATTTCCTTTAAGACTCTGCAACTGCAAATTAAGATGAAAGGAGAACAAGGTCTTCAGAGCACTGATCTGAAGTCAGAATGCGTTCTGTTCCATGTCCAGCCCTTTCTTCTCCCGGGGGGACTTTAGTAGGGTGAGGGAAGCTGCCATCTGGTCCAAACTCAAACCTCTTGTTGTTCAAGTAGTTAGAATGCCTCAGGACTACTAACCAGCTTGTGTGTCATTTCCACAAGCACTTTTTAAACACTGAAATGTTTGTCCACTTGTGATGCCAGCAGGCATTGGATTTGGATTCTTGTGACAAGTCACCTTCTTCCCAATTATGAGTCATCCTGTTTTTCCCTTCCTTGTCTTTCTTTTCTCTTCCATCCCTTCTGGTTCCTGCTTTTAAAAGAATGTGTTGGTTCTCTAATTTAAAAAGTAATCCATTTCAAGAGGGAGGGGATCTATGCATACTTATGGCTGATTCATGTTGTACCGCACAAACCAACACATTGTAAAGCAATTATTCTGCAGATAAAAATAAATTTTAAAAAAGTAATCCATCCTCACTGTAAAACATTCAGAAGAGTAAAGGAAAAAATGACTTCTAAGTCTACTATCAGAAACTGTGGTGTTGATGTGTATCTTGTAGAATATTTATGATACATATGCATACATTTTTAACAGTAATTGTCTTATAAACAATTTTGTAAACCTTTTCCTCATCTGACATTGTATAATGAAAATTTTTTTATCATTGAATAATTTTTGAAAAATATTCCATCATATGTATAAATTATTTAGCCCTCTTACTGGACATTTACACTGTTTCCCTTTAAAACTAATGCAGTGAATATTTTCATATTGTTATTTCCATTATTATATCCTTTAGGGTAAATCCCATCAAAATGGAATTGCTGGGACAAAAGGATTGTATGATTTGAAGGCTTTTAATAAATACTGTTATTAACTTGTCATTTAGCACAATTTACAATTTGGATACCTAGTATCAATAGATTGTTCCTCTCATATCTTTTATTTCCATGATTGCTAGTGAGGTTGAACATTTTCTTCACATGCTTACTGCTTACTGGCTGTTTGCACTTCATTCCCTGCTGTTGTTTTGGGTTTTTTTAAATTTTCAATTTGGTATATGTGGCCAAATTGCCACCCAGAAATTTCTTCTAATTTATACTGCCATCGACAGTTTGTGGATTTGTTGCATCAAGTCCTTTCTGACATTGAATGCTATTGTTTGTTTTAATTTTTGTGAGTATCCCTTTTCGTTACAGAAACTGTTTATATCTGGTGCGTGTTTATGCCATTATTTTTACTTATGCAATTGCTGCATGTTAAACCTCACAATACAGAGCAGAGAGGCAGACAAGATTTTGCAGGAGTGGAAATAAGAAAATGCACAGAAGAAGTTGGGAATAAAGGAGAATGGCTGACTAGGAAAAGAGTATAGAGTCCCATTAGTCTGCTAAGGCTGCCATAACAAAGCAGTTGCTGTTGTTCAGTCTCTAAGTCATGTCCAACTCTTTGTGACCCAAAGGACTGCAGCACACCAGGCTTCCCTGTCCTTCACTATCTCCCAGAGTTTGTCCATATTCATGTCCATTGAGTCAATGATGCTATCTAACTATCTCATTCTCTGCTGCCGTCTTCTCCTCCTGCCCTCAATCTTTCCCAGCATCAGGATCTTTTCCAATGAGGTGGCTCTTCGCATCAGATGGCCAAAGTACCTGGAGCTTCAGTTTCAGCATCAGTCCTTCCAATGAATATTCAGGGTTGATTTCTTTTAGGATTGACCGGTTTGATCTCCTTGAAGTTCAAGGGGCTCTCAAGAGCCTTCTCCAGCACCACAGTTCGAAAGCACCAATTCTTTGGGGACTGGGTCACTTAAACATCAAAAAATTTATTTTCTGGGGACTGGAAGTCCAAGATCCAGGTCTGAGCAGGACTGATTTCTTCGGAGGCCTCTCTCCTTGGCCTGCAGATGGCCCTCTTCCCCCTGTGTCCTCACATGCTCTTCCCTCTGGGTCTTTGTCCAAATTCCCTCTTCTTGTAAGGATGCCAGTCATACTGGATTAGAGCCCATCCTCATCACCTCATTTTAAATTACTCTTTAAAGACCTTGTATCTAAATACAGTCACATTTTGAGTTACCATGGGGTTAGGAATTCAACATATAAGTTTTGAGGAGACAAAGTTCAACCCATAATAAGAATGAAAAAAATCCATACTTGTGGGCAGCCAGACACAAACAGGTGGATCTTGGAAGGGACTGAATTTAGAAAACTTCAAAAATAGAAGGACTGTGCCCAAGGAAGACATTTGAAAGATAAAGAAACTAGGAAGGAGAAAGGTGAGCCTACTGACCCAAAGTCACAGCAAGTTAGTTATAGACTAGGACAGGAGCCCAGGACTCAGGATTTCAACTCTTCTGATTTTCCTGTTGCCCCACACTCCCTCAGGAAGCTTAGCTCTGCAGTGTGGCTGTGCCCTTGGGCCCCTCCTGCTCTGGCTCCAACCCCTGGCAGTGATCTTGAGCCAAGAAATTCACTGCAATAGGCTCCAAATCCCTGTTGCTAAATTACACTCTGCAGAAGGATGATTTCCCACTTCTCCCTTCTCTCTTGGGTAGAGTCAATGTAGCAAGATCAATTTCACTTGAAGCCCTCTCTGGAGGAAGCCCGCCTCCTGGTCTGCTGCTCCACGGAGGAGCTGGGTTTCTATACTGATACAATGTGGAGGTGCAGGCTCCTCCGTGCCCTATATCCCACTTCCCTCACCCTTTCCTCGCCTTCAAGTCCTCTCCAGAATTTCCCCTTCCCACCTCCTTGCATACCTGGTTATAGTCACAGAACGCTAGACCTCAGTTTATGTTTGCTTAACTGCATCTCACTTCTGTCTCTCTTTCGAAAGTTCCAGACGCTCCATCTCCCAGGAGGTTAAGGACTGAGACCTCCCAGCTGGTCGGTCCTCTCGCATCACCACTGGATCCTCTCTCTACCTGGTTATTGTGTGTAGCCACCAATTCAGTGTTGACCTGTGCAAAAGCCCACTTCCTAACTGTCCTGTAACAACATGGCTTGTTTTCCATCTTTTTTCTTCATTCTTGCTTAATATAGTAAACATTATTCAGAGCTAGAAGTACATAGTACTTAGTAAGGAAACACAGCTTAATAAACAGAGCATCCATTTTTGTCAACACTAATGATAAACATGTCTTCATTGTCTAAGCTCCCTCTCACTTTAATCAGGTTGTTTTCAGGATGCTGTATGGCTGGCAGACCATGAACTCATGGAGATGGCTTATTATGATGGAGGGATGCCAAAGCAAAGAGCAGTCATCTGGGTTGACAGTGTTACAGGCTGAAGAATGACACCACCTTAAGCTTCTTGGAAGGCACTGCCTGACACCTGCACCTGAGTTTCCTGATCTGTTCAACAGAGATAAGGTTTCCCTTAAACGCAGGTTCTTCACATCCCGGTTGTAAAGAACTTAGCACAGACTTAGCTCATACTAGATGCTTAGTGAATGGTAACAGAGACCATAGTGGTCTTCTCTGGGAGATGCCCTTGTCCGTTGTTATAAAATAGGACTTGTTTCCATCTCATCTTCTAGGTGGCCATTGAGTGGCCAGTAGCAAAACATTAGTGCAAATCCATGCACTCAGTGAGAGCAGATTAAATATTAATTGAGCACTAACTAAGTATAATGAGAAAATACAAATGCAGGTAAAGACTTCCAGTATGGGGTTACAAGAGAACCTGGACACAGTAATTATATTACTTTTAAAATATTTAGATGTTTATGCCAATAAGTTGTTTAGTTGAAAGAAATATCTGGCATATTTTACATACTGTACCTTGTAAATTAACATTTAGGTTATTAATTTAAGAAGTAGAAAAGTAGTGGTACATGGTGACCTTTAAAAATGCATAGCTAATTGAATCCTGGCATTTAGACACTAATAGGCTTAATTATATGAAAGTGACACAAGAGGGCAGCTGTGTACTGTTTCTGAATACCTTTTGCTACAATAGATTAGGCTAAAATTGAATATGTGTATAATCAGTATGATAGGAAATTATCTTTCATAAACTTATTACATAAATGTCATACAATTATTTTATTTAGAAATAATTTAATTATTCATACCACTCAAATCCTTATTGGCAAGTAAAGACTGACAAGTAATGATGGAAGTAGCATCCTCCTGATTATCGGTAGTTACTACATTGACACACAACTTGCTAGTGATGCTTAAAGATCATTTGGCTGATCTGAGGATGAGGTGGGAAGACGGAGTCAGGGGCTTATAAGCCAAGGCATAACGTGGTCCCCACAGGAAGCCTGTGTGTTGGAACGAAACGTGTGTCTGGTACACCAGAGTTTAGCAGTCCTGTGGGGCTGGACAGGAATATCTCAGCCTCCATGTTTTCTCATGGATCTTGGAGGTTGGCTTGCTTCTGGTACTTTTGTTTGTCATCTTTGAACCCACAATGTGTAAATATCCTGCATGATACCTGGAGAGCAGTGGTGTGACCTCTGTCTGGGTGTCCCTTCCTTGGGCTCAGAGAGGTCCTGGGCATGAGGATAATGTGCCTGAGCCAAAGGGCCCTGAGGATGCCTAGGATGTTCCAGGCCTGAATTACACCCAGATTAAGGGGGTTGGGTAGTTGCCTGAGGACAGCAGAGGACAGGGCTGTGTCTCACTATAGATCAGGGATAGATGTGGGATGGATCTCTTGTGCTTCCATTGTGGTTTTGGAAGGATCAACCTGGTTTGTGAAAATGGGCAGCTGTAAAACTTAAAGAGTTTTTTGCAAAGTGAATGTAAATGGATCATTGTTACTTAAATCACTTCAGTAAGCATTTATTAACTTTCGACCTGTGTCCAGGTCCAGTTCATGCGGGTGCAAAGAAGCTACCCAGGCTTTTCTGACAAGAACCGATCAGGGAAGGGATAGTAGTAAGGAAATAGGATGCTGTATGCCCATGGGGTCAATAGTTTGTGCTGCAGTGCATTCTGGTTGGACAGATTCGTAACAATACTAATGGAGCCTGGGGAAAGATACCCAAGACCCTGGTGCACAGTGTGTATGAATTCATGGGGAGAAAATACAGTGAACCGGCACTGGTCATAAGGGAAGGCAGGTCAGAGCGGGCGTGGCACGGAGACTCAGGAACTGACTGTTCACCTAGAAACAGCAGGGCAGGACTGTGTGGCCTAAGGTCCTCCTGCAGGTCCAATTCAGGCAGGACCAAATACAAATGAGCCAGACATTCAAAATATCCAAATGCACATAGTGCACGGGGCTTCCAATGAGAGGAAATAAGGAGGTAACAAAGCTCAGACATTGAGAAACCAGGAACAGCAAATAGATGGGGAAACAATGGAAACAGTGACAGACTTTATTTTCTTGGGCTCCAAAATCACTGCAGATGGTGACTGCAGCCACGAAATGAAAAGATGCTTGCTCCTTGGAAGAAAAGCTATGACAAAGCTAGACAGTATTAAAAAGCAGAGCCATTACTTTGCTGACAAAGGTCCATCTAGTCAAAACTATGGTTTTTCAAGTAGTCATGTGAGAGCTGGACCATAAAGAAGACTGAGTGCTGAAGAATTGATGCTTTTGAACTGTGGTGTTGGAGAAGACTCTTGAGAGTCACTTGGACTGCAAGGAGATCCAACCAGTCGATTCTGAAGGAAATCAGTCCTGAATATTCATTGGAAGGACTGATGCTGAAGCTAAAGCTCCAATACTTTGGCCATCTGATGTGAAGAGCTGACCCATTAGAAAAGACCCTGATGCTGGGAAAGATTGCAGGCAGGAGAAGGGATGACAGAGGATGAGATAGTTGGATGGCATCACAGACTCTATGAACAAGTTTGAGCAAGCTCCAGGAGTTGGTGATGGACAGGGAAGCCTGACGTGCTGCAGTCCATGGGGACACAAAGAGTCAGACACGACTGAGCGACTGCACAACAACAGCACAAAGATCAGAGAGTAAACCATGCCACCACGAGTCTGGATGGGACTGATCACAAGTCAGGAAACACTTTGCTTTTTGTGCTGGTTTAAGACAATTTTGCTGGTAAGGACAAGAACATCCCCACAGCTGCTTGTTCTCTGGAGAGTCCCCGATTTCTAGCAGAGTAGAACAACCTATATAATAAAGGGATAGCAGTCCCAAATGGCTGGAAATAGAGAGCAAGCCTTGATTCATGTCATAAGTTCATGTCTTCAGGTACAGCCAAGTTTCCTCCCAGAGTGCTGGAGGAATTCAAATATGCAATCAGGGAGTCACCAGTGGTAATCTTTTAAAAATCATGTACAACAAGAGAAGAATCAGAAAGCTAATGACAAGTAAATGTCATAAGTTATGAAAAGGGGTGGACCCCCAGAATTACAGACTATTAACTTTGGTCAATGTTTGGTCAAATTATAGAATGAATTTAAAGCAGATGTCTTATGAACACTTTGAAAGGAATGTGTTGACTGCTAGAAAACATGGAGTCACCAGGAACAAATCATGCCAAACTAACCTCATCTTTTATGAAAGTATTTCTTACTGAGCCGAGAGATCAGGGGAGTAACATAGACCTAGTTCTTCTTAGTTTTAGGGAAATGTTTGACAAAAATCGGTCACTGTGGATAATATGGCAAAATACACAGAGTAATTAAAAGTACTCTTGGATGGCTGCGACTTGTTTGAAAACTGTGCTCACAATGTAAGAACAAAAAATTTGCTACACAGTGACATTTGGTGAATTCCCCCACTGACTCTTGCAAATTCTTTCTGAAGGACTTACGAACACTGAAAAAGAAAACTGAAACTAGGACTGCCTACCACATTAGATGCCAGGATCAAGGTGCTCATTTTACTAAATTCAAGGCTGATGAAGATGACAATCAGTAATCTATAAAAAATTGCTTTCATGTAGGTAGAAAGACCTGTTCTTTTCTCCTCCTCTCCTTAGTCTCTGCTTTAGGAACATGGATTCTATAAAACTAGGAAACTGGATATCTCCTCCTTCTGCATGGGAAAGCACAACAAATTCTAAGAATAATTCAACAAGAAATGAATGGATTTATAAGAAGAAAATGATAGAATTTGGTTAAGTGATATAAAAGTATGAATAAATGGAGAACCCTATTCCTGAATTTCTTCCTGAATGAAACAGACATCATAAATGTGTTATTTCTTCTATAAATAATTACAAGTTTAATAGATCTTAACAAATTCGTGAGGAATTTCTTATTTTGGACTTGACAAAGATACAGGGGGAAGAGACTGAGGACACCGGGAATGGCCTGTGTAAGGCCCCAAGGTAGGAGGACCCATGGAGTGTCCACAGAAGCCCAGGGTAGCCTGGAGAGGAAAGCAGGAGAATCATGAGCGAATCAACCGGGAAGGTAGGTGGCTGGAGCACACAGGGCCTTAGAACCTCATGGATGGCATTGGTCTTTATCCAAAGAGCTATGAGAAGTTATTAATGGTTTTTAAGCAGTGAAATAAAATGATTACATTTGAGATTTTAAAAGCCCACCCTTCTGCTGTGTGGAGAATGAATTGGAGGGGTGGCAGAGAAGAAGAGAGAATCTGATTAGGAGGCAGTGGCAATAATCGGGCAATGTGATTGTACTAGGCTGGTGGCAGGGGCAAAAGAAATAGAAGAGAAAGTTGACTTACTTGAGTTCACCAGAGCATCCTGAAAACCAAGGCTGTGATACTACTGCTGAAGTTTTTATATAAATGCCATTCTACTCTTATTATGGGAGTGTAGAAGGGAAATACAACAGTCTTGTTAAAAAATCTTCTAATTTAGGTAGTGGATGTAGCATGTTCTGGATGGTTGACTGCAGGCAAGTTATTTGAACATCATGAACTCTGGTTTCCCCATATCCTCCATGAGTTTACTAATACCTGTGTGTGGAGCTGTTGGACTGTGTGGTAGGCACTGCTCAGTTCAGTTCAGTTTAGTTCAGTCGCTCAGTCGTGTCCAACTCTTTGTGATCCCAAGAATCGCAGCACACCAGGCCTCCCTGTCCATCACCAACTCCTGGAGTTCACTCAGACTCATGTCCATCGAGTCAGTGATGCCATCCAGCCATCTCATCCTCTGTCGTCCCCTTCTCCTCCTGCCCCCAATCCCTCTCAGCATCAGAGTCTTACCTGACATTCCAGGTTCCTATGCAATATTGCTCTTTACAGCATCGGACCTTGCTTCTATCACCAGTCACATCCACAACTGGGTATTGTTTTTGCTTTGGCTCCATCCCTTCATTCTTTCTGGAGTTACTTCTCCACTGATCTCCAGTAGCATACTGGGCACCATTCATCTCCAAATATCTATTTTCCCCTTCCTCCAGAATAAAATAAATTTTGGCTGAGCTGAAAGCCATCAAACGAAAGGATTCATTTCCTGGGCTGTTGGTACTCAGATATGGTCATGTAGCAAGGTTCTAACCAATGGGACCTAGTAGAAGAACTGAGTTCTGGTGTCCACAAACCTTCCTTAAGACCTGGCACCTGCTGGCCACCTCTCTTTTTCCTTCTCTCTTTCAATATCGCCACCTGGAAGGAAACACTTCCTTGAATCATGAAGTCGAGGGCTACCTCTTAGAAATGATGGAATTGTGAGTGAGAAGGTGTTTGATCCCTGAGGAATCCAAGAAGATCCCCAGGCCCGAAGCTTGTTTTTCTGTTTTGTTGCTGTTTTTTGGCTTTGCTATAAGACAGAAAAATCACCAAAGAGATTTTCTGTCTTACTAGTGATCTAACTCTCTTCTAGCTGTTACCTAAAGACTAGAAGATGTAACATATGTGAAATGCCCAGACACTGTAAGCCACCTCTAATATTTTTGTCTTCATGTGTCTTTCCCACAAAAAGAAAAAAAAAACATACAAAAACTTTATAGTTCTGCTCTCCAATTCTGGAGAGTTTAATTGTCCTCTTAAATTTCTGTTTTTCTTAGACTCTGGAAAACTGGATTCTATCCAGGAGAAAGTTCTCAAGGTAGTGAGCAGGCCTGGAAACTGCATGATACAGGGAACAGTTAATTACAGAAGTTGTGTTGCATTTGCTGTTTTTAAGGGAAGTGTGTCTTTGACTGGATCTTGGGAATCTCAGATGAGTGGGATCCTGTCGTTTCATTTGGAACTGGCTTATCCACAGCAGGCCTGGAGGCCAGAGCTAGTGTTCTTAACCAGGAAACTTGGAGGTTTAGGAGGGAGTTGAGGTGGCCGGCACACCCACAGCCTGGGTGAAGAGTGAGGCCCTGAGAGGACTGTTACATACAGGGGTCCTGCCCCTGACCCTAATCCTCATCTCTGCCCAGATCAGACCACTCAGAGATCAGCAGTTTTCACCAGGGGGATGTGAGGGTCTGTGAAGGTGTCTCGGGTGCTGCTACAGGGGTGAGGCAGGACAGGAATCAGCTTCTTCTGTGAAGTTCTGGGCAGTATAAATTTTGGAAAAGGATTAGAGGCTTAAACTTTTTGAAAATCTACATACTGAAAGTCATTTTGAGGACTTGAAATCCCAAGTGGAGACTAAGAATGAAGCAACATGGATTCCCATTCAACCTGTTCAGTTGGCTGCTCACAAACGTGCCAAGTTGATTTGAATTTACTTCCAGCTTACAGCCGGCCTCCTTCAGAAAGGAGCCAGAGCTATGAACAAAGTGTAAATGAAAACGCTGAGCGCAAATAGGAGTCCATCTGAGGAAGCACATAAGCTACGTTGCTAAGTGCACATCGGCATCCGCATACAAGAAACTGTTCAGTGGGGAATCAGTCATCCCAATGGCTCTGTTTTGACGTCGGCAGTAGCACTTTACCGCAGGAGCAGGAGTAGTGGAAAGGAGGTTCAGAAGAATAATGTTCAAATGGGTGCTTCTAGGTTTATTCTTATTGTGACAGATGACCTTTGATGACCTCAGACCTTGATGGGCCCTTCACGCTTGGCCTGAATAGATGCGCATCAATCTGTGTGTGTCCTAGGAAATTTCTGTCCCTTCCACCCCTCCCTTGCATCGTGTGATCCTGTCACTCTAAGTGACTGGCAGTGATCAGAAGGAGACATGCGCTCCCACCCCTGCTTGCTTTCTGCTCCAGAAGCCTGTCCCCTCTGCCCCCCAGTTTAGTGCATAGCTGTCATCGCACTGGTCACAGTGGGGTCTGTCTTCTTCTCTGCCTTCCCTACTAGGCTCAGACAACTTTCCTTTATTAGGAGTATGTTTGTTTGTTTGTTGTAACCACTTTATCCCACTAATAGTCTGGCACCCAGAAGGTGACTGAAACTGTTTGTTGACCAGTTAATTCTCCAACTCACCAGCCATTGTCACAAAGTATCCTGTCCTGAGTATCCTGTACCCTCAGAGACTTTTGTTAACTGCAAGGGCAGCCATCTAAAGCCAGCAAAATCTTGCCAGCTCTTCCAGTGCTCCAGGAGGTCTCTAGCTGGGTGGTGTACAGTTGCTTTGTCAGACAGGCAGCCAAGAGTAGAGAAAACTCCAAAAGTGGGGCCACTTTCAGCTGGCCCCCAACTTGCTGTGATGTGGAACAAGTCTCCTTACCTTTCGGGGTCTTACTTTCCAGACTCTTTCACACTCAACAGCATAGTGAGTCTCACAGTAGGTCAGGGACGGTGCCCTTGGGTCGCTGTGTAGAACACCATGAAGGAAGCATGAAGGATACAGATAAACACAGGTGTTGAGGGGATCTTCTTCTCTAGTCTCATGTGGAAGATGCTCCGTTTGGAGTAGCCTGTTAGACGACAGCCTCTGGTCTTTCCTTGCTTTGCTTCCTCTTGTACCTGCAGGGGGCGGAGAAAAGAGTCCTCTCCTGGGGGAGGCACCGAGCATGGTCAGCCCCGCCCCTTCTCTTTGTAACCAATCTCATTTCAGGGGGCGTGGCTCCTAGTGTGTCCTTCCACACCGTCTGCCAGCCAGCCCTCAATCCCAGGGGGCTGCCTTGAGGTAGAAGCCTGGAGCAGTTAGTGGTGAGTGGGTGCTATGTACCAAATATCTGTGTCTAGTTCCCCTACCCCTAATTTCTATGTTGAAACTCTAATCCCTCATGTGATGGAATTTGGAGGTTGGACCTCTGGGAGGTAATTAAAGTTAAATAAGGTCATGAGGGTGGAGCCCCTAAAATGGGATTAATGCATTTATAAAAATAGGACCATTTCTCTCTCCTTGGGCCTACACTATAAGAAGGAATGGCCATTAAGGAAGCACAGGAAGAGAGCCCTCACCAAGTACCTGACCTCTGGCACCCTAATCTCTGGCCTCATTTCTAGTCCAGGCTCTAATGCATACTGCCTTTCCTGTCTTTGCCAGGTCCAGTGACTCTTCTGGCCCTCCATTTCTTAAACTTTAAAAGGCAGGTGTTGGACTAGTTGATCTTTCTAAAAGTTTATGAATCCATGGTTGGAATCCACCCAAAGATGGTTCCAAATGAACAGGGAGTCTTTTATCTCTGGTAACTGCAAGAGACACTTAGTCAACTATTCAATACCCATTCACTCTTTTTTTCTTTAGTAAGAAAGCCCAGTTTTTATTGGTTAAGAACAAGAAGAAAGAAACTTGGCTTCCCTTGAAGATAGGAAGCTTTGTGTAAGTCTGAGAAGGCTTTGTAAGGAGGCAACAGACAGCTCTTAGGTCCTCTTTTGCCCTGCTTCCTTCCTCCTGCTTCCTTGGAATGTAGAAACACTAGCTGGAGCCCCAGCAGCTAGCAAGGACCAAGAAACCACGTTGATAGTAGAAGCTACTGGAATGGTTGATAGAAAGATAGAAGGATCTTGGGCTGTTGATGACATGGTAGAACTGCCACACAAGCCCTAAACTGCCTGCCTCCAGGTTTCTTTTATGAAAATAAAGAAATCACTGTCTTTCTGATCTTTGTTGCCAGGAGTTAAATGAAATTCTAAGTAATACAACTCATTGGGCTTTTTCTCATAAATGATAAATCCTTCAACAGGATGGAGAGTCTAAATCTGCAAAACAGTATCATCCACTTAGCACATCTTAGAACAGAAAGGTTTAATCTGCTTCCCAAAATCTATGTCTTGAATGATGAGAGAAAATTAAATTCTTCTTTGCTTTTGGTTGCCAGTGACATGATAGAACTAGAGATTCTCAGTTTCAGTCGACTCCGGCCATTAGTTAAATATTTCAACCGGCCTGATCTGAGCGTTTCTTCAGACATCTCTAATAGTTAACAACTGTGGATCCAAATAAAACCTGTTGGCCAAAAATTCTTTCAGGCTGACAGAATGTACTAATCTCTGCCAAAATATGAAATAACTCTTAGTCATTTTAGATGAACACTATAAAGCATTGCAGTCGGGACTTCATGTGTTTTGCACCCTTATGAGGTAAGTAGTGACAGGAAAATAGATATTCAGCTAAATCAAGCAAGTGACATTCCTTTTTAAGCATCTCAAGATACTTCTACAAAGCTCCCAGATGTAGTAAAGGTAAGGCTTTCCGTGAAGAGTGCTGTGAATGTTTCTTCCACATGACTCTGATGGCACGTGTGGCATTGTAGGCAGCCATCTGGATGGGAATTGGGATTCCTGGACTTGAACATCACTTTTTCCAAGTAGCAGCATGACTCTGGACAAGACATTTAGCATCCCTGAGCCTCTGTTTCCTTAACTGTAGAAATGGGGTAATACTGTTTGTCTTATAAGGCTACTTGTAAGGATGAAGTATCTGATACAGGTGAAATATCTGCCACAGGACCCAGTGGAGAGAAGGATGCTATTTAATAAGCATTATGGGATGTTGAATCTGCCTTGGTGAATAAGCATTATGTTGAATGAAGTTAGAAGATGCTTGCTTCTTGAAAGGAAAGCTATGACAAACATAGACAGTGCTTTCAAATGGTGGTGCTGGAGAACTCTTGAGGGTCCCTTGGACTGCAAGGAGATCAAACCAGTCAATCCTAAAGCAAATCAACCCTGAATATGCATTGGAAGGACTGATGCTGAAGCTGAAATTCCAGTACTTTGGCCACCTGATGCAAAGAATTGACTCATTGGAAAAGACCCTGATGCTGGGAAAGATTGAAGGCAAGAGGAAAAAGGGGCAACAGAGGATGGGATGGTTGGATAGCATCACCGACTCAATGGATATGAACTTGGGTGAACTCCAGAAGATGGTGAGGGACAGGGAGGCCTGGTGTGCTGCAAACACACCAGGGTCACAAACAGTTGGACATGACTTAACAACTGAACAACAGCAAATGTTGAATCTGAGTCTTACATCCCCAGATTGGTTATCTGGAATCCCGAATCTCATTCTACAGCATTTCAAGTATGGATTAGACATGTTAAAGTGCGGTCAGACTTCTCCAGGACATCCGATGTTCAAATAAATTAACTTCCCTTGCTCTTGCTAGCTGAAGGAAGTAACTGATGGTGTTTAGGCGACTGTGACCCAGGGGGGCTCTGGAGAGGACCCGCTGATGGCTCCAGTGGGGGCGAGTGTGGCTAATAGTGTGAAGGGCAGTGTTGGAGTTAAAGTTTGACAAGTATGAGCAGGAGAGCATAACGCATTTTGGGAGGGAAAGTTGTCTGATATGGGAGGGCTGCCTTGTTTGCACAGAGAGGTAGTTACTGATAGTGGTAGCCCAGCAGGCACGCATTAGTCAGTGTACCAGCTGCCTCTGAATCCTGCGTGGGAATTTTTATGGAAGAAGTTCCAGGCAGAAACAGAAGCTCCACAGGAGCAGTGAGCCTTTACGTGATGAACTGCTCCCTCCCACAGGGTGTTCTCATCTGATACTTATTACAACCCTGGTTTGCAGCCAAGGAAGGTAGTCTGGTCAGGAAAAGAGAAGTTAAATGGCTGAGCTTTTGAAGCAGAGAGTAGAACTCAGCGGGAACTTGGGTCTATTATGAAATTAGGGGACGACAGCATCGCGCTTCACACATAGCTGGTGGCAGTAAATGGTCTTATTGATGTTACTGACAAGGGGATTAGGCCTGGGGTTCTTTAGCCTGAAAATGATGCTTAAACTCAGCCTCTGTGCACCGGTGCCAACTGGAATCCTGGAGATAGAGGTTTGAGTGAAATAGAGAAGAATAGCTTCATCGCTTCACTGGGCAAAAGGGGCTAATGCCTCAAAACTGTGTGTTCCAACCCAGAGGGATTTGGTGAGGAGTTTTTACAGCAATGGTTCAAGGGTGGGGCTGCTGATAAGGATCAGGGTTTGTGCAGGGTCTGCATTCCTCTAATCTGGCCTCAGGTGGTCTACTGATGAGTTTCTGTGGCTCAGGAGGTTAGGAAACTGTAACCTTCTCTCTGGAATGAAGAATGCTCCATCAAGTAGTTGACATCTTCCATTTGTTATGGATTCTAGTTCTGCAGAAGAGCTCCAGATATTGCTATGTCTTGAGGCAGAACCAGGCTCCTGTCCCAAGAAGCAGCACTATTGTTTCTTGGCTTCTCTTCCCTTATCTCTGCATCCCTTCCCTTCCCTGATTAGCTACTGTTTGAGCCTGTCCTTTGAAACTCAGGGAAGGTCATGGAGGCTGAAGCCTATTCCCTATAAACAGGGAGGGTGGAGGGTGGGGGGGTTGGGGAAGGGTTGGGGGGGGTGGGGTGGGCGCAGAAAGGCGTCCATGCCCAGAAACCCCACAGAGTCCTGCTGGGTTTCAGAAGTAAGAGAATTCTTAGGAGTCAGTTGTGCTCTTTAAGGACATGTGGAAGAAGCCTGCCAGCTGCTTTCCTTCTTTTCTGAGAACAAATAAAGAGGAAATTGGTTTTAGCCACGTATGCAATCTGTACATTCAGCTTCAAGTGAGCTTTCTCTTAGAAAAAGAAAACCCTCAGGATGCAAAGCTCTGCAAAACCAGTTAGTAAAATAATCAAATTAATGGCAGCAATAATATGTTCAAACAGGAGCTAACACAATCTCTACCGTGGAAATAGCATGTTTGCATTATGTTCAACTCAGGTGAGAAAGAGTATAAACTGGGCATTCTTGTCTATACTCACATCACTCCCAGCCCACATCCCCCAGCTTCTAATAAAGACCAAGGGACTGGACATCTTCCGTGTACATTACCTGCCTCCAGGGAAGGACGCGGTTAACAAGGATGCAGGGGAGGATTTATAGCCGGGCCTTTGAGCACTTTGTGGCCATAATTCACCCCTGCAGTCCTGAGGGCTGACTGTCAGCTTGCAGTAACAGTCAGCAGGCTCTGGGCTCATGATTCAGTGACCTGGTTTGTTCATAGTCCTTTTGCTTTTTTCGGACCTCTGAGCTCTGGACTCTGAGCTCTGGACTCTGAGCTCTGGACTCGGGCAGCCCTGTGTGATCCTTCTTTCCTTTTTCTTCCACCTTTGCCAGTTTACTCAGCATCTCCCCCTTCCTCTCCCAGTTCCACAATGTCCTCAAGATCAATGTCCTGGGGGCTGGTTCAGATTCTGAATTGGCAGGTGTAGGTAGGGCCTGAGTCTCCTCTTTCCTAACAAGCATCCAGGTGTGGCTGCTGCTGCTGGTCTATGAGCTACATTTTTGTGGCAAGGCTCTAAATCCCCCTGTTTGGCAAGATAGCCTGGTACCCTGCCCTGCATCCTCCCAGCTAGTTCAGAGGGCCTGACCCAAGGCTTTTGTGTGGCAGGAATAGAGGAACTGACCGAGGCCGAGTCAGAGCAAAAAAACCCTGCCTGCTGAGATGGGCTGAGCGCTGAAGGAAGGGAAGAAGTATCTTATCTTGAGAAACTCAAAATTTGCCTCTGTCTCCTGCAGTCAAGGTAAGTGTTTAACTTTGGACTCGCCTAGAGACCAAACGTTGACTTTGGACTCACCTAGAGATGAGTACAGGGAGGGAAATTAGACCTGGAAGGTTCTTGAGCCTTTACATTGTAGGACCCAGGAAAGGATGGAGGAAAGAACCAAAGCCCAGGTGTTTGGTACCATTGTTTTGTACTCCCAGGTTTTAATTTATTTATTTAGCCAAATGTCCCAAATTCTAAATCACAGTAACATTTTGAACACTTTCAAAGCAAAGCTCCAGCAGGGGTACTTCCATGTACACATAGACTTCATCACTGTAATGATTTTCCTGTTCTATGTGCAATGAGCCAAGAGAGAGTCTTCAAAACCTTTTTTTTTTCTTTTTACACAAAAATGTATTTTCTCCCTGAAATATTCATTTAAGTAATTCAGCTACCTATCCCAGGCTCATGATAAATTATTTAAATAATTGCTTTATTTCTCTGCTTCATTTTGCTAATGTAGATCTGGCTTTTGCTTATAGATTTATTGCCAGCTTTATGTTTTTCAGGGAATTAGAAATAAAGTGTTGGTTGTTTCATTGGGGTTTACTGCTGAGGCATTAGGAATAACTCTATGTCCTCATGTCTTACAATTAGAAATGTGTGTGTGTGTGTGTGTGTGTGTGTGTGTGTCTGATTATCAGATGCATTAGAGACAACTTTCATGGAGGTGGGTAATAAGGGAGAGAAATCTCTAAGAGCATTGGTTGAAAGTTCCTGTATGAAGCTGTAAATATTTCTATTAAATATTGCATTTCAATTAGGTTGTCACACTTAGTTTTCCAAAACACAATGTAATATATAAGTCCACTTTCCCATAACTTTGCTAGCCATGATACAGAAGGAACGTTTCCTTCAATATGACGTGATGTCTGGTTAATGCTCGGTAAATACATCCAACGTCTCCACTGAAGGGGTTCTGACCTGGGATTGACTTGACTTTGTTCTGTTAACTTGTGTGATGTGATGTGACTTTAGCTGGAGGGCATTTGGTTGGCAGATTCGGAAAGGAGGAAAGCACAGAACCAGTTCGGGAGTGATGCTCCAGTGGCTTGATGATAAGGAAAGGCAAGAAAAGGAGCCCACCGGTTTAAAACATCCTGATGGCATCTTAGGTCCCTGAGTGAGAGAAACAAGAAACATAACAGAACCTCAAGGAATCAAAAGTCAAAACATACAGTAGACGTATGGGCAAAGGGAAAGAAAGAAACAATACATTTGAAAAATTGTTTAGGGCTTCTGAATAAGACTACAACACGTCTATCTAGCCTGATTCCATTTTGTCCCAAAACAGTCACAGTGGGAGGAAGTGAGCCAGCCTTCTTTCTTTCTAACTTTCCATGGGCGGGGCTCCCTCCCTGAAACACACAGCCCAGGATTTCTGCATAGGAGGGGCAAAGGCTGTTAAACACAGCACTGTTTAAATAGCCACTTACAGACATTAAGTGCAGGCTTTAAGAAACCATTTTTTGTTAAAACCAATAGCACTCTGTAGAAACTGTAGTCACTGCCAGTTCCACCACAGTGTGCTATTTTGAAGGTCTGTGTCCTTCACTGGACTATCTATTACTAAACCTAACAATCACTGCCTGAAATTTTCTTTTACCTTCAGTGACTTCCACTTTGTGGGTCTTGCCTGTGAAGCTGAACTTTTCCAGGCTCATCGAATTTCTTATGTGAAGGCAAAGCAGACAGCTGACTTTTAAAATATCCTGTAACACCTCAAATATTTTCTACATGCCTGGCCTGGCCAGAGTCTTTTAGAAGAATTCCAGCCTCACCCCATTATCCAAATGATTTCGTTTGAAGAACACTCAGTGCAGCACTGTTGGTGAGCAGTCCAGGTTCGATGCATGATACAGGATGCTCAGGGCTGGTGCACTGGGATGACCCAGAGGGATGGTATGGGGAGGGAGATGGGAGGGGTGTTCAGGATGGGGAACATGTGTACACCCGTGGTAGATTCATGTTGATGCATGGCAAAACCAATACAATATTGTAAAGTAAAAAAAAAAAAAGAAAGAAAAATCATTGATGAGCTGCCGATGTGTTCATCAAGCTGCAAAAGACATGATTTTTTTTGGTCATTCTTTCTGTGGCTACTGCCATGGGCAGCTGCTGCTTTGGAATCTGAGAGCTGTGTTGGACTTTGATCACAACTTTGCTTCCTGGATTCTTTCTTTTTTCTTCTGTCTTCTTGTCTTTGCTTCATCCACCCAACTGCCTAATCCAGAAAACCAGACACCATTCTGTATTTGTGGTGCCCCCTTTTCCCCTGCGTTGAATTTTCTCATGGAGAAGCTAGTCCTTTCTTTCCCTAATCACATCTTACTTGTATCATTTCTCTCTGCTGAAATCTATTGTCTTTTGGATGAAGTCCAGGCTTCATTGACCCTGATCATCTGTCAACCTCTCCTCGCTCAGCTCTCTCCTCCTGCTGTGCGGGTATGAATCTTTTAGGCCTCGCTCCTTAGGCAACCCTTGCCCTATAGGTCCTGTCCTTACACACAAGCATGCTGTCATCACCCAGCTGGACCACATGACAGAACCCTCCTCTTCCCAGCTCTGTGTGAACCTGATGTCCTTGTTTCATCCAGTGTGTCCTTCTGTCTCTCCAGAGAAGTCTGGCCTTGGGTTTCATCCAGTACAGAGCTTGCCCAAGGAGGACAGAAAATTTTACTTGTCTCAATCCTGGCAGAGTCTTTTCTTTGATTGCCTTCTACAACAGTGGCCATGGAAATACAACTTAATGCAATCCTATTCAGTCATCTGCTCACTCTTACTCATGGTGACCCCAGTTCCTTATGCATCTGGAATGTTGGCATTCACAGAATCCCTCATGTGCTCTACAAACCAAAGGATCAGTAGGCTGGCCCTTGAAGTTGTGATGGCTGAGCACTTCAAGGCCCAGTGTTGCTTCAGTTCAGTTCAGTCACTCAGTCATGTCTCACTCTTTGTGGCCCCATGAACTGTAGCACATCAGACTTCCCTGTCCTTCACTATCTCCCAGAGTTTGCTCAAACTCATGTCCATTGAGTCAGTGATGCCATCCAACCATCTCATCCTCTGTTGTCCCCTGCTCCTCCTGCCCTCAATCTTTCCCAGCGTCACCATCTTGCTTAGTGAATACTAATATCATGACTTATGTGTATCCCATGTTTGTGGCATCTGGCTAGGTGGTTGTTTCCCAAACCAGTATCCTAAGATCATGGCATCTGGTCCTATCACTTCATGGCAAATAGATGGGGAAACAATGGCAACAGTGAGAGACTATTTTCTTGGGCTCCAAAATCACTACAGATGGTGACTGCAGCCATGAAATTAAAAGATGCTTGCTCCTTGGAAGAAAGCTATGACAAACCTAGATAGCATATTGAAAAGAAGAGACATTACTTTGCTGACAAAGGTCCATCTTGTCAAAGCTATGGTTTTTCCAGAAGTCATGTATGGATGTGAAAGTTGGACCGTGAAGAAAGCTGAGTGCTGAAGAACTGATGCTTTTGAACTATGGTATTGGAGAATACTCTTGAGAGTCCCTTGGACTCCAAGAAGATCAAACCAGTCAATCCTGAAGGAAATCAGCCCTGAATATTCATTGGAAGGACTGATACTGAAGCTGAAGCTCAAATACTTTGGCCGCCTGATGTGAAGAACTGACTAACTGGAAAAAGCCCTGATACTAAGAAAGACTGAAGGCAGGAGGAGAAGGGGATGACAGAGGATGAGATGGTTGGATGTCATCACCGACTAGATGGACATGAATTTGAGCAAGCCCTGGGAGCTGGTGATGGACAAGGAAGCCTGGCATGCTGCAGTCCATGGGGTCACAAAGGACATGCCTGAGTGACTGAACTGAACTGAACTGAAACCAGTATCCTAAGGAATTGGTATCATCTCAGGCAAAATTACATGAGAAGCCATCTCTGATCAAATATATCTGGCAAGAATAGTACACTGTAAACACTACTATACCTCTCTAGAAGGTGTTCATAGTATGAGAATTCCTCTAGAAAGGAAATCCATTCAATAGAAAGTTTAAATGTTTGTCCCAAGGCAAGACATCTGGTTAGTGAGGAGGCTGATAGGAGAATCAGATGTTCTATAATTCCTACTACAGTTGTTCACACAGATTAGGCCATGGTAGCTCCGAATCTTCCAGGTTGGAGATTACAGACATTTGGAAGATGCAGCCACCACTAGACCACAGGAGTCTACAGCAGGCAAGACAGACACATATCAAGTCAGTCACTTGAAGTATCATAATCTAGTGGACAGAGAAAGGTCATTTGGGAAACCAGTCTCTGGATAATGACTCTTGATACCAAATCAAGTTACCTAAGACTCTGTTTCAAAACAGAATTACTTTGAGTTTTCTTCAGCTGTGTTCTCAAAGTAATCATACTTCAAAGAAGGCACAATAAGCCAGATGCCCATCTCATAGGATGGCACATTGAGATCTGAGAATCTGTTTCTATTCTGTGTATCCCATTCCTGCCATCTCACACTTGGCAGACAGATGCTGTGCCTTATGCAGCGATTTCCTGGAGGGTGGTTTGCATTACCAGTATCCTGCTCCCTTACTGAGGTTCAGGACTGCACAGGACTTTGAAGCACTGTTAACTCCAACCAATTTGATTATCTAGTGCTGAAAGCTCATAAATCAAAAGGCAGGTGCTTATGACCATAATAAAATATTGACTTACATCTATATGTCACAAGCAAACATTAGAATATATTAAAATTTATGAAAAATGTAGTTTTGCAACTGTGTTTTTGCCAGAAGTGGCAATTTCATTAAACGTCTTTGATGTAGGCTCTGTAGTCTATTCAAAAAGAGATTTTGAAATTTGAAGAGAAGCGATTCATGTGTCTTTGCTGTCAGGTTAGGCTGTCTCATACTGAGAATATGGGACTTGTAATGACATGGAAACTGTTGACTTGATACAACACAAGAGTGAGTGAATTGTGCCCAAATGTAGGACTATGTACTGGATGCTGAGAGACACATAGGTAAACTTGATGGAGGTTTTTCTCCCTTAAAAGAATTTAGTATTTCCAATAATGGTGAAACCACATGTACACAGTAAAAGGTAGGGAGTGAGAAGTGTAAGAGTTACTTCCTCTTGAGGACTGTAGGGGAGCCTTCATAAAGAAGGAGGGATAAGGACTTCCTTGATGGTCCAGTGAGTAAGACTTCACCTTCCAATGTAGGGGATACAGGTTCAAGCCCTGGTTCCAGAGCTAAGATCTCATATGCCTCAGGGCCAAAAAACCAAAACATAAAACACACACGATACTGTAACAAATTCAATAAAGATTTTAAAAATGATCCACATCAAAAAAAAAAATCGTAAAAAAACAAAAAATTTTTCTTTGAAAAGAAGGAAGGCTAGCCGGAGAGTGGATGGGTTTGGATATGGAGCTGGGGAGACATGCAGATGGGGAAACGCTGGATGTGAAGTGTGTAATCACCAACATGCAAGGCGGCAAAGTTTCTACTTTTGTGCCATCATTGTGTCTGTCTCATTCGAGTCTTACTTTAGGAGCCTCAAGATTTCTCCTCCATTTCTATTTTCTTAGTTGGAATCATATTAGTGTCTTTATTCTCACATTTGTACAGTCTGCACTGGTTCTCAATTGTGTGTTCAACTTCACAATTTCGATTAGATGCTGTTTTGAATCTATAGGTTTCTCTGTCTTGTTATAAGCACGTTGAGGGTGAAGAATTTGCCTAATTTGCTTTTGAATCCCAGATCCTGCCACACAGTCGTTATTAATAACAGTTTACTGAGTAAAACATGGTCGTTCCTTGGGCAATCGTGCAGCTGACCTGGTCATGCCATTTTGCATATTAAACCTCTCTTGGTGCTTATCTTATAGAAACTGAGCATTCTCTAGCTCTGTTATTCTCAGCACTGCCTTATCAAAACTTGAGTTGAAGGAGACTGATCATCTAAGGAGGACATCAAGAAATTAAAATTACAGGCTACTATTTCTTACGGATACAAATACAAAAATCTTTAACAAAATATTAGTGAGTAGAATTTGGCAACATGCAAAAGGATAATGCATCATGTCTAGGAGCTGGCTATGTCTCCCTGCCAAAATCATACATTGTAGTTCTAAAATTCTAATACCCAGGACCTCAGGGTGTAACTCTGTTTGGAAGTAAGGTCTTTAAAGAAGGAATTAAATTACAATGCAGTCATTAGGGGGACCCTAATCCAGTATGACTGGGGTCCTGGTAAGAAGATAAAATTCGGACACAGACGGAAGGCCTTGTCATGACACAGGAAGAAGATGACCATCTATAAGCCAAGAAGAGAATCCTGGAGCAAATCCTTACCTCGTGAACTTCAGAAGAAACCACACCTACTGGGCTGACACCTTGATCTGGGCCTTGAAGTCTCCAGAGCTTGAGGAAGTAAATTTCTGTTGCTTAAGCCAGCTAGTCTATGGCACTTTGTTATGTCCACTCTGGAAAAACCACTACACATCAAAACCAAAAATTAGTAGAATAAAGAAAAAGGTCATATGATTTCAAATAGGTTTAGAAAAGGCATTTGAAAGAATCAGGACCTATTTAAAATGAAAAACTTTCAGCAAAGTAGAAATACAAAGAAATGTTCTCAATCTGGAAAAGGGCATCCACCAAAAACTTAAAAGGGAAACTCGAATACTTTCTCCTAAGATCTAGAATGGGACAAGGATGCTTGCTTTCACCACTTCTATTTTATGTTGTTTTGAAGATTATAGTCCAATAAAGTAAGAAAAAGAAATAAAAGGCATAAATATTAGAAAAGAAGAAATGAAACTACCTTTATTTGCAGATGACGTTTGCAGATGACAAAAACCCTCAGGAAGATGCAAAAGAAAACTAGAATGAACAAGTTCTCAGAAAACAAGGTCAATATACAAAAATCGAACATATTTCTATAAATAATAACAAATACATGGAAAGAAATTTAATCATTTGCAATAGCATGAGTCTTAAAATTCTTAGGGATAAATTTAACAAAAGACGTGCAAGTTTACTTTACTGAAAACCATGAAATCTTGCTGTTCATGAATTGGAAAACTCAACATATGTTGAGGCATTAATCCTCCCCAATTTCATCTAGACATGCCATTTATTCAAAATACAGCATTTGATGGGCAAAATGGTCAAGCTGATTCTAAATTTGCATGGAAATGCAAAGGACCTAGAATAGTCAAAACAATATTGCAAAATAATAAAGCTGGAAGACTTACACTACCCATTTCAAGACTTAAAATTATGGCAGCAAAGACATAATAATGGCATCCTATAGACAATGGAATAGAATAAAGTTTAGAAATTAGCTGTACACTTATATGGTCAATTGATTTGGATAAATGTGCTGCAGTACTTCAACAGGAACCAACCAATGCTGGATAAACTGGATGAACTGTTGAGAAAACTGGCAAAAGGTGACAGAGAAGTTAAATAAATTACTTAATATGATGCAGATGGGTCATGACTCTTAATTTGATGGCTTGGGGTAGTTTCTATTGCCAGATATTTTGAAAATAGATTGGTACATTTTAGTTTGTATAAAATGTCGCCTGAATTTATGTGGCTAGGTAATATCTCCAGTATGTTTTCTGTTATCTAGTTCATTACTTAGGATTATTGAGATTTAGCAATAGGTGTCCTCCCAGGATGGTACATACCCAGCTGGCTACATTACATATAGTCTGATTTAATAAAAAATCCTAACAGTGAGAATCTTGTCTCTCAAGGGTTGTTTTTACCTAGCACTATCTTAATGCCATTGAAGAGTATCTGTTTTCATTTTCTTTTTTTTTGAGTTCTTGGCTTCTTATATGAAACTCTTCAGATAAGCAATTAAAAAGAATGAGCGCTAGTTTCTCCTATTGTCAGTTTCTCCTATTTTGATAATTAGTGAATTACAATAGGATAAAGGTAAAATTGGATGAAGGCAGAGGGAAATGGACTGATGGGCAGTTTCAAGTCAGAAAATCCTGGGGTCTGAGCACTGCAGTTTTCTGTTTTCTGACAGCCTGAATCCACAGGAGATTTTTATTCTCTGAACCCAGTAGGATAGTTTTCAAACATGCTTTTAAAAAAGAATATCATGTAGAAAGCTATGTAAATATGGCAGAGCGTGGGCAAAGAGAATACTGATGATTAAAGATGTTCATGAAGGTGAGGAAGAATGGGGTAGGTAGATAGGTTTCAGAAAACAACAAGAAATCTGGATTCCAGTGGCTTACATTCACCTGGACAAGGGTTCTGACATGCTAGAGATACAGATACTCTGTGGAAATCTCTTGTATGTGTTGGAAATTTTCCGATATGTGGGGGCTGTATAGTATTTGCAGCAGCAATTCCATAGGAAGGTAGTATACTCGAGATGGGAAAGGACTTTGAGATCTCCTTATCCAACCAACAGAATATAGAGGAAGCAACGGAGGCCAAGATAAGATAATTATTCTGACTTGGTCAGGCTGATACAGCCACTGACTCTTCTGGAGAAGGAGCCCAGGTGTTCTGATGCCAAGGGAAAGGCTGCTGTCTTTGCATCCTGTCACCTGGCAACTTCCATACCTTCCCCCTACCCTCATCATCCAGGCAGTTTTAAAGAAATAAAAGAATATTAAATGAGACTTTTCTGGTCTTGGAGTTTTAGCTGAGAAGAACACATTTAAAGACCAGTGTTGGCATCTCCATGGGCAAGGCTTCCTAATAGGTGGCTGAGATATAGTCATAGCCCCACAGCCACCTGCAGCCATGTGGGTGAAGAGTTGCCACTTGAGCATCTTACACACAGAGAACACAAAAATCTACCACTCCAGGACCATTCTGCAAAGACCTTTAGTCCCCTTAATTTTTTTGGATTCCTCTCACCCCAACCTTAGAGAAACCACTAGCAGCTCTTGATTGGGGAGGGCATTGAGGGAGGAGGAAAAATACTCCTACTCTAGGTTTTTGAATGTGGATAAGCTCTGAGCTATGGGGAATGGAAGGAGCTATAGGTGGGATGACAAATGGAAAATTTTAATGCGTGGTTATAGACTATTTGTTAACATTCATTTGTTTATTAGGACCTAGGACACCTAGAAGAAATGATAGATTCTTCCCACATCATGGGGGAAGGGAGAGCCATCAGAGCATCTTAGAGTGAAGAAGAGAAATTAAGTTGTTTCCTGTTTGTGAGTTAAGTGAGCCCTGCTATTCTATGACATTGACTAAACTCTTCTGGTTCTTTTCACACTCATGAAGCATCTGTAGTCTTATCTGAGTCACACTTTACTGGAGGGGGACTTCCTGATTCAGCTGAGTTTGGGGTTGGGAGAATAGTCTGATCTATCTTCTTGGAGATCACATGGGGCTATACCTGCAGTCATGAAATTAAAAGATGCTTGCTTCTTGGAAGAAAGCTATGACAAACCTAGCTGCTGCTAAGTCACTTCAGTCGTGTCCGACTCTGTGCGAACCCATAGACGGCAGCCCACCAGGCTCTGCCGTCCCTGGGTTTCTCCAGGCAAGAGCCCTGGAGTGGGTTGCCATTACCTTCTCCAATGCATGAAAGTGAAAAAAGAAAGTGAAGTTGCTCAGTCGTGTCCGACTGTTAGCGACCTCATGGACCACAGCCTATCAGGCTCCTCCGTCCACGGGATTTTCCAAGGCAACCGTACCGGAGTGGGTTGCCATTGCCTTCTCCGTGACAAACCTAGGCAGAGTATTAAAAAGCAGAGACATTACTTTGCTGACAAAGGTCCATCTAGTCAAAGCTATGGTTTCTCCAGTAGTCATGTATAAATGTGAGAGTTGGACCACAAAGAAAGCTGAGTGCCAAAGAGTTGATGCTTTTGAACTGTGGTGTTGGAGAAGACTCTTGAGAATCTCTTGGACTGCAAGGAGTTCCAACCAGTCAATCCTAAAGGAAATCAGTCCTGAATATTCAATGGAAGGACTGATGCTGAAGTGGAAGCTCTAATACTTTAGACACCTGATGCAAAGAACTGACTCCTTGGAAAAGACCCTGAAAGATTGCTGGGAAAGATTGAAAGCAGGAGGAGAAGGGGTGATGGCGGATGAGATGGTTGGATGGCGTCACCGACTTGATGGACATGAGTCTGAGCAAGCTCTGGGAGTTGGTGATGGAGATGGAAGCCTGGTGTGATGAGTCGGACACGACTGAGTTACTGAACTGATACCTGTTGCAGCATGACTGATCAGGCTTCTGTGAAAGAAAATGAATTTCTGACTCTATCTTCTGAGACATAAGTGAAGTTTCCTTCCTAGGCAACTGAGCTCCCATAATAGTATTGGTCACTGATTAGGCGGTGTGGCCCTAAATAGGAAGAGATGCTATCTGTTGTCTAAGAATTACGCTTCTCAAATTCTGTAAATGCAGAACTCTAGTAGTTTCTTAAATCATCAAAATTTCTACAAGGACATTAATATGGAAAAAATTTAAAAATAACAATCAAGAAGACCCTTCAAGAGTGAAACATTATGTAAGAGCTTCAGATTGCATATAAAACTGAATGATCCTAATTAATTCCCTGAAACTGTAAAATCTTTAAATCTGACATCATCTGAAACTGGTACAATCTCTAAAGTCTGATTCTTTGCTTTAAGTTTTTACTCAATTATTATTTTTGTTTCTGGGGAAAGTATATTTTTAGCTTTGAAAAAATGTAATGATTGCACAAATTCTTTTCAGCTCTGTAATTCGGTTGGCAGTCATTCTGTCTATGTGTATGTAGATGGTGGGAACATAACTTTCTGATGAATTGTTCTTTTTTTCCATTTGATAAAGGACTTTAAAATATATTCTTGTTCTGTCTCCAACTACAAGTGGGTCATTATTTCCACTTCACTGTATCCTCAAAAAGATGAAGTCTTGTTCATGAGCTGTGCAGATAAGATGGTTGGCTTCAAGCGTACTGTCAAAAGTGCCATATCTTGGCTCATTGTGTTTTCAATCAACATGTTGCTCTCAACAGCTTCAACCTAGGGTTAGGGCCAAACTTTGCTACCTAAGGCTCTGCCCTATTTCCTCTTTATACAGGATGTAGACAAATTATGTTCCTATTCCCCTTCCTGAATACTTTCTTTTGTTTAAATTTTATTTTGACTTTTATTGCAATATAGTTGATTTACAGTATTATGTAAAATTTGGGTGTTCAACATATAAATTCAGTATCCAACTCCTTGTGATCCCATGGACTGTAGCCTGCCAGGCTCCTCTATCCATGGGATCAGTCTGGCAAAAATACTGGAGTGGGTTGCCATTTTCTCCTCCAGAGGATATCTTCCGGACCCAAGGATCAAACCCACGTCTCTCATGTCTCTTGCATTGCAGATAGAGTCATTGCAGACGGTTTCATTACTGCTGAGCCATCTATCGCTATTATTATTTTAATGGGCATCAGTGTATCATATCAATGAGTTGATAAGATCAATCAGTGGTGGAATTTTGGGCTCCAGAAATAAGCTTCTTGATGAGATATACTGAAGGGAGGATGTGATATTGAAGTCAATACCAGTTTCAGTATTTTCCAATGTCCTTCTACACTGAAGGTAGAAAATGAACTCTCTGGCCAGAGACACCTACGCTGAGGTCCCAGTTCTGCCAGTCATGACTCAAATGACTGTGGGGAAATGACCTCTGTCCCACAGAATTATTTTGAACACTTGCTGTAACTTTTATCTCTCCAAAAACAGATTAGGTGCTCAACAAATGTTATTCATTTGGTAAATATTAGCTTATTTCCTCTTCTGTTCTTTCAAACACAATCATAAAAGCCAAGAAATGTGACCCAAATCGATGAAGAATCGCAGAGACAAAAGGGCCAGGGTCTCAGTAGTCAAGCAGTAAAGCTAAAGCTAGTTCTGGGTGTTTGATTAGCTCTCTAACGCAGCGTCCATGATTCCCCAAATGTACGCAGCTTCTCTGGAGCTGGAAAGTCTAAAAGCACATTTGTTTAGCCCAGATATTCTATTACTTGGATCAGGAATTAAAATCCTGGGACTCGAATCCTCCTAACAAAAATCTCAACTGTAAGTTGATATTTTCTAATATTTGTTAAAACTTAGGCAATGGCTCGTTTATTGAGCCAAAGTGGCACCGTTAAGTATGTTAGAATCATGGATTCACAACAAAAACGAGGAAGAGCTGGACTTCTCTTCAGTCTTAGAGCTCGTTAGTGACCACAACATGACTCAGCCAGATGTTAACTGTCTCGTTAAAGTGTTCTTTTTAGCGCATGGCTATTTTTTTTTTTTTTTTGCCAGAAAAAAATGATATTGAAAAATTCATTTATGCTTCTTGGCATAGACAGTTTTAAGAACTGTGATGCACTTCGTGTTAGCTTGGGAGAGCTGCATAAATGAAAATGAAACTATTCATCTTATGGCGTGATGGGTATGGAGAGTAATGAATTTCTGTCATTTCAACATAGCCAGTCAGATCTATCAGGTGCAGGGAAACACTGTTAGGCTGTCTGTGGTCAAGTGAACATGGCCGGAGAAAATGGAGCCATTCCACTGATGTCTTCTAGTGGGCACTCAATAAATTTATGTGGAACTAAGTTGGAGAATTGTGGCTTCACTTTCTGAAGGTGTGATTTTCTTGCTGAGCTGGAAAACCAAAGTGACATCCATATGCTTTCAACCAAGCTGTGGCTCTGCTGGTGAAAGTATTATTATTTTGAAATTGAAATGAAATATAAAAGAATATACTTTAAGCAAAATAAACTTAAATTTGCTATAAAATGTTATGTGAAAGTCGCTCAGTCATGTCCAGAGACCCCATGAACTATATAGTCCACGGAATTCTCCAGGCCAGAATACTGGAATGGGTAGCCATTCCCTTCTCCAGGGGATCTTCCCAACCCAGGGATCAAACCCAGGTCTCCCACCTTGCAGGCAGATTCTTTACTAGCTGAGCCACCAGAGAAGCAGAAGGATACGGGGTGGGTAGCCTATCCCTTTTCCAGTAGATCTTCCTGACCAGGAAATCGAACCAGGGTCTCCTGCATTGCAGGTGGATACTTTACTAGCTGAGCTACCAGGAAGCCCCATAAAATGTTATACTTGACCAAAGCTAAGAATGTTGATATTTTGTTTCCTCTGTGTCTAATTCTATGGTAATTAATAAAATAGGGGTACTGATAAAAAATGTTCACATGGGTCCACAAATATTAGCTTCACTAATTAATTCACTTTAGGGATTCCTCATTAAAAGATTGCGTGGTTTTGAATTTGTAATGGAAAGCATCCAGTGTGGTTTTTTGTTATTCATTGTCATAGCATCAATATATTGAAGTCACACTCTTGTCAATAGATTTCATGGTCATGACCTCTTCAGAAACTTGCTGTAGAATGTGTTGTTTTGAGTTTTCCCCCTAATGAAAGTATCCTCACAGTAATCTTGAGAATAACAGCAATAATTACAGATTCCTGTGGAGGGAAATCACTGAAGAAAATGATGGCCTGGCCTCCTGTCTAGTTACTATTGCTAAGTAGCTTCAGTCGTGTCTGACTCTTTGCAGCTCCATGGGCTGTAGTCCGCCAGGCTCCTCTGTCCATAGGATTCTCCAGGCAGGAATACTGGAGTGGGTTGCCATGCCCTCCGCTAGAGGATCTTCCAGACCTGGGGATCAAACCCATGTCTGTTACATCTCCTGCACTGGCAGGTGGAGTCTTTACCACTAGAGCCACCTGGGAAGCCCCTAGTTACTATTGTACTGTAACAAATTACTGGAAACTTAAAGACAGAAAGCCACCATTTTATTAAGCTAATATATTGTTGGCTTGATATTTGGAAAGAGCCTCTGGGAATAGGTTGTCTCTGTTGTATGATATCTGGGGCTTCAGTTGGGAAGACTTGATGACTGGGGAACTGGCATTATCTGAAGGCTGATTTGCTAACATGACTGGCAGCTAGCGCTGGTTTCAGCTGGGCTCTCATCTGGGGCCAGTGAGTAGAACACCTAGACGTTGATTCTCCATGCGGCTGTTTGAGCATTCTCACAGCAAGGGACCTGGGTCCAACAGTGAGTACCCTGTGGGAGCCAGGCAGTAGATGGATCATCTTTCATGATGTGGCCTCAGAGGTCGCATTGGGTCATGGGAGCCCTTGTCACAAGCCTGCCCAAATTAAGTGGAGGCAGCATAGACCAATCTCTCGAAGGGAAGAGTGTCAAAATGTCACTGAAAGAGGGCCAAATGTATGGAAGATACCATGGGCATCTTTGGAAAATGCAGCCTGCTCCATCTCTGCTCTGCGGGAATGAGGGATGTACGCCAAGACCCTGTGGCATGGTTTTGCCATGGCCTCCTGCTGTGGTTTGGTTCAGTTCAGTTCAGTTCAGTTCAGTCGCTCAGTCGTGTCCGAATCTTTGCGACCCCATGAATCGCAGCACACTTCCCCATATTTTACAGAGTATGGGATTAGATCTCAGTTGAGTCTAGTTTACAGCTGAGATTGTAAACCAAGGTATAATGATTAATTTTGTGTGTCAACTTGACTGGGCCATAGGGTGCCTAGATATTTGGTCAAATGTTATACGGAGTGTGCCTGTGAGAGATTTTTGGATGAGGTTAACATTTGAACCTCATCAAATGGGTTTTATTGACTATGCCAAAGCCTTTGACTGTGTGGATCACAATAAACTGTGGAAAATTCTGAAAGAGATGAGAATACCAGACCACCTGACCTGCCTCTTGAGAAACCTGTATGCAGGTCAGGAAGCAACAATTAGAACTGGACATAGAACAGACTGGTTGCAAATAGGAAAAGGAGTACATCAAGGCTGTATATTGTCACCCTGCTTATTTAACTTCTATGCAGAGTACATCATGAGAAATGCTGGGCTGGAAGAAGCACAAGCTGGAATCAAGATTGCTGGGAGAAATATCAATAACCTCAGGTATGCAGATGACACTACCCTTATGGCAGAAAGTGAAAAGGAACTAAAAAGCCTCTTGATGAAAGTGAAAGAGGAGAGTGAAAAAGTTGGCTTAAAGCTCAGCATTCAGAAAACGAAGATCATGGCATCCGGTCCCATCACTTCAAGGGAAATAGATGGGGAAACAGTGGAAACAGTGTCAGGCTTTACTTTTTGGGCTCCAAAATCACTGCAGATGCTGATTGCAGCCATGAAATTAAGTGATGCTTACTTCTTGGAACAAAAGTTATGACCAACCTAGATAGCATATTCAAAAGCAGAGACATTACTTTGCCAACAAAGGTCTGTCTAGTCAAGGCTATAGTTTTTCCTGTGGTCATGTATGGATGTGAGAGTTGGACTGTGAAGAAAGCTGAGTGCTGAAGAATTGATGCTTTTGAACTGTGGTGTTGGAGAAGACTCCTGAGAGTCCCTTGGACTGCAAGAAGATCCAACCAGTCCATCCTAAAGGAGATCAGTCCTGGGTGTTCATTGGAAGGACTGATGCTAAAGCTGAAACTCCAATACTTTGGCCACCTCATGCGAAGAGTTGACTCATTGGAAAAGACTCTGATGCTGGGAGGGATTGGGGGCAGGAGGAGAAGGGGACGACAGAGGATGAGATGGCTGGATGGTATCACTGACTCGATGGACGTGAGTTTGAGTGAACTCTAGGAGTTGGTGATGGATAGGGAAGCCTGGCGTGCTGTGATTCATGGGGTTGCAAAGAGTTGGACACGACTGAGTGACTGAACTGAACTGAATATTTGAACAGGGTGGGTAAATTAAGTGAAACAGATTGCCCTCCCTAATGCGGGTGGCCCTCATTGATTCATTTGAACAAACAGCCTGACACCTTCCCTCAAAAAAAAGGAGACTCCTCCTGCTTGGATGCTTTAGCTGGGACATTAGTATTTTTCCTGCCTTCATATTTGAATGGAAATGTCAGCTCCTCTCACGTCTTCAGCCTGCTGTCTCTCAGACTGAAATCAACACCGTTGGTTCTCTTGGGTCTTTGTCCTGCTAACCACCAGTCTTGGAAATTTTCAACCTCTATTGCATAAGTAAGTTTCATAAGTAAATTCTCTATCTATCTATATATGTATCTAACTATCTATCTATCATCTATCTATCTACACATCCTATTGATTCTATGGAGAACTCTCACTCAAACACAAGGATTTAGGGTCTAGCTTTTTTTTTTTTTTAAGGTTTTTTTTTTTTTTTAATGTGGACTATTTTTAAAGTCTTTATTGAAGTTGTTACAATATTGCTTTTGTCTTATGCTGTAGTTTTTGGCTGTGAGTATTGTGGGATTTTAGCTCCCTGACCAGGGATCAAACTTGTGTCCTCTCATTGGAAGGTGAAGTTCCAACCACTGGACAGCCAGGGAAGTTCCATGGGGGTCTAGCTTCTTGCCAGCTCCAACCCTGAGGTACCATTCAAGATAGATTTCAGGCCCTCCAAAGTAATGAGGGGTTATCTTCCTGGCCTCTCAATTTTCCACCTTGATCCTGAATGTGGGGAATGGCATGGAAGAATGTGGGCTCCTAAGCGGGGGATAACAGACAATGAGAGACTGGCTGCTCAGTCTCCATCACTGTGATGATGAGTGACAGGAGAAGTCATGGCATAGGAGGTACTGGGGGACACGAATGTACCTGATAATGAAAGCACATCTCATGTTAATCTGGATGTGGCGTATATTCATTGGCATCAGGATGCAAGATAGCTGGCTTGGAAAACGTTGAGTGATTGAATGAGTTAATTCTTCAAAAACATCCCGTTCAGCAGAGGTCCTGTGATATTTGAGAGGCTGTAGTGATGGATAGATGTATGCTGAAAGATCATAAAGAACTCTCAAGATTGAAATGAAGGCATCTGAGCAGAGAATGAAAGGGAAATCAGGCTGAGCATAAATAATGTGAAATCAAATGTGTCTCTGGAAATGGGATGCTTTGCCATTTGTGGGGGAGAACTAGCTGCAAAATCCACATAGTCAGCACATGGCTGTTACCCAGTTACTGTTGGGAGAGGCATGAACTGTGGTGTGGAAATTAGTTCGGCTCATTCCTTGCTTATGCTGGAAAGACGATTGACCTGTGCCCAGCATGTATTTTTATTCTCAAACAGGGAGTGATTTGGTAGTGTTTGTCAGAGACAGTGTTCATAAACCATTTGTCATCTTCTGATGAGAGAGTTTGCATTATTTAAACTGAAAATGGAAATTACTTCTTTTGTTTTTTTCCAGATGATTGAACAAATGCAGCATTTGAAAGGTTTGGCATACTCTGCCTCATGCACTGAACACACACACACACACACACACACACACACACACACACACACACACGAGCTCTTTCTATGATGATTAACTGCTTATTTATTTATGATGATTAACTGTATGGGAGAGGTAGGCAGGGAGAACGACATCACTGAAAACAAACCACTTCATATTTTGGATGCCAAACCTGCTGAAAACCACAATGTTTTCTCAGCATGCAATGAGACAGCTGATTCTGGATGAACTCAGTTTTCCAGTCCAGGGGTCCAAATAGTGTGCAGAAGCTTTCTGAAGGTCACATGGGGTTGAGAGAATTTGTCTTTCTACCCTTAGAACAGTGCCTGGAAAATTCTTCCCCAAGCTATCAATATTTCACAACATTCTGAAAATATTCTTAGGTTATTGATCATGCTTAAGCTACTGCTTATGGTCATCCTTTTATCCTTTAATATTTTTCTTAAATGTTTCACTTCTAGCAGGTACATTTATACATTAGATTAGAAACTCAAGGGTAAATTAACTTATTTGCAAAAGTCTTATTGGATTATTAATTTGTTTGAATAATTTCTAGAGTGAATTTTAAAATTAGAAACTCTCATTTGGTATTACTTTTGCTTCCCAAATCTTCCTTTGGCATTAAAATATTTTTGGTATAAAATATACAGCAATCATTAGGTCTCCATCTGTGATACATGGTATGATTCATGAAAAACTCCTCATTGATTGGAAAGTTAACTAGCCAGCAGTTAGTGACTTGGGTTATTTTGCTCCTAAGAAGGGTATTTGTTGATGCAACAGGAGATCAAAAGCATTGGTGCTTAATGGACTAAGGGCACCAACCCTCTGTGCAGTTGAGAATTTTCATGTAACTTTACAGAAGGTTACATCTTTATAGCTGTAACTTTACAGCTGACCCTCTCAACCAATCGCAATCCACCACTATCATGTGATACCATAATAAGAGTTTAGCAAAAAAAATCCACACGTAAATGGACTCATACAGTTCAAATCTGTTATCCAAGGCTCCATTTTGTTTATATTTATTTATTTAAAATGTATTATTGGTTAAATTGTTTTAATTTTAATTTTTTTATTTATAGCATGCTTGATTCTTAGTTCCCCAACCAGGGATTGAACCCATGGCCCCTGCAGTGAAAGCAGAAAATCTTAACCACTGGACAGCCAGGGAAGTCCCAAAGGGTCCACTGTATTGAGAAAAAACACAAAAAATAATTAGACCAAGGGTGTTTTTTTAAGGTGACTATAAACTAGGAAAAAGGAAAAACATTGTAATCATGGATTTACACTTAGTGTTTCAGGAAAAAATATTACATATATGTTTATTCACATAAATCAATACCAAATAATGATTTACCTAACTTAGTGTTATAATGGAAAGATGAGTGAGGGATGGTGTTGTCAGAATATTGTAAGAAAGATAAATCTTTATCATAATGTCTAACATTTAGAAAATTAAGATGCAAAAATAATAAAGCATGATAATTTAGAAAAACAGAGGTTACCAACAGAAGTCAGAGCTTAGTGAGTTTAAAAAAAAAAAAATCAGGACTGGGAACCGGGCCTAGAGGTGATGAGAGATATACAGAAGTCATTTTGAGACATCTGATACTTTTTATTCTTTTCCCCCTTGATTAATGAAATTAAATTATGTAAATGCAAAATAAATTTATTTATGTAAATTGAAAAAGAATGATAGGGTATCCTTCAGATGAACAAGGCTACTTAGAACTGTTATCTGATTGGCTTTTGAATAGCATTTTAAGTTAGAAGTAAATATAATCCAAAAGAGAGAGATCAGGGAATAATTCAATGATTTAATAGTAATCAATTTCACTTGCTACTGAAGTTTCAACTCTTTGAAGGCAGTGGCAATTTGTTTTAGGAACAAACTAGACTTGTTTGGGTACAAGTCAGTAAATGACTTGTCTTTCACTGGTCTTTCTCCTGCCCGACTGACGTCTGAGCTGATGTCTCATAAAAACCAGTTTCCTCTGGCTTTTAAAGGAAAGACAATCTCTTTCCTTTCCATCCTCCCTCCCTCTCTCTCCTTCCTCCCTTCTTTCCTTTCTTCTCTCCTCCTCAACCTCTTCCTCTTCCTATTTTACCTCCTCATGCTTCTATTACTACTTCTCTCCCTTTTTCTTCGTTAGGTGAGTCCAGTGCACATCAATAGTTCTCACTGGTTCTTGAAACCTCCTATATAATAAGCTCATGAAAAACAGTTTAATGAACAACCTGGACCTAATAGAAGTGAAGTTATAGAGCACATTGATTTTTTTCCTCAATGACATTCCTAGGATGGTATCTTTGATGACCTTATAGATTTTTCCTTCACTTCTGTGTGTTCATGTAGTCTTAGCTTCAGATTTTTAATGTTTATTTAGCCATAATAGAAAAAAAAATGAAATGTAGCCTTATTGATCATGACTTTCCCCCCATCCTCTCAGCTCCCAGTCTGACATAGGATTAGAAGTCTACAGTGAGGAAGGGACTATGGCTTGACATTTAAACTATTATCCTGGGTTTTTCATTTCCTGTCCTTTGTGCTGCTGGTCCTGACTCCTCCAGGACTGGATGAATGGGGAGAAAGAGGGGAGAGCTAAAATCTTAGTTGGCTGCTATTGTCTGCATTTCTCCCTTGGATCCCAAATGCCCTTGGTCGTGGTAAACATTCAAGACTGACTCTTTCTCTCATAACAAACATTTCTTTTTTGTGTGAGAAAACACTCTTTCCCCTATTGGCTTTGAAACTGGTTGCTGTGTCGTGAGCTGCCTGTGGAGAAGGCCATGTAGCAATGAGCCGAGGGCAGCTCCCAGTTAATAGTAAGCAAGATACTGAAGCCCTCAACATGACTCTCATGAGGAACTTGAAGCTGCCTGCCTCCACGTGAGATTGGAGGTGGATCCTCCCCGAGTCAAGTCCCAGGTGAGACCGCAGTCCCAACCAGCTTCTCAATTGCAGCCTTGCAGAACACACAGTTCAGTCATGTCTGGACTTGTGACCCGTGGAAATTGTGCTTTGTTTCCAAAGTTTACGTTCTTGTTTTTTTTACAACCACAGGTAACTAATAACTCAAACAGATTTCTTCACACAGCCTCCCTCCTGAGGTTTCCTGTCATACTCTGACTAATATCTTACTACTTACCCTTCTGAGGCTCATCCCTCACAGCCTCTTTCTGTTGGGCTCACCTAATTCCTTGGCACACGTCTTGGGCAGTGTGTCTCTCAAGAAAAATCAAGTCCAGCTAAATTCTGTGAGGCCTACTCTTTTCCACGGGTAAATTCATCACTGGAAAGGCATTTTGCTTTCACGACAGCTTCTCTACTTACCCTGCTACAGGACAATCCAGCCAGGACAACTTCTGATCTTTAGAATTTCTCCAAGTATGTGTCAGGCAGAAGTCTCTGTGTTGCTTGAACTCAAAGGGACACATATTAGGTTCTTTCAAGATATCTGTCTCCACACTCTTCTAGGTCCCTTAGTAGAGAGGGACCCATGTATTTACATAGCTTGGCAAGCATACAGTCAGAAGACGTTTCTGTTCTAGAAAACATTCCCACGTTCTTTGAGCAGTTCTCTGGAAGCCTCTTTTCCTTGGCTTGAGGTTGCGGTAGGGGAGCTGAGGTCACCTCTCTGTTTTTTATTCTATTGTATTTATTTATTTGGCTGCTCTGGGTCTTAGTTGTGGCATATGGGATCTAGTTTGCAATCAGGGATTGAACCTGGACACCCTACCTTGGGAGCATGGAGTCTTAGCCATTGGACCACCAGCAAAGTCCCTTGTTTGTATTTTTTAATCATCTGTTACCATATTTTATATTGATCATCCCCCTTTCTTGAGAATATGTGAACACCAAATAGTTTATATTCTAAGCTCTGAAGCTTCAGCCAAAATTCTGTGATGACAAGACAAACTTAACACCTTGATAGAGTTTTCATTTTCTTAATTTTATATATGTTATAAATATTCATCTTTCCCTTGCATCATAGTAGTATGAGCAGGGGACCCGGAAGTGTTATTTTTAAAAAGGAGAGAATGTAAACAAGTAACCAATATTGCCAAGGGAGTAGTCTTCCTTTTAACCTCTTTCACAGAAGCTATTAACTTCACTTTGAAAACCCAGAGAAACGAGAAACAGCCTATCCAAATTGCCGAGCATAGGGTCTTGAGAGATAATTGGACAAAAGGATTAGAAAAATCCCAAAATAGTCACTGGGATCTGGAGGTCAGAAAAGATGAGAGGAATCCCTGAGAGTTAAGATTAAGAACAAGCAGGAGGAAAAATGACAAATATTCTACTTCTTCACTTCCACAGCATGGGAGGTTGGATTGATTATATGGGCATATATGGATATCCTTAAACTAAATGAAAATTAATTGTATGATTTCTTATGTTCCATAAGCTCTTCTCAATTAGACCCTCTTACTCGATTGTTCAAGTTTAAGTAGCATTCCCATGACCCAGGTGGGCACAGAGTCATCTGGAATTCCCAAGAATTGTTTCTGGACAGGAATGTAGAAAATGGGACCTGGTGATAGGAACCCATAGGCAAGTGATGCTCAAACACTAACCATCCTTAAGTTTAGGTGAGTCAATTGTTATTGATATAGTGACTTAAAAGGATTCATTCTTGCTCTAAGGCTGCAATGGGGGATTTGAACTGCAGCTATAGTTGATTGGGTGACCTAGTCATTATCATCTCCCCAGTTTTCCACGTATCCATATCCTGGGGTTTGCTAAAGTGCTGTCTGGCAACCAGTGTGTCCAAAGCAAAGTAGGGTAGAAACCATTCTAGAAACAGGCATTTTGGTGGACATAGCTGGCACTTCTGTGTCAATAGTGCAGAGCATTTTTAGGTCTTTCTCTTGAGTTATTTGCTTGAATGTTGCATACTGGCCTTTCCTACACTTTTGTCCTACAGGCTTCAATAATACTGGCTTTCAGCTCTTACAGGATGGGAAATGCCTATAGGAATCTTTTAAGAAAGCTCTGCCTAACAAGTCTGACTTTTACCATAAGGGGTGTCTTGTTAAAGGTGCCAGAAGATCTCTTTATAAACTTTGGTTTTATTATATTTTTAAACTTAGAATATAGAAGTCAAGCTTAGTATTATAGGATGTTTCTGGTGTATTCTTTGTATCTTTTTTTTACTGCTCTGCTGAAACTGTGCCTTCCTTTTGGTTATTATTATCACAGAGGAACCAGAAGTTGAAGAGAAGCCAAGTGATTTTTCTATTTTTAAAAAACGTCCTGCAAAAGTTCTTTCTGGCTTCTCTTCATTTTTGTGTTTCTTACTCCTGGAGTTTTTCATTGTGTGCTGTTGATGAATGCAGTTGACTGCTAATCAATGTTAGCAGCCAGAGTAGTAAAGATATTACTGAATTATAAATGATCTTTAAAGATACATTTCAAGAAGCAATCAGTTTTAGAGCTGCATTTGTTATCACATTGTTGACAACCTTGATATCAGGATTTTAATATCCTGTAGGATAATGAAATTTCTACCCGATGCAGATTTTCTCTGTCTTTGTATTATAATAACTGGATATTACTTCAGGTGGGTGAATGGTAATATTTTCTTGAGCTCTTTTCATATTAAGGTTCTTAAGAGGGTTTCTTTTTTTTTTTTTTTTCCAAGCCAGAGGAGTTCATAGACCTAAGGATAAAGTAACAAAGGAGAGGTGCTTATCCGAGAAGAAAAAGTCCTGTTCTCTTCGCTTCCAGCTGGTCCTGTGCTCCTGGCAGGTAGCCTACAGGTTACGTTGGGGCTGTTGATCTCTCACCAGCAGTTGACGGGAACAATGACAAGAATCTAGGGAAAGAAAATGCCTTTATAGAGGTGAACATTGAAGGGAAGCTTGCTGATAAGCTTGTTTCATGGAAACATAAAGTCGGAGTATCACAGGATCTCAAATAGGATCTCAAATAGGTATGAATTACAGCAATTGTGAGGGCCCAGGAGGGGAAATGACCCTCACTCCACTCAAGTTGCTCCTGCTCTCTACGCCGCTCTCTTATGCAATGTGTCTTAAATTTTTTGTTTCTTTATTTTGTTTTGTTTATTAAGATAAAAACAAATGACCAAAAAAGATAAAAAGAGGAAGTCAACATTCATAGCCTCTGTTGGTATTAGTGGCCAGGACAACATATTTTTATGTTCTGAAAATCATTATCTTGGAATGCCAGACATACATTTTCTAATGAGATTGGCTATAAATTATTACTGGTATTAGTTAATGAGCTTTGCTTGAATATCAGCTTGTCTTTAGAGCACTCAACCAGGCCCTCTTAATTTTCAGCTCAAACCTGCTGGCATTTAATTATATTCCATTGTATATAGATACCATTCACGTGCATGAGTCTGATTTCCTGAATCACCTTGTAATGTCTGTTAGTCAGAGACTGGTTATCTCTTCTCTTGATTTTTCCGAAGGGTGTAGCATGTACTGCCCACAATAACTCTTGATAGAATTGAGAGAAAACAGCTGATGGTTGCTGTTCCGTCACTAAGTTGTGTCCAGCTCTTTGTGACCCCATGGACTGCAGTACACCAGGCTCCTCTGTCCTTCATTATTTCCTGGAGTTTGCTCAAATTCGTAGCCATCGAGTCAGTGATGCTATCTAACCATCTCATCGTCTGCTGCCCCTATCTCCTTTTGCCTTCAATCTTTCCCAGCATCAGAGTCTTTTCCAATGAGTCGGTTCTTCACTCATACAACTTAATATTTAAAAAACATTAAAAATGGGCAGAAGGCCCAAATAGATATTTTTCCAAAAAGGATATACAGATGGCCAACAAGCACACAAAAAATGCTCAACATCACTAATCATCAGAGAAATGCAAATCAATACCACAGTTAGATATCACCTTACACTTGTCAGAATGACTGTCATCAAAAAAAATCTACAAATAACAAATGTTGGCGAGGGTGTGGAGAAAGGGAACCCCAACACACTGTTGTAAATTAATGTAGCCACTATAGGAACCAGTATGGAGGTTCCTCAAAATACTAAAATAGACAGACCTTCCATATGCTGTAGCAATTCCACTCTTGGGTACCTATCTGAAGAAAATAAAAACACTAATTTGAAAAGATACTTGCACCACAGTTTTCACAGCAAAATTTTTATAATAGCCAAGATATGGAAGCAACCTAAGGGTCCATATATATCTCCACAATGGAATATTACTCAACCATAAAAAAGAATGAAATCCTACCATTCACAACAAGATGGATGGACCGAGAGGGTATGATGCTTAGTGAAATACATCAGATAGAGATAGATAAATACTGTATATTGTCACTAGTATGTGGACTCTTAAATATGAAACAAACAAATGAATACAACGAAACAGCTTACAGTTACAGAGAACAAGCTAGTGGTTCCCAGTGGTGAGAGGGAAGAGAGGAGGGGCAAAATTGCAGTGAGGGATTAAGAAACACAAACTACTATGTATAAAATAAATAAGCTACAAGGATTGAGTGTACAGCAGAGGGAATCTAGTCAATATTTTATAATAACTTGAAATGAAATATATCTATAAAATATTGAATCACTATGCTGTACACCTTAAGCTAATCTAATTTTGTATATCAACTATACTTCAATTTAAAAGAAGATTAGATTTGAGGTATGAAATCAAAATAGAGTTGTTATAGTTAGTAGTAGTTCTTTTGGAAGTGAATTTAGAAACTGGGTCATCTTGGTGCAGTAGAAAGAAGAGTTAAAACTCACCAGTGCAGTAGAAGCTTGGGGGCATAATCAAACACAGCAGACTTCCTTGCTTTAAGCAAAAAAGGAAGCTGGAATGGCCTGTATCACTTAAGCCTGACTTCTGAAAATCTTGGTGAGGCCTAAGAGATTAGAGAGTAGTCCGACTGAAAAGATCCCTTAGTTAGGGAGCAACTGAAGTAAAAAGTGCTCATGCACTGAGAAGCAAGCAGTGGAACTGAAAGGAAATAAAAAGGAATTTTTATGAAATGATACTAGAAAATTTAAGGAATATGATATAGAAGCTGCAAATTAGATGTGCCATCAAAGGGATAATGACTACAGAGAGACATCAGAGAAAAATATATGCTTCCCTATTAGCAGGGATTTTAATGAATGAGAAAAGTGTGGAACATAAGAAAACCCTGCCTAACTAAGGATATCTTTCCTACCAATGGCAAAGGCCAGGGTCATAGATAGGGCTATGTCTTATAAAACCATTGCTATAATGAGATCCTATGACAGGAAGGAGCGGTTGTCTGTGGGGGTAAAAGCTCTGGAGCCTTTTAGCCCATGACAAGTGATTGACACTGCGTTCCTAAGGTATAAATAGCCTAAATTAATTACTGGGTTTTTAAAATCTAGCCATTCTAGACCACTGGCCCCTGCACCAACTCAGTCTCTTCCTTCTACATAATAGGAGCACTGGCAGCTACATTATGGACAAAGAAAAAAGAAATTGAGAATGTTCCAAGTCTCACACATATTATGCATTATGCCACCTAACTTTTTAAGCTATAGTGGAAATTTTGTTGCTGATGGAAAGCTAGATAGTGTGAGCAATTTTGGCTTCCACACTAGAATATGATTTCTAGGTTTGTGAAATAATTTAGTACATACTCCAACCCCTGTGATTAACCATATAGAAGAATATGTTTTGCGTGCTTAGTGAAATTGAATTTATCAGCGTAGCTTACTTAACTGCACTTGAATTCCTTAGTGGATTGACCCTAAAATGAATTTCGAGCTTTTAAAGCTTGTGATCTTACACACGTCTTCCAAGTCTTGTCATTTTGGGGTGAATGGCCAGTTAGTCTCAGGAAGTCATTTCTTATTTCCATGGGCTTTATGTTCACCCATGGGGGACCCTGAAGGCCCATGTAGACTATAGTTCTCTGTGGATTTTGAATTTGTTGATTCCTCTGGGCAATTAGGGACATTAACGTAAGTAGAACAGAATGGAATAAAGAGAATGAAAGAAGAGAAGACTGGGGTTCCAAGGTTACCTTCTCTCTGGCAAGCAAGCCATATACCTTACAGTCTCTCTCCTCCACTGTGAAACCATGTGTAGTTCACGTGAACTCTACTTGTAACTTTTCTTTACCAAAATGATCTTTGTAAAACCCAGACTGGCATTTCATCCTATTTATTGGTGATTATCCCTATCCAAAATGTTTAAATCTTTTATAACCAGATACTAGGGTCTAGGCCTGTATCTGAGAAGCCATAAATTCAGGATGCCGGATTTTGAAATTAGAAATCAAAACCCACACAAGTACTCATTCTATTTTATTTTATGGCTTCTTTGTCCAACATAACATCCTGTGCTGAATTTATATGCCTTCCTCCTTGAGAAACACAAGCCTACTGATACTGACCACTTTATAGAGTTTCTCATTTTAAAATATGCTGTAGTCTTCAGTTAAAAAATAAGGTGATTTTTATAACTACTAATTTCAAAGTGTTTCCACTGCAACTGATATTATTTTATTTGTTCTTGCTTATTTTGTGATATGTGATTTTTTTGTAACATAAAGGAAAAAGAAATAAAATGAAACATAACCTGGACTACTTTTCAGCTATGGCAATTGCTTTTTACCATTTTGAAACTTCTCAGTCCCAAACCTTAAAAGTGCTATTTTAAAGATAAGGGCATATATCAAAAGGCAGGAAAAGGGTCAGGTTATTAAAAAAAAAAAAGTTTAAAAGGAATCCTTAATAGTTTAAAAACTTAGAGTTCAATAGTAAAATCAGCAACTTGGGAATTGGTGATCATTGTAGAAAAATGAAGACATCCAAAGGAGTGGATAGAAATTATACAGAGCTATCTCTCTGTTTAGTCGCCAAGTCATGTCTGACTCTTGCGATCCCATGGACTGTAGCCTGCCAGGCTCCTCTGTCCATGGGATTCTCTAGGCAAGAATACTGGAATGGGTTGCCTTTTCCTTCTCCAGGGGATCTTCCCAACCCAGGAATTGAACCTGGGTCTCCTGCATTGCAGGCAGATTCTTTACCAACTGAGCTATACAGAGTTACTACCTACTAAATGCAGAAATCACTATTTCTACAGCTCATCCAAGTGACCAACCGACTATTTTTTCGATAGAAACCCATGTCCCCATGAGTTTGGAGAGACTCGGTGTTTCATTACGGAAAAGGAATTGTTCTCCCGTTGGCTAAGCTTATATTTGTCCTTTATGATGTATAATTTTCACCCTTAGTTCTCCTCCTTCCTATAGCCTAGGTACTCATTCTTTTCACCTGGGCCTTCAAATAAATTCTTTCTTAGTAAATATCCTGAGTTAACCAAGGAGGTGGTATTCCTCCTACTTGTTTTGATTCATACTCAAAGTAGAAAAAATTATATTTTACATCATAACCCATCATATACACATACACATGTATATGTGTGTGCATGATTACAATTTTGTTCATCCTCTTTTTCTTGATGGTTTATCACAGGATATTGAATATATTTCCCTGTGTTACAGAGTAGGACCGTGTTCTTTATCTATATGTACCAGTTTGCATCTGCTAATTCCAAACTCCCGCTCCTACCCTCTCCTAACCAACCCTCTTGGCAACCAGCAGTCTATTCTCTATGTCCCTGATTTTGCTTTGACTTGTTGTTTCACCTGTGCTGTATTTTAGATTCCACATATAATGATATCATATGGTATTTGTCTTTTCCTTTCTTACTTACTTCACTTAGTATGATCATCTTGAGCTGCCTCCATGTTGCTAAGAATGGTATTATTTCATTCTTTTATATGGCTGAGTAGCATTTCATTGTATTTATGTACCATATCTTTATCCATTCATCTGCTGATGGACATGTAGGTTGTTTATGTGTCTTGGATATTGCCAATAGTGCTGCTATTAACATAGGGGTGAATGTATCTTTTTGAATTAGGATTTTTGTCTGGATATATGTCCAGGAGTGGGAATGCTGGATTGTCTGGTAATTCTATTTTTAGTTTTCTGAGGAACTTCCATACTGTTTTCCACAGTGCCTGTACCAACTTACAACAGTGTAGGAGGGTTCTCTTGTCTCTACCCCTTCTCCAGCATTTCTTATTTGTAGAATTTTTAATGATAGCCTTTCTAATTAGCATGAAGTGATGCCTCATTGTAGTTTTGATTTGTATTTCTCAATTAATTAGTGACACTGAGCACATTTTCATGTGTCTGTTGGCTATCTCTCTTTCTTCTTCAGAGAAATGTCCCTTTAGATCTTCCGCCCATTTTTTGATTGGTTTATTTGTTTTCATGTTGAGTTGTATGAGCTGTTTGTATATTTTATACTTTACTGATACCTTAAAGGGCTTGATGAAAAAGGGTCCATTCAAACACACAAGAATACCAACAGCAGAGTTGAACCAAACAGATGCTACTCAGAAACAGAAGGGGAACTCAAAGTAGCAGCTCAGACTTTTGAACTTGTGCTTAAGGGTGGTAGCTATAGTCTGAGAAACCCACAGTTTAAGAATCACACATCTCTTCTCATAAGCACCATTCTCACACTTCCAATTCCAAGGGTATAAGGATTGCCCTTCAGTTAGGAGCCAGGCTGAGGGCAGAGCTACCACGTGGTCCGGTTCAATGACCAGTCTTCAGTGTGGAGCCAAGGGTGATCATTGTCAGCTTAGAACTCCACAGATCCGGCTGTGGAGTTGCATTACAGTGAAACAGAAGAAATTGCTTGACGATCTTCTTAGCACTCAACTGCTGCCTCCAATCAGTGCACATTTAATGAAGGACACATAAATTAATTAGTGTAGGTAATAAATGCTGAATAAGTGAAAGTAAAAGAGAAGAGGTGAAGACGGTGACTTCTGTGTTTTTTTCAGGATCAGAAGAGTTTTCTTTCATTAGAAATAGCTTTGGGAATGACAAGTAATATGTGAAGAAAAAAGAAATATTACTTCTCACACATGGAGTAATTAAGTTTAAAATTCACAGTTGAAAATAAAACCTAAGTTATTTGTGAATATTGTTACATGGCAGTGGAATTACACAACATTTCCACCTATTGTATGTGATGAACTATCAACATAAAAATAGAATGATGATGAAAAATATTAAATTCGCTTTGAACCCCTGTTGTAAAGCACAGAAATGTTTCTGATTTTTTAAAAAAATATGTTAGGCTTAAAAGGCTGGAAAGAGACCACAATATGTGAAAGCCAGAGGGATTTTATATAATATTTTGTTCCTCCCTTTTGGCAGTTAAGTAAGCACAAATCATTTTTGGAAACGGATAGGAAGAAACAACACCACGAGGTTACAGCCTAAACCAGAACAAAAACAGTGTGTTTTAGTGTCAAAAAACAGCCTCACTTTTCCAAGTTGACTTGGAAATATCATTTCTTCCTCATATAGTCATAGTCTCCCCCTCCATTGTACCCTTCTCCTCCTTCTTCCTCTTCATTTTTTAAGAATTTCACTGTTCTTTAAATAGCTTATCTAGCAGGATGATCACACAACCTAGTTTGCCAGGCACAATCAATCCTGAATTGTATCAGTTGCCCTGGGATTCATCCAGGTTGTGTCCAAATATTTTCAAATATATTTTTAAAAATTAATAGTTTCATTGATATGGGTTTTAACTATGATTAATCTTACTATTAATAGCTGCATTTACAGTAAGGGTGGAGGTTGACAAACCTTCATTTTATCCTTTTATCTTCTGCTCTGGTCTCATCCCACATTATGTTAAAGGCATGTGTGAATAGTTTTCCTGTTAGTAGCCTGAAAGCATGGTTAAATATGAAAGACCACGAACAGTAACCAATCTCTCTTTTTATATGAGTCTTTCCAGACTGAAGATAACTAATAATATCCTTTAAAGGACATTAATTTTTCAGGACATCCAGTGATAAAGCCAGGTGCTCTTGGACACACAAAGGGTAAATAATTCAGTTCCTTCTTGTTTCAGATAATGATAGAAGTATTTGCTGCCTGTTACCTGTTGTTACTTGGGGTATCAGCTAGTTGTCCTTTAGCTTTGCTATAACCTTCAAGGTATATAAAATCATCAGGCTGCTGGTCAATGAAATCAGTGGAAAATGGGAAATTATATTTGTGTGAGAGCTACAGGCTAAACATTTCCACCACAGAGAATTTAGACAGTGGTCGCGTGTTCTTACTCCAGTAACTCATTCATTCTATAGGATAAATCTACCACTATTTATTTCTTTCATTATTTGGCAATTAATTTTCTTTTTTTTTTTACAACAAACCATCCAGAACTGACTTAAAATGACTTAAAAAAGAGAAAGAATCCTGTGGTAAACTGTAATGGAAAAAAACATTTAAAGAATAATGTCAGAAAAAGATATACATGTTTTCTGAGAAATTAAATACTGATTTTTAAGTTTCTCTGACAAGTTGATGTTGAATGTGTAACTTAAAACATTTCTTATCTGTGAGGCAGATGATAGTAATATTAGCGACCATATGAAGACCAAAGGACACAGGTCTATCAAGGAAGCATCTTTATCTTTTAAAAAATCAATTGTTTTAAGCTAACAAGTTATCACAGGGACTGCAGAAGATCTATTTAGATGTCTCTCTGAGAAGCACAGCTTTCCATTTAGAGCAAATGGGTGTCTTGGTCATGCCTGAAGGCCATCATCTAGATCGTACTGCTTGGTACGTGAAAACTGAATTTATCTTTGTAATAGAAAGGAAATGTGCCGCAGTGAGAACTAGGTATTGTTAAGAAAATTGTCTCCAATTTAGGATTATTATAATCCAAAAGGGTTTATCCTAGAGCATGGTCATGATGCTGTTCAGCTGACGCTGGTAATTCTCCAGTCATTTCCTCACCTAATCCTTGAAGTAATTCTGAGGTGGCCCTGTTGGGTCTCAACACCAAATTTTCTAATTCCAAGTTTAGTACTGTTCCTTTGGTCTTTTGCATTCATTACCTTATTCCTAAACTTTCTGGCTTCTCCACACCACAGGCTCTATGGTCTTGGCTTCAGATCTCTGAAGATTCTCATTTATTTCAAGTGTAATCCATAAAGGCAGTATCTGGGTCATATGAAAGATAGCAAGAGCCCTGCAGTGGGCCCCTGGGTTACTTCCAGAGCAAAATGGAATAGTAACAGGACTCAACTTAAGAACTATTGGGAGGATTAAAGAGTTAATCAGTGAAAAGTGGTGGCAGACAAAAGACACCAGAGATGGCAACCATTACGATCAGACGTCACAGCACAATTCAGTAGATACTGAATGAACACCACCAGTGAACCAGACAACACTCTGGGAAATGTACAGCTAAACCCATGTTCTCCTTCTCTGTGAGAGCTTTCTGCCAGTGGTGGAGCCAGAGAAAGAAGTATGCATAGAAGAGAGACACTCGAGAAGTTTTGTTCCGTTTTTATTCCTTTTAAAATATTTTTATTTTATATTGAGGTATAGTTGATTTACAATGTTATGTTAGTTTCAAGTGTATAGCAAAGTGAGTCAGTTATACATATACATATATCTATTCTTTTTCAAATTCTTTCCCCATATAGGTCATCAGAATATTGAGTAGAGTTCCCTTTCCTCTACAGTAGGTCTTTGTTGATTATATATTTTATATATGGTAGTGTATATATGTTAATCCCAAACTCTGAATATATCCCTTCCACCCCCCACAACATTTCCCCTTTGGTAACCATAAGTTTGTTTTCCAAGTCTCTGAGTCTGTTTCCATTTTGTAAATACGTTCATTTGTATCTTTCCTTTTTTTTAGATTCCATGTACAGTGATACCATATGGTATTTGTTTTTCTCTATCCAACTCAACTTAGTATGATGATCTCCAAGCGTATCCATGGTGCAAATGGCATTATTATATTCTTTTTTTATGGCTGAGTAATAGTCCATAATCCTCTCCAGCATCATGTTTATTTTTAAACAGTTTCCCTGAAGTATAATTGACATACAATAAGCTGCATATATTTAAAGAGCATGATGTGGTACATTTTGGCATATACCTGTGAAACCATCACCACAATCAAGATAAGGAACCTACCCATAATTCCCCCCAATTTTCTTCTGCTCCCCATCCCTCCCATCCCTCCCAACCCCTATTCTCAGGAATTTCTTCCATTAGAGATTTCTTCCTTTGGATTAAGAAGCATTTTCTATTAAGAGAAAATCCTCAGAGAGATAAGATAGTCATTTATCTGAACCTTTCCAAATGGACAGCTGGGGGTTGAGGTGGATGAAGTAGGAGATAGAGTAGGAGAACAAGAAACCAGTACATGATGGAAAGTGAAAAGGTGATGGAAAAAAATCAAAAAAAGAAGTAGGAAAGGAAGCAACCATTTGAAGTCAGAATTTCATTTTGATTGATTGATTTTGCTTTTTGCGGGGGGGATATCTTCACAAAATAAGAATTAAGTTGAATAAAAATGGCGACTACTGCCTCTTTGCTGAGCTATCCAGAAAGCTTTGATGACTGAAGCAGAGAAATGGAATAAAAATAAAGTAAAAGGTCCCAAGTTAAAGCCATGCAGTTGCGTAGAAATCATTGACTTATCCTTCATTTTCTGCAGTCCTGAAGCTGACATGGTATTGGCTGAAGTGAGGACAGGCATGACGTAGATTGCAAGAGAGAGAAAATCCTCTTTATGTGCTAAGAAAAAGTAGGTGCCAGGTACCATGGGAAATTGTGAATACACACCCAACTCAAACTCAGAGAAGAAATGTGCCTGAAAGCAATGTGAAAAAGAGACAGATCAGGGGAGACTCTCCACCCCAGACAAATCAACAGAACAAAACCATTCTAATGTGAAGGAAAAACTAGCCATCAGAAAAAGTACCCAGTGCTGGGAACAATGATTCAGAGAGCAAAAAAAAAAAAAAGGAAAGGTGAACAGCTGAGGTGTCGATTTTGAATACTTGGCAGTTGCACCCCACTTCCTGCCAAAACTGTTGCTGATGGCAAAATTCTTTAAGATTTCAAGTTCTTACAAACATGTTACCCCTTTCAGATGCAAGTCTGTCATCCCATGGCTTGGTCAATTTAAGCCAATGATTACGTCAACCTGTGTTTGATTGAAAGTTCATTTTTGTAGCCACCAGGAGAAGTCAGTTAGGCAGTTCTCAACTCTAGGCGACAGGTTAAAGAAGGCAAAATGAACAGTAGTGGATTCTCTGAAGCTTCCTGAGAAGTTTTCTTCGTACTGAGTCCTGATCTCAAGTTGGGGGCATTTCCTTTTAAAGCCAAGCTGTAAACATTCCAGGTACGAAAATTCAACTGCAAAACATCCAGAGTATAAACAGATGTTCAGTACAGCATTGTCTATGGAAGAGGACTTGCAGGATGGCTTAATTGTAGCACCCCTGTGTGGAAGCCTGAAAGGATTACTTTAAAGCGCTTCATGAATATTTATTCAAGTGGTAACTAAGGATGGCTGATGGGTCTCTATCTCCCATATCACAATATCCTGGGAGAAGGAAAATGTTAGAAGTGGTGAGGTTGTTAATGAATGTGTGTCAGTATCATATTACACGCAAATGGCACACCCATACCGAATTGTAGCTTTTCTCCCCCAAATTGCCATTGTATTTTACTACCCACTCTCTTCTCTTTTAGTTGCTGCTTTTTACTTTCATTGCCTATGGAGCGGCTCAGTTTTCCTTCCTAGACTCACAGGTGGGGATATGTTATCGCATGCTAGCTGAGCTCTGGGAAACATGCCTCTGGTCTCCAATGAGCCTAGGATCCATTTGGTGGAAAGTTAGTTATTTGCGGCTTTTCATTCTGCTGTTGAACATCTTTCCTCTTACTTCCAAGCTCTCTCTTCTTTCTTTTCCTGCTGCTTGAGGCCTCATTTGGTCCATCCACCGTGCTTTGTACCCTGTTCCCTCTGAAAAGCTTATTTTATCACCTGCCAATGAGACACTGTGATGTTAGTGAACATAAAGTTATGAATGATTCTCCCAGATAAAATTCTTACCTTTAACCAGGAAATCTTAATATTTAGAGACAAGTGCTCTGTCATGTCCAACTCTTTGCGACCCCTTGGACTGTAGCCTGCCAGGCTCTTCTGTCCGTGGAATTTTCCATTCTCTAGGCAAGAATACTAGAGTGGGTAGCCATTCTTTTCTCCAGGGGATCTTCCTGATCCAGGGGATCAAACCCAGGTCTGCATTGCAGGCAGATTCTTTGCTGTCTGAGCCACCGCAGAGTCTATATGCTGTCTAAGATTTTGGCTACTTGGGAACAATTCTTGGTAGCAGAATCTTTTCATAGTCTCAATGTACAAGAATTTGTAAGTTGCAAAGATTTCTTACATAATTGTTGGTTATACTTAAAGTGTTTTTCTTAATTAAAAGAGTCATAGTTTTAAATCACTTTAACTTGGACTTTTTGTTTAGCCTCCTATATCAGGAGGCCACTGAAGATCATCAAAATTCTCCTGCAGATAGATCCTAAGGTTTCATCTTGAGGTTAGGTTTATCCTTACTTTCCCAGATCAAAGCTAAGATTAGCAAATGTTTCTAAATCTAATTCACAAGTTGACACTTTCTGACTGGATTCTTTTTCAGTCCATTTCAAATGTATGTTTCAAAGCCCAAAGATGGCAATACTTTTTTTCCAAAAGGAGAGAGGTGAAAAGGGAGGAAGTCCTCGCATTTTGTGCCACAGCTCAGTGAAGAATCTTTGATAACTGCTACACTAACTCACTCATCATACTAAATGCTCACTGGATTAAACTGGGCTGAACTGAGGTCTGTATTTGAGAAATTATAATATGACTTTTATGCCCACTCTGTTTTTGTGATTTTTGGAATTATAGAGTTTTCCCAGTCACATCTCTACCAAGTAATGTGACAGTCAAGGTTCTGGGATCATGTTCCCGTCCTTGAACCTTTTTAGTTTATTCTTCTCATCAGGTCATATCTCTCAATCTATAGGTTCACGTCTGGTCTTCAATTGTTTCCAGAAGGTGCGTCCCTGGCACCTTCTCCCACTTTACGGAAGTTCTTTGAACCCAGATTTGTACATCAAATAACTCGGCTTTGAAATCTCCAGGCTGCAATCTGGGTCCCTCCAAAGCCACAGCTGTAACTTGTTTCCACAACATCTTGGGGAGACATGGTTGGTAAACACTGTTTACACTGCCTCCTCCATGTCCTTGTGTTTATTTGGCTGGACTGTATGTTAGGCAAGCACCACAGAAGTTTCAACAGTTTATATCATTTTGCATTTCACATGCTTAAGTTTTCTCCACCTTGAGAGGCAGGATCTGTTACACTAGGGTTTTCCTTTGTGTCACTGATCTTTGTTCATGAAGATAGTATTATCTCAGGATTTCTGGCCCATCTTTAGGATTTTCAGGGGAACGTTAACAACAGTGCTTGTGTTGGGGAGGAAGAAATTTTCCTCTACCCTTGTAGGTTTCTGAGTGGTCTAAAAATTAAATTGACTTGAGCCAGATGAACAGGAGAAAGTCAAACAAAAGTTTAATAATGTACACATGAGAGAGACCCAGGTAAACTGTGTAACTTGCCAAAAGCCCTCCCTTAAATACCATCTTCAGTTAAAGACGAAAGAGGATGTTGAGGGTAGTGGTTTGGGACTTCAAGGAGGAAGAAGGAAATGGAGCCTGCGTGCAGGTGTGCTAAGTTGCTTCAGTTGTGTCCGCTTCTTTGTGACCCTATGGACTGTAGCCTGCCAGGTTCCTCTGTCCATGGGACTGTCCAGGCAAGAATGCTGGAGTGGGTTGCCATGCCCACCTCCAGGGAATCTTCCTGACCCAGGGATCAAACCCATGTCTTCTGTGTCTCTTGCATTGGCAAGTGGGTTCTTTTTCACTATAGAGATAGAAAAGCAAATGTTTGGTAAACTAGTGTTTGCAGAGTCTGCAGAGACAATGGGACACAGAGAGGACCTTGATTTCTAGGCCCTGCCAAGTTTCCCCCACCACACTCAGCCCAGAATCTTTGCAGACATGTCTGGTGATAGCTGTATTCTAGGAACAGGTTCTCAATCTAAATTCTTTTAGGCAGTTAGGGGTAAGGTCAAAATTTCTTCCTGAGTCTTTTGGGTCTGGATTGTTTTCAGCTTGAAATAATCCACATGCCACAGAGACGTTCCAGGTGGCAAACTTGCTTCCCTACATTGGCTGGTTTTCACACGTGCTGTCTTCTGCTTCTCTTCATGACCCAGTGAGCACACAATGAGATAGGAGACACATCAAGTTTCTGGTAGATGATGGAATTTTTTCCTATGCTCTTTTTAGTGGCACACAGCTACTTGGTTTACCACTAAGATCAAAGTTAACACTTCATTTTCACAATATACTGACATTTCAATGTACCTGTAGCGTACCATTTAAAATTATTTTTCTTACAAATTCATACCAGTGATTTTTGCACTGTGTCCTGGTTGAAGGCAAACTGTATACTATCTGCTTTGAGTGCAGAGTCTAATAAGGAAAGACTCCTGTTTGAAGCTTAAGAACAACTGTAATTCTGGAAAGACTGGAGAACATGTATCTTCCTGTTTTGATCTCTACTTTCCATTAGTCTGAGAAAAAACCTGTTCTTGTTGCAGGGTTGACTGAATGGGGAAGGGAGCAGAGACTGGACGAAGATGGATAACCATTTAGTTCCTCCAGGTCCTACAACAGCTTTTAGTGATGTGAATTCCTAGAGCATCAGAGTGCACTAGTGTTCAAATACAGACACCCCAACTTACCTCAAAGCTAAATACATATTTAAAAACATTATGCCTTTGTGGTTAAGAAGGACATCACTGCTCCCTTTCAACATGTTGAAATTTGGGAATTGAATGAATGTTTCTGCTTAACAATTTTCCTTATATTTTAAAGTTTTTTTTTTTTTTTAATGTGGACCATTTTTAAAGTCTTTATTGAATTTTTTACAATACTGCTTCTGTTTTATGTTTTGGTTTCTTGGCCACAAGGCATTTGGGATCTTAGCTTCTTGATCAGGGATCAAACCCACACCCCATGCATTAGAAGGCGAAGTCTTAACCAATGGACCACCGGGAAAGTCCCTCAACAGAGGACAAGATGGCTGGATGGCATTGCTGACTCAATGGGCATGAGTTTGAGCAAACTCATCTGGAAGACGGTGAGGGACAGAGAAGCCTGGTGTGCTGCAGTCCCTGGAGTCACAAAGAGTCAGACATGACTTAGTGACCAAACAACAACAGCAGCACTTGCAGATAGAGGTAGAACTCTTCAAAAATACACCAAAAAGGAAATCTGACTTCTTAGCTGCAGCAGTTCGCATCCATAATCTTCTCCTGTTCACCTTCACTCCAGTTATTAGCACCTGATATTTTGCAGATGACTGAGCCAGCTGTTGTTCCCGGGATTTGGGTGGGGATAGAGTGACATTTCAATTTTTGTATCAGAGTGCTTTTGTAAGCCCAGGTAAGTAAATATGTGGCAGCAGGTGATGCAAAAATCTAAGGAAAAGAGTTGAAAACAGACAGAACCTCATCATTCAGGCAGACATAAAATGCAAAATCTAGACTGCAGAGTGAAACTCTGCAACACAGTCCATCCATTGTCTTTCCCTCAGGTGGGGTGTTTTATATCTGCAGAGTGCAGATAGGTGAGGTTGTACTAGCTCAGAGTGTCTTTGTAAATGGGCCATCAGGGCCACTCAGAGATGTAAATTTGTCTACCAAGATGGTCAGATTACTAAATTATCCTCCTGATTCCCATGTTCAGCCCCATTTTCTGAGTCCTAAGTTAGGAGAGCACAGCTATTACTTTTGAACTCTCCACTGTTAAGCGTCTGAACAACAAGAAGTTCGGAGACCTTAGGTACTCAGAACTGTATCTCCTTCCAAAATCTCCTTTCTAAAATCTCCTTTAGAAACACTGCTCAGGCCCTGTGCTTCTCATATGAGAGGCCCTGGGATGGTAATATGTTTTGTACTTAAAGGCTAATAACTATCTCTCCCAGAAGGGCCTCTTGGGACCAATGGTAGGATTAAACCATCATTGTTGTGACACCTCTGGATCGGGGTTTGACTTCTAAGATTTGTTTAGTGATACATTCTTTTTGAAAAGTTGCTCATTTGAAGTCTCTTCCAAAAACTATAAAAAATATTTCCCTTTCAATCTCAACTCAGAATCAAACATTTTCTTTTTCCAAAACCAAGCTTAAATCTCTCTGAAAAGCTTGCGTAGGCTCCAGAACTATTCCTGGGGGGTTTCAGTTTGTTCATGCAGCACATTTGGGACAGGAGGAATATCATGGTGCAGATTTCCAAGTGAACTCTTGGCCAAGAGGCTTTGATCTCCACCTACACTTGAGAAGGAGAAGTGAGCAATTCTGTTTTCCTGGTCAGTCCTCCTTGGGTTTCCTCTGGGATGTGACCAGAGCTTCACAGGGAGGTGCAAGTGGTCAAAGTCTTATTTTCAGAATTTTTGTGCTGCTAGAAGGCCTTCAGCCACTCCCCCTTAGCTACCAAATAATGTTCCAACTCCTTAGTCTGGCTTATAAGATCTCTGAGCTTGTTCCATTGGTCCATAGTGACATTTCAACAAGACCATCCTTCTTTGGGAGGTGTGCCCTATGCATCACAGGATGTTCAGCATGCATGGTCTTCCTGTTACTCTGACAACCAGACAGGTCCACATGCCCCCCAGGAGTTGGTAATATTCCTGTTCAGAAACACTTTTTCAGAGTATGGCCCTGGTCTAACTTCCCACTTATTTCCCATTATTCCAATAGGTGAATACTATGCCCTAGACATAATGTTTGCTACTTGCCACTGTAAAGATGAAATGAGATTAATAAAGCAACTTGTATCCTCTTTGCACCTAGTGAAGGCTCTGGAAAGGCAGGATGGCTTCCACACTTGCATGCGTCTCATGCACAAGTTTTATCTTCATTGCATCATTCTGGGTGTAATATACATTTCTGACCTATGCATATCTGAACCCTACCTTCTTTTAGGTACAACTTACGTGATATGGAAAATCTCTCTTAATCTTATCTTCTAAGTTCTCTCACTGCTCAGGGTCTGTGTATGGCACTCCAGGAATTAGCTGGAGAGACAAATAGCATGTTTACTGTGTTGTAGGGGTGAGTACAGTAAGGGAAGCATAGACCTCAGGGGTCATGTAGAAGAGTCTTCATGAAAGATTTTCTGCCAGATGATGCTTGCATTCAATTGTGAAGGCAAAGTGTTGATTAGATGAAAAGGGAAGTGGCAGGCATATTCCAGCTAGAGACAAAAGTCATGTGTGAAAGCCTGATGCTAGCAGTTCATTCTTGGAGAAGGTAATAGCACCCCACTCCAGTACTCTTGCCTGGAAAATCCCATGGATGGAGGAGCCTGGTAGGCTGCAGTCCATGGGGTTGTGAAGAGTCAGACACGACCGAGCGACTTCCCTTTCACTTTTCACTTTTATGCATTGGAGAAGGAAATGGCAACCCACTCCAATGTTCTTGCCTGGAGAATCCCAGGGACGGGGGAGCCTGGTGAGCTGCCATCTATGGGGTCACACAGAGTTGGACACGACTGAAGTGACTTAGCAGCAGTAGCAGCAACAGTTCATTCTGGTGGAAGTAACCATAGCATATAGAGAAACATCAGGAAAAGAGGCAAGAAATGTATCTGGAAGCCAAACCATAGAGTGTTTGGTTTGATGAACAGTGGAGTTTGGACTTCATTCTGTAAGGTCTGAAAGTAGTTGAAAGATTTTGTCTCACTTTCATCTTTCTCCACCTTACTTTATAATTAGGGCTTCCCTGGTGGCTCAGAGGTTAAAGCGTCTGCCTGCAATGCGGGAGACATGGGTTCGATCCCTGGGTCGGGAAGATTCCCCTGGAGAAGGAAATGGCAACCCATTCCAGTATTCTTGCCTGGAGAATCCCATGGATGGAGGAGCCTGGACTGGGCTATATCTTCCTCATGGACAGAGCCTACTTTGTTTCATCTTTGTGTTCACTACCGTCTACAAAAACATTTTGCAGAGAGAAAATTTCCTAGGATTGTTTTAAATTAATCAGTGAATGAAATTGTATCTTTTTTTTCTCACCTATAGAATGCTTAGTCATTTGTTTCATTTTAATAGACTGACAGAGGCAGTTTGGATTTACCTTTAAACTCATTTATCAAGTAACTTTTTTTTCTTTGTGTAAGCGGTTGGCTTCCAGTTATTTTGGGCAGTTGTCATAGAGCTGAATCATCAATTCTTTGTTCTATTATTCATGTTTATATTCATAAAACACATAAAGTGTATCCTATAGTCAGTGATCATCTTGGCATGATAAATCAGATATTAAAAAACAGAGTGATTAAAAATTTGGGTCTAAGACCCATAAAACCCTTCTTTTTTCTTTGGAAATACAGTAAGTCCCTTTCATACAAATGAGTTCCATTCCAAGAGTGTGTCCATGAGTCCAATTTATTCAACAAGGTTAGCCCAGGGACCCAATTAAATAGAACTGTACTGTAAAAATTCACAGAAATAAAGCATAAAACAAACACAAAAAATAAAGAAACCGTTTTTAATCTTACACTAAGTAATCTTATAGACACATGAACCAACAAGGGATTGGACAGACAAATGGACGTTCCTATCTTTGAAGGTTTGCATGTAGGGGATTTCCTGTAACCTGAACCTCAGATAATCCTGTCTCTCTCTGTCGTGAAGGCTAGCAGACTATAGCCTAATGGCTTCTAGAGGGGAAGGGAGACTAAAAGAGAGTAGTTCCTTCATGGAAAAAGGCTTTGTCTTCATTCTCCAAACGGTCAGCATTCACACTCGGGCTTATCTCAGTTGACAGAAAATTGGAGGAGAAATATTTTCACATCCTCCTGGGCCCTGAGACTGGAAAGGAGACAGATCACTTCATTCCCAAGGAGCTGAAACTGTGAGTGATGGATTATCTTTGTCAAACATATCACAGTACAAGTTTCTGTCACCTGTCTATTTATACTCACACATTATCTGCAGTGGTCATTGTCCTGCTCATTATTAGGAAAGAGGAAATAGCTAGAAAGTCTCAGGGTTCTAGACCAGGAGAAAGGTAGTTAGTTAAATTAACCTTGCATATCCCCCAGGGCTTATGGGAACTCCTGCTGGGAATAATTTTTATAGTTCTCATGGTCAAGATTAATTAAGCTGATTTCATGTTTATATGAAGCCCTCATAAGGAGGTGAAACTTTCAAAACAGTGCTGAACTTTGAGCAGGCCATAAACTTGTTTTACCAGCTTCTTCATTTGCTAATTTAAATGAATGGAGAAAAAGATCAGACTTCTGTGTGCTCAGGGCAAATTAGTCTGCCCAACTAGAGGATCTCTGTAGGTCTGTGAGAAGGTGACACTGTCGTGTCTGTGTGGTTTCTCACTGATCTGCAGTCTGTGATATGGATGGAAATAATGTGAGGACGAAATGTATAATATGTGTGTTCTGAAATGCCCTGTGGCCATTGCTTTTTCATGCAGAAGTTTTGAAAATATTGGTAAGAGTTTACAAAAGTTCTGCCTCAATCTGGTCTCATTACAACAAACTATTATACTGAATTGACTCATGTGATCCTGGAACATAGATAGTCTCCTGTTAATTTCATGGCCATTATATGTCCGTGTTACTTTAAGGCAGAGTGTCTCCACTTGGGGGCTACTGACATATTGGACTGTCCTGTGCATTATGGGATATTTAGCAGCATCTCTAGCCTCTAGTGCTAAACAGAATAGGAACTCCCATCTCCACCCCTGGTCAAGACTTGACAATCAAATATGTCTCTGGAGACTGGCAAATATCATGGGTGGAAGGTGAGCAAAATCCACAGCTTTAAAACATACTGCCCTAAACAAAAATTCACTAAATAAAATTACAGCCTTAAAGACATTAAGAAATTTACTTCCACAGGTTACATAGCTGTGCAATTAACCATCATCCACCATCTTTCTTTACGTAGCAAACATTTATCTAGAAGCTAATTGGAAACAACAAATAATACTGAACAATCATGGTTTTGAAGGCTCCCTGCTTCCCTGGCAGCTCAGTTGGTAAAGAATCTGTCTGCAAAGCAGGAGAGGCGAATTCAGTCCCTGTGTCAGGAAGATCCTCTGGAGAAGGAAATAGCAATCCACTCCAGTATTCTTGCCTGAGAAATCCCCTGGACGGAGGAACCTGATGGGTTACAGACCATGGGATTGCAGAGCTGGACACCATTGAGTGACTAAACCACCACTAGTGGGGATAGTGACCAATAGCTAAATGAACAAAATATTATATTAAAATTAGACTATAGCTTTGTATTCAGATTTGTCACTTGGAGAGGTCATTTGCCGTGAACTGAACAGTGCATTTTAGCAAGCAGTGGGACAAAGCTCATGGCCAGGCAGGGACTGGACACCCCAAGCCTTGGTTTTGTATGCCGCTGTTACTCACATTTTATCCCAAGTTTTAAAATAAATTGTGAAGAATTCACATATACTTTGAAAGAGTTCAGCTTCCCCAAAAGATAAGGGAATCCTCATGCTTACTTACTTGTTTGTTTTGGCCACTTTCAAAAAAGACTTAGCATTTTTACAATAAAAGCATAATTCATAACTTGTTCTTCTCCTACTCTTCCCGGGAAAACTCATTCATATCCATGACTTCAACAATCACTTATATGTTATGACGGATACTTTTTTTTCCTATGTTCAAAAATTTATTTATTGAAGTATATTCATACAGTATAAATTGTATATAAGTTCACAAACACACTTTAAACAAGTATCATTCAGTAGTTTCTAGTATATTTTATTTACAAGGCTGTATAACTGTTGTTTTTGTTTGTTCTAAGTCTCAGAGTTGTCTCTGGACTCATTCGAGATCTCAGGAATGTAGCCCTCCAGGCTCCCCTGTCCATGGGATTTCTCAGACAAGAATATTGGAGTGGGTTGCCATTTCCTTCTCCAGGAGGTCTTCCCCGCCCAGGGACTGAACCCACGTTTCCTGCATTGGCAGGCGGATTCTTTATCAATTAGCTACCTGGGAAGCCCTGTATAACCATTGTGCTCAGTCACTCAGTTATGTCTAATCTTTGGGACCCCAGGGACTATAGCCCACCAGGCTCCTCTGTCCATGGAAGATTCCAGGCAAGAATACTGAAGTGGGTTGCCACTTTACCACTATTGAATTTCAAAACATTTTTATCACCCCTAAAAGAAGTCCTGTACATATTAACAATCAAGCTCTTCTCCCCAAATCCTTGGCAGTCACTAACTACTTTGTATCTTGATAGATTTGCCTGTTCTGGAAATTTCATAAAAAGGGAATAATACAATGTGACTGCTATGGTCTGAGTGTTTGTATCCCTTCAGAATTCACATGTTGAAATCCTAATGTGATGGTATTTGGAGGTGGAGCCTTTGGGAGTGATTAGGTCACAAGAGTGGAGCCCTCAGAAATGCCACAGAGCTCGCACATTCCTGCTGCCACGTGAGTCAAAAGGCTACCATCTAGGAAGTGGGCTCTCACCACACACTAAATCTGCTGGTGTCTTGATCTTGGACTTCCCAGAACTCTGAGAAGTAAATGTGTATTTCTTATAAGCTGCCAAGTTTATGGTATTTCTGTAATAGCAGCCTGAGTGGCCTAAGTGGTCTTTTTTTGCATCTGGCTTAGCACTTAGCCCAATCTTTTCAAGGTGTGTTCTCAACTCAAGACCTACTTCTCCAACCATCTGCTCCATTGCCTAACCTATGCCTTCCCCTGCTTGGTCTGGATAACTGACCCTTACCTCCCAGACTATTCCTGTTCTGTCAACGGTGCCCCATCACCCAAACCATAAACCTGGAGACTCTCTCTGATGACCTTCAACTGGTGGAGGCATCTTGTCCATTTAGCGGACAGATCTTCATTATTCTGCGCCCAGATTTGGTGAACTACCCTTTAGCAGATTGTTTTGTCTTCAGGATCACTTCTCTGTAATCCACTGTCTTGCCTGTTTCAGTTCCTCAGTGGCTCCCCTCTGCTCTCACAAGGTTAACCCCCTCAGCAAGGCAACCATGCCTCTTCTGATCTGACCCTTTCCTACGTCTCCAGTCTCTTCCATTACTTTCCTCACCCATTTTCTACCCACCTTTTAGTATAACAAAGTGTTCATTTTCTCAAACTTCCCCTGTGTTATAACTCTGTCACTGTCTTAGCACATGCTGTTCCTTTGTTCTAGAATACCTGGTAGCTCCTTTTCTCCTCCTCCAAGAAGGCTTCTCTGATGTCCCCCATCTTCAATATGGGCATCACTTTTTTCTCTCATGCTTCCTTGTGTCACAGCAATTACCACACTGCAATTTGCTGTTTCTTACCTGTCCCTCTCTCCAAATCATGAGCTCACTGATGTAGGAATTGTGCCTTTGTATTAGCCTGTTACAACTGATGTCACAAAATACCACAGACTGGGTGACTTAAACACAGAAACTTATTTTCCTCACAGTTGTGGTGGCTAGAAGTCCAAGATCAAAGTGTCGGCAGATTTGGTTTCTTCTAGGTCTCTTGTAGACAGCCATCTTCTCTGTATCCTTATCTCTTCTTGTAAGGGCACCAGTTGTATTGGATCAGGACCCAGCTGAATGGTGCTGTTTTACCTTAATGACCACTGTAGAGTCTCTGTCTCCAAATGGGGTCACACTCTGAGGCCGTGGCGGTTAGGACTTGCATGTGTGAATTTGGGGAAGGCACAGTTCAGCCAATAACAGCTTTCCATTTCACTTCACCAACATCTCATCCTTAAGTAGACTCTCAATTAATATTTGAATAAATGAAACAGTACAAGATCAAAGGTCATGGAGAATAAGGTGATCAGAAAGAAGGAGGGAAAGAGAAGAAATGTATGTGTAACAAATCAGACCAGAAACCCAGGGTCATGATGTTGCTAAACCTTTGTGTTGCATTTAGTGCTGGGCTCAATTCTGACTTCCTGAGGCTGGGGAAAAAAGGCAAGCACTAAGAATTACCTTACAGTTTAAAAATGATTATTTTAAAAATAGAGAGTTAATACAATAGATATTTTATAATTTTTAGTTTTCTCCTTTTCTTTAAGGGTATTCATTCTGACTATTTCCTCTGGATTTTTGGAATGTGTCTAAATTTTGAAAATCAGAAGAACTCTGTGCTAGGACTTGTAAAGCTAGTTATAAAACTTAATTTCATTTATTTACTTGGCCAGGTCGGGGAGTAAAAATCAGTGGCATTTCAATAGAATTCACTTATAAAAATGACTTTATTATGCTTAATAGAAGCAGGATTGTTGCCACATTCTCTGTTTCCACCCTCAGTGTGATTAAATCCTCCTACTGAGGATTTAACTTTGACATTTGAAGGGATTGATGGAAAACTAGAATCAGATAGGAAACCATTCATTAGCTTGTGCTTTGTTTTCAGGAAAGAGGACTTCTATAAAGTTGTATCTAATTTAAGAGTTCAGCTAAGCTCTTTGATTTTGAGTGCCATTGACAATGAGAACCACAGACACTTCAAGGTGGTCTTCCGTGACACCCAGTCCATCAAGCACTCAACTTCTCCCTCCAACAGATGAGGAAGTTGGGCAAGGATCTTTATGGAACGATCTGCATTATCATTTTGAAATTTTTGGATTCTGGGGTATTCCAAAAATTAGTGTTTCTGATATTCTCCCAACAATTATAGTCTAGTAACTGACATCACTATCAATCATCATGATAATTGCCAACAATAATTGAATAATTAGGGTGTGCTCAGGCTGTGCAGAATGAGCACTTTGTATGCATTATTACTTCATATAATCTTTACCACAAATGAGGTAAATGCTATTATACCCTTATTTTATATATAATATTACTGGGGTTTAGAAAGAATCTCTAACTTCCAGCTAATAGACTGAGGTGCTTTCAACTGAATGCTGGTTATGTGGTTTTGTGGTTTGGTTATACACTCTAGCCATTATGTTATGCCATTAGCATAAGTATTTGGATAGGACTGCACGTAGACTGGAGTTGTTGCAGCAAAGCTGGATTTTTGTCTCATGCGTTCATGTGTAAGTGTTAAAGAATTTATACATGTAAACCCTTCCATGTTTTTATGCCAAGATAGTAGGATGGATAACAAGAATAGAAAAAATTACAAATGATTCAACTTGCGACAACAAGAATTAATTAGGTTCAAATAGTTAATTTTGTTTACATATGTAGAACACAAAAATCTTACTTCTTTTACTAGCTTTTTCTTTTACTTTGTTATAAATTTGTGATTTACTTAAGCTAAAAAGATCCCTGTCTTGGGTAAGAAACTTTATATTAGGCTAAAATTTATTTATGTAAAATAAGCTGTGTTAAGCTAGATAAATTACCAGTTTGTCTTGTGACTCAGTGATGCATTTTTAATTATGCTTTTTAATTATGAATCCCTTGGAAGGATCAAAAGATTCTTTTTGTTCTTTATACTTTAATGTGAAGCAATTTTATGAAGTCTTTTCTCTCCTAAAACCCAGCTGGTGGAGCTGGCAAGGAGGGCAGACCTGAGCATGGTCCCTCTATCTCTTGAAGACAATAGTTACCTGAGACAAGGGGCAAGGAGACTGGGGAAAGAAATATGGAAACAGTAGCAGGCCAGAGACTCAAGTCATCGATTTTGAAAGTTGGTCTAGGTAGGACTGGCCCTGCAGCAAGGAAGGAATGAGTTGATCCAGATCTACCATCTCCTTTTGCACATGCCTCTTGGCCACTTATTTCCATATTCTGACTAGCATATAGAATGAAGAATGGAACCAAGAGTTCCATTATTCACCTACTTTGTAGGTAGGCAAAGTTCGAAGGCCTGCCCCTAGAAACTTGCCTTCTAGTTGTCACACTGTATGCCACCATACCTTCCATTTACAACAGGTTTTGGAAGGGGTCTCTGGAGCAATTTATGTTTAGGTCTACCTGCCCCTATACAAGTCCTATCTTAAGAAGACAAGCCATGAGCAGCTGCTGATGGGGAGCAAACATTGAGGGATGCATATAATTTACATATAGTAAAATCTCATCCTTCAACAATTGCATACAGTGTATAATCAACATAATCAAAGAATAGCTCTATTATCCCTTAAATTCCCCCACGTTCCTTTGTTTCTTTGTATTCAACCCTTTTCCAGCCTCTGGCAATCACTGATTTTGTTTTCTGTGCATGTGATTTTGCATTTTCAGAGGAAATTGAATCATACACTATATAGCCTTTTGAGTCTGATTTGTTTCACATAGCATAATGCATAGTAGGCTTATCCATGTTTTCACAGGGTTCAGTAGTGATAAAAAGGTTCCTGCTGAGTAGGACTCCATTGTATGTATGTGTTTATCCACTCAGCAGGTGAAAGACCTTTGTGATAGTCCTAAGTTTTAGCAATTATGAATGAAACTTCTCTAAATATTCATGTGCAGATTTTTGTGTGAATGTAAGTATTCATGATATTTCCTTACTTTTAATGTGAAATGCACTTACGTCAATGAAAAGCTGCAGAGAATCTCTAACTTATTGAAGAATCTATAATGACTCCTTTTAGGAAACTGAGAAACAGATAAACACTCAACTCGGGGAGCAGGGAAACAGGAAAACCTCATTAATTCAGCCTGTATTTCTTAGCTGACAGCTGACCTTATAAGCATTTATTTTGGCAAAACATATATTTGGAAGTAGATTCAAGTCAAAGAAAAGAAAGATGTTTGGCCAACATCTTTAAAGGAGGTCCTAGAACGAGATACCTTGTGTAAAGAAAGCAACCACACAGTTTGGTAAAATACATTAAAAAAAAAAAAAAGATTTCTCACCAGTCAGTGATGAGGATTAGTCAAAGCAGCTTCAGCTTCTCCTCTATCAATATCTATCACTGCATAACTCAGAAAAGTTAGTTGATTGGTTTGAAGAGCTAGAAGTGTGGACCCCAAGAAGACAGGTGGAAATGGTTCTATCCAGCTGGTACCCAGGTGAGTTGTTTAATGATGTTACTGAAAGTGTCATGGAAGCCACTTTTCTAATGAATAAACCCACTGTGAGCCCTACTGGTTTTGTACAGTCATGATTCTCATGCCCAGAGTAAGGAAACCCACTGAACAAGATTCCCTACAGAGTAACACATAATAAGACTCTTTAAGATTTTCTGTCACTTTCTTCTCAGGTTTCCATGCAGCCTTCCTCAGCTTCTTTTCATAGCTCAATTCGTAGGTAGGTGTTTGTGAGTCATTGAAAGCAGAAGTAAACATTATCTGAAACATTTCCTTGGAGGCCAAAGACAAAGGAAAAGTTACCCCTGATCCACGTAGATTGTCTTATCCTTTTGTTTTTATATCAACTGCAATGTATAGATTTGAGAAATTGTCCTGGGTTCAAACCCTTTGTGGTGGTTACACATTTACTAGAAACCAACACCATACATTTACTTCTTTTCTCAATGAGTGTTTTTGTTCCTAAGGGGGAAACATGTGTTTTGCTATTAATTGAATCTTGTCTTTGAGTTGATATATCCTTCAGCCTGCAATTTGCTTTCTTTGCCTTACCTCTAGGCTTTTGTTTGTCCTTTCTGTTTGTCTCTAAGGAAGCTGAAATGGATGCAGGCTGCCTTGCCATGTCAGGATCTTTTTGAACATCTGTGTGGTCGTCTGATAATCCATTTCCTCCTCCCACTCACAAAATCCCACAGAGATGAAACTTGCCCAGGTTTGCACATATGGCTGATGTTCACAGCTTGAAATTGTCCAAGCTATTTAAGTTAGATTTTTATTTTAATGAATGCTTATCGTTTTGCCCAGAGATGAAAGCAAGGTGTTAGAAAACTCTAGATTTCTGGGTCATTAGATCATTTAAACATTAGTTCAATCACGGCTGCTCTGTTTTAAGTGGAGGAGTGTGCATTAGTGAGTACGATTCAAAAATATCCACCTGAAAATTTCAGAAGATCCAAAATGTACTTGAAGTATCTGATTTCAAAAGTTCCTTTGAACTTTTAAAATTCCATTTTAGTGGATTGTATGGTTACCACAAACAGCCAGAAAAGTAGTTCATAGAAATATTCAATCAGGAATAAAGCAAATGCATTTTTGACATTTAGTACCCCAACTTGGATAAAAGATTCAAGGCAGAATTCTTTAGCTGGGATGATGACCTACTTTATACACCCTCTCTGCCCACTGGAGTTGTGACTGGCCTTTTGGGCTCCATCTGGCTTGTTATGGCAATATTTGGAGGAGGATTTAACTAGGAATTGTACAAAGATAAAAGGATTTTGAGAATGATTGGACTCAGACTTTTCATATCTCCAAGGCCTACCTAACACACTTAATGGTCCATAAAAAGTTTCCAATAAACTTATTTGAAACAGAATTAACTATGGAATGAGAATAATAGTTCACCATACAGTTAACTGAAGTACAATTATGCTGTGAACCAGATGTAATACACATTGGTGTTCTGATAAAATCTTCTAAGCTTTCCATTCTTCCTCAATAGAAATTGATGGCATCATCAGCCAAGTAGATCTGGGGAATTCTCTTATTTCAACTTATATGATTCATGTTCTGCTGATTCTGTTTGGAAAGTCCTGCGCCAGACTCGACTTGTATCATTCTGAATTGAAACTGACTAATGGACATATGCAGAGAGATATAACTAACTATATTTAAGCTTTAAAAAATTCAGAAGCTTTAGTCTGAACTTACGCCAAAAATCTCAAAGTTCACCCAAAATAGAGAGATTTGACCATTGCTTTCCAGATGGTTTTTTCTCCATCCAGCATTCTGCAAAAACACCCACTGCTGTTACTTATCACCCCAGCAATGGTGTGGCCCCTGATGTCCTGGTATCGCAGCTCCTCTCTGTTTATCTTGGTCTCTTGCTCCGTGGCATCTTTGATCAGGCACTTAACAGAGATGGGAACCGTGTTCATGGTTTTTCTTCTTCTGTTGGGAAGAGTAACTTGAACTTTGGGACTGAGCTGAAAACATTCTCTGTGATGCAGGAAATCATTTTGCATTCCCCACCTCCCATGCAACATGGCACTTGGTGAAGGTGCTTCCTGGTTTCTCTCATTTCATACCTACGCTAAGTGAGCAACATCACACCCCAGAAATGCCTGCTCTTTTCTTCTCTAAATACGAGAGTGAGAATCCCAACAGAGAAGAATACACTGGCGTGGAGGAGGAGGTGGTATTCACAGTGGATTTTTTTATATGCTTATGTTTAATAATACCCGCTACAGAAAGTAAAATGTGACACAAAGCTTCTAGGCTGATAAAGAGAAGATACATAGTAAGGGCTCTTTTTTTCTTTTCTTTTCTTTCCTCTTCTTTTCTTGCTCCTTCCCCTCTTCCTTCTTTACTTCTTTCTTCCTTCCTTCTTCTTTCCCCCCTTCCTTTCTTTCTTGTTTAAGTAAGACAGAATGGTTAGTTTGTCACACATTCCTTCTCTGCATCCCATCTCCTGGACTGATGTTCTGATTGGTCGGCGTAGGTTTGACCCTAATGTAATCCTCAGGGTTCTGTTCGCCCTCCATATGCATGGTTTCAAGTGTCCTGTGCTTTCCTGACCAGCATTTCCCCTTCCACCTGCACCTCACATGGAACTGGGAACATCCCCACACTTGCTCCAGGTGGCATTCCTTCCCCTGCCCCCTTTTGCTCGTGGCCAGCCGGGGTCCTACACCCTCAGCAGCTGTGAAAGTATGGTTAGACCTGGTGGCCAGCGTTTCCTCACAGGGAAGCTGTGTCCAAACCCAGTGGGTCAGAAGTGAGACACACACACCCATTTTTCAGTCAGAAGACCTTAAGCCAACAGTTCAGCATTTAGCCTCATAAGTAGGGCATCTGTGACTGATAGTGACAGAATTTATGATGGGTAATGTGAGGGAAAATTCGACGTCCTTGGGGCGAAGGAAGGAAGATTCCTTCACATAGGAGGGAGGGCTATTTGATGCCCTTATCATGCTTTTAGAGCATTTTTATGGTTCGGGGTTGGGGGGAGCATTGCAAACAAAATCAAAAGCTTAGTGTTTTGACAAGAGTGAGGGGCCAGATGGAATTTCAGAGTTTTTGCATCTTTTCATGGTTTTTTAAAATAATTTATTTGATCTTGTGCAACTTCGTTTGAGAGTCAATTTTCCCGGAATCATAGCTGGAGCACTTCTTAATAAAAAGGGAAATTGCTCTCTTTGTTAGAGAAGTTGGAAGTCTTTCGTGTGGCTTTTAGACTTTTTTTTAAAGTTTTTTTTTTCTTTTAACTGGTTTTACTGGTTAGGTCTATTGGTCTTGATGGCATCTCACCATCCTTCCTCTCAGAACTACCTGTAACTTTCTTTCCATTTCTTTCCAGTTGCATCTCTCCTCTTCTGTGCTATTCTTTCCTGCAATAATTTGAACTGAAGCATATCAATCATATATTCATATCTTTTCTACCTTGATTAGGTGAGAGTGTTAGCAAATAGGCACTCAACCATGAAATTGATTTTTAAATAATAATGGTGTGAACTCACCAGGTAAAGTGTCCCAGATCATCAGAGCTCTCACAAGTCTTCTCAGTTCGATTTGGGTTCATTGTGACTGACACGTACTCAGATCTGCCTCTCCATTAATGTCAGCAGTGATGAAAAAGAAAGCTGTAGCCCTTTCCTGGGAATAAAATCAGGACCACAGGAAGAATCACAACTACATGTATTTTTTCCGGTTCCTCCCCTATAGCCCTGCCCTGCCCATAGCCCCTCCTTAAGTTCCTCCAGAGAAGCTGAGTTAGTTCCTAAATGATGTTTCAGATGTGTTATGAACACGTTTCCTCTTGCTTTGTGGCACTACAGTCTGCCTTTCATTGTGGGATCCCCTGATGATTCCTGGGGGTGTAGCTGACTGGTTGCTGCAGATACAGCTTCTAGAAGACCTCAGAATGCTCTCTGTGTCCAGTGTCAGGATGTTGTCTGCTCCAGGGAGCGTCGGATCTCATGCCTGACTGCTGGGCACTGATGCTTTTGGAACTTGAACTTTTGGTGCCATCGATGTTTTGATTTGTATTCCTGTGTTTTATACTTTTGCCCATGAATCCATGGGTGAGAGGCTGGAAGGCTCATACATAAGAGAACTTTACTGTGCTTGGGATGGCCCTTTTCAATGAGAGGCCACTCTTCTGCTGTTGTTTAGTTGCTTAGTTGTGTGTGACTGTTTCGGACCCCATGGACTGTAGCCCACCAGGCTCCTCTGTGCATGGGATTTCCTAGGCCAGAATACTGGAGTGGGTAGCCATTCTCTTCTCCCAGGGGAATCTTCTCAACCCAGGGATCGAACCCACGTGTTCTGTATTGCAGGAAGATTCTTTACTGCTGAGCTACCAGGGAAGCCTGACTCTTCTATTACCAAACATATATAACTTAACTCTCCTGATATGATTCTCCCTTCTCCCCATTAACCTCAGGATAATTTTTGCTTCATCTGATAAATGATCTTCTGAGGATTTTATCCCAACCATTCTCCTGTCATTCTGAAATCTTAAAGTGAACATAGTTTAGGTTAATCTAGAAATCCTTCTTGAGCAGCTCCACCCAGATTACCCCATGAGTACCACCCCTTTTTTTCTCCTGGAACCCTGGGTTCCACCACGTGTCAGTGGCTTTGCTCAGGCCATTTCCTACCTGAATTCTGCCTGCCTGGTCACACAGTTGACTCTTCAAGTCTATGGGAAGATGTATGGTGATGTCCACCCAGACTGAACCCAGGAATCACCCAGGACTTTCTAATGTGTGCTCAGAATGGAGAAGCCCTGCATTAGGGAAGGAGGTACTTCCGAATTGGGTGAGGTTTTGGTAAGTAAGGAAAAAAAGCATAGAATGGAAAGAAAAGGATCTTTTCAGTAGAGAACACAGCAGTTCATAAGGAAGGTAATGCCATGGGATTCTTCTGAGGTCCCTGTGTATTAGATTTCCAAGGCTACTGTAGCAAAGCACCACATGGTCCCTCTGAAGATGCTAAGGAAGGCTCCTTAGCTTCTAGCCCTACCTCCTAGCTTCTGGGAGTTCCTCAGCTCTATCAGCTTAACTCTCACCTTCACAGCATGGCTTTTTAAAAATCTCAACAAAATGATTTTATTTATGTATTTATGTTTATGTAATATATATGCATGTATAATAAATAGATAAAATGCATACAGTCTATTTGGATACTCATGGGCTGTTTGTGACACCTTATACAGCAGTGAAAACTGGTTATGCTGGAGCAGGGGCCCTACTCCATGATGACATCATCTTAAGTAATTACATCTGTGATGACTCGCCTTCCAAATAGGGCCACATCTAAGGTACTGGAGGTTAGCAATTCAACATAAGCATTTGGGGGAGGGCATAATTCAGGTCTTCTTTCTGCTTTATGCCTGGATGTGGAACCAGTTTAAACTGGAAGTCAGACTAAGATACAGTTCCTCCCACTGCTGGGACCAAAGTACTATGTGTGTTTTATGTAGACATGACCTAGATGTGCTTTTCAGGGATTCTGAATCTCTGACATTTTTCTCCAAGATAAATATGGTTCCTGAACAAAAAATAGAGCTTTAAGATACATGTGTTGTGCCACTAAGGGACTGTCTGAAGGTAACTAACCTCATAGTGCTGGTTAAAAATGAGAGGAAAATAACACAGAAACAACTTCTTAAAACACTCATTTACTGGCTGTGCCGGATCTTTGTTGCTATGTGGGCTCTTCCCTAGTTGCACAGAGCGGGGTCTACTCTCTAGCTGCGTGTGCAGGCTGCTCAATGTGGTGACTTTTGCTGTTGCAGAGCATGGGCTCTAGAGCCCAGGATCAATAGTTGTGGGGCATGGGCTTAGCTGCTCCATGGCACGCGGGATCTTCCTGGACCAGGGACTGAATCTGGGTCTCCTGCACTGGCAAGGGGGTATGTTAACACTGAGCCACTAGGGAAGCCCAGAAACAATTTTTTTTTTAAAGGAAGTTTTACTTGTGTTACTATGAATAATATTCATAAACCAAATAGCATTCAGACAGACACTTTGAATTCAGAACTGCAAGTATGAGAAGGATTTTTGGGCTTGGACCAGCATGTATTTTGGCTATAATTATGATTTAGAATCCTAACAGGATGTTAGGGAGCTCTGTGTTCTACTGCTTGAAAAGGACAAATCTCTTGTGCACAATTATTTAAGTCATTGCTCACTTAATGATCAGACTTGAAATTGAACAAGTCTTTCCAGTATTGACTGTGTCAAGGCAAGGACTCAGGAGATGAAGGAACTTGCAGACCTAATTTTTCAACTTGCTGTAACTTAATTTTTCACCTTGCTACAAGGTGGGGGGAGACGTCTGCTAAGGGTGGTTTTGAGAAAACACTTAAAAACTCCTACTCATAAGCCAGTCTGTGTATTCAAAGGGGGGACTTCCTTGTAATCACTTTGTATCAGGCCTGGCAGTTTGGAGATGGACAAGTCTTCACGTGGGAGCTGAGTTTGGTGCTGGAGGCAGGTTGGGCCAGGGCCTTGTGAGTTGTGATTTGGGGGCTGCACTCCATGACACACGCCCTCCTGTCCCCCATTTACTCAGCTTCATTTGTTAAGCATTTACTGTCATGGGACTCCATGACTAAATTTCCACTCATAGATGGTATGTATAGAGACTCGTTGACATTACATGGGTTTATATGATTAAATCTCTCTCCTGTTAATTAAATCCGCAGCAGAAGTTGTAACTTTAATTGTGGTCTCTCTGACTGATTCCCAGTGAAAGATAATGGTTTCTCATTTGATGATGCCGTCATTCCTATGCTTCCTTCTGATACAATTAAAGGTGTCATTTGAGAGTGGTATTCCAGATATTTCTACTTGTTTCTAGCACTGTCTAAAATAAGAATGCTTATTTGTTTGGGGTTGACTGCTGTTCAACTCTCATTTGACCTAAGGCAGGAAGAGGGCACCAAGAAATATGTACCATAAAATATTCATGACGAGACTGTGGGATTTGTACGAGAAGGAGGTGGGGAGAGAGAAGCAGATATCTTGTTTTCTCCTTTTCCTCCCTCTTGAACTCCAGTCCATCACTGGACTTCAGTTCAGTTCAGTTCACTTCAGGTGCTCAGTCGTGTCCAACTCTTTGCAACCCCGTGAATCGCAGCACGCCAAGCCTCCCTGTCCATCACCAATTCCTGGAGTTCACTCAAACTCACGTCCATCAAGTCGGTGATGCCATCCAGCCATCTCATCCTCTGTCATCCCCTTCTCCTCCTGCCCCCAATCCCTCCCAGCATCAGAGTCTTTTCCAATGAGTCAACTCTTCGCATGAGGTGGCCAAAGTACTGGAGTTTCAGCTTTAGCATCATTCCTTCCAAAGAACACTCAGGACTGATCTCCTTCAGAATGGGCTGGTTGGACCTCCTTGCAGTCCAAGGGAACTCTCAAGAGTCTTCTCCAACACCATAGTTCAAAAGTATCAATTCTTCGGCACTCAGCTTTCTTCACAGTCCAACTCTCACATCCATACGTGACCACTGGAAAAACCATAGCTTTGACTAGATGGACCTTTGTTGGCAAAGTAATGTCTCTGCTTTTGAATATGCTATCTAGGTTGGTCATAGCTTTCCTTCCAAGGAGTAAGCGTCTTTTAATTTCATGGCTGCAATCACCATCTGCAGTGATTTTGGAGACCAAAAAAATAAAATCTGACACTGTTTCCACTGTTTCCCCATCTATTTCCCATGAAGTGATGGGACCAGATGCCATGATCTTCGTTTTCTGAATGTTGAGTTTTAAGCCACCTTTTTCACCCTCCTCTTTTGCTTTCATCGAGGCTTTTTAGTTCCTCTTCACTTTCTGCCATAGGGTGGTGTACTAAGCTTCATCTTTCTTGCCTCCAACTCTGTCTGAAGTCTGTGCACTCCTCTCTACCTGTCCTTCTCAGGCTGAGCCCCCCTCCCCCTCACCATGATCCTGTCCCAGCCCTTCCTGCCGCTCGTCTGCTTCTACTCTCTGTCCTTCAGACCTCCACCTAGAGACCTGGGTCATCATTTGTGGGAATAGTCCTGGGCCTGCTCACCCTTGACTAAATTCTAAACTCAGCCTGTGAGGTGCTTCGTGCGCTGTGCCTGGGGTCCCACATACTCTGTCCTCCATGCCAACACATGCTGGGCAAACTGCTCTCCTCACGGGTCTTCAAGCCTGGGGAGGACTTCTCTGTCTCAAGGCCTTCTGCCTGGAACACTAGGCTCTCACCAGCATGCCCTGCCAGCACACACATGTGTGCATGCACAGAGGTTTGCACACACACACTCACACACACAACCTGCTCCTCATGACAGTTTTGCTGTGGAGTCTTCCTTCTTTCCTTACTTCTTCCTGTCAATTTTCTTCACTAGGTGAGCATCTTGTCAGTTTTCTTTTTCAACACATACTGTGTTCTTCCCACAAGCCTGGAAAATCATAAGCACTAAATAGTTGTTGAATGGATAAATGAATGAGACGTGTAGAAAGAAAGGGGAAAGAAAAGAGAAAAATGAGGATAAATGGGTCTTACCCACCCTCATAATTTTAAAGTTGAGAAAAGCTTTTGATTTTAAAAAGAATTATAGAGAACACTGTAGGCGAATGGTTATTATATAAACTATCTACTTGGATCATTACCTGTAATTTGTCTGGAAATTTCATTCTAAGCACTGTGTGTTTTGAGTAGCACTTCTGCAAATGGAATTATGCCATGATAAAAATGCTGGCTTTTTAATTGGGAAAGAAAAAAAAGAAACTTGGAAAGTAATTTTTCTAGGTGAATCTCCAGTATTTTTTGGATCTAATAAGATATCAAATCTGCATATATTTCTCTTCCTGGCTTTTAAGACTTGATCTACTTTTTCCCAGATTACTAAATGATCTTATTTCTTGTGGTGTTTCAACTATGCCCCCTTAACTACATTCATTTATTCAATATATATTTCTGAGTGCCTACTATGTTCCAATACTTTCCAGACTTTTGTACTAATTTCCATAGTATTTCCTTTGTTAATGCTACTTTTCCTAACTGGAAAATATCTTTCTATTATTTTTTCCATTCAGCTTTCAGATTCTAGCTCTGTCCTACTTTTTCTAGGAAGCCACTCCTATTTTAACTCAATGATAATTCCTCCATATTTAAAATTCTTTTTGCATGTACAGTCTGTAACAGCCATTTATGGTTTAAATTATTTTTACATGAAGTAGTTTGCTCTCCAGAGACAGACAAAAGGATTTGGGGACTGGAGACACTTACCTGTCTTGTACACCATCCTACCTAGTAGAATTCCGGGAACATAGTAGGTACTCATTAATTATCAGTGGATTCATTAATTGACCTAATTGCTGCTGTGGGTACATGAGAACCATGGCAGGTAAGCCCTGTGCACCAGAGGCATCGATCCTGGTCTCTCAAGGACTTGGGAGTCAAACGCAGTGGCTGGGCTTGCCTGTGGTTGTGACTGAATGGAAGCCGAAGTAGTATCAATGAATGTTTGAGCCCAAAGGGTTGGTCACTCTGATAGCTGAGACAAAAGGTATTTCTCCCGCAAATCAATGCCGTGATGTTCAAACACCATCCAGGGAGGAGGAGACTTCAGTCCATTGACATATGGATTCATTGGCAGAGCTATTCTTGTGGCTGGTAAGAGTCTGAGACATTATTCACTGTGAGACTCCTTTTAAGATCCTCTTCGCTCCTGAGTTCTGCCTCTGTGCTTGCCATGAAACTCTCTAATAACTCGGTCTCCCATATGCTTGCTTCTCATTAGATAACCATAAACAGGCATTCAGGCTCCATGGACCTGATTAAGCCAAGCTTACCTCTGAGGGATGGCAGAGCTACTTTGAAAGGGCTCAGGGAAATCAGGTAACCTGCTAGCCTGGGACCAATCCTTGGGCCGTAGTGACCTCATCAAGGTAATGGCAGGTAATGGTAATGGTTGTGGGAACTCTCTGAGCAGCCAGCCGTAACATTTGAAACTTGTTAAGCTCTCTCCAGATAGTAGTTTTAACCTGCATCTTGCTGTGGTTTATTTGAATAGAGGGGAGGAACATTCAGTCCTTTGCACCACCTGCCTCTCTCTGGCAGCAATTAGGGAGAAATCTTCATCCAGACTTCTCTATAGGGGAGCGGGACAGGGTCGAGGGGAGAGGGGTGAGCATAGTCTCCTATTTGTGCTACTGTCTCCTTCTCTTTTGTTTTAGGGCAGGTTTCCTGAGCTTCAGAATTTCCTTCAAGAGAAAAACAAATAAACTCTCAACCCATGATGGCTTTGGAATTCCCCAAAGTCATCTTAACATTCATATCAAATTCTGTCACTTGTTCTTGAAATCCAGGAATAATTTTTAAAATTACTTAGACTAATTTTCCTAAAGTCAACAGCACACAGATCAGGAAAGTAAAATGAGTTTGACAGGTCAATTGCAGTCAACAGGAGTAGGATGGGGGCGGTGGGGGAATATTCTGCTGCTTGTTGTTTTTCAAAGGTTTCTTTGCACTAATTCTGCCGCCGTCACCCAGACGCGCCTGCTGCAATAAGGAGACTCTGCAAACAGCAGGGGCTCCAACAAAAATATATTTGAGAACTATTATGCTGTTATGGAAGAAAATTAAAATGAAATTGACAGTAAGGTACCTCTTTAATTTTGAAAGGAATTTTTGAGAGAAGCATCTGTTTCACCGTCACATATGCTATTTAACTTTTTTCTCCATTTAAAAGAAATTTGCAAATATCAGTGATATTCCTTTTCCTTAAGGAATTTAAAAAAAATTAGAATTCACCACTCTGCTTTCAAACAAAAACAGAATTATCACTTCTTTAAATAACTGGTGAGGAATTTCTGTGAAGACAAAGGGTCCTGTGAATGCCAACTTGTCTGTGGCATCTGAAATATAGACAGATCTGTAATTCTGAAGCATTTACTGTATTAACATTTGGACTTGGGTCTCTGTGAGCTGGTAACATGGTTGAGAGAAAATTGTCATGTCCTACTGTATAGTTTTGCTCCAAGGCATTACCAGTCATCTCCAAGGATATTAGAGGATATTAAATTTCTTAGATCAAAATTAATTTAAATATACTTGAATTTCAAAAGATATATAAAGTGTGAATTAGAGAGAGATGTAAGTGACTCCTACCACCAGAGGAGTATAAATCATGTCATAGGTGGGCAATGCATGCTTTGGTTTGCAGTATTGACCCCATGGACTGCAGCACCCCAGGCTCTTCCGTTCATGGGATTCTCCAGGCAAGAATACTTGAGTGCGTTGCTGTTCCCTTCTCCAGGGGATCTTCCTGACCCAGGGATCGAACATGGGTCTCCTGAGTTGGCAGGCGGATACTGTCTGAGCCACTAGGGAAGCCCATGAGCCATCTTATGCTATGTTTGTTGAAATATGTTATTTCACGTCTGCATAAAAATAAATCACCATTCTTTAGAGCAAAGAATGTTCACTAAAGTGCATCAAATGCCTCTGAGCAGTACCGTGACTAGGGAGAAGGAACAATTGCAAAGCCAAGAGTGAGAGTTTCTGATGACTGAGGGGTTTCAGTGAGAGTTTCTGATGACTGAGGGGAAGGGCACACGTCTATGTTGAGGCATGAGGTGGCTTTCCCGGATTCAGAGACTTGGCTTTCTCTAATAGATGGTCTTCAAATTGTTGAAGAGTCAGGTAAGCAGATTTGGTGTGAAAGAAAATTATGAACATGAAAAACATTTCTCTGAAGATCCAGCCATATCTTGGGAGAGAAACAGAAAAGGTCTAAAAATCTTTGTTCTTTTCCAAAAGCAGGTTGACCTGATTTAATGTTGAGCATCTCTGCTGGGTGAGTTTACCATAGGATGGGTGTCATGAGGCTCCTGCTTTGGAGAGTGAGAAGAGGAGGGGCAGGGAGTGAGACACACAAGGAGTCCTGGGCCAGCCTGGGGGTGGCTGGGAATGGGCGGATGGGCAGAAGAGGGTTGTCTAGATCTGATCTGGATTAATGTTGGTTTTAAGAAGGTCCACTCCTGGAGGTCCAGGGCCTTAGGACGAGTGTCAGTCAGTGTCAGTTGGGTCTGTGTGTATCCACACAATTTATTAGGGTTCCTGCCTGCAGTGCTAGGAATACAAGTGAAAGGATTCAGTGACTAGAGAGAGGCATAGGGCCAAGTCAAGCTGACTGGTGTTTATGATAAGGCTTCCCTAAGAATTTAGCAGAAGCCCTGTCAGATAGACTTGGACAAAGAGTGAAAGTCACCTGACAGCCCATGTGCAGTAGGCAGGCAGATGGCCTAGGCTCACTGCAGCCTCCCTGGGCTCTGATTTATTTGCAGTGAGAGCAGTTTCAGGTGGCGCCGGTTGGTCCATGAAAGCCTACTGATCTCTGGCCTACTTCGGTCAAGACTGATTTAGGAACTTGCCATCGGGCTGGGTTAAACTAGTGCAGGGGCCAGGGAAGGCAAGAATAAATATTGAATATAACATATTCTTTTCACTCTGATCAAGAAACCAAATATCAAAGCCAAATATCTGACATCTGAGTAAGTCCATATGTTAAAACAAGTGAAGACAGAGTTGTTTTGCTTCTTTGAGCTCAGAGATTTTGCAGTTTGTCTTCACAAGGGCAGACCAGGCATCCGGTTCTAAAGTATTTAAGAACATCTATGCCAAGGCAAAGTCCCCATATTTGATGTTTTCACTGCAACAGTGTTCAACAGGCCGCATGCTTCCTGTGAGATTCTTTCTTTCAAATAGAAACACCCAGCTTGACAATTTTCCTTAATCACCTGACTTAACTCTGAATAAAATTGTGGGTGTGCAATCTTGATCCCACTTGCAATCAACCTAGCCTTTAAGACTCAGATAAAAACGATTTCCACTCTACAAAGGGGCTTTCCCCGGTGGCTCAGTGGTAAAGAATCCACCCACCAATGCCGAAGATGCAGAAGATGCAGGTTTGATCCTTGGGTCACAAAGATCTCCTGGAGAAGGAAATGGCATCCCAGTCCAGTATCCTTGCTTGAGAAATCCCATGGACAGAGGAGCCTGGAGATCTACAGTCCTTTGGGTCGCAAAGAGTGGGACCACGACTGAGTGGCTGAGCACGCACCACTGTACAAGTCCTAAGATGTCCAGTGTCCTTGAAATATCTCTGAGTTGTTGGTTGCTGTTGTTTTTATCTATTTTTGCAGTGGACGGTTAGGGGAGCTAGAAAGTTGTTTTATGCGGTCTCTGCTGGCTCTGAGCTTAACTTCATTGAACCACGTCAGTCTCTGAGTGATCTTGCTATGTTTTCCAAGCTCTTCTTGTTCTGCCTTATGCGCATGTCATTCTCATTGACCTCTCTCAAACACAAAACTGTAAAATGCAGCACAATTTTAATGACATTTTGTAGCAATAGGATGGTTAATTACCTTGCTGTCCCTAGACGCTTTAACACAGATAATTAACCCTCAACTTACAAGTCCTCGTGCATTTTGTCACTGAGCGTTTCTCCTTGGCCAGTTTCACCAGTTTCCAACCTCTTACCATGTCCCTCAGTCTTCACCGCCTTTCTTTTCCCCACTCCTCCCTTTTGCCTCCAAACTCCTGTGAATTTTTTCTTCAAAATAGATTAGCTTCCTCTGTGTTTTAAAAATTCTTTTCTCAGCTGCAGGTTGTGACCAATTATCGGGCTGAGAAATCCATTCCGTATCGTGAAATAAGCATTTTAAGAAAACACAATCAATTAGGAAATACCCAAGTGCATTGCTCATGGGGAAGTGGAATTTTTCTGTAGGTTTCATGCTATTGTGAAGTGCGTTTTACTCCACTGCTGCAGGCTATGCAGCATAAAGCGCCTTTCCAGTCACAAGTGTTCTAGCAAGGTATTTTCCAAAACAAATGACATTGTCCTGTTACACTGATTCTCAAAAACCAAATGCACTATTCATGGAAAACTGCTCCGCCAACGCTGCTATGGCAGCACGGACTTTAAAAGCTGTTCTCAGGGACTTCCTCGGTGGTCTGGAGGCTAAGATGCCACTCTTCTGCTGCAGGAGGTGCGAATTCAGTCCCTGGTTGGGGAAATTAAGGTGTCACATGCTGCTCAGAATAGCCAAAATAATAATAACAATAATGAGAAGTTTCAAAAAATCTTGGCATGGCAGGAGCAAAGGCTAATGTGATGATATCTTTCAGGGCAACAACCTTCATTTAAATGTGTGTTGACCTTTATTTAGGAAAAAATCCAAGCTGGTTCCTCAATTTCATGCTACTCGTCTGTTACTAAATACTATAAAGATAGAGTGAAGAGTGTGGTGAGGGAAACAGGGAGATGATCTCACTTAATTCAGACGTTTCTCATTTAGGTTATTGGTGTCAGTATTGCCCAGCTGGGACCTGGCAGGTCAGGGTGCTGAGATCAAATGTGTGTGAGCACTGACGTTGGGCTGGCAAGGTGGGAGAAAAGTAATTTAGGGTAAAGGATTCCAGTTTGATAAGCAACATAAGTTAAGAGATAAGGGAATTTTTTAACAACTTGTTTTGTTTTCTTTTTGGATCACAGAGCAAGAATTTCTATTTAAAATGATGACTTTTTAAAATTTTATTTTCATTGAAGGCTAATTACTTTACAATATTGTGGTGATTTTTGCCATACATTCACATGAATCAGCCATGGGTGTACACGTGTTCCCCATCCTGAACCTCCCTACCCATCCCATCCCTCAGGGTCATCCCAGTACACCAGCCCTGAGCACCCTGCCTCATGCATCGAACCTGGACTGGCGATCTACTTGACATATGTTAATATACATGTTTCAGTGCTATTCTCTCAAATCATCCCACCCTCGCCTTCTCCCACAGAGTCCAAAAGTCTGTTCTTTACATCTGTATCTCTTTCTCTGTCTTGCATATAGGGTCATCATTACCATCTTTCTAAATTCCATATATATGCATTAATATACTGTATTGGTGTTTTTCTTTCTGACTTACTTCACTGTGTATAATAGGCTCCAGTTTCACCCACCTCATTAGAACTGATTCAAATGTTTTCTTTTTAATGGCTGAGTGATACTCCATTGTGTATATGTACCACAGCTTTCTTATTCATTCGTCTGCTGATGGACATCTAGGTTGCTTCCATGTCCTGGCTATTATAAACAGTGCTGTGATGAACACTGGGGTACATGTGCCTCTTTCAATTCTGGTTTCCTTGGTGTGCATGCTCAGCAGAATGATAGTTTCTGCACGTGTGCTCAGTCATGTCTGACTCTTTGCAACCATGTGGAATGTAGCTTGCCAGGCTCCTCTGTCCATGGGATTTCCTGAGCAAGAATACTAGAGTGGGTTCCCATGCCCTCCTGCAGGGGATCTTCCCATCCTAGGGATTAAACCCGCATCTCCTGTGTCTCCAGTATTGCAGGTATATTCTTTAAAATGATCTGCCCAGCACTTATTCCTAGATCAATATTCCTATAAAATTAGAACTTTTCTCAAACAAATTCACAGAAATAATTATGAGTAATTCATAAAGTACACACAGGAGTCATAGGAAGAAGTCTTCATCTGTAACAATGATCTGAAGTTCCAGGGACTTCCTTGGTGCTCCAGTGATTAAGACTCTAGACTTCCAATGCAGGAGGCACAAATTCAGTCCCTGATTGGGGACCTGTGTCATGCAGTGCAGCTGAAAAAATTGAGTAATAAAAAAACTTAAAAATGAAAATTCCATTTTTCCTTGCTGAGTAAAACTACATGATTGATTGGCTCTGGACACTCAAGGCAAGAGAGCAGACTCTAAGACTCAGGATACTTTAAAATGTTTACATGGTCTAATCTAGTATTCCGAGTCACAGAGAAAACCAGTTCTGTGCAGCTCCATCCAGTTTAGGGGAGGGAGTACTTTGTTGTAGCAGTGGTAAATGACTACAGATGACACCTTCTTGGAAGATGATTTGTAAACCATTAAGTATTCAGGACTATTTGTAAAACATATTGATAGACTTATAACAATACTGCATTGTTATTAGAATCCATGATGCTAATGCTAGCTGTAAGGAGAGCTTTGACCAAAACAGATCATAAAGCTTTAGAGTCTGTCCCATTCATTGTGTAGCTGTGATTATTTTCTGCTCACTGACCAAAAATCTTTATGGAAGTTTGATTACAAACAGTTACTGCCTATAACCAACTCCATTTATAGTAAAGGCTATTTTAATACCTAACAATAGAGGTCTCTGCTTTAGACAGATGCTATGAAATTTCCAGTGTCAGCAATAGCGATGAAGCTATTTTTCAATTACTAGAATGCAAGGCAGCATTTATTCCTTTTTATTTTTCTTGAAAGAGTACCATATGTCATTATTCTCCCTTTGGGGAAATAGCCAATGTTCCTGTAGCACACTTGGTCATTTTATGAGGCTACCAGAAGTAAATTGTACATCATCTTCCTTATGCTACATTTTAAACCATCATTAAGAAGTATTAGTTTCCACTTCTAGCTACAAGTTAGGAGTACCTTTATTTCTGCTGAAACAACAAGACATTTTTAGATGAAACCTCTCCCCACCCGCCGGTCATATTTTTCTTTAAAACCATGGAATAGCGATGGACTCAAATACGTGTGAAAGAATTGAATTTCCCAAAGACGAGGGCTTCTTAGATGAGTAAGAGACAGAAGATACTTTCATAAAAGCAACCAATTAAAAAATTTTTTTTGTTAAAAAGTTTTATTTATTTATTTGGCTGCATCGGGTCTTCACAGATTCTTCATTGCGTCATGCGGGATCTTTGGTTTCGGTACACGGGCTCTCTAGCTGTGGCACTGGAGCGTGGGGCTTAGTTGCTCCATGGCTTGTGGGATCTTAGTTCCCAGACCAGGGACTGAACCTGTGTCCCCTGCATTTCAAGGTGGAGTCTTAACCACTGGACCACCAGGGAAGTCCCGCAACCAGTTTCTGTGTTGGGAGCAGGTTGGGAAGAGGAGAGATCCTTCTAGGAAAGGACAACCTTTACTCTTTACCTTTAGGTTAGGAAAAAGCAACCAGACTTTGTACAATGGCATGCTGGATTTGGATTTTGGATTTGGAAAGGTTTTGGGAGATGAAGAAGGCTTCCTTGTGGCTCAGTTGGTAAAGAATCTGCCTGCAATGTAGGAGACCTGGATTTGATTCCTGGGTCAGGATGACCCTTGGAGAAGGAAATGGCTACCCACTCCAGTCTTCTTGCCTGGAGAATGCAATGGACAGAGAGCCTGGCAGGCTACAGTCCACGGGGTGGCAAAGAGTTGGACACAACTGAGGACTAGCACTAACACTTCAGGAGATGGAGATGGGAGGCAGCTAGTGAAGGAGGCTTGCATAGAAGGAAGCAGGCATCTGGGTGAGTGAAGTAACCCAGGCAGGGCCCTTCTACTGGTCTCTCAGGAGATGGTGGTGGTGAGGCTTTAGGTTTAGAAGGCACAATGGTGTTACCAAGATCACACAGGTTTTTGGAATTCCCCTCAGGTGCGAATAACCTTGTAAGAAAGACAAGTGGAAGCCATGTATCCCCAGCACTTAACACATATGATTGATGTCTAATACGTATTTGTTGGCTAAATGAATGAATGAGACAAATAGTGCTGAAATTAAATAGTTAACTCTGTAGAGGGGAAAAAGCATAGTGTTTACCTCTTGAGTCACTGAAGAGAGAGAGTACTGTGTAAATCCACAGAAGAGACACTGAAGGAATGTCTCCTTTTCTCTTGAACAACTTTCTGGTTCAGATTTAAACGCAAATTGTGTTCATCATTTGACTTATTGAGTCAGGAACATAGTCTACTTTGCAGAGAGGCATAGGAGACTATTAATTGGATTGTGGATGGTGATAATCAAAGACGATCTATCTATTACTCTTGTCTGGGCCAATTAGTTATATGGGATCCTAGGAGATTCTTCCTTGTGGCTCAGTTTGTTCTTTCTTAAAAACAGGACTTCGAATTTCTGAGGTGTTTAGTGAGAAGGGCTAATAGATTGCCAAAAACAATTTTGGTTGGCCTTCAGAACAAGTTGGAGCTTGCTACCCAAAGGGTATGAGCAAAGGAGCTGGTTCCTAATGCATCTGCAGAGCTCATGTGGGCTCAGTGAGACCACATGGAGACCTACAAGCAATGCCTAGATGCCCATCAGAGGGAAAGACCAGTCTTCCAGGGACTTCCTAGTGGTCCAGTGGTTTAAGACTCTGCACTTCCAATGCAGGGTGCATGGGTTCTATCCCTAGTCTGAGAACTAAAATCCCATATGCAGCCAAAAAAAAAAACCCAACCTTCCAGCCCCTGATGATCTGTGTTGGGTTTAGTTAATTTCTTTGTTATAATGGGGGTAATAGCATGAGGAAATCACTTGCAACTGTTTCCAAGCTGCTAAATTGCTTTAAACAACAACAACAACAACAACAACTTTAAAGGCAGAGAAGGGAAGAAAGCAAAACCTCTTGAAGAATTAAAATTTGACATCATAATCTGCCTATGATGTCAAAGTTATTTAAGCCATTTTGGGAGCCTGTACAAAGTACATAAGTCATTCACCTCTCCTTTACTACTACAAAGTTGTGTTTGCATGTGTGTGTGTATGTGTGTAAACTACCATTACCATTCTGGGGGCAGCTTTTACAATGGCAGTTACTGTCAGGAACCCTCAGAGTCTTAGCCATCACCTCTATGTCAGTGGTTCTCAAAGTATGTTCCAGGGACTACTTGGAGAAGGTGTGCCAAGACTCTCTCAGGCAAACCACAAGGTCAAAACTATTTTAATAACTATGCTAAGATATTTCTAATTTTTTTCCTTCTATTTCTTTCAAGCATGAATAGCAATAGAGTTTTCCAGAGGCTACATGTCACATTAAGATGCTATTTGCGTTAATGTATAATAAATTCATTATTGTCATTTAATAAATAAATATCTAAAAAATTCTCCCTTTTAACTTGGAATGTTGTAAATATTGATAGATGACCCTCATAAACAAAAACACTTTGGAGGCTCTCATAATTTTTAAATGTGTAAAGGGTTCCTGAGGTCAAAAACAGTGGAGACTGCTGCTCCACGTAGAATCTTTGAACTATGGAACTTGCCTTTTCTCTACCTGAAAAAGCAGCTCTCATCTGCCCCACCTGCCAGGTGACTAAATGACAAAATCTGAGGCTGAAAGCAAGCCCTAGAATCGTGAGGCATAAGGCTATTTGCTTGTGAAGCTTCTCCTGGCTCACCTGGGCTTCAGGGTGTCCATGTATCTGAACCCACTGAGGAACCTGATGCTCCCTACTCGCAGACCCCATCTGGGCTCCTGCTGGCCTCAGGCCTTTTCTTATTGCTGCCAAAGCCTGTGGCGCTTGGTGGATGTCTCAACTGGTAGAGACTTTGCTAACCATGGGAAAAGAGAGGAGAAGTAGGTTTGGGAACACAGGTACTTGGGCAGCTGAGAGAAGTTCTAGACTCCTGTGGTCCTAATTTGTCTAGACCTGTCTGCTCTTGCCTAAGACACCTTGAGGTCCTCTGAGTGCCCAGTCTCTAGGGTTACAGGCTTTGCAGTAGGCTAAGATTTTTTTCTAAAATTAATAATATTCAGTCCACATACACATTCAGACTTTTTACTGACCTAGAATATCTGCTAACTGCGTCTTTAAGTTGGACTCAACCCTCTGGTGATTAGCTCTCTACACGATATGAGCTAATCACCCACCATGGACTCACTTGAAAGTTCGTTGCTGTTTCATTTGACTTGCAGCTGGTGAAACAAATCTATTGGTGGTGGTGGTAGTGGTGGAGTTCAGAAAGGTCATTCCTTCTCAACTATGACTCTTTTCTCCCAGCATTTAATTATAACATTTTTCAAATACACAGTAAACTTGAAATGAAGTATACAGTGAACACTCATTTTCTACAGCCTGGCTTCTACCATTACCCTATTTGATTTGTTGCTCATCTATCTAACCCTCTATTCAGTCATTAAATGTAATTTTTAATTTAAACTTCACCAAACAACTTTACCAAAACAAAGAAGTAAATCTTATTAACTAAAGAATTTCCACGGGGGAAATAAAATCTAACTTAGTAAATTTTTTTCTGAAACACTTAAGCCATCAGAAGCAAAATACTGATCTCAAAAACTACTGTTTGGAAATTTAGTACATAGATGGTACCTTTTGTCCTAAACACTTTTCTTCTTACTTTATAGTGAGGATTTGCACGTTTACTGATTTTTTTTTTCCCCTGGAAATATTCTGGGTATCTTAACCTATGAAACTAATACTAAAAAGCTATTAGGAGCAGCTGAGTAAAACTTAGGCAAGAGTTGGGGCCATTGGATTTTCCTGGGCAAAAAAAAAAGTCCAATCCTTTCAAACATTTTAAAAGTACAGAGATTGAACACTGGCTTTTCAGTAGGAATCAAGTTTTAGAGGAAAAATAAAAACAAAACAGTTAACGTGCGTGCTGTTGCTGTTATTCAGTCACTAAATCACTCTTTGTGACCCCATGGACTTCAGCATGCCAGCCTTCTCTGTCCTTCACTATCTTCTGAGGTTGGCCCCAGTTCATGTCCATTGAATTGGTGATGCTTTCCAACCATCTCATCCTCATCCTGGGCCCTTCTAATTTACCATGTTCTACTGTACTTCCTTTAAGGTTTAGGAAAATTAAAAAATCTCAGGGAATAATGAAAGCCTATGCAGTCCACTAAGATTTATCTTCTTTTAATATTCCATTCCCCTCAGGACTCTGGTTACAGTAATTATTTCTTAAGAGATCTCCCAGTGTTCATGTTTTGCTATCTTTTTCCAGTAAGCTTTTGTGTATACAAACTCATGATTTTTCTATTATTAAAACAAGAGTTGGGTGTGATTTTATGACATCTGTTTCAATTTTATTTTTCTTTATTTTGCAGTCATGCATGGAGCTTTCCTGTCTGTCTTTTGAAGAAGTAGTAACTGAGTTTGGCATTCACTAGGCCAGTTAAGACTTTATATACAAGAATGAAATTTCTCCTGAACTGTCTTTTATAGGCTATAAGTTCAGTTTTTATAAATTTTAGTTTCTCCTTGTAGTTTCCCTTTGCCCTTGTATCCATAGCCTTGTCTTATTTTAAAACTTTGCAAAAAATCTGGTAAAAGTCAAAAGAGACAGGGGCCAGAACTGGCCATCAACTCCTAAACCTGCTGTCAAATTTAATCGACCTGGCACCTTCCATCCTACTTTTGGTTTTTGAACAATAATATTTCCAGCTGGGTCTTGACAATTTGAGGGACTTACAACGTTTTCTCCATTTAATTGACATAATTTCAGATGCCAGTGATCAGTGGATCCCCGAATACATATCATATTTTCATATTCACTTTTTGCATGAGACAAGCTGAAGTTCAGTTTTTACTTTTCTATATCCTAGAAAAGTCATTTAAATGAAAATCAGTAGCATTAATCCTTCAATAATTATGATAAGGAAGTCACACCAGCAAGTAGGTATTTCCCCACCTAGAGTACTAATTTCAAGATTCCATTCATGTTAAATAGTGGACTTACTAATTTCAGACTCTCACCCTACTTAGGAAACCTCATATTTCTAAATAACCTAGATCTGGGCAAACTCTTAAATAGAAAAATCACAACATCGTTATTTAGGTGGCTTTGTTGTTAAGCCTAACCTATTAAAAGCAAAAGAAAATTGCCAGAAGACATGAGAATTAGAGTGGGTATTTAACTATAAAATAAATATAACCTATATAGATTCAGTTAATGTGTCTTAAGAATAGGAGAGCACTATACCATTGTCTCTGCTTTAAAAAAAACAACAACACAAAAAACAGTCTGGATCTGGCTTTCTGATTCTTTCAAACTGATATTCAATCCTTGTGTTAAAAGAAGTGATTACCATCAGACCACAGGATATGAGAATTCTCTGACCAGCTCAGGTCTCCAAGTAAGCATTCTCTTGTTGGTAATTTAATAATCTGTATCTGTCACATTACTGCTCATTTACCAAGCAGAATATTTTATATTATCTTATGAAAAACAAATGCCTTTTCTTCTTAAGAGAGCAGCATCCTATAGAGACTCCCTGGAGGTGGAGTGAGGAGAGCAGAGGGAAGTTTTCATCCTGGTGTGGCCTATCGCTGCACTTTTGACTCTTCATTGGCTGAGGCTGGTCATGCTCCCTTGACAAATTTCAGTTGAAGTAGGTGAATGGAGAGGCTGTTGCCTAGGGGGCTTGTGACTTTTATTCTCGCAAGTAGAGGTAGACATTCCCTCTGTAGCCTAAGGGAGTCAGCTATATAATCCCTTCCAGTTCGAAATGTCTTTCATTTTTGGCCTTTTCAAAATAGTTTGGTTTATAAACACCACTCAGACCATGCTTACACATAATGCATTTTATAAAGAGACCATCTTATTTCATGATTTTTTAGTGTAGGTAAAAGCATCAACTGTTGCTTTTGAAAACACAAAGAAAGCACCTCTCTTGTGTTTCTTTTGGTTGGACCTGGTGACTGTCACAGTACATGCATCTCTGTAAGAGTTTCTAGGTGACATGTGTTATGAACTCGGGTATAAGTAACCACTCTCTTCTACATGAAATTTCTGAAGTTAATTTGATTATGTGGTTGATGGAATATAGAGAGAAGTTCCTCTTCTTCCAGTTAAGTTACACCAACTGGGCTAGACAGATGGCTATCACTCTCAAGACTATATGTTTCAGATTATGGTAGAAACAGAAGCTGGAGGTATAGAGGCTGAGAAAGGGAAGAGTGAATCCTTAATAAGCTTTTAACTTTAATTTCACTTCCTGGGTCAAATTTCCAGTTTTAAAAAAATTCCTGAGGTCCTTATTTTCTACTGTTTATCTGTATGAATCTACATCTGACAAATTTATTCCTGTCAATTCCAGAAGCTGAACTTCTGGTCTGTTTGAGCCTGAGCTTGAATGTCTTGTTTACAAATGATTTATTGATGAAATCAAAAGTGTTAGCCTCTGTGGGGAGGGGATCGGCTGTGTGTAGACCTTTATCCTAAAGAGCAGGCATGGAAGGTCCCCATGCAGTGACCACATGAAGAGGCGGTGGAGTTGGGGACTTCTGTAGAGATTGAAGATGGCCTTGGTAGGGAGGTGTATTCTGTAGGGGGAAGGGAGCCTGTGTTATTAAGATAAAAAAAGGTCCTACTTAAGCCATCAAACGCTTTGTGTGCTATTTTCCAGAGTTTTTAATGCACTGACCTCACAAATGTATGCAGGCATTCCCTACCTTTTCAGAAAAGCCGAGGACAGAGAAGAAAAGGTTACATCTGACAGGCGAGACGGCAGCGTTCCTATAGTCCTGCTGAGCATGTCGGCGTCTTGGTTGTCTGATGGGCTGCTTTTGTGCTGTGGGGTGTCATCTTTTCTTATTTTGGTGCCTGATGAGAGAGAAACTGGCACAAGACTCTTGGGAACGATGTGAACTGTGGATTTGTAGTGTGTGTCAATAATATGTCTCCGTCTTCAAACACCGCCCTCAGATTGCTTTCTTGAATTTGATGGTTGAAATCTTTCCAGACAACACATTTTAGCTGAGTAAGCAGAGGGAATAAATAGGCATCCAGCCAAATGCACTGTTATGGATAATGAGCAAGAATCGGGCCATTGCTGGGACAAGGAGGCAGGTATCTGCTCTAAGATTGCCCTGAGTGAGTGGAGGGTCTGTGGTTGAGTGGGTGAGGGTGAGGAGAGGTGAAAGGATGGCCAGGGAAAGAGAAAAGAGAGGCATCGTGCATACAAACTCGACCTCATTTTGTGGAAAGACCTTGTAAGTGATGGATATGGTGGAGAGACTGTTCTGAGCAACCAGCAGCACTTTTTTAAAACGTCACAGCAGCAACTCAAATGCATTATTCTCCATTCAAACAAAGATATCAAAAAACTCAGTGGAGGGACTAAGAGAGAGGCAATTTCTGGGGAAAATAAACAGGTCTGAGGCAGTTTAATGAGCTCCTTAGCATGAGGTGAGGAAGGTAAGTGGTTAAGTGAAAGAAAAGAGAATTCAGTCAGCAAGCAGGCCTCATTTGAAAAAGTTTCTCGTTCTGAAAAAGTGCTCTTTAGAAGGTGAGCTTGGGGACATTTGTGCCATTCCATCAGCACCGGGGTGTCTGTAAGGACTAAGAACCTGTCATTTTAATCTGCATGGCGTTCTTTGTTCTTTTCTATAATTATATTGTTCTTCAAAGAGGAAGCAAAGTATGCTGGGGAGACTTCTCTGAAAAAGAAAACCTGAGCAGTCTCCACAGGGATGAATCACTTGCAGTGAAAGAAACCCTTGATCATGATTTTCAGATCATTTCACTCCTATCAGAGAATATTCCCTAAGAAGGCAACGTGTGCTATTTAAGAGGTTCTCCTGAGGTCGTGTGGCTCCCCCCAGGAGAAGAGCTGGGGTGCTGAGAGCCCACGTGGGATGTGAAAGGGGAGCAGGGATGGGCTCTAGATGGGAGGTGGGGCTGGTCCCCCAAAGGGGCTTCTCTAGGGTCTCAGATTAGGGGCTTCTCAAGAATTAAGTGAGTAACTCCTAAGGGCTGTTTCCACAGTCAGAGATGAAGCTGCCTTCTTAGAGCCACTGTGGAGGAAGGAAATGGGGAGAGGAAAGGCCACGGTGAGGTAAGAGCCTGCATCCCATTTGCAACCAGAGCGACTCTGCTTGACTTTACTTTGCATTAAATTTCTGTGTGTGATTTCATGTACCCAACAGTTGGGAAGTGTAGTGGATGCCATGGTGCACTGCCCAGATGCTCACTTTTGGGCCAGGCAGTCATTATCCCAGACACCAGGGTGTTGGCTGATGACAGCTCAGGGCTGATGCTCTCTCCTGCCCAATCATAGGGGCAGCTCACGTCTGATGGTCAAGACCTAGCCCCCAGCCTTAGTGGGGAGCTCATAGACGTTCTAATCCAGCTTCAGAACTCGGAGGACGGGCTGGGTCTGTGTCATGACTGCTTCCCAACTTCCCTTCACCTCCTCCTCCTGCTTCCCTCAGTTCCAAGAAGGTGTTGTTCCTGACAGCATCTTCTTATTGAAGTGGCTGTAGCCAAGCCTCCATCAGAGTTGGTTTCCTAGAAAAACTGACTAGAGCAAAGAAGCCAGAAGACATTTGAAAACAACTGGACTCAGCGGTGGCTGTAGTTCTTTGACTGTATGTTTATTCATTCAAGAAATATTTAAGGAGGACCTCCTCTGTGCCAAGGAGTGTATGATTCACTAACTCTGTGACTAGAGACGTTGGAGAACTTTACAGTCTTCCAGATGCCTTGATTAAGCTTGACCTTCTCCCACGTACAGTAAGTCCCCCACATATGAAGGAGTTCCATCCCAAGAGCATTGTTTGCAAGTCTGATTTGTTCATAAGTCCAACAAAGTTAGCCTAGGCACCCATCTAACACAATCGGCTATATAGTACTGCCGATACAGCATTATAGGTTTAAAATACTTTTCATGCAAATAATAAATGAAAAACAAATACAATAAATAAAGAAAACAGTTTTAATCTTACAGTACAGTATCTTGAAAAGTACAGTAATACAGCACAACAGCTGGCATAGAGGGGCACATTCATATTTCTGAAAGTTCACAAACTGAGGGTTCATATGTAGGGGACTTAGTGTATAATCTTAGAATACTCTTTGTACCTTACTCTCCTGAATGTCAAATCAGCCTGTAAGTTCCCACCCCGGGGACTTCCACAATGGCTCAGTGGGTAAAGAATCTGTCTGCAATGCAGGAGACACGGGAAGCATGGGTTCAGTCCTTGAGTCAGGAAGATCCCCTGGAGAAGGAAACAACAACCCATTCCAGTATTCTTGCCTGAGAAATCCCATGAATGGAGGAGCCTGGTGAGCTCCAGTCCATGAAGTCACAAGAGTCAGACATGACTTAGTGACTAAACCACCACCACCATGGAATAGTTTTAATGTTTTGATTTAGTTGAAAATTTTGAAAAATAAGGAAATTTCATAAAAAATCAAGATTCTAGTTGCTTCAAAAAACAGAAGATCTGACAATACAAGATCTGTGCTCCTGAAAGAAAATAATCAGCTGGAATGAATTAATGGCTTTCCTTAAACCTAGTACTCATTCTGTTTTATCACAGCCCCACTATGCCCTATTGTATTCTAGTTGGCCCATGATACTTACTTCTATTTCCTTCTAGGTCTCGATAGGCATTCAGATTGGTGGCCCATTTCTCAGTGACCAGGTCCACAGTGTTTCTCTCAATCTCCAGACCATTCCTAATGATCCTGGGTTCAGTTCAGTTCAGTCACTCAGTCGTGTCCGACTCTGTGACCCCATGAATTGCAGCACGCCAGGCCTCCCTGTCCATCACCAACTCCTGGAGTTCACTCAGACTCACATCCATTGAGTCAGTGATGCCATCCAGCCATCTCATCCTCTGTTGTCCCCTTCTTGGAAGACCTTATATCTCTGACCTGCCCAGTCCATGGGAAGGACCATCTCAAAAGTACCTGACATTCTTCTTTTGATGCACATCACTGAAAAAAATTACCTTCACTCCTTCAGTTTCCTTCATTCCTGAACAGGCTTTTGAGGAATGACCATTCAGTGTGCCTGCCATGTTGAGCAGAGGGATCATTAGAAAATTTGTGAGCTGAATCCATTCTCACAGCTCCATGCTTTCCTTTAACAGCCAAGGACTCATACTAGAGAGGTCTAGGTTCCCCCGAGAGGCAAAGGCAGGACTGGAGCCCAAGTTTCCTCCCACGGCCTAGGGCTGTGGCTCCAGGCTGTCCTGACTCTGGCATTTTAACTCAGGTCAAATGAAGACATAAACAGGAGTCTTGGAAGAAGTTCTGCTGAGAGAGACAGATTTGTTCTGGCAAAATTAAGGACATTGACTGTTACCCGGACTGTTCATGGAAGTCTTTGGCACTGAGTCCGAGTCAAATTGGATTAAGAGACCCAGCCCACGGACTGAGGGGAAAAAACCTAATCAATAAATCAACTGGCCTGGAGAGCTCTGGATGCTTCCGAGCAGGCCAGGAGGGACCAGGAATTCACCATGCTCAGATTAGATAAGACACCCTCCCCACCAACATGTCACCAGAGATAGGAGTGGAAACAGGGCCTGAAGCTCTGTCCCCTTCAGCCAGGACTCAGTTCCCCAGTATAAATCCTGCCAGTTAACAGTAGTATCCGCTCCTTCCTAACAATGCAAATGAGCCACATGAACTGTCTGCCTTGAGATCATCAAGACTCTTCTCATCATACTCTTTATGTTTACTCCTATCAGACCCCACAGGAAGCATGGAATTCGAACCCCCAGACTCTAATCATCATCCATCATTTTTTCCCCTCACTTCACCTGCCTGCCCCCTTCCTGACATCACCTGCTCCATGGCCTCCATCCTCAGCCTTTCTGCTGACAGATACCATCACTTGCTCACTCTACCTGAGACCAGGCCTCGCCCCCTGAACACTGTGTCCTCCCTGGCAGCCCCTTGGGGTCATGGCCATTTCCTTTCCCACAGCCCTCCTCCCAGGAGGTCTAGAAATGACAGAACTGGACTCCTTGCTTCTGTGTCACTTGCAGATTATGCTCTGCCTCGCCTCCTAAAACCCCTCAGCAGAGCTTTAGGCCCAGCTGTATTCCTGCCCATGGTGACCAGATTCTCAGGCTGTTCAACCCATGATCCTTTAATGCTAGCTATCACCAACCCCCAAGCCACCTCCCTCATTCCTTGACATCAGCCCCTGCCTCCCTGTCACTCTCTCCAATGGTGTCCTGGTGTTTATGGTGATTTCAATATCCATAGAGGTCAGCTCTGAAGTATTGTACCTGACAAGGTCCTCAGCGAAGCACACCATATCAGTTGCCATTTTTAAGAACTGACCCCTCTGTCATCTCTGTAACTCCAATATTTTATTCTCCAAGTCCCCTCCCTGTGTTTCCCTGCTCACTCCCTCCAGGATCCCAATATCAGCAATTCCTTGCCCCTAACAAGGCATCCACTGATCCTACATTAATTTTGCTGTCCTTCATCGCCCTCACATCTGTCCTTTCTGTCTTCTGCAGCTTAGACTACATGGTTTATCATCATATTCACTCCCTCACATGAACTGTCTACTCCCTTGTCCCTTTCTCCTTTCATTGCACTCACCAGGCAAATTCCTGTGGTCTGATCAATTCCAGCTCTTAGCCTGCCCATCACCTGCCATGGTTCTGCTGATCATGGGAAAGTGAAAGGGAAAGTGAAGTCACTCAGTCGTGTCCGAGTCTTAGCCGACCCCATGGACTGAAGCCCACCCGTCTCCTCCGTCCATGGGATTTTCCAGGCAAGAGTACTGGAGTGGGGTGCCATTGCCTTCTCCAGGGGATCTTCCCGACCCAGGGATTGAACCTGAGTCTCCTGCATTGTAGACAGACACTTTACCGTCTGAGCCAAGAAAAACACAGCTGTGCAGGCTGATCACACCTTCAATTCAGGACACATAACTTTAAATGAATCCTGAGTGCAATCTGAAAGTCCTATTCAGATTCCTTAGAGATTCAATCTCATATTCTTCTTGAAGAGTGTTTTATATCTTTCCCTGGATCTTCAAGCTTCTAACACTTCCTCTGTTTTCACCTTTCACTGGTGACCTTGCTTCTTATTTCATTGAGAAAATAGGAGAATTCAGAAGACAACATTTATAAGCTCCCACTACTGTATCGACTTACCTGGGCCTGTACGTGGGTCTTAGCCCCAGACCTTTTCCTGGGATGAGGGTGACACCTGGCTCCCCTCAAAGGTCAATCCTTCCATTTGTGCATGGGAACCATTCTCCTCACGCATTCAAGGACAGTGTTCCTACATTTCTCCTTTCTCTCTTCTGCATGCCATCTCCCCCATCTCCACACTTTCATTTCTGTTAGTCTAAAAACATGTTAGTAGTCCTCTTATCCTAAAAAACTCATCTCTAGGCTCCATGTCCCCCTCCACCTCCTCCTTTTCTTCCCAACAGTCTCCTGGGATGGCCTTGATGGTTACTTTTATGAAACAACTTGGCTGGGCTGTGCTACCAAGATACTTGATTAAACATTTATTCTAGATTCTCAAACCATTTCCTACCTCTTTCCTCACTCATTCTCTTCCTCAGACACAGCAGACCCTCATTGCCTGTGCTTGTCCTTTGCACTTGCTGACCTTTCTGCCTGAAATGTCCTTACCCCAGATACCAGCATGGCCAGTCCTTTCCCTCTCTCACATTTCTGCCAGAATGTTCTCTCATTGAGACGTTCCCCCACCACACTCCCCTCTCTACCAATCATCTCCCTTCCCTGACTTTTATCTGTATCACCGCTTGACACATAAAACGTTCCCTTGCTTATTTTATTGCCAATCTTTCCCTACTAGAATGTAAGTTCAAAGGGGACTGAAGCTTTGCCTCTTTTTAACCTAGAAAAACAAATAAATGTAATTTCTAGAGCCTGTTAACCAAAAATTGCTTATTATTTGAGAATGATCTGACCATGGTTGTCATTTATCTCCATTAACAGTGCTGTGGGGTTACCTTTAGAACATGTGGCTGACAGCATATTCATCTTTGTTTTATCTTTTTAAAGTCAAAGTCAGCTCATTTTTGGTGATTTGAACCTTCCAGAACATTCCAATTACCTTGTCTCTCTGTCAACAATGGTCTGTTCTTTACTGACCTCTAACACTTCTTTCTTTTTAAAGTCATCTTCAAACACTTCCAAGATGATACATTCATAATCGTGATCTGTAGTCATGTTAGGTCAGAAACAAGTCATACTTTTCTTAGACAACAAACAGATGATATTCGCTGAAATCCTTTATCTAGGTCATTTGATAAATCTTTAAACTCTCTACGTAAACAGCAGTTGGGACAAAGGGTCGGCTGGTAACCAAGGCGTAACCATGAGAACATAAAGAGATGAAGGCTCCAGGGAATCTGAGAGAATGGGGCCCAGCGCTAAGACCAAAAGTAAATAGAAACCTCCCAGAACAAGGATGTCCTCCATGCTTATGAGATCCCTCGGTTAAGGCAATCTGTCAAGGCAGCCTTGGTGAGAAGGAGGGAACCCAGTCCTGGCAGAGCTTTGCCAGAGGTTAGCAAACCCAGGATAAATCCCAGACACAATAAATTGGAGCTCTGACAAACAGACATATTTCAACCAGAGATAAGCCTGCAAATTGATGAAATGTAATAAAACCCATAATGAGAAAAAAGAATGAATAGGCAAAAATGCCTACTCCCAAGAGGAGAAAAATTACATTTTTTTCACCCTGAGAAACAGTTACCTGGATATGATTATCTTCCAGAAATGGGTTTTCTGGAGCCTTGGGCAAAGGTTTTACTTAGCTCAGTATCACAGAGTTAACCCTGAGCTGTGTTCACTCTCATTACTCAGCCTGGATGGAAACATATATTTATTTTTGTTTATTTTTTGGCCATGCCCTCAGTGGCAAGCTAGATCTCAATTCCCAGACCAGGGATCAAACCCAGGTCCCCTTCATTGGAGGCAGACACCAAATGGCTTCCCCAGATTCCCCTGAAATGAACAACAACCCTGTCTAAGAGAAGACTAGAAGGACATATAATTCATTACAGAAATTTAGAAAGTGAATCAGTTCTTAAGGAATTGAATGATTTTACTCTTCCAATACTTTGGCCACCTCATGCGAAGAGTTGACTCATTGGACAAGACCCTGATGCTGGGAGGGATTGGCGGCAGGAGGAGAAGGGGATGACAGAGGATGAGATGGCTGGATGGCATCACTGACTCAATGGACATGAGTTTGAGTAAACTCTGCGAGTTGGTGATGGACAGGGAGGCCTGGCGTGCTGCCATTCACGGGGTCGCAAAGAGTCAGACACGACTGAGCGACTGAACTGAACTGAACTGACTCAGTTTATAGGGGCTTCCCTGGTAGCTCAGCTGGTAAAGAAGCCTTCAATGCAGGAGACCCTGGTTTGATTCCTGGGTCGGGAAGATCCACTGGAGAAGGGATAGGCTACCCACTCCAGTATTCTTGGGCTCCTCTTGTGGCTCAGATGGTAAAGAATCTGCCTTCAATGTGGGAGACCTGGGTTCAATCCCTGGGTTTGGGAAGATCCCCATGGAGAAGGGAACGGCTACCCACTGCAGTATTCTGGCCTGGAGAATTCAGGGCCACAAAGATCAGACACGACTGAGCGACTTTCACTTTTACACAGTTGATATAGTAATTGAATTGTACTTGAATCCTGACTCCTGCTCACTTTCTCCACTTCAGCACCTTTTGCTTAAAACACCTGAAAGTAACAACCACCTCAAACTCCTTGATCTGTAGCCACTTCACCCCAGCTCTCAATCCTCTGATATTTATTTTCTCTTTTCATCAAAGCATCTCAGAACCTTTGACCTCATCCCTCACTCTACCTTCTTGCCTATCATTTACTCGTCAGTCCTTTGACATCATGACTTTTACCACAATCAATCTTATTTATTTTTTTCATTTAACTTGAGATTTATCCCCATAACAAACGTTTAAGTGCACAACATGTTAACTACGGGCACAAGGTTGTGCAGTAGATGTCTGGAACTCACCCATCTTGCTGAAATGGAACTTTATTCCCCTTGAAAAACAACTGCCCATCCCCTCCTCCTCCCAGTCACTTGGCAACCACCATCCTACTCTCTGTTTCTCTTTGTTGAATAGACATTTCTTCAGTGAAGATAGGCAAATGGCTGACAGGTATTTGCGAAGATGCTCTCCATCACTGATCACCAGGGAAATGCAAATCAAACCACAATGAGATATCACCTCACGTCTGTTAAGATGGCTATTATACAAAAAGAAAAGAAAATCAATGTTGGTCAGCACATGGAGAATTGGAACTCTTTCACACTGTTGGTGCTGACACTGTGGAAAAAAATATGGTTGTTGCTGTTCAGTCGCTCAGTCGTGTTCGACTCTTTGCTACCCCATGGACTGCAGCATGCCAGGCTTCCCTGTCCTTCACCAACTCCCAGAGCTTGCTCAAACTCATGTTCATTGAGTCAGTGATGCCATCCAACCATTTCCCTCTGTTGGCCCCTTCTCCTCCCGCCCTCAATCTTTCCCAGAATCAGGGTCTTTTCTAATGAGTCAGCTCTTCACATCAGGTGGCCAAAGTATTGGAGCTTCAGCATCAGTCCTTCCAGTGAATATTCAGGATTGACTTCCTTTAGAATTGACTGGTTTGATCTCTTTGCAGTCCAAGGGACTCTCAAGAGTCTTCTCCAACACCACAGTTCAAAAGCATCAATTCTTTGGCACTCAGCCTTCTTTATGGTCTGGCTCTTACATCCATACATGACTACTGGAGAATCATAGCTTTGACTATATGGACTTTGTTGGCAAAGTAATGTCTCTGCTTTTTAACACTGAGTCTTAGCTGTGGCAGGTGGGATTTAGTTCTCTCACCAGGGATCAAACCCAGGCCCCCTGCATTGGGAGTTTGGAGTCTTAACCACTTGACCACCAGGTAAGTCTTTAAACAGTATGGAGATTTCTCCAAAAATTAAAAATAGAAGTACTCTATGATCTAGCAATCCCACTCCTTTGTATATATCCAAAAGAACTGAAATTAGTATCTTGAAATTATATCTGCAAACACATGTTTACTGAATCACTACTGATAAGGGCCAACATATGGAAACAAGTGAGCCATATTTGCTTATGTTCACTGATTTTGGGGCTTTTTTGGTTTGTTTGTATTTCAATTTTCTGTGTCTTTCATTGAGTGCAAGCACAGACAGCACTCAGTAAATGGTTGCTGACCTAATGAATAAATGACTATAACTTTTCTCCACTGAAATTCTGCCTCAAGCAATTTCTTATCAGTGAACCAAAAAGTGTTGCTCTTGTGCATTCGGTGAGCTCTCAACTCCCAACGGTAGTTCTGGAAAAGAATTTAAGAAGAGGTCATATATTTTTTGTCCATTAACAATCTGAAAATAAATATGCATAGGCCTCAAAGCATCCCTGTTTTTCTCTAATAGCCTATTATATATTTCTAGTGCATAAATTTGTCATTTTGATACATTTCACCGACATATTTTCAGTCTACACTTCTTTGGGGTGTGCTTTTATGAATTGTGTTATGTCCCTTCTTAGTTGACCCAGATTTTAAATATTTGATGTCCATCTTTCTAAAGCAGGACTTCTCTCATTCTTTCACCTCCAGGCTATTTTGTTTGGTCACTAATGCTTTTCTCAGGTAGTGCTAATATTTTGGGGGGCTTATTTTGTTAGACATTCAGCTACAGATTTGTTTTTCAGATTAGCACATATAACACACAAAATAATGCTCTGAGATGGGCACTGTTATTTCCTTTTTACAAATGAAGACCCTGAGACTTACAATGTTATTTAACCAGTTCAAAATCAAGTATTTATTAAATGTGGGGGCAGATTTTTCTTCCAGAAGTCACTGTTTTTGTCGATTGTATGAATTCAAATGGAATTTTGAGAGTTTGTTTTTAACAGATATCTGTAGCTACAATGACAAATATATTATGTGCTCTGATACTGTGAAAATTCAGTGCTCAAGCTAAATAATGAAGTATTTGTCTATATCCTTTCTTTGATATGTAATTTTTAAAAAAGACTTTATTTTTTGACGTGGACCATTTTAAAAGTCTTTATTGAAATTGTTACAGTGTCGTTTCTGCTTTATGTTTTGGTGTTTTGGCCAAGAGGCATGCAGGTTCTTAACTCTCTGCTCAGGAATCGAACCTGCACCCCCTGCATTGGAAGCCAAAGTTTTAACCACTGGACCCCCAGGGAAGTCTTTGCCTATATAATTTTATATCTCTTAATAATTAAAAAAATTACATTTTTGTCCAGAGTCTTAAAATGTGAGCATGCACCTCCCTCATTCCTAACACCAGACACCTAATCACTCCACTTCCCAGTCCAACCAGTACCCCTGGGGTGACAGGCAGGGAAGAGCAGAAGCCATAGGCTCTGTGTTTATGATGTTTTTGCTGGTGTTCCCGGGGAAGCTAACTCTCTTTCCCTTTCTTATTTTGTTCTGATAACACTTGTATCCCTTATTTTCTGGAAGAATTTTCTGTCAGATATATCACTCTAACATTTAATCTCATGTGGCAGTCTCCTTACATTAGAGAGAGTTTGTGGATGTGAGTGAAGTGAAGTGAAAGTTGCTCAGTTGTGTCTGAGTCTTTGTGACACCATAGAATTATCCAACCCTAAGAATACTGGAGTGGGTAGATTATCCCTTCTCCAGGGAACTTTCTGACCCAGGAATCGAACCAGGGTCTCCTGCATTGCAGGCAGATTCTTTACCAGCTGAGCTATGGGGGAAGCCCTGTGGGAGTGAGGGGAATAATTTTAACAACCAACAGAACACATCAGCAAAGAGAATAATATTTTTGGCTTTCCTTCAAAACCTACTTTTTTCATTTAAATGGCTCATTTTTACTAATCCTTGGTTATTTGTAATAAAGGCGAAAGGAAAATTCAAGTGCTGACATCTGTGTTCATATTTCTTGATTTGAATGATTTTTGCCCTCTGGGGAAGGCAGGCATTCCCTTGAGCAGGAGAAAGAAGATGAAAAGCCTGAGTGAGGCTGCTCTCCTTAAATCTCTAGTGAGATCTAGCCAACTCTGGTGTTTGCCCTCAAATCAGGTTTCTTTTGGGCCCAAGGTGACTTGGAACAAAAGGTATAAGGACTTTCACTAGCTACCCTGGAGTGATGCAAATGGAAAACATTTTCAAGTTGCAATGGTTGATTTTCATGGTTATGGAGGTTTGTTCAGAAATTCCTTAATCGGGACCATGAACATGGCATAAGGATTCCACGGTCACAAGAGAGAAGTTGAAAGGACAGCAGTGAATCCAGAGAAAACTTTAGAGGGTTAGGGGAAGCTTTCACACAGCATCTGGGACTTATGCTTTAAGATCTTTTCTGAATTTGCCCACCTCCTATATTGGTGATTTAAAGGAACTTCTTAAAGTGGACTGTAAAATCAGAGATGATACATGAACATCAAAGTCACAGTGAAATAAATTCATTACTGACAAATTGTATATGACAACATGAGAAAGAGTAGGAGAATTTTTCTGTCAGTTCCAGAATCAGTTTACATTGAGTTCCTATCTAGCAAAATATATTTTGTTAAATGCACAATGGTATTATTTGGGCGACATTCCTTATCTTTTCAGGGTTGACAATAGCCATTCCTATAGCCTACCCTGCAGTGCTACCAACAGAGTCAGCACCTGGCTTTCCCTTTGGGGCAGCATACCCTTATATACCCTCATTTCAGAAAAAAAACGATACCTCTCTCTGTTGTCTGTGAGTTCTATGATGGGCCATAGCAGATCTGCTGTGCTGGCCAGAAGCCATGAAAGAGTCCTTCTGTGTGTTTTTTCTCGTGGTGGAAAAGAAAGAGATACTGGTACATATTGTCCCATGGGACATCTCCCAGCTCACAGACTCATAAATACACTTAAAAGCATTTGACAATAGATTGAAGTTTTTTTTAAAAAAACCTGATATCTAGCAACGTCTTAACAAATATTTGTTGAATGAGTAAACGAATGAATGAAGAGCTTATAGAAAATATTTTCTTCTTTGTTCAATCATCCTAAGAGCTTTGGTTATAGACCTGGCTATTTCTACATATTACTGTAGTTCTAGTGACCAGGGGGTTTTCTATTCCTCTTAGACATTCCTGGGAAGCTCCCTCAAGTCAGAGTTCTGGGGCTAGAGTCTTCATAAGTGAGCACACTCCTAAATTCCTATTACTATTATTTCAGTGTGGCCTTGAACCTAAATTCCAGTCACCTGGAGTATCCCTAAGGATGTCTTGTCAATGCACAGTCAGATACTTTGCAGGAGAACAGGAGAATTTACTGGAGAATTGGTTGAAGCATAATCTCTTATTTTGACATCTGAGATATCTGAAACTATTTCCTTTCTTTTACAAAGGGAATTACTAATTACCAAAGCCTTATGAAAAAAAGGGCAACATTTTGATTAAAAATGTACCTAAGGTGGGAATAAAAATTCAGGGTCTGCTTTATTTTATTTTAGATAGCATGTTACCTCAATTGACTTCCCAGGTGGTGAGTGTTGGTAGAGAATCTGCCTGCAAGGCAGGAGATACAAGAAAGGCAGTTTCCATCCCTGGGTCAGAAAGATCCCCTGGAGAAGGAAATGGCAACCCACTCCAGTATTCTTGCCTTGAGAAACCTGAGGACAGAGGAGCCTGGCAGACTGCAGTCCATGCGGTCGCAAAGAGTCAGGCACAACTGAACAACTGACATTTTCACACTGGTGGCTTGGTGGGAAAGAATCTACCTGCAATGCAAGAGGCCTATGTTTGATCCCTGGATCGGGAAGATCCCCCGGAAAAGGAAATGGCAACCCGCTCCAGTATTCTTGCCTGGAGAAACCCATGGACAGAGGAGACTCAAGGGCTGCAATCCATGGGATTGAAAAGAGTCAGACACAGTTGAGGATGCATGCATACCATACCTCAATTAGTAGAGTAAATACAAAATAAAAGCAAAAAAACTGGAAATAAAACTGCCATGAACGTGAAAAGTGAAAGTGAAGTCGCTCAGTCGTGTCCGACTCTTTGCGACCCGTGGACTGTATGTAGCCCACCAAGCTCCTCTGTCCATGGGATTCTCCAGGCAAGAATACTGGAATGGGTTGCCATTTCCTTCTCCAGGGGATCTTCCCAACCCAGGGATTGAACCCAGGTCTCCCACATTGCAGGCAGATGCTTTAACCTCTGCGCCACCATGACCCAGCAATCCCACGGCTGGGCATACACACCAAGGAAACCAGAATTGAAAGATACACATGTACCCCAATGTTCATCGCAGCACTGTTTACAATAGCCAGGACATGGAAGCAACTTAGATGTCCATCAGCAGATGAATGGATAAGAAAACTGTGGTACATATACATAATGGAATATTACTCAGCCATTAAAAAGAATGCATTTGAATCAGTTCTAATGAGGTGGATGAAACTGGAGCCTATTATACAGAGTGAAGTAAGTCAGAAAGAAAAACACCAATACAGTATACTAACGCATGTATATGGAATTTAGAAAGATGGTAATGATAACCCTGTATGCAAGACAGCAAAAGAGACACAGATGTATAGAACAGTTTCTTTTGGACTCTGTGAGAGAAGGCGAGGGTGGGATGATTTGAGAGAATAGCATTGAAACATGTATATTATCATATGTGAAACAGATCACCAGTCCAGGTTTAATGCATGAGACAGGGTGTTCAGGGCTGGTGCACTGGGATGACCCAGAGGGAGGGGAAGGGGAGGGAGGTGGAAGGTGGGTTCAGGATGGCGAACACATGCACATCCATGGCTGATTCATGTCAATGTATGGCAAAAACCACTACAATATTATGAAGTAATTAGCCTCCAATTAAAATAAATAAATAAAAATTTTAAAAAGCAACAAGCAACTTTCCTCAAATACTAAAGGATAAATTAATATTTGTCCTAGGTCTTTAGAGGACTTCCCTGGTGGCTCAGTTGGTAAAGAATCTGTGTGCAGTGAGGAAGACCCGGGTTCAATCCCCAGGTCAGGACAATGCCCTGGAGGAGGGCGTAGCAACCCACTCCAGTACTCTTGCCTGGAGAATTCGATGGACAGAGGAGCCTGGCAGGCTGCAGTCCATAGGGTCGAACAGAGTCAGACACCACTGAAATGACTAAGCAGCAACAGCAGCAGGTCTTTAGAAAATTTTGAGAGAATTGCCCATGCATGTGTGCTTACTAAGTCGCTTCAGTCCCGTCCAACTCTTTGGGACCCTATGGACTGTAGCCCACAAAGCTCCTTTGTCCATGGGATTCTCCAGGCAAGAATACTGGCATAGGTTGCCATGCCTTCTCCAGGGGATCTTCCTGAACCAGGGATCTAACCTGCGTCTCTTAAGTCTCCTACATTTCCAAGCAGGCTCTTTACCACTAGCGCCACCTGGGAAGCCTGAGAATTGCACAGGTAAGAGATTAAAACTCAGCTTATCAAATTTGCTTTGACCCATGACTGCCTCTTGTCGCTCAGCTGATAAAGAACCCACGTGCAGTGTGGGAGACCTGGGTTTCATCCCTGGGTTGTGAAGATCCCCTGGAGAAGGGAATGGTTACCCACTCTAGTTTTCCAGCCTGGAGAATTCCATGGACTGTATAGTCTGCAGGGTCGCAAAGAATTCGGACATGACTGAGCAACTTTCACTTTCACTTTCACTTTCATGACTGCCTGAATATCCCTCTTTACCCCAAGCTGCTAACAAAACGAAGGCAATACAATTGTGTGTGAGGAGCAGCTAATAAACTTGCTGACTGCTGCTTCTGACAGAGTTGCATGTGCACTGGATAATTAATTGATTCACATTTCTTGCCCCTTTACATGACTACATCTTCTGTGAGATCTCAGGGAAATAGCTTGAATTAAGTCATATAAAGAACTGTTTTCCTCTCATAGGTAAACTTCTAGGAGTAATCCTAACTATTAGGAAGTTTTATTGACACATTAACCAGCATGGTTATTGGTGCTCAGAATAAAGACAAGCCTGGAAAGGTGAAATCAACATTTTTCATCACAGGTGAGCAGAGAGGGTCCCCTTTAAAATAAATCAGCCTGGTTTAAAGAATTTGAATAAGCTCAGTCCCAAGAAAGAAAAAAATAGGCTAGTACTCTGAGAGGCTGCCTTGTTAGTTGTATTACTTCTTATTGATATGACAAAATGGTTCAGTAAATTCCTCTAGACATTAGAGTGCCTTCTCTTTTTTTGGCCAAGCTGGGAGGCCTATGGTACTTTATTCAAATGTGTAAGTTCACCGTCCACAGTGCTGATCTGAGAAGCAGTAAGAGTAAGAGGTAAGTACATGACTCCAGCCATTCTTTGGTTATCTCTGAGGATAGGAAATTAAGAATATAGATACTTTAACATATCCTCTAGTATTTTTAAGAATTAGTTAATTGATTTTAATTGGAGGCTGATTACTTTACAATATTGTGGTAGTTTTTGCCATTCATCAACATATCCTCTACTTTTAAACAATATTATCCTCTTTGGATGGGTTTCTACATGTTTGGATTAATATGCTTTTCTCTTCTTACAGAAATATTAACAATAATTCATTTCACTGAAAAATAATTTCCTGGTAAAAATTTTCAATACTCCTCTCTGACCAACAACAGCAAAATAAAGATTTATTTGTTTATGGCTGCTCTGGGTCTTCATTGCTGTACTCAAACTTTCTCTAGTTGCAGTGAGCGGGGGTTACTCTCTATTTTCAGTGTGCAGGCTTCTCATTACAGCTTCCCTGGTGGTTCTTAGGTAAAGAATCTGCCCGCAGTGCGGGAGATCCAGGTTCGATCTATGGGTCAGGAAGATCCCCTGGAGAAGGAAGGGAATGGCAATCCACTCCAGTATTCTTTCCTGGAGAATTACATGGACAGAGGAATCGCAAAGAGTCGGACATGACTAAGCAACTATCTCCTCTCTTGTTGCAGAGCATGAGCTCTAGAGCATAGGCTCAGTAGTTGTGGTACACAGGCTTAGTTGTGGGATCTTCCTGGACCGGGAATTGAACCCATGTCTCCTCATTGACAGGTGGATTCTTTACCACTGAGTCACCAGGGAAGCCCCCAAACAGCAAAATAAACTCAATAAAATCTTTATAAAGAATCTTGTAATTCTGAAATAGCTTTTACTATTATATATTATGATGACAATATGATAACTATAAAATGAGAGAGAGAGAGGGAAATACGCTTTGTTTAGAAGAGAAATCGACAAGCTCTAGTGAATACTGCTTACTAGAAAAGGAAATGACTAATTATCAGCAATTTTCTCTAAAATTAGTTTCATCTCAGTCCTACTAAGAATGTAGAAAAAAATCAGAATGCAGACATTTCGAAAAATACCTAACTTTGCACAGAGATGGCCAGGGACAATTATAAATACAAATATAAGATATTTGGAATAGAAAGAATTCATGCTAAATTGGATATGACATGATTGTGAAACAGAAATCAAAAGATTAAATGTGATTACATGAGCAGGAATGACATTTAGATATTAGGTCAATGAACTCTAGGTTTCCATGGAAGCTCCTCGAGGGAGGGCGAGGGGAAACAGATGGGAGAAGAAAGGTGCTGAGTCATGGAGTCTCTAAGCTTGGCCTCTTCTTTCTTCTTTTGTGACTGTGGAGTGCTACCTGATACAATATAAAAAATAATCCCCCTAGTTAAAAAAAACACATAAAAGTCACTGGTTCTATCAGTGGATTCTGGCTTTAGCACTTCTAAACAATTAGATCTTGGGAAGTTTATACAACCTTTTTTAAGCCTAAGTTTCTTCATCTATAAACTGGCAATAGTAATTGTTTCTATCTTCAAGAATTGCTGTGAGAATTTAATGAATGAATACACAGAGAGAGACTTCCCTGGCAGTCCAGTGGTTTAGACTCTACACTTCCCCTGCAGGGGGCTGGTTGGGGAACTAAGATTGTGTGTACCTCCCCCATGCCATGCAGCCTGGACAAAAACAAAAGTTAAATAAATGAATAAATTATAAAGCTCTTTGCTGCAATAGAGAATTCATGTTAGATTGTTATTTAATGCAATATAAAATAAACCATATATTCTTCACTGAAGAAAAAAGAAAATGATAAGACATTGGCATTAGAAAAATGAGGAATAACTCATTTGTTAGGAGATTTGTTGTCTAAAGTATGTAGCAGAAGTGAAATGAAGAAATGGTAAACCCTCCAGTTAGTTGCCACCAAGGAAGACATTTGAAAAGCAAATCAACATTATAAAAGGATAAAGACCTTGGCACCAGGTGGTATGTACAATTTAGACCAAATTCATTACTTTCCCTTGTTCATTACAGCCATTCTCCTTGGCTTCAAATATCATTTATATGCTAAAATCTCCCAAATTTACTCCCAGTTGAAACTTCTGTTGCCACTGCCTCCCAATATTTTCATGTAGATGTCTAATAGGGTTTTTAAACTTAAAGAGCCCCAAATGAAATCCTTGATATTTCCCCTGTACCAAACCTACTTTATTCTAGTTCTATCTGTCACAGTAAAATTCATTAGTATCTACCAAATTGCTCAAGCTGGAAGGCTAGGTATTGTTTTTTATTTTCTTTACTTCACCAATGAATTAATGGGTTTTACAGTTACCACTCCTATAATGAAAAGGACATCTTTTTTTGGTGTTAGTTCTAAAAGATCTTGTAGGTCTTCACAGAACCATTCAACTTCAGCTTCTTTAGTGTTACTGGTTGGGGCATGGGCTTGGTTTAATGTGATATTGAATGGTTTGCCTTGGAAACAAACAGAGATCATTCTGTCGTTTTTGAGATTGCATCCAAGTACTGCATTTTGGACTCTTTTGTTGACCATGATGGCTACTCCATTTCTTCTAAGGGATTCCTGCCCACAGTAGTAGATATAATGGTCATCTGAGTTAAATTCACCCATTCCAGCCCATCTTAGTTCACTGATTCCTAGAATGTCTATGTTCACTCTTGCCATCTCCTGTTTGACCACTTCCAGTTTGCCTTGATTCATGGACCTGACATTCCAGGTTCCTATGCAATATTGCTCTTTACAGTATTGGATCTTGCTTCTATCACCAGTCGCATCCACAACTGGGTATTGTTTTTGCTTTGGCTCCATCCCTTCATTCTTTCTGGAGTTATTTCTCCACTGATCTGCAGTAGCATATTGGGCACCTACTGACCTGGGGAGTTCCTCTTTCAGTATCCTATCATTTTGCCTTTTCATACTGTTCATGGGGTTCTCAAGGCAAGAACACTGAAGTGGTTTGCCATTCCCTTCTCCAGTGGACCACATTCTGTCAGACCTCTCCACCATGACCCGTCTGTCTTGGGTGGTCCCACATGGCATGGCTTAGTTTCACTGAGATAGACAAGGCTGTGGTCTGTGTGATCAGATTGGTTAGTTTTCTGTGATTATGGTTTCAGTGTGTCTACCCTCTGATGCCCTCTCGCAACACCCACTGTCTTACTTTGGTTTTTCTTAGCTTGGACATGGGGTATCTCTTCACGGCTGTTCCAGCAAAGTGCAGCACTGCTCCTTACCTTGGAGGAGGGGTATCTCCTTACAGCCACTCCTCCTGACCTTGAACATAGAGTAGCTCCTCTCGGCCCTTCTGTGCCGGCGCAGTCACAGCTTCTTGGACATGTGGTAGCTCTTCTTGGCCACCACCCCTGACCTTGGGTGTGGAGTAGCTCCTCTCAGTAGCTCCTCTTGGAATGCAAAAGTAGGAAGTCAAGAAACACTTGGAGTACCAGGCAAATTTGGCCTTGGAGTACAGAATGAAGCAGGGCAAAGGCTAATAGAGTTTTGCCAAAAGAACACATTGGTCATAGCAAACACCCTTCTCCAACAACACAAGAGAAGACTCTACACATGGACATCACCAGATGGTCAACACCAAAATCAGATTGATTATATTCTGTTCAGCCGCCATTGCTGGGGTCCAGCCCTGGTGGATCCAGGGTAATTCGAAGCAGGGACGGAGTCAGCATCATAGGAAATAATTGCTTAATTAAAGATATGGAGGGGGATTAGAAAGAAATAGTGTAGTAGGAAAATACTAGTGGAGAAAAAGATGCTGAATAACTTGGTTTACATGGGGTACAAATAAAATCTCAAGACAAGAGATTTGCACCACCTACGTAGGCCACCGGTGCCCACTTGAATAGCGGAGGGTGCCCTGCCTTGGGCTCCCTCTCATATGGATCTTAGAAGCCAGGGCAAAATTAGCAGGCTTGGCGAGTACCCACGCTCCAGATGGGAATTCAGCCAGAAAAATGGAGAACAAGAAAAAAAGACATGGGGAAATCAGTCTTTCCAGAAACTGATCCGTTTTCTTTATTTTCAGGTTTGCTTATATACCTTTTGTTACACATAAGGACAAATGGAAATTTTAAAGTCACACGGGGGTCAGCAGTCCTGACCTTTATCAAAATAAGGTGCTTCATATAAATGTATACAAAAAGGTCTTAGGGGTTTTACATCATCTTCTGGCCATGAGGTCTGCTGACATTTTATGATCCTTTCTTTACTGATAACGGTCAGTCAACCAGAAACTTATTTTCCCAGGGTGATTTTTCTTAAACCAGGCACCACCCTCTGAAGGTACCAGATAAAGTTGCATTCCTATAGGGTGAGGGTGTAGTGGGTTACAATTAAGAAAGGAATTTACTTAGCCTAAGGTTTAACATGATTAATCTTAAAGGTTAATACTTATTTCTCCTATATGCTAGTTATATATTCATTAACATGTATAAGGGCAGGGGATTTAGCAGCAAATATTGGCCCAATAAATGAAAAACCCTTCACCAACATGATTTTTATCTTTAGAAAAACCCAATGCTAGCTAAGACTTTCAAAATACTCCAAACTCTCTGTGCTGTTTATGGTTGAGAGGTTGTAAACAATCATGTACATAGTAGCAAGAGTGTGGATAATCCTGTCATACAAGCTAGTCTGCCAGCAGAGAGGTTTGACCTGAGACACCCTTGTCACACCTGGGAATTTTTATTCACTGGAGCTGTAGGTTAACTCCTTCTCCGAGAGAGGTAGTGGGGGATGGCCCCCTGTAAAGTCAGAGGTGTAGGTGAGAGCATAAAGCAGTAAAGTAGGCAGACTCTGGTTTTGGGGGTAGATGCTCGGGAACAGGGGTTTCCTGAGGCTCAATCCCGCCTTTGCATATGCCAAAGCCCCCTTCCTCATGACCTTTGCCATGGGCGGAATTCCTCACGCTGGCTCCTGGCATCAGAGAAGCTCTATACAGTCAGCAAAAACAAGACCGGGAGCTGACTGTGGCTCAGATCATGAACTCCTTATTGCCAAATTCAGACTTAAATTGAAGAAAGTAGGGAAAACCACTAGACCATTCAGGTATGACCTAAATCAAATCCTTTATACAGTGGAAGTGAGAAATAGATTTAAGGGACTAGATCTGATAGATAGAGTGCCTGATGAACTATGGACTGCAGTTCATGACATTGTACAGGAGACAGGGATCAAAACCATCCCCATGGAAAAGAAATGCAAAAAAGCAAAATGGCTATCTGAAGAGGCCTTACAGATAGCTGTGAAAAGAAGAGAAGCGAAAAGCAAAGGAGAAGACATAAGCATCTGAATGCAGAGTTCCAAAGAATAGCAAGAAGAGATAAGAAAGCCTTCTTTAGTGATCAGTGCAAAGAAATAGAGGAAAACAACAGAATGGGAAAGACTAGAGATCTCTTTAAGAAAATTAAAGACACCAAGGGAACATTTCATGCAAAGATGGGCTCGATAAAGGACAGAAATGGTATGGACCTAACAGAAACCGAAGATACTAAGAAGAGGTGGCAAGAATACACAGAAGAACTGTACAAAAAAGATCTTCACAACCCAGATAATCGTGATGGTGTGATCACTCATCTAGAGCCAGACGTACTGGAATGTGAAGTCAAGTGGGCCTTAGAAAGCATCACTACGAGCAAAGCTAGTGGAGGTGATGGAACTCCAGTTGAGCTCTTTCAAATCCTGAAAGATGATGCTGTGAAAGTGCTGCACTCAATATGCCAGCAAATTTGGAAAACTCAGCAGTGGCCACAGGACTGGAAAAGGTCAGTTTTCATTCCAATTCCAAAGAAAGGCAATGCCAAAGAATGCTCAAACTACCACACAATTACACTCATCTCACATGCTAGTAAAGCAATGCTCAAAATTCTCCAAGCCAGGCTTCAGCAATATGTCAACTGTGAACTACCAGATGTTCAAGCTTGTTTTAGGAAAGGCAGAGGAACCAGAGATCAAAATGCCAACATCTGCTGGATCATGAAAAAAAGAAGACAGTTCCAGAAAAACATCTATTTCTGCTTTATTGACTATGCCAAAGCCTTTGACTATGTGGATCACAATAAACTGTGGAAAATTCTGAAAGAGATGAGAATACCAGACCACCTGACCTGCCTCTTGAGAAACCTATATGCAGGTCAGGAAGCAACAGTTAGAACTAGACATGGAACAACAGACTGGTTCCAAATAGGAAAAAGAGTATGTCAAGGCTGTGTATTGTCACCCTGCTTATTTAACTTCTATGCAGAGTACATCATGAGAAATGCTGGGCTGGAAGAAGCACAAGCTGGAATCAAGATTGCTGGGACAAATATCAATATGGCAGAAAGTGAAGAGGAACTAAAAAGCCTCTTGATGAAAGTGAAAGAGGAGAGTGAAACAGTTGGCTTAAAGCTCAACATTCAGAAAACGAAGATCATGGCATCTGGTCCCATCACTTCATGGCAAATAGATGGGGAAACAGTGTCAGACTTTATTTTTGGGGGCTCCAAAATCACTGTAGATGGTGACTGCAGCCATGAAATTAAAAGACACTTACTCCTTGGAAGGAAAGTTATGACCAACCTAGACAGCATATTCAAAAGCAGAGACATTACTTTGGCAACAAAGGTCCGTCTAGTCAAGGCTATGGTTTTTCCAGTGGTCATGTATGGATGTGAGAGTTAGACTGTGAAGAAAGCTGAGCACCAAAGAATTGATGCTTTTGAATTGTGGTGTTGGAGAAGATTCTTGAGAGTCCCTTGGACTGCAAGGAGATCCAACCAGTCCATCCTAAAGGAGGTCAGTCTGGGTGCTCATTGGAAGGACTGATGCTGAAGCTGAAACTCCAGTACTTTTGCCACCTCATGCGAAGAGTTGACTCATTGGAAAAGACCCTGATGCTGGGAAGGATTGAGGGCAGGAGGAGAAGGGGATGACAGAGGATGAGATGGATGGATGGCATCATTGACTCAATGGTCATGGGTTTGGGTGGGCTCTGGGAGTTGGTGATGGACAGGAAGTCTGATGTGATGTGATTCATGGGGTTGCAAAGAGTTGGACACCACTGAGTGACTGAACTGAACTGAGAGTTACCTCATTAAAAAAAAAATGATGATTTTTAATTTCTCTATTTTACCATCACCCTAGTTTCAAGCTAGATAAGTACTCCAATTCTGAGTCATACACAAAGAGACTAAAAAATGTCTGTGATATGTCCAAACATGGAAGCAGCTGTCGGGAGCCGCATTAGGCATTACTGACAAAATGGAAGCATGGCCCCAACCCCCTCTCCTCATCTTGCAGGCATGGCCCCAGGAAGAAGAAGTTAGGCCTTGTGATTCTGACTTGTTCTTTCCTTTCTTCTTGAGTTGTCTGGAAAGAATGTTAAGATGCTTGAGAGAAGCATGAGAAAGCACAAAGCCATCTACAGTTGTGCACAGAAAATAATCTATAAAATAGCCATTGACATTTGCTCAAGGATCTTTAGAAAGAATGTCCCAGGATGAGCACTAGGCCCCAGCTTGAAGCCATGGGAAGGACTGTTATCTGAGACCTGTTTGTGAGGGAAATATTTACAGGCAAAATAAGATTGCTGAGTTTAGGGTTTAGGAATAATTAAGAATAGCTAGAAGACTTTTTAGGAGATAGTGATCTTAAGATGCTAGGGGCAAACAATATTTAGAAAGATAAGAAATAAACTGAGGAATAGCATGAGTTACAATGTGATCACAAATTAAGTACAGTAAATCTGGGTGAGGGAAACTAAAAAAACCTCTGACCTAATGCTTTTGTCAAAGTATAAAAGAGAATCTGAAGCTTGAAATAAACATGTAGTTCCCTACTATGAGTCAGAGGCTACATCATCGTCCACCGACACTGCTCACCCCTTCAGGCTGATTCCTTGGCTGCTGGAGCTGGACTCCAGCAAGCAGCAATTTCATTTCATACTAGACTGAATTGAGAAGACTATATACTATAAGCTTCCCCTTAGATACTATAAAGATGATGTACAGGAAAATATATGGTTTGCAGAAGGAAAAGGCATGATTCAAGTCCCAGTTCTGACACTTACTAGTTCTGAATCTTAGTCATCATCTATAAAAATGGGAATATTAATGCCTAAGTCATGGGCTTACAAATAGGTAACATATATGTTTATATAATAGCATATGTAAAGCAGCTTGGATGAAACCTCATACAATATCAGTCAGTTCAGTTCAGTCGCTCAGTCATGTCCGACTCTTAGTGACCCCATGAATCACAGCACGCCAGGCCTCCCTGTCCATCACCAACTCCCGGAGTTCACTCAAACTCATGTCCATTGAGTCGGTGATGCCATCCAGCCATCTCATCCTCTGTCATCCCCTTCTCCTCCTGCCCTCAATCCCTCCCAGCATCAGAGTCTTTTCCAATGAGTCAACTCTTCACATGAGGTGGCAAAAGTACTGGAGTTTCAGCTTCAGCATCAGTCCTTCCAATGAACATCCATACTGATCTCCTTCAGAATGGACTGGTTGGATCTCCTTGCAGTCCAAGGGAACTCTCAAGAGTCTTCTCCAACACCACAGTTCAAAAGCATCAATTCTTTGGCGCTCAGCTTTCTTCACAGTCCAACTTTCACATCCATACGTGACCACTGGAAAAACCATAGCCTTGACTAGACGGACCTTTGTTGGCAAAGTAATGTCTCTGCTTTTGAATATGCTGTCTAGGTTGGTCATAACTTTACTTCCAAGGAATAAGCGTCTTTTAATTTCCTGTCATACAATATAGACATTCCCAAATATTAAATTCTGCCAGTGAGTTATAATGTGAATATAAAATACAGATTAGCAGAATAGCATGAAAAGAGAACTTTTAATTATATATTTTAATCTGACGTTTAAGAAAATTTCCTGTATATTAAAGAAAACATGAATATTCATATTTTAAAAGGAATATAATTTTTTTCAGGAAAATTGATCCAGCGGAATCAACACTATAATATATCTAATAAAATTATTAGACTTTAAGCCCAATCGGCTTATAGGGCAGCTAGGCAAAATGACCAAGTCTTTCAGAAGTGGAAGAAAATCCACTTTATGCAAATTTCATTTAGGTTTTAGGTGGTATGGTTTTCCTTGTTAACAAGAGGATTGATTGCAAAGTTCTGTTCTTAATTTTAATCCTCCCAGAGTTTTACTAACATAAGTAGCTCATTTTTAAAATGGATATGACATGAGAAGAGAAAGAATAAATCTTTGTAAGTTAATATAGGGCTTCCCAGGTGGCACAGTGGTAAAGAATCCACCTGCCAATGCAGGAGACACAAATTTGATCTCTGGGTCTGGAAGATTCCCTGGAGAAGGAAATGGCTACCCACTCCAGTGTTCTTGCTTGGAGAATTCCATGGACAAAGAAACACTGGTTGCAAAGAGTTGGACACGACCGAGAGACTGAGCACACAAGTTCATGTAATTCTGAATATTAGAGCCAGAAAAAGAAGAAAAATTTATTAAAATTAAATTTAAATAAATTATAATCAAATGGATTGTGATTTCTAAAACCTTGAGAAGCATTTATTATGTATTATTATTTGAAGAATCCTTTGCCGACTAAGGTCCGTCTAGTCAAGGCTATGGTTTTTCCAGTGGTCATGTATGGATGTGAGAGTTGGACTGTGAAGAAGGCTGAGCGCCAAAGAATTGATGCTTTTGAACTGTGGTGTTGGAGAAGACTCTTGAGAGTCCCTTGGACTTCAAAGAGATCCAATCAATCCATTCTGTAGGAGATCAATCCTGGGTGTTCTTTGGAAGGAATGACGCTAAAGCTGAAACTCCAGTACTTTGGCCACCTCATGAAGAGTTGACTCATTGGAAAAGACTCTGATGCTGGGAGGGATTGGGGGCAAGAGGAGAAGGGGACGACCGAGGATGAGATGGCTGGATGGCATCACTGACTCGATGGACATGAATGTGAGTGAACTCCGGAGTTGGTGATGGACAAGGAGGCCTGGCATGCTGCGATTCATGGGGTTGCAAAGAGTCAGACATGACTGAGCGACTGAACTGAACTGAACTGAGGTTGTAATCAAATAACTTAATTAGCTTTTCTCCCTATATTTCATTCCCTGAAAACTAACTGGTCTCCATTCAAATAATGGCTTTAAAATTAAAAAGTTATTTGCTATTTAAGTTAAAATAATTTTTCCCATATATTTGTGCATGTCTATATTTACTTATAACCATTAAATTATTAAAAATAAGATAGCCAAAAATAACCCACTAGTGTTAGAAATATTGATATAAATTTCATTCTGTTTTTTGAAAAATAAATTAGAAATCTCAGTAGCAAAGGTCCTGATCTATAAACTATCCTGTAATCTCCCTGATGCTTCTGCTCAACAGACCTCTTCTATTTACACATTTTCACTAAAAACTCTTCAAGGACACTGGATTACAAAAGTTTTAAGTTGCCACTATATAATGAAAGATCTTTGTTCCAAACACAGAAACTTGAGTTTGTTTTAAAACAGTTTTCACACTGCACACTCTTAATTTCTAATGTTTTACTCAAGTAACACTGGTTTACAACATCATTTGAGTCTCATGTGTACGACATTATATTTCTACTTCCATATACACTACACAGTGCTCACCACCCAAAATTTAGTTTCTACACATCACCATACAGTGACCTCCTTTACTTATTTCACCCTCCCCTACCACCCCTTCCCCACTGCTCTGTTCTCTGTATGACTTTGTTCAGTTTTTTATATTTCGTAAATGAGTGAGATCATATGATATTTACACTTAGCATAATATTATCACAGCTAATCCATGTTGTTGTAAACAGCAACATTTCTTTTTTTTTATGGCTGAGGAGAATTCTGTTGTGTATGTATATATATATGCATGTATATACATGTATTTAGGTCTTGGTTTTTAAAAAATTTTTATTGTAGTATAGTTGATTTACAATACTGCATTATTTTCAGTTGTACAGCAAAGTAAATCAGTTATATATATATATATATATATATACACACACACACATATATATGATATAAATCATATGATATAAATCATTTATTATATAAATCAGTTATACGTATACATATATATATGAAAGTCACTCAGTCGTGTCTGACTCTTTGTGACCCCATGGACTAAATTGTCCATGGAATTTTCCAGGCCAGAATACTGGAGTGGGTAGCGTTCCCTTCTTCAGGGGATCTTCCCAAGCCAGGGATTGAACCCAGGTCTCCCACATTTCAGGTGAATTCTTTACGAGCTGAGCCACCAGGGAAGCCCAAGAATACTGGAGTGGTTAACCTATCCCTTCTCCAGTGGAACTCTCCAATCCAGGAATCAAACTGGGGCCTCCAGCATTACAGGAGGATTCTTTACCAGCTGAGCTACTAGAACACACAAATAAATCCACTCTTTTTTAGTGAATACTTCTGATGTTAAATGATAACAAGTTAAGACAATACAACAGAGTATGCTGTTGAGTATATTGTTCAAGGATTTTTTTTTTTCCATGAAAAGTATTGTGACTTTATTTTTCCTGAGGAGCATGACTTGAGAAAGGACAGGTCCTGACTGTAAAACAGTTAGGTTGGATAGCTCAGGATGCTGCTAAGTTGCTTCAGTCGTGTCTGACTCTGTGCGACCCCATAGACGGCAGCCCACCAGGCTCCCTGTTCCTGAGATTCTCCAGGCAAGAACACTGGAGTGGGTTGCCATTTCCTTCTCCAGTGCATGAAAGTGAAAAGCGAAAGTGAAGTCGCTCAGTCATGCTGACTCTTAGCAACCCCATGGACTGCAGGATATGCAGGCTCCTCCGTCCATGGGATTTTCCAGGCAAGAGTACTGGAGTGTGGTGTCTTAAATTGCCATCTGGCTCTTTTGGTACCCAACCATCATTCTCTTGAGATCATTAAGGTGTGATTCTGCTTGAGGAAGGGCAATAGATTAGAAAACCTCCAAGTTTCATCCATCCTTAATGTTCATTCTACTGACACCTCTGATTATCTTTGGCGGTAGAGTTAAGAAAGACTTGAAGAGAAACTGCAGGAGAAAAATTTTCCCTCTGACATTTTGAACTTGGAGGTGGGTGTTTACAGATGAAAATGTAGGAGGGAGAAATCAGAAATAAGCCTGGGACCACTTGGATCCAGCGATGGGAAGTCTATTTTACTCTGGAACACATGACCTTAGAGTTTTTCAAATTCCTGGGCCAGCAGGGCCCATTGCCTCCAGCAGTTAAAAAAAAAAAAGTCATTTTAGGATGAATGGTTCAGTGCCTGCATATGAAGGGTGAACCAGCAAACGCAAAGGTCATGCTGTAGCAGCATGGGGCTGGGGATGTCATTAGATACAGGTGAAGAGTCAGAGAAAGGTTCATGCCCAGAATGATGGTGTAGCTTCTTAGGTTCAAGCTGATGATTTTCTCACTGTGGCCTTCCTTACAACCAAACAGAAAACCTACCACCTCATTCCAAGAATGCCCATGGGAGCTGACAGGAACTAAGTAAACAATGCTCTCTTTGCTCAAATATTTAGCAAATAGCTCGGGGATTACTGCATACACCACTGTTCAGGTTTTAGCCAATTCTCAAAGATGTTTCTGCGTTCTGCTAATAAAACAACTCATGTATGGATAATGGTACTTTGTAATTATTTCCACATGGTTACCACTTAGACAAAATCTGAGGAAAGAAAGTCAACATTTGATGAATCTTTATCAGAAATCAACACTTATGACAACACAGTCAAAACTCAAATCCAAAATAGGAAAAAATCAACAGTAGCAATCATCTGTTATGTAAGTACCTATTTTTTCTTATACTTTTTTCTCCTTATCACTGTTTTTTCTGGTTATGACCTAGGTCAATGGATGATAAAGTTACAGGAAATAACACATTGAAGTTTTAGAGATAAAATTTTACTAAGTGTTTAGGAGTGGGTCTGTCTACTTTAGCCATAAATACTCAGCAAAGCATTGCCTGTGATGCAAAAATGCGCAGCGGGAGAAACCTCAAAGAGAATTCCTTTGGTTTGAGCATCTGGTTAATGGGACTGTATCCAGGCAGTTATGAATTGTGACTCTAATCTCAACCAAAGCCTTGTTCTGGGATTATTCATTCTTGTTTCAGCAATTAACTTACATAGTTGAGTTTCTACATGAAATAATAGCTGAATAGGAGAGAATAAAACCCTTTTCAATTTTGCAGAGTAGAGTTATTCCATTTAGAAAGAAGTCACAGATCTTCACAAAGAGATGTAGCAATGTTTATGGCTAAAACTTTATTATGTCTGTCTACAATCTGGAGCCAAAAAATAGTATGGGTTTCTTTGCGTGACCTCATGTTTTGTCCTGGTCACCAAAGCTCAATCTATTGAATGGAATTTAGTACTTGTTAACATTAAAAACAAATGGGTTGGAATATATTTCTATTTGTTACTTTATCCAGCTCAAGGATTAGAGTAAGTTCTCTGGATAATTCGTTCACTCATTCACTCAGTAAATATTTGTTGAGTTTCCTGCCATATATCAGGACTGTTCTAGGCACCAGAGAAGGAGCAGCCAGTACAACAAAGTCCCTGGTTTTATGGAGATTATGTTTTAGAGGAAGAAGTCAATAAACAAATATATAGTATACACATATATTATAATGTTTCCAGGTATAATGCACATTATGAAGAAAAATAAAGCAAGTGGAAGGGAAATATTGAAAGCAGGTGAAGGGATTCCTTTACATAGGGTGGTCAGGGCAGGCTTTGAGGCTCTAATGTTTAAGGGGAGACTTCAGTGGAAGGATAGAGTGAAACATGAGAAAGTCTGGAATCTGGAAGAAGAGTCAGAAGGAAGAACAGGTACTTCCCTGGTGGTACAGTGGCTAAGACTCCAAACTCCCAATGCATGGGCCCTGGTTTGATCCCTGGTCATGGAACTAGATTCCATATGCCACACACAACTAAAGATACCCCATGCTGCAACAAAGACCTGGCACAGCCAAATATCTATCTGTCTATCTAAGCTATTTAAAAAAAGAAGGAAAGACAAGTACAAATGTTCTAACATGGAACTAAATTTTGCTTATTTGAAGATCATCTAGAAAGTCAATGTTCCTGGAGTGAAGTGAGGAAGCAGAGAGAGGAAAAAAAAAACACATTTAGGGCATAGACAGGGTCCAAATGAAGAGGAGCCTCAATAAGTGAGGTTAGGATCTGGATTTTAAGTGTGATGGGAATCACTGAATGATTCTGTGAAAAACGACATTAGATGATGGAGAATTTTGTAAGTCTCTTGACTGTGTTGTGGAAGATGGAAAATAGAGGAGAACAAAGGTGGAAGTGGGGAAGCCAAGTGGAAGGTCACTGGGCCAGTGCTAAGCACAGGTGATGGTGGCTGCTGTCACGGCAATGGTGAGGAGGTGGGTATGAGAAGTGATTTATCCCCAAACATAAATCAAAGTGGTGAATGGCAAGCTTTTTCTCATGGATTGGGTGGGTGTTAAGGAAAGTGAGGAATTGAGGGTAACTCCTGGGAAGTGCTGAGCCCATTATTCATTTTTTTGTCAGGTATTAATTAAATCCATATTTGTTTTAAGCACTGTCTTAAGTGCTGAGTTATCCCATTGAGCAAAACAGAGATCCCTGAAAGAAAAGGACAGTAAAAATTAACATACTTATATTTTAAAGTATGTTGGAAGATGAGAAATGTGGGTAAAAATATAAATAAATAAATCACAAGGAAAGCTAAGGGATGGGTGGCAGAAGACATTCCTTCATTAAAAGAGTTGTCATCATTGGTCTTGTTGAGATGGTGAAACCCAATCAACGGCAAGAAAGCCATGAGACTGCAGCCCAGCGAGGTGGAGAGGGAATGGTGGGTGATAAAAAGAGACAGGTAACCAGGAGGTCTGATTGCCTTGGGTCTTGGAGACCTTGTGGAGGGCTATTATTCTGCATGAAATGTGCAGTCATTTCAGGGTCATTTGGGCAGAGAAGTGACATGACCTGACTTAAAAATTTTTTTTTTATTGGAGTATAGTTGCTTTACAATGTTGTGTTAGGTTCTACTACTATACAACAAAGTACAGATAAATGTATCCCTTCTTTTTTGGATTTCCTTCCCATTTAGGTCACCTCAGAGCACTGAGTAAGCTTCCCAGGTGGTGCTAAGAACCTGCCTGACAATGTAGGAGACATAAGAGATGTGGGTTCGATTCCTGAGTCAAGAAGATGCCCTGGAGGAGGAAATGTCAACCCACTCCAGTATTCTTGCCTGGAGAATCCCGTGGCCAGAGGAGCCTGGTGGGCTACAGACCATATGGTCACAAAGAGTCAGGCACTACTGAAGTGACTTGGCATGCATGCAGAGCATTAAGTAGAGTTCTCTGAGCTATACAGTAGGTTCTTATTAGTTATCTCTTTTATACATATCAATAGTATCAATAGTGTAAATATGTGAGTTCTAATCTCCCCACTCATCCCATTATCCCCTTCCCTCCTTGGTATCCATACATTAAGTCTGACTCTGACCCCTCCTCTGAGAATGTCACAGGGCAGCAAAAACACCAGGGAGGACTGTTTGCGGGTTATTGCGATAATCTGAATGAGAGCTGATGGTGGCTTCGTTGAGAAAGATAGCTGTAAAAGTAGAAATAAGTGGCTGGATTTTGAATTCATTTAAAAACAGAATCCTCTTGATTTTCTGATAGATTAGGGAACAGTGGGTTTTGACCTGAAAAGCTAAAAAGATGCAGTTAAATCATCTGAGATGATGAAGGTTCTGATTTGAGTGTGAGATGGTGAACACCAGGATTTCAGTTTCAAAGTGAAGGCATCAATCAACTTTGAATATTCAAGTTGATAGTTGGATGAGCAAGTCTAGAGCTCTGGAGAAAGTTTTGAGCTGGAGATATACATTCTTAGAAGGAGATACAAGCATGGTGTTTAGAACCAAAGCACTGGATGAGGTTATGCAGAGCATGAATGGAAATAAGATCAATGACGGAATCAATCCGACTCTCAGAAGTAGGGAGAAGAGGAAGAACTAGAAAGGAACAAGTGAAGTAAAGGATGAGCCAAGTGGAGGTACTGCCAACTGAAGGAAGGGTATTAAAGGATGGAGTGGTCCACTGCAATAAAGGCTGCTGGGAGGACGAGTGTGATGACCAAGAACTGATTGTTGGATGCAGCCACATGGAGGCCATCATTTTGAGAGCAGCTTTGGAGGAGGAGTGGGGAGAAAGTTTGGAAGAGAATAAGGGTATTGTAGGGAGGAAAGGCTATTCACTAAAGGCTATTCACCCTGGGGGAGAAGCCAATTGGGAGGATGAAGGGATGAGCCCGAATGCTTGGCTCTGTTGAGATTCATTTTCCTTGCTAGCCCCAGGCAGCCAAGTACTTAGGCTAATCTTCAGGAATGCTGAATCATCTATTTCCTCAGTGATTAGCACTTAATCACTTCATTAAAATATTTGTTGTTTTTATTCAAAATCAATTTTGTACTTCCCTGTTAAACCTTCTGAAAATTCATCTCGCCAAAAGAAATATGAATCCTTTGTAGGGTTTTTATGACTCAAAGGATTTCTTTCTTTTTATTGAATTATGTGTGTCATCGAGCCTGGTTATGCTCTGAATTTCATATTGTAATAAGCTAATACTTATTGTAGTGCAAGCACAATAATGCAAAGCTTGGCATTAAGTTAACTATAAAAAGAACTGATTTCACACATCCTTTTCCAAAAGAAAGGCAAAGGTCATGATTATGCAAACACTTTGTAAATAGTAACACATTGCTTTGTGATAACTCTTGAACTGTTGTTTTATATTTAACTCTTGTAGCATTAATTTTACATTTTTTTAATTTTTAGATTTTAAAATTTTGAGAGGCAGAAGAGGCAGAGACTGTATGCCATGCATATTCCTCACAGGAAAGAGACAGACCCTCTGTCTCATCTGTTGGATGGTTGAATTAATGCTCTCTTGTTTAAGAGCTGGGGAGGATACCTGACTTTCTGTCAAGTTGCGACTAGAATGTATTCCAGTCCACGGCTTAGTCTTCCATGGTGCCAGTCTTTTCTGAAATGAGATCAAGATTTTAGAGATTTTTTTCATCCTGCTTATACCTCCTCATCTTCATTAAGCATTTCTTTAACTTTTTATGTTGGAGTGTAGCCGATTAACAATGTTGTGGTAGTTTCACATGCACAGCAAAGGAACTCAGCCATACTTATACAGGTATACATTCTCCCCCAAACTCCCTTCACTAAGCATCTTGATCATGGCAAACTGACCCTTCAGGAAATGGCACACTGTGTATCTCTTTTATATATATCTCTATAGTTGAGTGTAAATGGTTTTATTTAATCATTTCTTTTATGAATAAAGGCGATTAATGGCCCCTTTGAGTCTTCATTTGGTCAATGATGGCTGGCATATACTTTGATTCCCACTTTATTGATTTCATTGCAAATTTCTTTGAAATAATTTTTCAACAGATTTTGATCTTTCCGTTGACTAACTTCTGCAAATATATGCTATCATATTAGGTGATCTTGTTATTTTATTTAGGCCTTATAATACGAAAACTGGTCTTTTGCTATTTCTAAATCTAACTTATTTTCATGTAAAAATGGGTGATACTTCCCACAAAAGCAAATGGAGGAGATTAAGTAAATATTATGACCTACAGTGAATCTGGCAGCTTAGTTACCAAACTAAGTAGGTGCTTCTTGAAAGAAACATCTGAATGCATACTTTCTATTTAGTGCTTCAGATGAAGAACACCACAGAACATTCTTTCCAGAAGATTTCTTTGGCTCTGTTAGTTTGCTTTCTCTTCCAGCTTAGAAGCTGCCTCATATTTCATAAATACTGCAAAGCAGCTAAAAACCTCCTGGTTTTTAAGGATATGGTGAAGTTTGAGACAAAAATCAGTACAAATAAGAACTTAATTTTTGAAAATTTTGGTGGTAACTTGAGGCCATAAATTCCTACCACAGAAGTAAAGTAGTAAAGTACTTTCTGGGCTTAACATTTTAGAATCTGTCATTTATATAGCACATTTTCTTAAGCCTTGCTGTATGTCTTTAGATTTCATGCTCTTCCCTCCTTCCTCTTGGGAAATAGCATTTTTCACAATAGCCAAGATACTGAAACAACCTAAAGTCTGTCAGTGGAAGAATGGATAAAGCAAATGTGAAGCATTAGTACAATGGAATATTATTCAACCATAAAATTAAGGGAATCCTGCCACTGGTGATAACATGAATGAGCCTGGAAGACATTATGTTAAGTGAAATAAGCCAGAGAAAGACAAATACTATATGATCTCATTTATATGTGGCATCCGAAAACATAAAGCTCACGGAAGTAGAGAGTAGAATGGTAGTTGCCATGGGCTTAGGTATAGGGGGACGCAGGTATATGTCGGTCAAAGGGTACAAGCTTTCAGCCATAAGAGGAATAAATTCTCGAGATGTAATGTGAAGCTTAGTGATTGTAGTTGTTGTTGTTTTTGTTTTCCAGTCACCCAGTTGTCTGACTTTTTGCGACTCCGTGGACTGCAATGCGCCAGGCTTCCCTGCCCCTTCAGGGGCACTGCCGTGTCATGGCAAAGGGGCTTGCAAAAGTCAGTGAAGCCATGAGCCATGCTGTGTAGGGCCACCCAAATGGAGGGGTCATAGTGGAGAGTTCTGACGAAACATGATCCCCTGGAGGAGGGAATGGCAAACCACTCCAGTGTACTTGCTGTGAGGACCTCATGAACTGTATAAAAAGATGAAAAAGATTATAGTTAACAGTATTGTATATTTGAAATTATCTAAGAGAGTAGATCTTAAGTGTTCTCACTATACACAAGAAGTCATAATAACCATATTAGATGACAGATGTGTTAATAAACTTGACTGGATGTCTAGTATATAAAAATATCACTTGTACACTTTAAATAAACGTGAGCAAACCCATGTCCAAGGAGCGGTGGCTGCGAGGGTGCAGGAGGGCCGAGAGGAGCTACTCCACATTCAAGGTCAGGAGGGGCGGCTGTGAGGAGATACCTGTTGTGCAAGGTAAGGACCAGCAGCTGCACTTTGCTGGAGCAGCCGTGAAGAGACACCCCACATCCAAGCTAAGAGAAACCAAAGTAAGACAGTAGGTGTTGCGAGAGGCATCTGAGGGCAGACACACTGAAACCACAATCACAGAAAACTAGTCAATCTAATCACATGGACCACAGCCTTGTCTATCTCAGTGAAACTGAGCCATGCCATGTGGGACCACCCAAGACGAACGGGTCATGGTGGAGAGGTCTGACAGAATTTGGTCCACTGGAGAAAGGAATGGCAAACCACTTCAGTATTCTTGCCTTGAGAACCCCATGAACAGTATGAAAAGGCAAAATGATAGGATACTGAAAGAGGAGCTCCCCAGGTCGGTAGGAGCCCAATATGCTACTGGAGATCAGAAAGAATGAAGGGATGGAGCCAAAGGAAAAACAATACCCAGTTGTGGATGTGACTGGTGATAGAAGTGAGGTCTGATGCTGTAAAGAACAATATTGCATAGGAACCTGGAATGTTAAGTCCATGAATCAAGGCAAATTGTAAGTAGTTGAATAGGAGATGGCAAGAGTGAGTATCGACATTGTAGGAATCAGTGAACTAAAATGGACTGGAATGGGTGAATTTAACGCAGACGACCATTATATCTACTACTGTGAGCAGGAATCCCTCAGAAGAAATGGAGTAGCCATCATGGTCAACAAAAGAGTCCAAAATGCAGTACTTGGATGCAATCTCAAAAATGACACAATGATCTCTGTTTGTTTCCAAGGCAAACCATTCAATATCACAGTAATCCAAGTCTATGCCCCAACCAGTAATGCTAAAGAAGCTGAAGTTGAATGGTTCTATGAAGACCTACAAGACCTTTTAGAACTAACACCAAAAAAGATGTCCTTTTCATTATAGGGGAATGGAATGCAAAAGTAGGAAGTCAAGAAACACCCGAGAAAACAGGTAAATTTGGCCTTGGAATACAGAATGAAGCAGGGCAAAGGCTAATAGAGTTTTGCCGAGAGAACGCATTGGTCATAGCAAACACCCTCTTCCAACAACACAAGAGAAGACTCTACACATGGACATCACCAGATGGTCAACACCAAAATCAGATTGATTATATTCTTTGCAGCCAAAGATGGAGAAGCTCTATACAGTCAGCAAAAACAAGACCAGGAGCTGACTGTGGCTCAGATCATGAACTCCTTATTGTCAAATTCAGACTTAAATTGAAGAAAGTAGGGAAAACCACTAGACCATTCAGGTATGACCTAAATCAAATCCCTTATACAGTGGAAGGGAGAAATAAATTTAAGGGACTAGATCTGACAGATAGAGTGCCTGATGAACTATGGATGGAGGTTCGTAACATTGTATAGGAGACAGTGATCAAGACTATCCCCATAGAAAAGAAATGCAAAAAAGGAAAATGGCTGTCTGAGGAGGCCTTACAAATAGCTGTGAAAAGAAGAGAAGTGAAAAGCAAAGGAGAAAAGGAAAGATATAAGCGTCTGAATGCAGAGTTCCAAAGAATAGCAAGAAGAGATAAGAAAGCCTTCCTCAGAGATCAATGCAAAGAAATAGAGGAAAACAACAGAATGGGAAAGACTAGAGATCTCTTCAAGAAAATTAGAGATATCAAGGGAACATTTCATGCAAAGATGGGCTCAATAAAGGACAGAAATGGTATGGACCTAACAGAAACAGAAGATACTAAGAAGAGGTGGCAAGAATACACAGAAGAACTGTACAAAAAAGATCTTCACAACCCAGATAATCACGATGTTGTGATCACTCACCTAGAGCCAGACATCCTGGAATGTGAAGTCAAGTGGGCCTTAGAAAGCATCACTCTGAACAAAGCTAGTGGAGGTGGTGGAATTCCAGTTGAGCTCTTTCAAATCCTGAAAGATGATGCTGTGAAAGTGCTGCACTCAATATGCCAGCAAACTTGGAAAACTCAGCAGTGGCCACAGGACTGGAAAAGGTCAGTTTTCATTCCAATCCCAAAGAAAGGCAATGCCAAGGAATGCTCAAACTACTGCACAATTGCACTCATCTCACCTGCTAGTAAAGTAATGCTCAAAATTCTCCAAGCCAGGCTTAACCAATATGTGAACCGTGAACTTCCAGATGTTCAAGCTTGTTTTAGGAAAAGCAGAGAAACCAGAGATCAAATTGCCAACATCTGCTGGATCATGAAAAAAGAGAGTTCCAGAAAAACATCTATTTCTGCATTATTGACTATGCCAAAGCCTTTGACTGTGTGGATCACAATAAACTGTGGAAAATTCTGAAAGAAATGGGAATACCAGACTACCTGACTTGCCTCTTTGAAAACCTATATGCAGGTCAGGAAGCAACAGTTAGAACTAGACATGGAACAACAGACTGGTTGCAAATAGGAAAAGGAGTACATCAAGGCTGTGTATTGTCACCCTGCTTATTTAGCTTTTATGCAGAGTACATCATGAGAAACACTGGACTGGAAGAAGCACAAGCTGGAATCAAGATTGCTGGGAGAAATATCAATCACCTCAGATATGCAGATGACACCACCCTCGTGGCAGAAAGTGAAGAGGAACTAAAAAGCCTCTTGATGAAAGTGAAAGAGGAGAGTGAAACAGTTGGCTTAAAGCTCAATGTTTGGAAAACTAAGATCATGGCATTCGGTCCCATCACTTCATGGCAAATAGTTGGGGAAACAGTGTCAGACTTTATTTTGGGGGGGCTCTAAAATCACTGCAGATGGTGATTGCAGCCATGAAATTAAAAGACGCTTACTCCTTGGAAGAAAAGTTATGACCAACTTAGATAGCATATTCAAAAGCAGAGACATTACTTTGCCAACAAAGGTCCGTCTAGTCAAGGCTATGGTTTTTCCAGTGGTCATGTATGGATGTTAAAGTTGGACTGCGAAGAAAGCTGAGCACTGAAGAATTGATGCTTTTGAACTGTGGTGTTGGAGAAGACTCTTGAGAGTCCCTTGGATGGCAAGAATGTCCAACTAGTCCATTCTAAAGTAGATTAGTCCTGGGTGTTCTTTGGAAGGACTGGTGCTAAAGCTGAAACTCCAATATTTTGGCCACTTGATGTGAAAAGTTGACTCATTTGGAAAGACTCTGATGCTGGGAGGGATTGAGGGCAAGAGTAGAAGGGGATGACAGAGGATGAGATGGCTGGATGGCATCACTGGCTCGATGGACATGAGTTTGGGTGAACTGTGGGAGTTGGTGATGGACAGGGAGGCCTGGCGTGCTGCACTTCATGGGGTTGCAAAGATTCAGACATGACTGAGTGAAGTGAACTGAACTGAACACTTTAAATATATACCTCAATAAATATACAATATATATTGTACCTCAATATAGTTTAAAAAATATGACCCAAGATTAGAAGGTTAGAATGAAGTCAGTTTAAGAAACATTTAGACCGTCAGAATTTCTCCCGTCCTCCATAAGCCTGAGGACTGGTATTCTTCACCCCAGTACAGTATTGAGTTTTTTTCTAGAGATGTGCTAGGTATGTCTCATGTGTCCCTCTGGATGCATTTTTCACCCTTCTGGCTCCTCCTCTTCTTTAAGAGGCTGACCCGTGTGGATTAAATAATGAATCTCCTTGTCCTTTTGCTTCCCATTGGTTTGGTCAATGATGAGCCCTGATAGGAGATCAGCGGTTGCTAGAAAGTAAGGGCATTTATGCTCCAACTTCTCTCCCTGTGAGGTCACCTTGGGATGAATTCCTCTCTCTACTGAAGGCCATGGGAAGTTAGTCTCTTTACAGGGCTTTCTCCTGTGTTCTAGAACCTTTCCCTTCCTTCCCTATCCCTAGGGTATGGGGGTTAACACATGGTTACAAGTAGTTCAACACTGTCCAGGCAGTTTCTTTACACCTTTCACAGTGCCCATACCTTTGTAAAGGGTCTCTCTATTAAACTATTTTAAAGTTATCCTAATTATTACCATCAGCTTTATGCTAGAACCCTGGATGAAGCAGATCGTTTGGGGCTGAAAGCCTTTAAGAAGAATTGGGGATAGAGATACCATTTTATAAGCCAGAGTATTAAGTGAAAGCTTAAAAGTAAAAAAAGCAAAGTAAAATTAGTTGCTCAGTTGTGTCTGACCCCATGGATCGGGGATCTGGGAGACTGGACCCCACCAGTCTCCTCTGTCCATGGGATTCTCTAGGCAAGAATACTGTAGTGGGTTGCCATTTCCTCCTCCACCGGACCTTCCCAACCCAGGGGTTGAACCCGGGTCTCCTGCTTTGCAGGTAGATTCTTTACCATCTGAGCCACCAGGGAAGGGAAAGTTTACATACTGAGCTTTGAGACACTCGTACTGTTCCCCACTTGGTTCCCCAAACAGAGGGTCAGGTTTTTAGCCTCAAGGCAGGACACTGGAAGAGTTTTTTCTTGGCAATGTAACTTGGCCAATGGGGAGCGGGGGGAGAAAGGTACTGCTATCAGGCTTTCCAAACAAAACGGTCCAGCATATCCCAGAGCAATGAATGTCACAGTTCACATTTCATAAACCTCAGCAGTGTGCATGGATTTCCCAATTAGTTTTGTTTTTTAAATGTAAACCCTTTAGAAGATCACTAGTTATCTGAGAAAAGCTTCTAATGAGAAAAAAGTGAACAAAACAAACACATGGAGAAAAGCAACTTGAGAGAAACCAAGATTATACAGGGAGGAAAAAAAAAACCCACTCTTAACTGAAAGATAAGAGAGGATATCATGCAATAAAAACAGATTCTGTATAAACAGAAGAACCAGCCAACTGCAACAAAAGAGAGAGCTCCAGGAAATAAAGCTGTGGTTGGAATGAAATATTCAACAGGAGATACAGCAGGAAAGAGAGAAAGAGAAAACACAATTAGCTTATAAATTCTAACATCTGAATAACAGAGAGAAAAGAAAAAGAAGAAATTATCAAACCAAAAAACTTGAGAAATTACCCAGAATTATAAGACACGTTTGCAGGTGAAAAGGGTCCATTTCACAATATAATCCATGAAAATAGAAATACAGCAAAAGCTTAATTATGAACTTCAGATATAGGGACAAAGAGAAGTGCCCAAAAGCTTCCAGAAGGAGGTTTTATATAAAGAATCAGAGATCCAAATGGCTTTAGACTTTTCAAAAACAATATCAGAAGGAAGGAGTCAGTGGTAATACCTTAAATACCCTAAGGGAAAATAATTTCAAATGAGAATAAAGATATTTTCAGTCCAAGGCTTTGTAAAATTTGCTTCCCACACACATGCTTTTATAGGATGCTGTTGAGAACATGCTCCACCAAAAAGAAAAAATAAAAGAATGAGGAACACACCAGATCCAGGCACAGGATCCCAACTTTAAGTTAGTGGTTACAAAAGAGCCGGCTGGGGAGAAGGCTTTGTGCAGACCAGAAGAGGTCAGAAATGTCTCCCAGGAGATGAACCTGATAAAAATTTCTCAGGTGCTTAAAACTTCTGAAAGGAAGTCTAGACACTGGAGGAAAATTTTTGCAGATAAATTAGCTAAAAGTATGTACAAAACTAAGCAAACCAAAATGTGTCAATTAATAATGCCAAGTAAAACAAAAATAGGATGCAGTGAATAAGGAAAAGTTCTTCCTGTGTGGCCCAGTGTTTATATAACTATAATAAGGTAAGTACTGAATAGTAATCTAACCAAATGTAGTATGAGATGACACTAGAGGTCAATTGAGTTGAGGGAAAGTGAAAGAGACCTGAATCTTCATCTGCTATGGAGGGAAAACTATGAATTATTTTAAAAGCAGAAAGACCAAAAAGGAGCATATTTAGAGTGATGGAGGTAACTATAAACAGCAATAACACAAAAGCAGTAAATTGAAAATGGTTGCCATTAGACAGTGGGAAACACACATATGTGTGCAAGAATGGTTTCAGGCCTCTGTTGTTCTTCATAAAGTGTTTAAAAGAACGATCTGACTCTTTCAACTATGTGCGTTTATAACTTGATGAAAACAAAAATCTAGCTGAAAGAAAAGGAAACAAAAGAGAATAAAAGAACCAAAAATAAATAAATAAACTGCATGTGCTGTTCAGAAGTCTGCTCAAGTCATTTTCTTTTTTAAGAAGTCTGACATGAATCTTTTAGCTAATCTGCCAAGATTGTGGATTTATTTTTAATGGATTTCTGTGGAAAGAAAGAATATTAAAGTGAGCATGCTACCTAGAATTCAAGTGAGTAAATTGTTTCACAACAAAAAAAGACTTATAATGAAAGAATGATTTACCAGTCTGTTATATGAAAATGGTAATGGTTATTTTTGAAAATTGACTCTTCCAAAAGCCTTATGATCCCAGTGCATCTTCAAATGTGAATCCTTCCATGAAACTGAATGTTCAGCATCTACATCTGGTGCTTGGTGCTCTGGAACACCAACACCTGCATACTTATCAAGGGAAATGACTTTCTGTTCCTAAATATAAATTCATTATCTGATGATTTACAAATAGAAATGTGCTCAGTTAATAGCAATCAAGATAGGCAAAAAAAAAAAAAAACCCACAACACTTAAAAGTCATTAAACTCAGATGTAACTTTATAGATAAGTTGTTTACACAGCTAAGGAAACTACCTTTAATATATTTACTAGCTTATTTGTATGTGCTTGCATGTTAAGTTGCTTCCACTATGTCTAACTCTTTGTGACCCTATGAACTGTAGCCCACCAGACTCCTCTGTCCATGGGATTCTCTGGGCAAGAATACTTGAGTGGGTTGCCATGCCCTCCTCCAGGGGATCTTCCTGACCCAGGGACAAAACTGTGTCTAATAATGTCTCCTGCACTGGCAGGTGGGTTCTTTTCCACTAGCGTCAACTAAACCGTCTCAGCATCACCCCCTTCCTGAGTTTTTCACCTGCATAAACTGAAACTCTGACCCTAATAAACACTAAGTCCCCACTCCCCTCTCCACTGCCTTCCAACCTGCAGCCCGGGCCCCTTGCATCTGCAAATGTACCTTCTGACTATGAATCTGACTCTTCCGGGTACCTCATATAAGTGGAATCAAACAGTTAATCCAATTTTGATTTGCGATATCATTAAACTTTAGATCTTGGGATAGACTGTCTAATGCACTAGCTCTTGTCTTTGAAATTAGGAAGTGATGTTTCTGATATCATTTTGTCAGTCATGAGCTGTGTGGAACAAGATACAAAAGAGGGGGGTGGGAGGAGGGGACAAGGGTTGGCATCAGGTGCTGGGGGAGGTCGCGGGCAGTGAGGCAGAGCAGAGGATAACTGGAGGAGGGGGCAGAAGTAGCACTACCTGGTGTGTTCACTTCCTTGAAAGTTCCTGCCCGGTTGCCTGTAAATCTGTGGCTAATTTGTGGGTTCGGTTAACAGCATTGTCTCTACGCTGTATCTCACCAGTATGTGAGGAAGTGGGTTCAGAAAACCAAAGATGAGGTTTGAGTAGGATGTGTTTCAAAACTGATCAGAAAGTGGCCTTGGGCAAGCCTGATGCTAAATAGCACACTACTGTGAAGATCAATTATGCGATGCAGGAAAAGTGCTCAGCATGTTGACTGGCATGTGGTAGACATTCAACAAATACTAGAGAAATGATGAGATTGAGAATAGAAAAAAGGGCCAGTGAGGGGAAGAGAAGGAAACCAGGTAAATCAAGAGAAAATTGGTATTGAGCATGCAAGTTCATTTACCTTGTAAACTGTATTTTCTCACATCTGACTGCAATCACGGATATATTTGAACAAAATTGTGTGCTTTGGCAGGTAGCTTACTGCTGTGCTGCGTGCTGTGCTCAGTTGTTCAGTTGTGTCTGACTTTGTGACCTCATGGACTTTAGCCCTCCAGGCTCCTCTGTCCATGGGATTCTCCAGGCAAGAATACTGGAGTGGGTTGTCATTTCCTCCTCCAGGGGATCTTCCCAATCCAGAAATCAAACTCGTGTCTCCTATATTGGCAGGCAAAAATTTTTTTAAACAATGAGCCACCTGGGAAGCCCTTGGCAATTAGCTTACAGATTGAGCTAAATGTAGCTTGGGATATCTGCAGCCCTGGTAAAAAGCAGAGTGGATTGTGTGGAGAGAAATGAGTTGCTGTTAGTGAAATTCAACAATCATGTAGCTGGGGGGTTGCGTGGGTTGGTCATTGAGCTTGCACCTCTGGGAGGAAGATGGGTGAGGCCCCTGCTCTGTCCTTTAGGCATCAAGCATCCTGGAAATCACAGCATCTCACTTCAGTTCAGTTCAGTTCCATTCAGTTCAGTTTATTGTAGTTCATTTCATGCTTCAGTCAGTTGTAGAATGAAACTGAATCTTAAAATAGCAGCACAAAGTATCAGAGGGTTCTGATTGTAGGTAATTGTGGCTTGAGAAAAAGACAAAACTGTTAATCAGCCCAAGTCTTCTCTGTCTGATTATTAAAAAACCTCGCCTGATTATTTTTAAAAAAGGGGAGTTACCAGCTTTCTAGAGGAGAAAGAGGCCAAATGTATCTCTGACTCATATAATCATACCAGAGCAAGGAAATTATTTTTATGGAGGTGATCAAGAATTCTCAGAAAAAATACAGTCTCCTAAGGTTTTTTTCCAAGAAGGATTCACATACCTTCATGTGAATATATATTTATATATCCATATATTTATAGTTAATAAAAACAATTGATTACTTTAAAAGTAGGAAGTTAAGTATCTAAATCTGTGATTGAAAAATATGCTTTTTTAAAAAAATTTTTATTTTTACTTTATTTTACTTTGCAGTACTGTATTGGTTTTGCCGTACATTGACATGAATCCACCACGGGTGTACATGCGTTCCCAAACATGAACCCCCCTCTTGTCCTTGAAGAAACAATTCTAACATTTATGTATGTATATATGTATGTATGTATGGGTATATATGTATCTATCTATCCATCTGCCTATCTATTTTCCTAGACTACCAGGAACAAACTTATAGTTTGAGAGGATCAGATTCATAACCCCAAATCTTGGGAGATACATAATAAACCTGACATGAAAAAGCCAAAGGTTATCAGATCTCTGTTTCAGTGCAAACCTCACAACTGGGAATTGAGAGGCCTGGAGGAGGTGAGATTCAAAGTGTCTCAAACACGCACATTATTATGGGATTCGGATCTCTGTCTATGAGGGCTTCCCAGGTGGCTCAGTGGTAAAGAACCTGCCTGCCAACACAAGAGATGCAGGAGCCATGGGTTCAATCCCTCGGTAGAGATACCCTGGAGGAGGAAATGGCAACCCACTCCAATACTCTTGGCTGGAAAACTCTATGGACAGAGGAGCCTGGCAGTCTACAGGCCACAGGGTCACAAACAGTTGAACACCACTGAGCAGAGATCAAATTGCCAGCATCCGCTGGATCATTGAAAAAGCAAGAGAGTTCCAGAAAAATATCTATTTCTGCTTTATTGACTATGCCAAAGCCTTTGACTGTGTGGATCACAATAAACTGTGGAAAATTCTGAAAGAGATGGGAATACCAGACCACCTGACCTGCCTCTTGAGAAACCTGTATGCAAGCCAGGAAGCAACAGTTAGAACTGGACATGGAACAACAGACTGGTTCCAAATAGGGAAAGGAATATGTCAAGGGTGTATATTGTCACCCTGCTTATTTAACTTCTATGCAGAGTACATCATGAGAAACGTTGGGCTGGAAGAAACACAAGGTGGAAGCAAGATTTCTGGGAGAAATATCAATAACCTCAGATATGCAGATGACACCACCCTTATGGCAGAAAGTGAAGAGGAACTAAAGGGCCTCTTGTTGAAAGTGAAAGAGGAGAGTGAAAAAGTTGGCTTAAAGCTCAACATTCAGAAAATGAAGATCATGGCATCCGGTCCCATCATTTCATGGGAAATAGATGGGGAAACAGTGGAAACAGTGTCAGACTTTATTTTTCTGGGCTCTAAAATCACCGCAGATGGTGATTGCAGCCATGAAATTAAAAGACGCTTACTCCTTGGAAGGAATTTTATGACCAACCTAGGCAGCATAATAAAAAGCAGAGACATTTTGTCAACAAAAGTCCATTTAGTCAAGGCTATGGTTTTTCCAGTTGTCATGTATGGATGTGAGAGCTGTACTATAAAGAAAGCTGAGAGCTTTTGAACTGTGGTGTTGGAGAAGACTCTTGAGAGTCCCTTGGACTGCAAGGAGATCCAACCAGTCCATCCTAAAGGAGATCAGTCCTGGGTGTTCATTGGAAGGACTGATGTTGAAGCTGAAACTCCAATACTTTGACCACCTGATGCAAACAGCTGACTCATTTGAAAAGACCCTGATGCGGGGAAAGTTTGAGGGCAGTAGGAAAAGGGGACGACAGAGGATGAGATGTTTGGATGGCATCACCAACTCAATGGACATGAGTTTGGGTGGACTCCAGGAGTCAGTGATGGACAGGGAGGCCTGGCATGCTGCAGTTCATGGGGTGGCAAAGAGTCAGACACGACTGAGGACTGAACTGAACTGAGCATGTACACATTTCTCAGTCAAACCTCCCACTTGAAATAAACAGCCGAATGAGTTACAAGTCTGTTGGGAGAAACCAGGAGCCTGACAAAATCAGATTTATTGACTTGCAGTGAGAGGGAGGGCCCTTCTGAAGAGTCAGGCATGCTGCTTGACAAGAAGATGTGTCTGTTGCAAGGTTTGGGTTCACACTGAAGGGTTGAGTAGAGTCCAGTGGAAGCCAGTGAGGATCAGATCTGGAGTTTTTGGTGAAATGAAGATGAATTAGGGATTATGACACGTTGTCATGAGGCAAGCGAGGCTTAGTGGCTGGGTAACCCCAGTAATAGAGGAGTTACAGCCAAGGGGGTCTGAGAGTTACTGGGGACAAGCAGTAGTAACTCAAGAAGAAGTTGTTATGGCATTTCCCAGCTGCTGCATGACCTTGGGAGAAATGTTGCTTGTTGATTACACAGCTGCCTTTATGTGTCTGTCCTCCCTGCCTGATTAACAGCAGAGTCCCTTGTTTCTTTTTCATTCTGAATTGATTTTCATGCTTTCAGTTCTGGACAGGGTTTATCTCACATATACATATGTAAATATATATGTATATATGTAAAAAATAAATATGTAAATTTGGGAACAGATTCCCAACTCATGTATTCAGATATTCAAATTCAATGCTAATAGATGCCTACAGGTTTCAGGTTAGGGAAAATTTCATTTTTAAGTTGACAGGACCCAGTGAATGGAAGTGAATCTGAAGCTTCCAATTCATTGTTTTTGTTTTTTACACTTATTTACTTGGGGCTCTGCTGGGTCTCCATTGCTGTGCTCTACTCTAGCTGCAGTGAGCGGGTACTCTCTAAGCTGCTGTGCCCGGGCCTCTCACTGCTGTAGCTTCTCTCGGTGTGGAGCACAGGCTCTAGGCCGTGGCCTTCAGTAGCTGTGGCTCCCAGGCTCTAGAGCACAGGCTCAGTGGTCGTGGTGCATGGGCTGAGTTGCTCTGCGGCATGCGGGATCTTCCTGGACCAGGGATCAAGCCTGTGTCTCCTGCATTGGCAGGCAGATTCTTCACCACTGAGCCACCAGAGGAACCCCTTCAATTCAATGTTATTTTAAAATATTAAGAAGCATATTTTTTTGGATGTGTTAGTGGGGAAAGGCTGTGACAGACTATAGGAAGGTCCAAGATTAAACATTTCTCTCTCTTCCAGGAAAACCTCTCTGCAGTCTTTCTTGAAGCCATAGAACGAGTACAGACAAACATCCCTTGTTCATTCATTAGAGAATTTAGATGCTGTTATTACTGAAAAAAAAAAAAAAAAAGAAAATCTACCCCCTCCCCCACCCACCCAGGTGTTGTACACATACCAAGGACTGCATTTCCACATTGTTTCACTTCCTAACACATCAAAAGACTCCATGACATGGTAAAGGTATGGCAATTATTTCCCTGTCATTAGATGGGAATCTTGGTGATGGATGAAAAACTCCTATTGGCAATTTATAAGTTGTGTGACCAATGTTTCTCTGGTAATAGATAAATGTCTTGTTTTGTCAAAATCCTATTATTCTGATTTATTTGGTTGGCTTTTATGTTGTCAAGGAAGTTCTATGATAGATTGGGATGAATTCTATTTTATTTATTATTTATTTATATTCATGTTCAAGAATTAATGCATTGCCTAAAACCCACCTGGAGTGAATACATTAGTATCTCTCATTGTTGTCTGTACTTTTACAATGATTTCAGGCCTCTCTAAAAAGTGGATGCAGTTACTATGAGCTAATAGTATATTGTCTCAGCAAAACTTGTGTTTAAGCTTGAGGGATGGATTTTCTTGAGTCTCTTCTGAGAAGCATCAGCAGAGTTCTTATCATCATCGCACCTGTATAACTGCAATCAAGTAACATTATTTCCAATACTCTTGCCTGGAAAATCCCATGGACAGAGGAGCCTGGTAGGCTGCAGTCCATGGGGTCGCTGAGGGTCGGACACGACTGAGCGACTTCACTTTCACTTTTCACTTTCATGCATTGGAGAAGGAAATGGCAACCCACTCCAGTGTTCTTGCCTGGAGAATCCCAGGGACGGGGGAGCCTGGTGGGCTGCAGTCTATGGGGTCACACAGAGTCGGACATGACCAAAGTGACTTAGCAGTAGCAGCAGCAGAAACATTATTTCAGGTGCCACAGATCAAATTAAACAGATGTAACTCTTGCTCTCTAGGGATCAAAATGTAAAATGAAGACCCCCCCCCCATTATAGAACAGATACTTTAAAGCTATTGTTAAATAAATGGAAAAAAGGTAAATTTCCATTCATTTAGTGTCAAACTGTAGCAAAATTAAACAAGAAAAGTTGAGGCTCACAGATGTTGGTTTCTAAATATCTATTTCAGTTTTCAGTGTTTAAAATAGACTTTGTGTCATCCCTCCCAAGCCTCTTCGTACTGAGCTGGGATTGTTTACATCTCAATGTATAGATTTGATTTCCCCTCAGCATAACCAGGCACAGAAATTATTCTGTCTCTCAGAATAAAGGTAAAATTAGTGGTAATGTATGTTGAGCTTAATCTCTGCTTCAGTTAGCAACCATATAACAATATTTATACTTACATATGAATATATCACATTGACACCTGCTATATATTATATTTATGAATTACCATAAAGTATTCATTATGGGGAATTGTTATCTGCACATCCATTCCCTGGTTTCTGAGACACTGGAAGAGAAGGCTTCCCACCTGGGTTCATTCAAACCAGCTGCCTAACCTGTATATCCTGAGTATGAAAATCATTTCATCCAAATTCTCATTTTTCTCTAACTTATTGGGGATAGAGAATAATGAGAGCAATAATAAGAGGAATACACAAATAAAACTATTGTTTTTCATTAAGATATATTAAAGTTAGAAAACCAGGAATGCCCATTTAAAAATCACAAGTAATTGATTAGCTGTGTCTGTGGGCAGACTCTGGTGATGTGCTGATTTGCTGATAGTATTTGTCCATGTACAGAAAAATGTTTAATTTGAGGTTGTGATATAATAAGAAATACATATATTGGTACTCCTGGTTCTGGCACGGAACTCCTAAAACCCTAGTAAGTTCCTGAGTAACCAGAGCACCTGTTGTTCTAAGATTTGGTCTTTGACTCGGATTTCTGACACAGGGTGCCTAAATTTTTTGGAATTTTCTGGGTGATGAGAGTGTCTTTTGTTAAAATTAGGGGACCCTGGGTGCAGTCCTGGATGGGGGCTGGTTACTGAAAAGACCAAGCCGTGATTCGAAGCTTGGAATTTCCCCCTCACCCTCCACTCCCCAGAGAAGGGAGAGAAGCTGGAAATGGAGTTATTAATAATAATCTATCATGATCGCGCCTCAGCACTCATAATAAATACGTTCCTCTTGACTGTCTTTGTTGCCTTGTTTTACATAAAATATTCATTACTACTTGAGGGAAAAGTTTTGTCTTATCTGAAGGTTCTCTTGGTTCTCCTAGTCTTAACTGTCTTGTTTTCTTGTTTTACATACATCATTTATCCCTACTTGAGGAAAAAGTTTTGTCTCATCTGAAGGGTCTCTTGGTTCTAATCTTTTCCTAAACTTCACTGTAGAGGTGGGAAATTAAAGTTCAGCCACAATTCCCATGAGGACAAAAGAGCTAAAAAACTAATTTAAAAAAATTGGCTTCAAGAAGATGGTGGCCATTCTTACCTGTATCTCAGGGAGATGCCTTTGCTATGTGGCATATTTCTCTTCAGGGTGGCCTCAGTGTGAGGTTAGGTTCCGCCTGCTTTCCTAAAGAAAGACAAGCTGGCAAACATGGAGATTTGCAGCTTGCTTTTCCTCTGAAAGGATAATCATCTATATTCTAAATCTTCCATCTTGTTGGCTTAGAAAATGTTACTGTACTCATGTGATCATTATCATTTGTTTTAAAGGCCATTCCTGAAAAGAAGTTCAAAAGATAATTTGAGATTGTGATAGGAAACTCATTTCTGCTAGTGGGAGACAAATTGTTATTTCTCTGCAGACTATTCTTATTAATATTAATTCAATCAAATTAAAAACCTGAAGACATTTTTCATCAAGCCACAATGAACAATCAGCCAACACAAAGCATAGTGTGCTATGAAACAGATAATACTCTGATGACATTTTTCTATAGAAATAAAATAACTTCAATTAAAAATATAAATATAATCTTATTTAATAGCCTACATGCTATAAAAAGAGTAGTTCAAATTTTTGTCCTAACCCACTGGGACTCCATAATGTAGATATAACTTAATAAGTTGGCTTAAAGCTCAACATTCAGGAAACTAAGATCATGGCATCTGGTCCCATCACTTCATGGGAAATAGATGGGGAAACAGTGGAAACAGTGCCAGACTTTACTTTTTTGGGCTCCAAAATCACTGCAGATGTTGATTGCAGCCATGAAATTAAAAGACGCTTACTCCTTGGAAGAAAAGTTATAACCAACCTAGACAGCATATTCAGAAGCAGAGACATTACTTTGCCAACAAAGGTCCATCTAGTCAAGGCTATGGTTTTTCCAGTGGTCATGTATGGATGTAAGAGTTGGACTGTGAAGAAAGCTTAGCTCTGAAGAATTGATGATTTTGAACTGTGGTGTTGAAGACTCTTGAGAGTCCCTTCGACTACAAGGAGATCCAACTAATCCATTCTAAAGGAGATCAGTCCTGGGATTTCTTTGGAAGGAATGATGCTAAAGCCGAAACTCCAGTACTTTGGCCACCTCATGCGAAGAGTTGACTCCTTGGAAAAGACTCTGATGCTGGGAGGGATTGGGGGCAGGAGGAGAAGGGGACGACTGAGGATGAGATGGCTGGATGGCATCACTGATTCGATGGACATGAGTTTGGGTGAACTCCGGGAGTTGGTGATGGACAGGGAGGCCTGGCGTGCTGCAATGCATGGGGTCACAAGGAGTCGGACATGACTAAGTGACTGAACTGAACTGAACTGAATTATCAGAATAATTATCTTCTTCATATTATAGATGCAATTTACGGGTCATAAGATTTAGGAAGCTAGGCAAGGTCATGCAGCTACACAGTGGCTGGGGTTGGATTTAAATTCAGCTTTGATTCTAAATGGCATCTTTTTCTACTTCACTGCCCCATCTCTCTTCCATGGTAGTAATTTTGCATCTATCTGAAAAGCTTCAGTTTTATTGATCTTTACTGACCCAAATGTTTCAATGCACTCTCTCTTCTTAAAATTTCCTATAAGTATAATGCTCAAAAGGAGAGGCACAGAGTACCCCAGAGTTAAATAATTTGGGAGAACTCTTCAGGCACTTTGAATGACTTTGAATGATCCACTTTGAATGATCCATCAGTCTTTCCATTATATTTAGAGTCACATATCTTATAACAAGAAAACTCAAGTCCTGAATACAATGGTAGCAAATGATTGGAACTTAAGATTCCCTACAAAGAAAGGAAATGTGAACCTGCTTCAGAAAGAGATCCACTCTCCTTCCAGAGAACTTAGTAAAAAGGAATCAGAATTTGATTTGTAATATAACCTTGCCTTCACAACAGCATTTTCTCTTTTTTCATCTCTGCTTAGTGTTTCTGTGAATTTAGCGTACTGAGAACTCTTTATCGGTATTGTGCTTCATTATTCTTGCCCCTATTTGAACTTAGGCAGGAAGACTGGCTATATATATATAGTTACCTTCTCACCTGCTAACCGTAATTTTTGAAATTCTATCTTGGTAAGATTGAAGTGGAAACTGGCAATTTTACTGTTTGTATAGCCAGCATCTGATGACTGTGGACCAGACAGACAGTTGGCTCACCATAAAGGATGTTAAAAAAACAAAAAATCTCCCAGGTGATGAAACATCATTGAAGATGTGATAAGATGGATGACTTTCATAAAGGATACTTGGATAAATTACTTCTAAAGGAAAAGGGAGGGTCATTCTTTTTTTTTTTTTTTTTCCTTCTGGTGGCTCAGATGGTAAAGCACCTGCTTACAATGCTGGAGACCTGGGTTCGATCCCTGGGTTGGGAATATCCTCTGGAGAATGAAATGGCAACCCACTCCAGTACTCTTGCCTGGAAAATCCCATGGACACAGTCCATAGGGTTGCAAAGAGCCGGACATTCCTGAGCGACTATACTTCATATTTTTAGGATGGTTAAGTCGTCCTGTATGACATTGTAATGAGGGATATATGACATTATACATTTATCAAAATCCATTGAACTGTGCACCACAAAGAGTGAATGCCAATTTAACCTAGGGACCTTTAGCTATGTATCAGTCAATATTGGTTCATCAGTCATAACAAATGTGCCCCATCACGGCAAGATGTTAATAACAGGAGGAACAGTGGGAGGGTGGGAAGCAGAGTGGGGATATATGGAAACTCTCTGTATCTTGGCTCAATTTTTTCTTAAACCTAAAAAAAAATCTACAAACCAAAAAAAAAGAAAAGAGGAAAAGGGAGGGGCATGCTTTAGTTATGGAGGCATTCCTAGAGTCCCATCTCAAGGAGGGTGGGGCCATAATTGCAGGGCTTCTATTTTGCAAGGTGAGGTGTTAAGTCCATGATCGAGCCAAATTGTTTAGGGCAGTTAAAGAAAAAGGATGTTCTGTGTCTTGTCTAAAGAAAAGATGTATATGTACTAAAGAACATTCAAGGGGCACCAAATACTGTCATCTGGTGATTGGGGCTCCGTAGTTCCCAAACTCTGAGGTTGATAAGAAATGAGTTCTGGCTCATCATCCTCACCCTTGGCTCAGCTTCCCCAGTGGTGCTTCTGTTTGCAGCCTGATGGGATCCCATCATTTGGGGCTCAGTTGGCAGCTGCTCCATCATAAGGAAGGACTAACAGAGGTCAGGGGGCAGGGGGCACCCTCTTTCCCAACCTCCTGACTCTTTCATATGTGTACACATTGGGAACCCACCTCAGATGCCATACTGGAGCTGCATTTTGGGCTGACTTTTAAGAATCTGAAGGTTTTACAAAAGGTTCTATGGATTTTTTCAGTGGAAGGGGGACACAGAAGATAGCATTGTGACATGTCTTAATCTGAGATTATCACTGTTTAATACTTATTCCTCAGTCACAATAAGAAGTTTCACTCAATTTTAGAACAAATGAAAGATATAGCTAATTCTTTGTTAATTTGTGTTTTACCAGATTTCCTGAGGAGCACAAAGCACTTCATGAATCGAAAATTATTCAGTAACTGACATTCAAGTCATCCTATAAAATAGGCCTGTGTTTGACTTAAAAAATATTATCTGCCCCCACACCTGCAAAATAAAAAGTAAATCAATGAGGATAATGACATTAAATAATGCTAGATGCAAAAAGGGCTATTTATTTTTACATTACAGAAAACAGCCTGAATATAAATTATAGGTTTGTTTCCATTTCAAAAAAATTCTTGATTTTCATGTATCTTTTGGTTCATAATATTAGCTATATTTCCTGACAGATGTATTAATACTGATGATAGCTTTTCTCTTACTTGGCTACTGAAAAAGAGAGACCGGGGCAGGGGGGCGGAGGAGGGGGAGAGAGAGAGCAAGAGAACACAACAAGAAAATTTAAATATAAAATAAAGTCAAGTTTGGAAAAGCATATTTAAATGGAGGGATACAGAGTAGAAAAATATCCTAATGGAAGGTGAAAATGAAAGTGAAGTTGCTCAGTCATGTCCGACTCTTTGCCACCCCGTGGACTGTAGTCTACTAGGCTCCTCCCAACCCAGGGATTGAACCCAGGTCTCCCACATTGCAGGCAGATGCTTTACCCTCTGAGCCACCAGGGTAGTTATCATATATTTTCAGTTCAGTTCAATCCCTCAGTCATGTCCGACTCTTTGAGACCCCATTGACTGCAGCATGCCAGGCTTCCCTGTCCATCACCAACTCCTGGAGGTTGCTCAAGCTCATGTTCATTGAGTCAATGATGCCATCCAACCATCTCATCCTCTGTCGTCCATTTCTCCTCCTGCCTTCAATCTTTCCCAGCATCAGGGTCTTTTCAAATGAGTCAGCTGTTCACATCAGGTGGCCAAAGTATTGGAGTTTCAGCTTCACCATCAGTCCTTCCAATGAATATTCAGGACTGATTTGCTTTAGAATGGATTAGTTGGATCTCCTTGCAGTCCAAGGGACTCTCAAGAGTCTTTTCCAACACCACAGTTCAAAAGCATCAATTCTTCAGTGCTCAGCTTTCTTTATAGTCCAACTCTCACATCCATACATGACTACTGGGAAAAAATAGCTTTGACTAGATGGACCTTTGTTGGCAAAGTAATGTCTCTGCTTTTTAATATGCTGTTGGTCATAGCTTTTATTTCAAGGAGCAAGTGTCTTTTAATTTCATGGCTGCAGTCACAATCTGAGTGATTTTGGAGCCTAAGAAAATAAAGTCTGTCACTGTTTCCATTGTTTCCCCATCTATTTACCATGAAGTGACGGGACCAGATGCTATGATCTTAGTTTTTCAAATGTTGAGTTTTTAGCCAACTTTTTCTGTTTCCTCTTTCACCTTCATTAAGAGGCTGTTTAGTTCCTCTTTGATTTCTGCCATAAGTTGTGGTGTCATCTGTGTATCTGAGGTTATTGATATTTCTTCTGGCAATATTGATTTCAGCTTGTGCTTCATCCAGCCCTGCATTTGGCATGATGTAGTCTTCATATAGTTAAATAAGCAGGGTGACAATATACAGCCTTTCCCAATTTGGAACCAGTCTGTTGTTCCATGTCCAGTTCTTTCTGTTGCTTCTTGACCTGCACATAGATTTCTCAGGAAGCAGGTAAGATGGCCTGGTATTCCTATCTCTTTAAGAATTTTCCAGTTTTTTGTGATCCACACAGTCAAAGGCTTTGGTGTAGTTAATAAAGCAGAACTAGATGTTTTCCTGGAACTCTCGTTTTTTTCTATGATCTAGCAGATGTTGGTGATTTGATCTCTGGTCACTGACCCGATGGACATGAATCTGAGGAGGTTCTGAGAATTGGTGATGACAGGGAAGCCTGGCGTGCTGCAGTCCATGGAGTTGCACAGAATTGGACATGACTGAATGACTGAACTGAACAGAACTGCCCCAAATCACAAAGTTAAAGGCAGTGCAAGACTGAGACACTCCAAAATGGCAACCCACTCCAGTATTCTTGCCTGGAAAATCCCAAGGACAGAGGAGTCTGGTGGGCTACAGTTCATGGAATTGGGAGAATCAGACACAACTTAGCGACTAAACCACCACCACCATTCTGTTATTATCTGTCCATCCACTCAGAGGTAGTGAGGAAAGGACTCGCTTTACACTTCCAGTCTCCCCAAAAGCCCTTGCCTTCAAGCTTTTGTCCCCACCACTGTTCTGAAATAATGCTTGTTCATGTCCCCAGGGACTCCCATGCTGCTAGAGCCAAACACCATTTTGTGGTCATCTTGCCTGCCACAAAGCTCTGCCTCTATTAGCAGAGCTTGGCATGATTAATCCCTCTCTCCTTTTTATACTCCATTCATTCTCTTGGCCTTCATCTTGCCCTTGCCTATTGCTGACCTCTTCTTCTTAGCTGTTCCATCCTCATTAGCTCCCAAGGCTGGTGCTCAGTCATCTTACATCTGAAGACTCAGTCCTCTTACCTCTTCCCACTTGTCTCCTCATCCAGTCATTGTCTGCCCACAGCAATCCTTCTCTTGGAGCAAATACCTATTAGTGTGTTTTGAACTCAACATGTCAGAACAGAACTTTTAATTCCCTCTATCCCTTAAACTTGTTCTCTCTTCAATAAATGGCAATTCTTTTTCTAGTTACTTGAACCAAAATCTTGGTCCTTTATACTGAAATATAAAACCTAGCATGCTTGTAGAAAGCAAAACCATTTTGTTGCACAATGCTTTGCTCACAGCTGTTTGTCCAGCTTTGTCACAAAGATTTCAGATCTTTCCTGTCTATTCCTGGGTTGTGTTGTTCTTTCCCGTAAGAATCAGAGCACAGGGCAGGAATGTGGATGGAATTTGGATGGTTGTTAGGTTATTGGGTACAGTCTATACCTGTTTACTGTTTACGGGGAAGACTCATAGAAGTGGGAGCTTTTCAATAGGAAAATAAACTTTTGAGGCTTACTTATGAAAAGTCAAAAAGTGAAGAGCACAAATTAAAAAAAAATCTTTGACATTCTTCCTCTTTCCTTCTGGAAAATATTTCTGACTATACAAAATAGAATTGAAATAGAAAAAATAAGTGCTTTCAGAGTCTTATTATTTAAGCACCCAAACTATAGACTAGGCCTGAACAAAAATATCACACTGAACATAGGCCCTGAGGTATGGTAGATTTCATTTAGATAGAGATGTACATAAAATAAGGGGCTGCTATTTTAATTTCATGATTTTAGGTACTATCATTTACTGCTCAAATAAATAAAACAGAATGATTATATTCCATTTAGAGTATTTAGAAAGTTTCTTTTTTTTACTTCATAAAATAATAAAGTATTATCCTTGAATATCAGAGTACATTATTGTAAGATATTTACCTAGTCAATCAAAACCACTAGACCCCCTTCATATAATGAATGCTCCTTGAAGTTCAGAGTCATTCTCAGAGGATCCTCATCTGATTCATTGTTTTTGAGGGGTGTTCTGGGCCATGTCCTTATTATTAGACCTTGGTGACAGCATTGTAGTGAGCCTCTGGTATAATTTTTCTTAAGTTGGTAACTTCTTGGTTGTAAGTCAAATGTGTCTTCTCTTGATCATCATCTACTTCATCATGACACAGAGAAATAAAAACAGGGGAAACATAGTTTTGGCAGCAAAGCAGCTGACAAAAAATATATAGTTCATGAAAAATGTAATATATAAAACCAATAATTGCCTTAAATGGTACAAGTAAAAGATACTTCATAAGATCCAGTTACTTGAGATGATTATATCTATTGATAAAGCTAGTAGATGTAACCAAAATGATGGGCAAAATAATATATTTTTCACATATATAATCACATATATAGAAGAGAAATACCCTCTAAGCACTCTATCTTAAACATCTAAAAATGAGATTACGGATCAATAAATTAGGTGCAAACCTAAATTAATTATCTATGCATTTACTCTGTGGAGAAGGCAATGGTGCCCCACTCCAGTACTCTTGCCTGGAAAATCCCATGGACAGCGGAGCCTGGTGGGCTGCAGTCCATGGGGTCGCTACAAGTCGGACACGACTGAGAGACATCACTTTCACTTTTCACTTTCATGCGTTGGAGAAGGAAATGGCAACCCATTCCAGTGTTCTTGCCTGGAAAATCCCAGGGACGGGGGAGCCTGGTTGGCTGCCGTCTATGGGATCGCACAGAGTCGGACACGACTAAAGTGACTTAGCAGCAGCAGCAGCAGCAGCAGCAGCAGCAGCAGCATCATTTACTCTGAGTGGCATATTATTTCTAGAGAATCAGCTTTTTGAAATATAATACATTTGTTTTATACATTTTCTACATGGACAAACCCCAAATTAAAAACATTTGAAAGTGAAAAGGTATTTCCTTATTGGGTGTGTGTTTCATCCTTTACTTTGTTTTTCAGTAATATATAATAGCTGGAAAATAATATAATTTTGTAAAAATCCTCTCTGTGACTGTGTGTGTGTATGTGTGTGTGTGTGAACACTGGTGAAGTGAAAAGAGGTGAGATTTGGAATCTGGATTGTTTGTGTTAATTTTACTGGAGTACAATTTCTTTACAATGTTGTATTTTCTTGGAATCCATTTTGATGGTAGGGCCAACCAGGTTTGCCAATGGTTTGGCTGTAAGGTCTGAGATAAAGGAGTCAAGGATGGTTACAAGGTTTCTGATATGAGGAACGGAATGAACAAAATCTCTAATTTTTAAAATGAAGAAGACTGGAAGGCAGAACAAGTTTAGAGGAATGTGGGGAAATCAAGAGTTTGCTTGTGGGCCTTGTAAGTTGGAGATGCCTTGAGAAATCTGTGTGCAGGTCAGGAAGCAACAGTTAGAACTGGACATGGAACAACAGACTGGTTCCAAATAGGAAAAGGAGTACGTCAAGGCTGTATATTGTCACTCTGCTTATTTAACTTCTATGCAGAGTACATCATGAGAAACGCTGGACTGGAAGAAGCACAAGCTGGAATCAAGATTTCTGGGAGAAATATCAATAACCTCAGATATGCAAATGACACCACCGTTATGGCAGAAAGTGAAGAGGAACTAAAAAGCCTCTTGATGAAAGTGAAAGAGGAGAGCGAAAAAGTTGGCTTAAAGCTCAACATTCAGAAAACGAAGATCATGGTATCCGGTCCCATCACTTCATGGGAAATAGATGGGGAAACAGTGGATACAGTGTCAGACTTCATTTTTTTGGGCTCCAAAATCACTGCAGATGGTGACTGCAGCCATGAAATTAAAAGACGCTTACTCCTTGGAGGAAAAGTTATGACCAACCTAGACAGCATATTCAAAAGCAGAGATATTACTTTGCCGACTAAGGTCCGTCTAGTCAAGGCTATGGTTTTTCCAGTGGTCATGTATGGATATGAGAGTTGGACTGTGAAGAAGGCTGAGCACCGAAGAATTGATGCTTTTGAACTGTGGTGTTGGAGAAGACTCTTGAGGGTCCCTTGGACTGCAAGGAGATCCAACCAGTCCATTCTGAAGGAGATCAACCCTGGGATTTCTTTGGAAGGAATGATGCTAAAGCTGAAGCTCCAGTACTTTGGCCACCTCATGCGAAGAGTTGACTCATTGGAAAAGACTCTGATGCTGGGAGGGATTGGGGGCAGGAGGAGAAGGGGACGACCGAGGATGAGATGGCTGGATGGCATCACTGACTTGATGGACGTGAGTCTGAGTGAACTCCGGGAGATGGTGATGGACAGGGAGGCCTGCTGTGCTGCGATTCATGAGGTCGCAAAGAGTCAGACACGACTGAGCGACTGAACTGAACTGAACTGAGGAGAGATCCAGGTGGGTAGGGATAAGGAGGCAGCTGGGTTCTGGTCTAGTTAGACATAAACACAAAGAAACAGAAGTGAGATGAGTTTATGGAACAAATGCAGATGGGCATGTCTGTGCTATCTTCCTCTGATCCCTGGAGTGCCTGTAGGGTGTGCAGTTGCTGGTGACATGTTCCGTGAAGGTGGGATCCTGCCAGTGGAGACATAGCTCGGGTTTTGTGGCGTTTCTGCCACTTCAGACACAGGTTTTAGTCACCATTTGGAAACATCAGACATGAATGCATCTGGGGAACCTGATGGATTTTGAGTTCTGGTTCTTGCATAAACATAACAACTGCCTGGTGCCTCCAGCTCAACAGTGTTGCACAAAGTCTGTCTTCCTGTGACAGGAATCCCAGAAGTTACAAAAGAAGGAACAGATGCACTAGACTCTCTGTGTATGAAAGCTCTTATAGAGCAAAAACAACAAACACATAAAATGTATAAATACTCCAAAAATAAAAACTTTTATATTGCATAAGTACAACAAATATTTGCAAAGCAGCTGACAAAGTACTGCATAAATAGTGTTTACAACCTGATAAGAAAAAGACAATAAAAATGGTCAAAGGTCGTGAATAAATAATCTACAGAAGAGCAAATCCAAATGGTCAATGAATGCATGGCTACCATGGTATCGATTTATATCAGGGTGATAGAAATTCAGGCAAGTGTTATTTTTTTTTTTCTAAATACTTGTACTTAAGTTTTGAGTTTTGTATAATGAGCATGTAACATTCAAATAGAGAAAAAGACATTTCTTTTTTATTGTGAGCAAGAAAAAACATTTTGAGGAGATACAAATATGAAAGGATTCAGGAAGAGACACAGAAAGTCACAACAAAGAACAGGGCAGACCTTACAGCGTTACAGTAAGTCAAGGAAGCTTTCCTGGGAGTTGTGGAGAGTTGTCAGCAGTTGGCAAAGCTCCAATTGATTTCTTCTATTGCTTTTTATAATTTTCCATTTTGTGATAATTTCTCCCCTCATCTGTTTACGCACTTCTATTGGATTGGCCAAAGTGTTCATTCAGATTTCACAATAAGCTGTTATCAGTTCAGTTCAGTTGCTCAGTCGTGTCCAACTCTTTGCAACCCCATGAATCGCAGCACGCCAGACCTCCCTGTCCATCACCAACTCCCGGAGTTTACTCAGACTCACATCCATCGAGTCAGTGATGCCATCCAGCCATCTCATCCTCGGTCGTCCCCTTCTCCTCCTGCCCTCAATCCCTCCCAGCATCAGAGTCTTTTCCAATGAGTCAACTCTTCGCATGAGGTGGCCAAAGTACTGGAGCTTCAGCTTTAGCATCATTCTTTCCAAAGAAGTCCCAGGATTGATCTCCTTCAGAATGGACTGGTTGGATCTCCTTGCAGTCCAAGGGACTCTCAAGAGTCTTCTCCAACACCACACTTCAAAAGCATCAATTCTTCAGTGCTCAGCCTTCTTCACAGTCCAACTCTCACATCCATACATGACCACTGGAAAAACCATAACCTTGACTAGACGGACGTTAGTCAGCAAAGGAATGTCTCTGCTTTTGAATATGCTATCTAGGTTGGTCATAACTTTTCTTCCAAGGAGTAAGCGTCTTTTAATTTCATGGCTGCAGTCACCATCTGCAGTGATTTTGGAGCCCCCCAAAATAAAGTCTGACACTGTTTCCACTGTTTCCCCATCTATTTCCCATGAAGTGATGGGGCCGGATATAGAAAAGCCAAATGAACTTTTTGGCCAACGCAATATTATACATTTCCAAATATTTCCCCAACATAGTTGGAAGATGTCTTGGAAATCTCAATTATCTTCTATTGGTCTTCCTTAGAATACACTTCTAAGATTATCCTAGCAGTTCTCAGTGTGTGTGCTTTCTCACTTGACCATGGGCAATGAGACGAGGGGTGTATGGAGGCACTAGTGTCTCTGCAAGAGATTTCTGAATTTATGCATAGTTTTCTCAATGAATTCTAGAAACAGACTTGTTATCATGGCACTATGAGTAGGGTGTGGGGAGGGATGGGGAGCAGATAGGAGAAATCAGTGGGATTTCCTTCGAAATTAAAAATTATGTTTTTCCAAATCTACTGTTATTTGTCAAAAACAGTAAATTGAGTTCAATTCCATTTAATTCAGTAAGTATCATTAAGTACCTGTCCTGTCATCAGGCTTCCCAAATGGTGCTAGTGCTAAAGAACCTGCCTGCCGGTGCACGAGACATAAGAGACATGGATTTGAGCCCTGGGTGGGGAAGATCCCCTGGAGAAGGAAATAGCAACCCACTCCAGTACTCTTGCCTGGAGAATCCCATGGACAGAGGAGCCTGGTGGGCTACAGTCCATGGGGTCTCAAAGAGTCTGACACAGCTGAAGTGACTTGGCACACAGCACATCTGTCATTAGAAGTGTGTTAAGTAGAAATAAGGCTGTGACAATCGAAGTCAGCATGTAATAGTCCATAACAGTATACATACCAAGAAGATTTTTCCTAGTCAGGCCACACTGAGTGATTTCAGAGGATAATTGATCACTGGGTGAACATGCCCTTGCAACTTATATCCCATGTCTAGTTCAGTGAGTTTCAAAGTCTGTTTTTTAAAATGTGGTAGTATTTAAATATTTTCAGCATTCCTTATAAAAGAATTAGAACGCAGACAGTCATTATAAAATGGTGGATTTTTTTTAGCTTTTGGAAGACTTTATTTAAATGAACCAGCACTACCAGACTCAAACATCAAGAGAGAAAGAAACATGCTAATCAACAGATGGAATTAAATTTCATTGTGAGCGAATGAAGAGCCCAGTTACTGGAATCCTGTACTCCTGGGCACTTGAGAAGTTGAGGAGAAAAGCTAAATAGTGTTTAGAAAGAATCTGACCCTGCTTGGCAACTGGCAAGCTACAGTAAGAGAATTTTCTACAAGTACACTGGGTGGTAGACAGTAACTCTTTCATAGGTGAGTAAGCATGACCCTAAAATTAATATGCTCTAGATGGCTAAAGTTAACATTATAAACTAGAATGTCTCTTGTTTCTAAGCAACTGAATGAGTAAGCAGCTGCTGGATCATTGAAAAAGCAAGAGAGTTTCAGAAAAACATCTATTTCTGCTTTATTGACTATGCCAAAGCCTTTGACTGTGTGGATCACAATAAACTGTGGAAAATTCTGAAAGAGATGGGAATACCAGACCACCTGACCTGCCTCTTGAGAAACCTGCATGCAGGTCAGGAAGCAACAGTTAGAACTCGACATGGAACAACAGACTGATTCCAAATAGGAAAAGGAGTACGTCAAGGCTGTATATTGTTACCCTGCTTATTTAACTTCTATGCAGAGTTCAACATGAGAAACACTGGGCTGGAAGAAGCACAAGCTGGAATCAAGATTGCCGGGAGAAATAACAATCACCTCAGATATGCAGATGACACCACCCTTATGGCAGAAAGTGAAGAGGAGCTAAAAAGCCTCTTGATGAAAGTGAAAGAGGAGAATGAAAAAGTTGGCTTAAAACTCAACATTCAGAAAACGAAGATCATGGCATCCGGTCCCATCACTTCATGGGAAATAGATGGGAAAACAGTGGAAAGAGTGTCAGACTTTATTTTGGGGGGCTCTAAAATCACTGCAGATGGTGATTGCAGCCATGAAGTTAAAGATGCTTACTCCTTGGAAGGAAAGTTATGACCAACCTAGATAGCATATTCAAAAGCAGAGACATTACTTTGCCAACAAAGGTCTGTCTAGTCAAGGCTATGGTTTTTCCTGTGGTCATGTATGGATGTGAAAGTCGGACTGTGAAGGAAGCTGAGTGCCAAAGAACTGATGCTTTTGAAGTGTGGTGTTGGAGAAGACTCTTGAGAGTCCCTTGGACTGCAAGGAGATCCAACCAGTCCATTCTAAAGGAGATCAGCCCTACCCAGGGTGTTCATTGGAAGGATTGATGCTAAAGCTGAAACTCCAATACTTTGGCCACCTGATGTGAAGAGTTGACTCATTGGAAAAGACTCTGATGCTGGGAGGGATTGGGGGCGGGAGGAGAAGGGGACGACAGATGATGAGATGGCTGGATGGCATCACTGACTTGATGAACATGAGTTTGAGTGAACTCCAGGAGTTGGTGATAGACATGGAGGCCTGGCGTGCTGCGATTCATGGGGTTGCAAAGAGTCAGACACGACTGAGCGACTGAACTGAAGTGAACATCATTAAGTCATCCTATGACAAGCACATAGTGATTTAATATTTACGGGATTAGTATGTGATATGAAAAGCACGTAGTTGTGTGTGTGTAAACTTTTTCAGATTTAACAAGTGTAGCATCTCCTTCCTTCTCCCAGAAAGTCACATTATATAGGTTCATTGCCTTTTTTCAAAGACCAGTGTAGAATGGCAAACATATATTCATATCCAAGTCATAATGGGGCAGCTGGTCTCTGGTTACCTGCTGTAAAAACAATAATCTGAACAATAATTTTATTCTTAAACACTGATCTTATCTACTTGTCCAAATTCTTCTCAAATGCCTTATCTCAAGATTAACTTCTTTTGTTAAACCTTTCTCTACCTTTCAGTCCACAGAAGGTGTACTCCCCTCCCCTCCCCCATTCTTTATTTTGTGGCACTTTGGGATAAAGTTTTGAAGATATATTTTGGCTGCATGATAAGATTTAGAATATTATGAGTCAATTTGTGTTTTCACCTATTAAGGGCATAACATTGGAAAAAAAAAAAAGAGTGGTAAGGGAAATACTCCTTAATTTTTAAGGAATGGAAGATCTTAAAGGTGAAAAGAATGATGCAATAGTTGGTGGGTCAGTGAACTTCTATTTACTGAAGGAGTGAAATTTATTTGTGAGAGTAGCCAGCTTTATGCATCCAAGTTGATGGGGACAGCACAAAAATCACAGAACTTTGAGAAAGGCTAAGAATACAGGAACTAAAAATGACCATCCAATGTAAATTGCTACTTAGATGCATTTGAAATCTGTTTCCATGGGGATATAGTAGAGCTCGGAGAACCCTTGGTAAAATTGCCTTCAATAAGTTGAATCTCTCCAACACTCTTCAGATGATTTCTTTTCTGTTCTCAGTGGAAACAAATAAGATTAGCAAATTGTCACTCTTGCCTATCACTTACACCAAGATGCAATGTTCCTAGAATACAGTTACATGTGTATTGCAAATATTAAAACATGTAATAGGTAGAAAAGTCTGGCAGAAAATCCTTCTGGCCAGGATTGTTTGTGTTGCCATTGGTGAATACAGGTGTTCTGCCATTGAAATAACGTAATTATGACTGAATATAACCCTTACCCAAGAGTTCTGTCCCAGGGAAGTAATAAAAGTGACTTCTATTTTTGTATTCACCTGGTGTTTCCCTACCTTTTGGCCAAGGGGTGCAAACAACCACCAGTGGGTTTGTCCCCCAAAGCAAGTGAGCTATGCCAGCTCAAAAGTTCTATGACAATGACTTTTGGCATGAAGACATCTTTGGCTATAGCTTGCGAAGTAGTCTGGGTGGTATTTGTGTGTTGCATAGCATGGATAGGGTGAAGCATAAATTGGAAGGTTTGGCTTTCTGTGTCTTGTAACTGAAATGTTCATCTTCAAATCATACCTAACTCAGATAAGGGAGTTACCCCTGATTTGGGCAAGGAACTAAAACAGTGGTCTTTCTAGTAAGTTCCCCCATCCCTTTGTTTATATCACAAGTTTAATAGCTATTAATTTGTTGTTGTTCAGTCGCTAAGTTGTATCCGACTCTTGGATCCCATGGACTGCAGCATGCCAGGCTTCCTTGTCCTTCACTATTTCCTGGAGTTTGCTCAGACTCATGTCCACTGAGTTGATGATGCCATCCAACTATCTCATACTCATCATCCCCTCTCCTCCTGCCTTCAATCTTTCCCAGCATCAGGATCTTTTCGAATGAGTCAGCTCTTCACATCAGGTGGCCAAAGTATTGGAGCATTAGCATCAGTCCTTTCAATTAATATTTAGGGTTGATTTCCTCTAGGACTAACTTAGTTTGATCTCCTTCCTGTCCAAGGGACTGTCAAGAGTCTTCTCCAGCATCACAGTTTGAAAGCATCAATTGTTGAGTGTTCAGCCTTCTTTATGGCCCAACTCTCACATCCATACACGACTACTGGAAAAACCATAGCTTTAACTATATGGACCTTTGTCAGCAAAGTAATGGCTCTGCTTTTTAATACACTGTCTGGGTTTGTCATAGCTTTTCTTCCAAGAAGCAAGTGTCTTTTAATTTTAATAGCTATTAATACATGCTGATAAAAATATAAGTGAGCACTCTTTGGCATACCTCTCTGTTTAGCTTTAAATCTGAGGAAACTTGTTCTAGAGGCTTTGATTCCCATTCAGACACCTGTAGAAACGCCCAGAAACCCTGAGGGAGGAAATCACAGATCTTTCTAGGATTCGTCTTGAAACCTCAACTGCCGTTACTGATCCGTTTAATACTTTTATTAATTATTGTTTTGCATCACTCTGCTCCTCTACTGTTTCAATTATAATAGAGTGGTTTCCCCAAATTGTTTTCAAGTCTATGTGATTACCAAACATTATAACAATTATTTTAATAGAAACATTTAACAAATGAGCTGCCCATTCAAAATTTATCCTCATTTTGGCTATGGCACATACAAAAGTTAACCACTTAACACCTGGAATGTTAGGTCCATGAGTCAAGGTAAATTGGATGTGGTCAAGCAGGAGATGGTAAGAATAAACATCGGCATCTTAGGAATCAGTGAACAAAAGTTTAAGATAGTGGAAAAGGTATGAAAGAAGCAGGCTGGACTTTACAGCAGTTGCCATAGTAAAAGGGTTTGCTACTTAGAAATCTGATTTTGTTTTTACGTGAAAATATGTCTATTTCTGGTTCTTGTTTGATTATAAATGTGGAAGGTGGTTCTTCAAGACAATTTGGAAAATTTGAAGATTTCGAAGTGTGGAGGCACTGTAGAGAAAGAATCACTCTGGCTCATCGTGATTCCAGTGTAACTTCATGGACTGGGTTTTGAGCCATCCACACCACCCCACCCCCCTGGCCAGAGTCAGCAACCCGTTTCCAGCTTTGCTACTACCATTTCTATGCTAACTGCAGTCACATGTGTGGTCAAGGTGTGGGGGGACAAAATACTTGTGTCCTATTTAATCGAACCATCAGAAGTGACACGTTCACACTGATGGAGTACCTCCTGTTTCCTAGGCATAGTGCCACAGTGCTAGGCATGAAGGTGCAGTGACTTTCCTTTATCTCTCTATGTTCACAGTCTTACAGGGGGCTCAACACCTATTCCTATAAACCAGTTACAATGAAGTAGAGCTGATTCAGTAAGAGAATATGCAAAGTGCTACCAGAGTCAAAAGACAGAGCATTTCACAGATGGAGTGACATTTGGGCTGGATCTTGAGAGATCAAAGAAATAAAATTTCCCTGGTCTATGAGAAGTTCAAATCTCAGCTTTAACATGGGACTAAAGATAATGAGTTCCTCCCCCAAAGTTAGAGCCAGAATCATTCACAGATCTATAAAGGGCCAAACACAACCTCATAATGATATCAATCAAAATTTATAGTTGTATAATTTTAAACAATTAAGTAATAAAGCAAAGCTCTGGGTCTTATCAAAGACTTCAGAGTGGTGACATTTCATCAGTGGCAAAATAGTCTCAGATTTCTATAACAGATTCTGCCAAATAGTTCCTTGAATCAATTTTCCTAGCACACAAATGAAAATGAATTTATAAGAATTGTGAACACCTCCAACAGAGTCACAACTTTGGAGATAAAACCGTAAGACTTCTGAATTCTGTAATGAGTTATGTGGCCGGCCAGCTGTCAGGAACAAAATATACTGCTCCTGTCGCTTGCCACCTAGACCTGAATGAAATGGATGTTTCCATCACAAATCTGACACTCTGGTGGGTATAGACCTGGACTCAATTATGGAGCTGACATATCCAATTTGTCTGAAATTGTTTGAGAACATTAAGAAGAATAAAGGCTGGGCTTCATCTCACCTTTGCCCATTGGAATTCTCTCACATTCTTGATATTCTTCTAGAAGCTAGCTATGAGACTTGGCAAGATGTTGGAAGGTTACCTAGTGATACTGACCACCTGTAGGTTGAAAGAATTATCCTTCCCTCTAAATTAAAAAAATTTTTAAATTGGAGGATGGTTGCTTTACAATGTTATATTGGTTTCTGCTTTATAACAATATGAGTCAGTCATAATTTCCTCTAAATTCTTATAACTATTACTCTCTGAGTGATTCATTTAGCTAATGCAATCCTGCATTAGTGTTAGTTTTTCAGTTGTGTCCAACTCTTTGCAACCCCACGGACAGTAGCCTGCCAGGCTTCTCTGTCCATGGAATTCTCCAGGCAAGAATACTTGAGTGGATTGCCATTCTCTTCCCTAGGGGATCTTTCCCAAGCCAGGGATCGAACCCTTGTCTCTGGCATATCCAGCACTGGCAGGCAGGTTCTTTACCGCTAATGCCACCTGGGAAACCCCGTGGTTACCATGAGGTTCACAAAAAACATCTCATGCATAAAATGATTCATTGTATGCTGACGGCAACTTAACTTCTACCCCATACAAAAAATCCATGTTTTTTCTCTCTCCTTTTTATATTTATGATGTCACACTTTACTCCTTTTTATATTGTGTGTTCATTAGCAAATTACAGTAGCTACAGTTATTTAAAGTATTATTTTCCTTTAATCTTTATATAAACTGTAGTTTATATATAATCTTTATATATAACTGTAGTTGAGCTGTTAATACACCATTCCATTATGGGGTTAAAGTTTTCTAAAGTTGTCGATATTTGCCTTAACTGGTACGTTATATGTACCAGGGATGATGAACTTGTATACATACTAGGGGTGATGAACTCCTACTTTTTATGTTTTTGGTCTAGGAAAGTCTTTGTTTCCAATACTTTGCCAGGTAAAGCATTATTGGTTGCCAATTTCTTTTCCTTCAAGCCTTTGAATATATCATTTCGCTCTATCCTGGCCTGTAGGGTTTCTGCTGAGAAATCCACTGATAGTTGAACAGGGATTCTTTGTAAATTACCACTCTTCCCCCTTGGCTGCTTTAGGGTTCTCTCTTTATCTTCGATTTTTGACAGTTTCATTATGATGTGTCTTGGAGAAGGTCTTTTTACATTGAGATAATAAGGTGATCTGATAACTTCTTGAACTTGAATGTCCAAGCCTCTCCCCCGGTCTAGGAAGTTCTCAGTTATTATTTCTTCTGTCCTCATCCTCTCCCTCCCATTTTTCATTTTTCTCCTGGAAACTATTATTTTAATATTTGTAAGTTTGGTGGAATCCCATAGGTCACATAGATTTTCTTGGCTCATCTCCAATCCTTATTTTTAAAAAACTTCCCCCTGTTTGGCTTATTTCAAATCCTGTCCTCTGGATTACTTATTCTGTCTTTCATTTGATTTACTCTGCTGTAGATGCTCTCTTTTACATTTGTATTTATTCACTGAAATTTTCAGCTCTAGCATTATTGTTTGGTTCTTTTTAAGGACTTCTTTATTAAATTGCTCATTTTCCTCAAGAATTTTCCCCCTGACTTTATAAAATTATCTTTCTGAGTTTTCTTATAGCCCATTGAATTTCCTCAAAAGGAAATTTTGAATTTTTTTAATCAGCTGTATCACAAAATTCTGTCTTTGAGCTCCTTTATTGAAGGATTATTTTTTTAAATTATTTGGTGTCATGTCTCCTTGAGTCTTCCTGTTCCCCGTAGTTTTGCAATGTTGCATTCACACTGGAAGAAGTAGACACCTCCTCAAATCTTCCCTAGTTACCTTTGTTTGTTGTTTCTGTTACATCTTGGGTTTTCTCCAACCCTGTATGTATACACCTTCTCTACATTTCTTGGAAGAATTCTTAAGCTTTTTATGTCTTCTCTGGTTCTTATAGCTCAGCCGGCTGGCTGCAGGACGCCTCTCTCTTGTTTTCCAGAAGGTGGCGCTGTAGTTCAAGTTTGTAGCTTTTTCCTGTCCACAAATATTTCTGACAGCACTCTATTTACCTGACTGACATTCACTTCTGTACACAAGGGGCTGGCTACATAGCTGGGGGGAGGCGGGGTCTGCATTTAGCTCTTGGGGCTTTATAGGTAGCTGAGGACCTTGGATGAAGTCCCGACAGAGGCTCATGGGTGAACGTCCTGCTGACTTCCTGATCACAGTTAGCATGAACTACATTCCTTTAATGCCTTTTATGTTCCTATCTGGCCCTTTCCTGATCTCCTCCCTCCCTCTAAGCATACGGGCCTTACCCCCAGTTCTCTGGGTGCTGTTGGAGAGAAATGGGGTAGCTGCTCACACATCACTCTCCTTTTTCCCTAGGGGAGAGGTCACCTCGAGAGAGTTCAGCCCTGCTCTGAGTAATCTTGGGGGAGGGGTGGCCCTGACCAAGTTCCTCTTGCCCTGGATACCTCTAAGGGAAGCTGAGCGTCTATAGATTCTCTCTCATCCATAGTTCAGTTCAGTGCAGTTCAATCGCTCAATCGTGTCCGACTCTTTGCGACCCCATGAATTGCAGCACGCCAGGCCTCCCTGTCCGTCACCATCTCCCGGAGTTCACTCAGAGTTGCGTCCATCGAGCCCGTGATGCCATCCAGCCATCTCATCCAGGGTCGTCCCTTTCTCCTCCTGCCCCCAATCCCTCCCAGCATCAGAGTCTTTTCCAATGAGTCAACTCTTCGCATGAGGTGGCCAAAGTACTGGAGTTTCAGCTTTAACATCATTCCTTCCAAGGTATCTGCTCAAATCAGTACTGTTCAGGTTTTCCCTGACCATGGCTGAGAGGGCTTGGGGTTGGTTCTCTGGCTCCATTGGTTCTGCATCCTACACCAAGCTTTGTGTCTGCCTACCACAGAATGCACAGGTGGATGAAACTCATCCTGGGTTTTTCAGCATATGGTGCTGGACCCCACAACTCCCACAGAGGCATGTTTGTTCATGGATGTCCAATTAGTTGCTACAAAAGGGAGACCAAAAGAAAAAAAAGGACATCTTAGGACCTCCCTGGCCTGGTAGTCCAGTGGTTAGTACTCTGCTTCCACTGCAGGGAGCATGAATTCTATCCCTGGTTGGGGAACTGTGGTTCCACGTGCTGAGCACTGCGGCCAAAAAAAAAAAAAAAGAAAAAAAGGATGTCTTACTCCACCATGGTGCTGACATCAGTTGTTTATAAAGAACTCATAAAGACTGAGTTCTTTATAAACAATTCTGTAACTAAATTGTGTTCATTGAAAGGTTGTATTTATATGTGTGCCTTAAGATAGACTTTTGGAACTTTGAAAAGTTTCCCTCATCTCATTAATTTTGGGGAGGTCATTGGCTCTTTGGAAATTGTATTAAAGCCCAATAAAATTAATAAAAGTGGAGCCTATAAAATGTTTTATGTGATTTCCTGGGACTCATAGATCTCTCGAATTCCATCCATGGATCCTCCAAGGATCCATGAACTCCACTTTAGGAAAGCTTGCACTATATTTTGTGCTTTTTAAGTAAAAAGGTACATATGTATCCTGTCATTGGACCTGAAGTAGGGAAGAACATACTGATGATCTGTACTCTCAAAAAGTTTCATCAATAAAATATTTTTGTGCAAGTATCCCCAACAAATACACATTTATCTAAAATTCACATTTCCTACCCGTCAGTTTGTATAATAAATGTTAGAAAAGCGTGATTTCTTTCTCATTTTAAGATAGAACAAATATCAAGAAAAGTTCTAATATTTTCTTCACCGACATAAGTAGATTGTCTTCTCCACCCTAAACTGCATGGATGCCATTCTGGGGACCACAATGTTAGGTCAGAATGGGAGCTCGTCTGATGGGCCAGTCTGTGGGAAAGAGCCCTGCCAATGCAGGAGACGTGGGTTCAATCCCTGGGTCAGGAAGACCCCCTGGAGAAGGAAATGACAACCCACTCCAGTATTCTTGCCTGGGAAATCCCATGGACAGAGGAGCCTGGTGGGCTATAGTATACGAGGTTGCGAAAGAGTTGGACATGACTTAGCAAGTAAACAATATGTAGGTACATAAATGAAATAGAGCTGTACTGATGTGAGGGCACGTAGTATTGACTGGGAGAAATGGAGCGGAAGTATCATAGGGAATGTTTCCTTTCATTTCCAAAGAAAGCAGACTATTACTGAAATAGAACAGGACCCTGTGGTTTTTCTCTCCCCTCCCCCACCCCCCCATCCCATGTCATCTGTCTGCCACTTGTTTGTAGAAAAACTTTAGCCAAACAATAAGCTTATTTTAATCAGATAAGTGAGAAAATCCAGAAACAAAAGCAGTCAAACAGCACAAAATAGTGATAGTTTAGTTCCTGAGCAAAGTCAAGAACCTTTTAGTTCCTCCTCAAACGCTGCAGGTTATGTATTCTGAGCCATATCCTATGAGCTGTCTTATGGATACTGAAACCTCCACCAGGTGGAAGAGGTTAACTACATGATGGTCAGACTGCAGCCACTACGTAAGCTGCCACGATTCCGAGAACTGGCCTCAAGGAAATGGGAACAAACTGACTTTGGAACTGAAGAGTAACTGTAGTTATGATCGTCAAGAAGACGCTGATCAGATCACCGGTCACCAATTTCAGGATGACTGTCAGAGCTGACTGTGCTGTTTGTGCGTGTAGCCCCCTCCTTCAGTTTATAAAAGCTCTTTCCCACTAGTTGTCAGTCGAGGGAGGCCGACCTCTGGACAGGAGTCTGCCCATGCAATCCCCAGTCTGTTGCCAGCATCCAAAAAAAAAAAAAATCCACTTTCCTTTTCATCAACCTTGCCTCTTTTTTGCTTTTGAGCGGTGAGCAGCCAGACCCCACTTGCAGTTACATTACTACAGATTTATTTCTTGCGTTTACTGACATTCTTTGGGAAGCATATTAGCACTTACTGTGTACCAGACACTTACACTGTAAGCACTTTAAAGATACTGGCTCATGTTATGCTTTTAATAACCTTATGAAATAAATAGCATTGCTATCCTAATAATCGATGGATAACTTAAAGTGCTTTCTCAAGCTCATTGATTTGAGGTCTTGTAACTTGGGGCTTGAATATTCGAGTGGTGACTGAACAGTGGCTGCAGCTTCTGCATGTGGGAGCCTCAAGTAGGAGTCCAGGACCGGCCTGGGGGAGGCTCCGTGCACCCAGCAGCTCGTGAGTGCCTGCTTCATGGGATGCAATCATGCACTACAGACCAGTGACCACGCCTCGATGAGATCAGTGACCTTCGGAGTAGCTTTTTGACGACTATTGAGGTAGCAACGGGTGTTTCTTCCTGAGAGAAATCTGTGTTAATCTTGTTCTTCACTTTGAAGTGTTCAAGCTCTATTTTAAATCAAGGACCTGCATCACAAGTCTTGATTTCATTTTAACTCCTTTTTGCTTTAGTGCAGGAGTCACTAGAAAAATCATTTTCTTTTTCTTTCCTTGTTTTTTTTTTTCTTTGTGTGTGTGTGAGTGTGTATTGTTCAGAAGGCTTTTCTTTAATATAAAAAGATGTCAAAGGAAAAGATAAGAATAATGAAACACAGCCAAACAATTCTTTTTCAAGAACCCTCCTGCTATCATCTCACATGTGTGCCTGAATGGAGGCCACACTCTGTGACTCTTTCTGCATTTCCAAAATGAATAGAAACATCCATATCTAAGTTCCTTTGATACAATCAGTGGCACTGGAAAACTAGATATCAGTGGAAGGGGTTTTTGTTTCCTGGGAACATTTTTTTCTCTTTGACATTTACTCATTTAGCAAAATTTGCTCTGTTTGTACATCCTAAGTGTTCTGTTCCTTGTGTGTGTGTGTGTGTGTGTGTGTGTGTGTGTGTGTGTGTATGTTTTAAATTTGGCTGTGTCGGGTCATAGTTGCACTCAAGATCTTTGTTGCATCATGTGAGAGCCTTTGTTTGCAGCACTTGGGCTCAGTAGCACTCAGGCTTAGTAGCTCCATGGCATGTGGGAAACTTAGTTCTCTAATCAGAGATTGAATTCGAGCCCCCTGCATTGCAAGGCAGGTCTCAACTACTGAACCAGCAGAAAATTCTCTGTGTAGCCAAAGTTTTTGGCATTTTATTTGGTTTTTTAATCTGAATGAACTTTTTGGCCAACCCATTATTTTAAATGACAACTGAGAGACTCAGCAAAACATATCTGAAATCCTTTTAAGTTCTTCAGAAGGAACAAATAACGTCCCTTTCCCTTATTTGCCTGTTTTTTTCAGAGAGCTTTCTGATATACATGCATTTTTGTCTGGCTCAGAGAGCAAGGAGTTTGTTTTGGTTACTGCTGTAACTGCAAAGCCTAAAACAGTGCCTGGCCCATAACTGCCCTCAGTAAATATTTGCCAAATGAATGGATGGATAAAGATATGTAATTAACTATGAAGCGTGTTGACTGCAAACATGGCCAGCTACCCCAGTGTCCTTGTGGAAAGGCAGGCTCTTGCCCCTCAAAGGACATGGCTGAGATTATATGAGAAAAATGCTGTTGCCTTCACCATGATGGATGTGACTGGGAACCAGAAATTCAAGGAATGGCTATGGTGACTTGTTTTCACTGCCGAAAAATAGAGGTCCATTGGAAACCTATCAGAATAACTTAAGAAATGGCATGAACAACTGGTTATTTGGACATCAATTAAGTAGCAACACAAAGATGCTGAGAACCAAGAACTGAAAGCTTTATAAAGTCAAATGCAAACGAAGAATGAACAAAGCAGACAAGTTTGATTTAATTCTTTAGAAATGAATTTTAAAGAAACCACTTGACTGGTTTACATCATATTGTATGTTAATATTGTATATATTTTTAGTCTCAGAAACAAAGAACTGTTGGTTTCGATTTGTATCAACAGCCCCCACATAGAGAGATATCTTCCTTCTTGTGCTTTTCAAAGAAATTTTTTATGTGTTCATAAGAGCTTTTTTTGAGCTCTTAATTACATTGGTAGAAGATGTATGCATGTGCATTAAGTTGCTTCAGTCCTGTCTGACTGTGACCCTGTGGTCTGTACCCACCAGGCTCCTCTGTCCAGGGGATTCTCTGGGAAAGAATACTGAAGTGGGTTGCCATGCCTGAATCTTCTGGATCCAGGGATTGAACCCTTGTCTTTTATGTCTCCTCCTTTGGCAGGTGGGTTCTTTACCACTAGCGCCACCTGGGAAACCCTTTATAGAAGATGAAAGTGAAAGTGAAAGTGAAGTCGCTCAGTCGTGTCTGACTCTTTGCGACCCCATGGACTGTAGCCTACCAGGCTCCTCCCTCCATGGGATTCTCCAGGCAAGGGTACTGGAGAGGGTTGCCATTTCCGGGTTACCTCAATTCTTTAACCATATAAATCTTTTGTCTTGAGGGAAGAAAATTGATTGTTTTTTAAATTTATGATTAGCTATTGATGAAAAGTCACTCTACAGTGAGCTTTTGTGTATCAAATAGATGAAGGAAAAGTAATACTAGCTATGAGAAATTGTTACTTGTAATGCTCATTATCAAAATTAATGGTATAATCCTCTCTTCCATCAAATGTAATGTCATACACCTGTTTTATTTTTTTAAGTTTTCTGTATTCAAATGATAGGATCCTGAACAATGCAGCTATTTTATCAAAAATAAGAAACTTTATGTTTAAAAGAGGACAGCAAAGTTATAAAACATATCTAAGTATTAATGGATTTACCTCCATTTTCATCAAAGCCTATGATTTGGAGGATTTCCATATTCTAGAAGACAATGTGATTGGATTTCAGATCTTAGAATAATAATTGCACAAATAATTTATCTCCTAAGGTTTTACAAAATCACATAATCTGTTGTTACCTAAGACAGAACAGCCATGACATTAAATTACTGAAACGTTTTCTCCCAAAGATAATGGCAGCAATTATAGAATCAAATTAAATCAGTCCATTTAGCCTGGTGGTGAAACACAGAGGGTTTGGCATCTAGGGGTCACATATTAAGTATTACTGCAAAACAGCCAAAACTCGATGACTTAAACAACCATTTTTTAGTAGAACTTACCCATTTATTCATTGACCGGGGAATCAGTTGATCTAGTGAGGCTTGACTCATCTCAGCTGGGCGTGGCTAATCATGGCGGGGCTTTTTCCGGTCTGTGGATTGACTGACAGTTTCACTCTGGACCAGGTTGGCAAGCTGCTCATTCAAGACAGCTCTGCCCTACCTGTCTCATCCTCCTCCTGGGGCTGTCCGGCTAGCTCAGGTTTATCTTCCTCACGATGCTATAAAGCAGAACCATGCAAGGACTGGCGGGATCTGGTCTGGGAACTGGCACATTGTTCCATCTGCCTCATCCTACTAACCAAAGCAACTCACAAGTCCAACCAGTGGAGGAGTAAGGAAAGTCTATTCTTCTCCTCTTTCAGCAGAAACTGTAGAATGTATGGATACAGAGAGATGCGAGGAACTGGAGAGTCAGAGGCATTAATGCAGGTTACTATAGGTGAAAAGAGAAGAAGCCTATTAATTGTAGGGGAAAAAATTAGAAAATAACTTGAAAAGGAAGAGCCATCGTGGCATGAAACATGATTCACCATCTGAAATCACAGGGTTATCTCAAGGCTTTTACATAGGCGGTTGGTAAAGGTACCTGTATAAAAAGTATCTATAGATGACAGGAACCACATTGATTCTTTGGATCAGTGCTTCTCAAAATGTGGTCACCATATAGAAATGCAAAACCTCAGGTCCTGCTCCAGACCGTAACTCTAGGGCAGGGCCCAGCAATCTAGATTTTAACAAGCCCTCCAGGCAGTTTGCTGCCCCCTGACATTGGGAAATTTTAGGTCACTAATTCACCCCTAAATCTTCTCAGTAACAATGATTTGAGACTTCTAGGTGGTTCAGTGGTAAATAATCTGCCTGCCAACGCAGGAGACACAGGAGACTCAGGTTCAGTCCCTGAGCCAAGAAGATTACCTGGAGGAGGAAATAGCAACCCACTCCTGTATTCTTGCCTAGAAACTTCCATAAGCAGAGGAGTCTGCTGGGCTACAATCCATGAGGGTCACAAAGACTGAGCACAATAATGATTTGACCACCTCTTTGGATTTTGTTGTTAACAGTGTCAAATGGGGAAGATCTCAAAGCGCTCACAATTTTAGCAGCTGATACATCAACTTTTTCCACATGGGCTATCATTGTATAACAGAGAGGAAAACTGGATTGTTATAAACCCCTCCAGAAAGAGCCTTGCTTTTCATTGTTCTTTGCTTTCCTAGATATTTGCCTAGGTGTTGAAATGAAGGTGCATAATTTACACCGATCATCTTATATTTTCTCTCTTTTTGAAAGACTTTTTTCACTTGACCCTTTTACCACAAATAAGATTTGTGACAGTTTTGGCAAAAAATGCTGAGCAAAATACATTTAGAGAAGGTCAGTTCCTTTCCACTCATATTCCTGATGTGTCTAACCAATATTTTTGTGCCCCAAACTTAGTCCTTCTCTCCCAGTGTACAAGGATCTATGCTTACTTTTTCCTTTGAGTGACTTATCCCTTGACAAGTTTTTCATATTGATGGCTGCTATTCAAGACTTCTACAGGCTAAGTTAGAACAATTGAAAAGTAATGTGAGCTCTGTTTCATTTAATTCTTTTCCCTCTGAGTCAAAGGAAGAAAGTCCAATCATTGGTTATATTCCTTCATGTTCTCCTTGGGCTTTTAAGATTAAAAGGTCTTGATGCTGGTCACTATAATCTGAAGCCAAAGCTTTCTATTTGAAATCATTAGCTTTCTCTTGATATTATATCATGATGAATTATTTTTTCCATTTATTTTACTGAGAAAAATTCTATCAACAAAAGCAAGACTATCCAGGAGTCAACATCTCCATCAAAGAATTAGTATTAGAATAAAGCATGAAATTAACAAACATTAAGTGCCTTATTTAGTAAGTTACTTAGTTTTATGGAATCCAAACAATTTGTCTTTCATATAGAAATTTATTTCTAGATCACTGCACAACTGAGGAGAGAAAAACTTAAAAATTTAGATGCCTTATCATGAGATCACATTTTTAAGTATATTAATAATGGTAGTTGAGGGTGACTTGATGAACATAATTTCTGAAACAATAGCAAAAACAAAACAGGAAATTGTATTAACTGATGTTGAAGACAGCTCTAAACTCAGCCCCCAAGGATTGGATGTTCTTTTGAGAAGAGTGCCTGTTGCTTTAAATTCTCATATCATCACCTAGTTAATTCTCCTAAGACATGTTATTAATCATTATTGTCCAGTTGGACAACACCATCACTTCCTTTTTCCCTCCAGTTATATATTTTGAATTTTTATGATTGTTAGCTTATAATTTTTCACTTTTCAATATGCATCTTTAGTTTTATTGAACCATAACTTTGAATTGCTTTTGTTCTCTGACAGAATCTTTTTTATAGATACAGCTGGAATGTCTGGCATCAGAAATGCCTGATAAAGTTGTCCATGGTTTGATGAAACCACATGAACTTTGTCTCTAGAACTTCCCTTTTCCCTGGATCACAATATTTTTATATTCTACCTGAAGCAATCAATTAATTCTTTTGGCATGAAACCTATCTTGGTCACTTTTATCATGTTTTGAAGATGTAACAAAGCGAGTCAGAACCACTGCATGTTAGCTTATTTTACAGTTTCACCTACAGTTAAAAACCAGCTATAAACTGTGCCAAGAAGCACCAACATTGAGCCTTGGTGTTGCTTGCTGGGTCATAGATCGTGGATGGTGAAGTCTCTGTGCCAGCCTTTGGTCAGTAAAACTGGTCCAATCTGGAGATGCAATTGGCACAAACTGAGTAAATCAGTCTAGAGCATCATCTTTATTCCTGAAGCTCTATTTGGTGAAACATACTGTTCTCATTATTCAGATGAATTGTGGACCAAGAGACTAAATGATTTGTTTAAATTTAGGAAGCCCAGGTTGTTACATAGGCACTTGCTCTTTAAAAGCACGTGAATGTGATTTATAAATGTTTATTTCACTTATTGTCTCTATGCCTTTTTGAATCTATTTCCCGCACTGGACTGTAAGCTTCTGAGAGGACAGGAGCAATGTTCCTGGTTCTCTCTCTCTCTTTTTAAAAATATTAATTATTTTTTTGGCTGCACCAGGTCTTAACTGAGGCATGAGATACCTTCGATCTTCATTGCAGCATGAGGACTCTTGGTTGCTGTATGTGGGATCCAGTTCCTTGACCAAGGGTTGAACCCAGGCCCCCTGCTTTGGGAGCGTGGAATCACAGCCACTGGACCACCAGGGAAGTCCCCTTCCTGGTTCTCTTGATACCCCCTTCCTGGCCCATGGCGGGCACCCAAAATGATTACTCAACAGAGGATAAAGGTTTGAATTAATGCTGGTAGCAGGCTGCGGAGGGCACCTCAAGATGTTACTACATTGCTGTATCTTTTTCCTGCTACTGATGTTATCATAGTACTTGGTGGTTTCAAGCAACTCAAATTTAGTATCATACAGTTCTGGAGGTCAGAAGTCTGACTTGAGTCTCAATGGGTTAAAATCAGGGCTTCCCAGGTGGCGCTTGTGGTAAAGAAGCTGCCCGACAATGCAGGAGATGTAAGAGATGTGGGTTTGATCCCTGGGTCAGGAAGATCCCCTGGAGGAGGGCATGGCAACCCACTCCAATATTCTTGCCTGGAGAATCCCATGGACAGAGGAGCCTGGCAGGCTGCAGCCCATACGGTCGCACAGAGCCGGACACAACTGAAGTGACTAAACACGCATGCACACATGGGCTAAAATCAAGGTGTTGGCAGGATCATGTTCCTTCTGGAGGCTCTAGACAGGAATCTATTTCCCTTGCCTTTTCCAGTTTCTAGAAGCCTCCTTCATTCATGCCTTATGGTCCCTTCTCCCAGTTAGAGGTGTAGCATCTTCAAATTTCTTTCTGACACACCTGCTTCAGGCTTCCATTTGTAAAGATCCTTGTGTCTACAGTGGACCCACTAAGATAATTTTTCCATTTCAAGTTCAGCTGACTGGCAACCTTAAATCCCCATTCTATGTAAACTAACATGCTTACAGTTTCCAGGGATCAGGACACAGCCTTTTTTTTTTTTTGAAGGTGGTCAGGGGGTAGGGGGCAGGGTGGGGGGTGCTTCCCTGGTGGCTCAGTGCTAAAGAACCCTCCTGCCAATGCAGGAGATGAAGGTTAGATCTCTGGGTCGGAAAGATCCTCTGGAAGAAGAAATGGCAACACACTCCAGTATTCTTTCCTGGGAAATCCCATGGACAGAGGAGCCTGGTGGGTTATAGCCCATGAGGTTGCAAAAGAGTCAGACATAACTTAGGGCCTAAACAACAACAATTTTGGCGGGGGTGGGCATTATTATGCCAACCACATTGTCCAAACGGCATTTTAAAAGTACTTATTTTTATGTATATATTTGGCAGTACTGGGTTTTAGTTGCAGCATGTGGCATCTAATTCCCTGACCAGAGCTCAAACCTGCAACCCCAGCATTGCAAAGTGGACTCGTACCTAGCCACTGGACCACCAGGAATATCTAAAAAAAAACATTTAAAAAAAAAGAGATTTCAACCTGGAATGGATAGCTGATTTTTTTGTTTGATATGACTATAAGCTATATGGAAGTACCCAAATGGTATATAATTATTTTGAGAATGGGAACCTAAATGTACAAATGAGTCCCAGCCAGCTTTTTTTCAGGCAAATTGTTTCCATCTGCTTTATATCTGTATAAATCATACTGATGGTTGAAAGGACTCAGGAATCTGATACAAATGAGAAAACCCCAGTTAAAGCAAGTGTGATCTTTGAAAATAAACCACCATTGTGTCTGGATAATAATCCATTAACAAAGGTTAATTTTACTTAAATCTCAGCACATTTTTATTTCCTAGAATGAACTTTGAACAGAGTCTGTTGGGTAGACTTTTAAAACAAAATCTGAATATATTGTCCTGAGTAATAATGTAAAACTAAAATTAAGAAAACTAACACCCATTTTTAAAATTAAAAAATCCATTAGAAACACACTGAAGGAAATAAACAAATTGATGAACGTAAGTATTTGCCAACACAACTCAGAACACTCAGTTTTAGCTTATAAACTAATGAATACTAAATTGAGACCATTTATGAGCAGAAAGAACTTTGTTTTTCTTCTGTGGGAAATGAAAAGTGTGCTAATTAGGAATATGAAACATTATGGCATAATGAAGCTATTGAATTGCACCAGATTTGTCCTGAATTTCATTAGCTCCAGGGCTGAGGTGGTAATTTTATTGTCTATCTTGTGTCCAAGGATCAGCTACCATCTGCCTCAGAATAGGTTTGCCTATACTGGCACCTTTATTGCCACACTATTTTTTACTTATTTAATGAATGGATTCTGCCCTCACTAAAAGTTGTTGTTATATTAAAATTATATCTTGCATCCAAAAAAGAATATACTACATATAAAAAAATTAAGACCATTTGTTGCAACTTTTCAGACTATTGTCTTTCTACAATCATATATCTAAAATTAAAACTGCAAGTTAAGAGGCAAAAATCCCAAAGTAGATCTAGTCTATCCTATTCTGGGCGAAAGGAAACAAAGAAAAAATCAGTCCATGCCCTTCTGGCTAAATGTGGGTTCCACATATGTTCTCATAAAATAAGATGGGATTTTATTTACTCCTGCCTGACTATGGACATATAAGGTCAGCAAAGGTTGTGGAAGGACTGGGACGCTCATATCTTGCATATCAAGTGCAAACTTCTTTATGTGGTATAGGTTTATTTAAAAAAATAAGCACACTTGAGTATTTGAGCCTGTTAATATTACCTCTCCAAAACACCAGCTTCTAGACTCTACCTGTTACCATGCCTGATAAAAAAAGAAATCTCCAGCACACTTACTTTGTGGGAAAAATGAGCTGAAGGGATTTCCACATCGACTTTCATTTTGAAGTATGTTCCAAACTGCATATATGTGGAATCTAGAAAAACAGTACAGAGGAACCTGTTTCCAGGGCAGGAGTATAGACCCAGATGTAGAGAATGGGTGTGTGGACCCAGAGCGGGGAGAAAGGAGGGAAGAACTGGGAGATTAGGATTGACATACACATACTCAGGTGCGTGCTAAGTCACTTCAGTTGTGTCTGACCCCATGGACTGTAGCTCTCCAGGCTCCTCTCCATGGGATTCCCCAGGCAAGAATACTGGAATGCATCACCATGCCCTTCTGCAGGGGATCTTCCCGACCCAGTGATAGAACTCGTGTCTCCTGTGGCTCCTGCACTGCAGGCAGATTCCTTACACTGAGCCACCAGGAAAGCCCACACACACTGTTGTGTGTAGAATAGGTAGCTAGTGGGAAGCTCCAGTATAGGGCAGGCAGCTCATCTCAGTGCTCTGTGAAGACCTAGATGGGTCGAATGAGGGGGAGGGAGATCCAAGAAGGAGAAGCTATGTGTATACATATAGCTGGTCAAAATGTTGCACAGTAGAAACTAGCATGGCATGGTAAAGCAATTTGGGTTGTTCAGTTGCTAAGTCAAGTCTCACTCTTTGCAACTCCATGAACTGCAACACGCCAGACTTCCCTGTCCTTCATCATCTCCTGGAGTTTGCTCAAACTCATGCCCATTTAGTCAGTGATGTCATCCAACCATTTCATCCTCTGTTGCCCTCTTCTCCTCTTGTCCTCAATCTTTCCCAGCACCAGAGTCTTTTCTAAAGTGTTATCTCTTTGCATCAGGTGGCCAAAAATATTGGAGCTTCAACTTCAACATCAGTCCTTCCAATGAATATTCATGGTTGATTTCCTTTGGGATTGACTGGTTAGATTTCCTTGCAATTATACTCCAATAAAAAAAAGAGAGAGAGAATGTAGCAACTTTCTTGGATTATTCTGATTTGGGTACATATAAGACCAACTTTAGAAAAAGGCAGTTAGCCATCCAAAATTATTTACGACTGAAAGAATGATGATAATGAGAACAGTTATTTTGACCTAAGTAAACATTTACTGAAATCCAGTGACAAGGGACTCCAGGGAAGTGATATAAAATAATTATTAAGAGCTTTGATCTCAAATGACTGTGGATTGTGGCCTTGAAAGGTACTTGTGCATTTTCTTGGGAGGAAAGCTGAAGTGGGAAAACATGTTCCCTGTCTGAGTCCAAGGGCCAGTGTCTGAGTCCTCAGGAAGGTGACCGGGAGACCTCTTTTCCTCCTGCCTAGAATTTTGATGTGGTAGCATTTCTGTTAGTGAGAAGCTCCTTGCCCCACACCTCAGTCCTCTCCAGGTGAGTGATTTATTGACCTTGGGAGTTGAACTAGATCATGGTCGAGTCAATCCCTTCCACTCTCCTTTGGAGTTCTGGGATCCGTTCCCCAAGTTGAACAAGCCCATGGCTGAGAAGCAGGACTTGTCACTGAGTGGGTGAACTGTGTGATTCAGCCCAGCTTTTGTAAATGTCAAGCTGACATTTTCGTCTCCACATATCTGGCTCCCCGTCACTCCCTCAGTGGGATCCGTGCTCCCAGGAGGAGGGACCGGCTGCACTAGAGGCTCTGGGGGACCTCAGATCCTGGCTTTGCTGCACAAAGCACAGAATGATGAAGGAGAAGGCATCTACACTTCCCACTTCACAAACATCCTCCTCCAGATATGTACAACATCCCTTGCTTCAGTCTCTTTAAGCCAAAAGTTCTTATACAGGTTGACTCCTGGGATCCCTGGTTTTCTGTTTATTAGACCAACTCAGAAAACAGGAGTTAACAGTTTATGGCAACCTTATGAACTGCAAGGTGGGAAGGGTCTCATAACCCCATGAAATGAAATGACACATCAGAAACAGGCTGAGTTCCTCGAAGTCCTCACTGCCTCAGGTCCAGCCAGTTCTGCTAGTTTTCCTAAAGCTACACAGACCTGGGAGTGCATCCCATGAAGCCGGCATCAGTGATAACATTGTCACTAACCTCAGTTGCTGTAACAGCAGGGACATTAACAAGTGGGCATAAAGGGGGATGCCATTTTAAAGCACTATTGTTAAGCACATATGAAACATCCCAGTTACCCCTAGAAGTGCCTGGGGAGAAATTTTAGGAGATGAGTTTATACAATTTAAAGGCTAGAGTCAGTTCAACTTAGATTGTTATTAATGTGACCCCAATTTGATTGATAGGTTGGTGAGGAGAGAGTAAAGATGGATTGTCATAAAGAGTCATGCTGATGTTTTGTCGTAATTCTGCCTGTGAATTTAATTTTGGAACATTATTTTGAGGTTTTGCACTTCAATTTGAACATAGTTTTGATTTTCTTCCTCTTTTTATAATTTACTTTATAACACTAGCCCATCAAGGACCATGCCTCTTGACTGCAGGTGAGTCTTGTAGAAAGAAATGTCTGGACCCTAGACTTGAGAATCGTTCTCACCCAGTGCCTGGGGCTCAGACTTCCATGCTTTTTGTACAGACAGGATGGCTGGCTTCCCAGTTAACACAGCATTAGGTGTCATCACGTCCACCATCAGACTGCTTATCGGACCTCCCCTCATACCCAGCATCAGTGGGAAAGAAGGGGAGTTACTAGCTAAGATCTAAGAGACTTACAATTTGCAAAGGGAGGTGGGGATATAGACCCACATGCCCAGGAAAGTGCTGTGAGTGTGGATGGGGTACAAAGAGAGGGGTCAGATAGGGTGAAGTTGTGTTTCAGAAAAAGAATGGGTCTTTGGTCCCAGCATAACTGATAACAGTACTCCTGTTCACTTTCAAAACTACATATTTGGATGATAAATTGTATGGTCACTCTATTATTCTTTCAGAAATTTGGGAAAAAAAACAAAGCCAACATCTGAGAGGTAAAGCTTGCATCTAGTGTAAGAGCAGCTGTTTGTGAGTTACCCAGACTGTTAACCTTCAGTGCCAACTATGGGTGTGTACGTGTGTGTGTGAGAGAGAGAGAGAGAAAATTAGATGATTATGCAAATAAGTATCATCATTCAAATTGAAAGAACACTAACAACTAATTATTAGAATAACAAAAATGATTAAATAACTGAAGTAATTTTTAAAACTTTCTGCAATAGCAATTGGTTTGTAAGGAGGTTACAGGTAAATTAATTTAAGAGAAAATGTTTTAACAAATAACCTGAACAGACAATTGGTCTTAGAAAAATCTATACTGCAGTCCTCATCCAGGGCAGGATAATAAGAGGATGAAAATCATTAAGAAGGTTCTGGAAAAAATGATGACCTGTAAATACAAAGGCATAGTACTTGGGCTCCAATTCTGAGGGAACTGGAGAAGGTGAGAACAAGACTTATTTGCAAATTGAGGATGGAGCTGAAAGACAGTGCTTAGTGCGAGAAGGAGGTGACCATGTTTCTAACTTTATATGACTTGACAACTAATAAAAAGAAAATCCACCCAGTTTAGTTTTAAGCTAGTGATAATGGCAATTAGTTTCTGCAGACTTCTGCTATGCAAGTCTTCAGGAAGTCCTCACAGATGAAAGAGATGTGTAATATAAATGCCATCGCTTTTCCTGAAGCTCAGAATCAGCTACTTAGAGACTTGCAATTTCTCCCAGAGGACCAGCCTTAGGTGTAATGTGCTCGTTGATTGTTAATTCTGTGTGACTTTTAGCAGCCCTTGAAGACCACAGTAAAATGTCCTTCAACATCTTTTCTAGTACTTGGAGTTGATTCATCAGAAGAGATTTTCACTCTATACAGGAACGGGTGATGGACTGAAAATACAAATAGCTAGGAGAACAGCTAACATTCTAATTCAAGCCATTTCAGATGATTGCAAAATCATCACATCCAACCTTGAAAGTGAATAGGTTTTGATTAGTTTAAAGCAGAAGAATGCAAAGGTACTGAAAAATCAAAGGAAGGGATGGATGGTTGAGGACAGGAAGTAGAGGGTTTTTTTATTTTACAATTTTGCTTAGAGCTAGTTCTGTTTGTTGTTTTTCCAAAGGACTGCATCCAGCTATTCAGGAAAAGATAATGTGGAAAATGAAGACAATCTTTCATATAATTATGTTTTACTGAACAAAAATACAGTGGGCTCTCCGTATCCTGGGTTTTGCATCTGCAGATTCAACTGACCTCGGATCAAAAATATTTGAAAAAAAATTCAGAAAATTCCCCAAAGCAAAACTTCAGTTTGCTGCATGCATCCAACTATTTACAGAGCATTTGCATTGTATTTACAGCTACAGGCAGATCTCATTTTATGGCGCTTCCCAGATATCACACATTTTACAAGTTGAAGTTTTGTGGCAACCCTGCGCCAAGCAAGCCCCTATAGGTGCCATTTTTCCAACAGCATTTGCTCACTTTGTGTTTCTGTGTCATATTTTGGTAATCCTCACAATAGTTCAAGCTTTTTCATTACTACTGGGCTTTCCTGGTGAAGAAGGTGCAGGAGACACGGGTTCATTCCTTGGATCAGGAAGATCACCTAGAGAAGGACATGGCAACCCACTCCAGTGTTCTTGCCTGGAGAATCCCATGGATAGAGGAGCCTGGAGGGCTATAGTTCATGGGATCACAAAGAGTGAAGTGACTGAGCACACACATTATTACTATAATTTTTGTGGTGATCTTTGTTCAGTGATCCTGGTTATCACTATATGGATTTGGTGAAGGCTCAGATGATGGTAAGCATTTTTTAACAATAAAATATTTTTTAAAAATTTTGTTTATTTGGCTGTGCAGGGTCTTAGTTGAAACATGTGGGATCTTAGTGCCCTGATCAGGGATCGAACCTAGCCCCCTTGCATTGGGAGTGTGAAATCCCAGCCATTAGACCACCAGAGAAGTCCCAATAAAGTGTTTTTTATTCAAAACATGTCTATAATGTCTTTTTAGACATAATGCTATTGCACCCTTTATAGACCACAGTATAGTGTAAAGGTAACTTTTCTAAGCACTGGGAAATGAAAACATTCGTGTGACGATCTATTGTAGTATTTGCTTTACTGTGGTGGTCTGGAATAGAACTTGCAATATCTCTGGAGTGTAACTGTATTTATTAACAGACCACATTTAGATTGTATATTTACTTCTATGTGAATGTTACATAACTTTTGCATTGTTTTAGTTACATAAGTAATCTGGAGATGATTTAAAATATAAAAGAGGATGGACTTGAGTTATATGCAAATACCATGCCAGATTTTACAAAGGACTTGAGCAGTTTCAGATTTTGGTATCTGTGGGGTCATGGAACCAATCCCTGTGGATACCAAGGAGGCTATGTTCCTAAAGTGTTAATGGGATGCTGAAGTATTGCATCTTGAACTTTAATGGAGTTGAGGGTTATGTGTCCCTTGCATGAGCTGGGTTATATAATATTTCTTTATTTGCTCTAAGATGCCTCAATTCTACTCATTTTATACTATAACCAACTCACAAGAAAGATACTCGTTCTCTCTTTTTTTTTCCAAGTGCACAATCCTTTCTGACAAAAAGAAATATATGATCACAAATTCTATATGAGTACAGCAGCACAGATTTGGGAAAAAAGGGGAAATTAAAAAAATTAAAATCTAATTTTTGGAGATGATTCCTAGATTTATTAAGATGCTTATTTCATTTTTTAGGAATAAATATGACTAATAAAATATAAATGTGTCTTTATCTAAGGAAGGAAGCAATTTAAAAATTTATTTTTGCAGTTAATTCTTTACCGCAAATTATTATTACACACTTGGCTATAGAGGCTTTGCATTTTGATCAACGAGGATTTAGTTTTCTTTAGTGAATAGCTAACACAATTCACCGCCCCGATAACCTTCTCATGACATTCTCGCAGACAAAATATTGTAGATGAAAAAGTTTCAACTGACTGAAGCCTCTGTGTAACTCATTCCAAATTGAAAATGAGAAGATTAATGCGTTCCTTATTTATGAAACAGGGGAAAGGAACAACCAGAAACTCTCGTGATCAGCATAAGGTCCCTTTGATTACTTTCAGCTCCTGGTTCTATACATAGAACGTGAATAATTTTCTCACGTATGGCGTTTAGAACAACGTACTGTAAGGAAGGCATTTTTTTCTCAGCTTACACTGGTATGTTTGGATAAAGAGGGCAGGGATGACTTCCAGTTTTTGTACAGGACAGTATTTGGAAGACAACATAGGGAATACACTGGAGAGAGACATTCTACTCTTATTGATAGCACAGATGGAAATGCCCACACCTGGGGCAGAGACTAGCTTGCTGCTCACACAACTCATTTCTTCTTGAGAAAATAAGAACTTGTACTAGCCAATATGGTGGCTGCTACCCACACATGGCTATTTAATTTAAATTACTTACAATTATATAACATTAAAAATTCAATTCTTCAGTTGTGCTAGCTGGATTTCAAGTATTCCATGGCCACGTACAGTGAATGTCTACAATTTTGTACAGTGTAGAAACAGAGTATTTGCACCATTGCAGAAACTACTGGGCAATACTGAGTTAGATCCATGACGAAGTCTCCTTTCCAGGTACAGAACTCTTGTCAATGAAATGTGAGAATAATGTCTGCTGCTGCTGCTGCTGCTGCTAAGTCGCTTCAGTCGTGTCCAACTCTGTGCGACCCCATAAACAGCAGCCTTAAAACCCTCCCAGTCACAGTTATTCACTCTTTTCTCCCTTCTATGGCAAATACAAAAGTCCTGTGTTGCAAATGGGAGAGGCACCAATTACTAAGAGCCTTGTTGTTATTGTTCAGTCGCCCAGTCGTGTCCGACTCTGTGACCCCATGGACTGCAGCACGCCAGGCCTCCCTGTCCCTCACCATCTCCCGAAGTTTGCCCAAGTTTATGTCCATTACATTGGTGATGCCATCCAACCATCTCATTCTCTGATGCCCTCTTCTCCTTCTGCGGTCAGTCTTTCTCAGCATCAGGGTCTTTTCCAAAGAGTTGTCTGTTTGCATCAGATAACCAAAATACTGGAGCTTCAGCTTCAGCCTCAGTCCTTCCGATGAGAATTCAGAGTTGATTTCCCTTATAATTGACTGGTTTGATCTCTGTCCTTGCTGTCCTAGGGATTTTCAGGAGTCTTCTCCAGCACCACAATTTAAAGGTGTCAATTCTTTGCCATTCTGCCTTCTTTACAGTCCAACTCTCACATCCATAGGTGACCACCGGGAAGACCATAGCCTTGACTATATGGACCGTTGTTGGCAGAGTAATGTCTCTGCTTTTCAACACATTGTCTAGGTTTGTCATAGCCTTCCTGCCAAGAGCCAACTATCTTCTGATTTCATGGCTGCAGTCACCGTCTGCAGTGATTTTAGAGCCCAAGAAGAGGAAATCTGTCACTACTTCCACCTTTTCCCCTTCTATGTACCATGAAGTAATAGGGCCAGATGCCATGATCTTAGTTTTTTTTAATATTTAGTTTTAAGCTGACTCTTTCATTCTCCTCCTTCAACCTCATCGAGAGGCTCTTTAGTTCTTCTTTGCTTTCTGCCATTATAGTGGTGTCATCCACATATCTGAGATGGTTTCTCCCGCCTATCTCGATTCCAGCTAGTAACTCATCCAGCCCAGCATTTCTGATGATGTGTTCAGCATATAGGTTAAACAGACAGGGTGACAGCAGACAGCTCTGTCATACTCCTTTCTCAATCTTGAACCATCAGTTGTTCCGTACCGTGTTCTGACTGGCATGCAGGTTTCTCAGGAGACAGGTAAGTTGGTCTGGGATTCCATCTCGTTAAGAGTGTTCCATGGTTCATTTAGCATAGTCAGTGAAACAGAGGTAGATGTTTTTCTGAAATTCTCTTGTTTCTCTACAATCCAGCAAATGTTAGACATTTGATCTCTGGTTCCTCTTCCTTTTCTAAATCCAGTTTGGACATCTGGCAGTTCTTGGTTCACATAATACTGAAGCCTAACATGCGAGATTTTAAGCATGACTTTACTAGCATGGGAGATGAGTGCAGCTGTCTGATGATTAGCACATTCTTTAGTATACCCTTCTTGGGAATTGGGATGAGGATTGACCTTTTCCAGTCCTATAGCCACTGCTGGGCTTTCTAGATTTGCTGACATATTGAATGTAATACCTTGATGGCATCATCCTTTCAGGTTTTGAATTAAGAGCCTTAGTGAGGGTTCTCAGTGGCTCAGATGATAAGGAATCCGCCTGCAATGTAGGAGACCTGGGTTCAATCCTTGGGTTGGGAGGATCCCCTGGAGGAAGGCATGGCAACCCACTCCAGTATTCTTGCATAGAGAATCCCCATGGACAGAGGAGCCCATCGGGCTACAGTCCAGTTCAGTTCAGTTCAGTCACTCAGTCGTGTCCGACTCTTTGCAACCCCATGAATCCCAGCACGCCAGGCCTCCCTGTCCATCACCAACTCCCGGAGTCCACTCAGACTCACATCCATGGAGTCAGTGATGCCATCCAGCCATCTCATCCTCTGTCGTCCCCTTCTCCTCCTGCCCCCAATCCCTCCCAGCATCAGAGTCTTTTCCAATGAGTCAACTCTTCGCATGAGGTGGCCAAAGTACTGGAGCTTCAGCTTTAGCGTCATTCCTTCCCAAGAAATCCCACGGTTGATCTCCTTCAGAATGGATTGGTTGGATCTCCTTGCAGTCCAAGGGACTCTCAAGAGTCTTCTCCAACACCACACTTCAAAAGCATCAATTCTTTGGTGCTCAGCCTTCTTCACAGTCCAACTCTCACATCCATACATGACCAATGGAAAAACCATAGCCTTGACTAGATGGACCTTAGTTGGCAAAGTAATGTCTCTGTTTTTGAATATGCTATCTAGGTTGGTCATAACTTTTCTTCCAAGGAGTAAGTGTCTTTTAATTTCATGGCTGCAATCACCATCTGCAGTGATTTTAGAGCCCCCCAAAATAAAGTCTGACACTGTTTCCACTGTTTCCCCATCTATTTCCCATGAAGTGATGGGACCAGATGCCATAATCTTCGTTTTCTGAATGTTGAGCTACAGTCCATAGTGTCGCAAACAGTTGGATACAATTGAGCAATTAAGCACAGCAAGTGACAAAGGCTAGTAAGATACCGCATGTGAACTTGACTCGGCTTTCAGCAAACATCAGGTGAAGGGTGTGGCCTTTCTACCTATTATAATATATCAGATGCCCCCAGGGAGGTATCATTAGTGGACAGAAAGAAGGGTGGGCTGTTACACAAAGAAAAAAAATCAGGAATATTACATCAAAGAAGAAATTTTGGTGTGTTTATGTACAAAAATAGATTTTAAAGTTTAGTAAAATTTTAGAAAACTCTACTGCCAACAAAGGAGAAATCTGGAATAAAAATTGAGTTTGAAACACCCCCCAAATTCCAAACTTCCAGAAAGTTCTGTGCTTTATGTGAGTGAAAGTGTTCGTTACTCAGTCGTGTTCAACTTTTTGAAACCCCATGGACTGTAGCCCGCCAGGCTCTTCTGTCCATGGAGTTCTCCAGGCAAGAATATTGGAGTGGGTAGCCATTCCCTCCTCCAGGGGATCTTCCCGACTCAAGGATGGAACCCACGTCTCCCACATTTCAGGCAGATTCTTTACTGTCTGAGCCACCAGGGAAGCCCTCTGTTGAGGCACTGCTCTCAGATCCCAAGTTCAGATTGGCTGTGGTGGACAAAGAAAACAAGAAGGTGCAGAGAAAATGCATTAATGAGCTCCTTTAAGAAAAGAAGAACGAGAGTCTAATCAAGAAATTTCCAGCACTGCTATAACAGGGCCGGCGCACACCTCCGGGCTGGCTGGATTTTTCTTCTTTGCTGTGGACCTTCTTGCTACCTATTTCCCATTCTTTCCACGTGCAGATGGGAGTGCTGGGCCCTGGTATCCGAGCCTGAATGCAGTGCTGGGTTTCAGGCATGGTGGGGAGCAGGATGCAATGGAGGTAATAACTGGCCATTCAGGTTGTGGGTCATCAGACAACACAGAGTCACTTCCAGAGTTGATTTAAAGGATTAACTGTTACCTGAAGCTCCTGGACTTTAAGCTGAATTTATTATAGTAACTGGATGGAATTTTGAATTGTTTCCTTTCAAAATCCCAGCTCCAGTGAGTCTAATGCCCTCATTTTACCAGTGGAGGGGACTTAGAGAACAAAGATGATGAGTCTAAAATCACCTGCCAGTGTCCGAAATAGAGCCCAGATTCCTCGATGTCTAGTCTAGTGCACTTGTCATGATGCCATATAAAATTCCAACCTTACTAACAAAAAAGTCCAGTGTATAATTACAGTATTAGCACTAAAGAAACTAACTTACACATTGATGCAATATTTTCTAAAAGTCATAAAATATTTCCACACTGAGATAAAATAATTTCAGGTTGATATTGTAAGCATAAGTAGACTATTTGGTGTTATCGCAAATTACAACTACTGATAATTTTAAAACTACAAAGAGGCGATTTAAGGAACTTTTAATATCTGCCTTCTAGGGACTTCTCTGGCAGTCCAGGGATTAAGACTAAGCCTTCCAATGAAGGGAGTGCGAGCTTGATCCTTGGTTGGGGAGCTAAGACCCGACATACCTTGTGGCCAAGAAACCAAAACATAAAGCAGAAATAATATTGTAACAAATTCAATAAAGACTTTAAAAATGGTGCACATTAAAAATTTTTTTTTATAAAACTGCATTCTATACTGTCATGATAAATTCCTCAAATAGTCCTGTCCCAAGGAATAGTTTCTATCACTTAACTAAGTCATCTAAATATTTGTGCTCTCTATTTTTCTTCTCTTCTTTGTCAACTTTGTGCACAATTAAAATCTACAATTGGAGATACCGTTGGTAAGTTCATCATACTCTATTGATATTCAGTTCTGAGATACATAAGATAAGAAATTGCTATGTCAGTTAACATTTTAGACTAAGATTCTTAGAGTTGGAATTCATTTAGGAATCATTTAGTCCACTTCACTCACTTCACAGATAAAGAAATTGGACAGTAGCCAATTGTGCCTGCTGTGTATCAAGGGATCGATAAATATCTGCTGAAAAGAATGAGTAAAGCTTTTTTTCACTTCAAATCATATAACCTGTTAATAAAAATGTTGTGGGAATCTAACTCCCAAGTTGATATTCTTTCTACTATATCATGAACATCCGTTTGGAATATTTGATCCACGAATACTTTCGATTAAACATATATTTACTTGGGAAAGTCAGTCCATTACTGCTGCTGGCCATATCTCACTTCTCTCACATTCAAATAACCTTTCTCACATTTTCTTCTGACCCCTCTGATGTATAACTGCAGTTGTGAGTCTTGTCTTCTTTAACTGGAATTTCTCTCTTTTGTTGTATTTAGGGGCAAGTATAATCGAGGCCTCATACAGTGAAAAATCAGAATTGGATTTGTTATTCTCTTTAGTTTTACATATTTCATCTTATTTTCTTATTCTTGTGAATATTTTCATCTCTCCTGTACCCACCATGAATGATATCTTGAATCCAGTCTAAAAAATTAGGCCCCATGGACCCTGAGAAGTTACCCTTGAGAAATGGGTTCTTATTTGTTTACTGATGGATGGATACTTCTTGGTATGCAGCTCCCAGTTTATATTAGTAATTGTTGTCATGATATTATTTTGTTAACTTTAGTAAGTTGTCTGTGAAATTCATTGCTCTAATTTATTATTATTATTTCTCAAGATACTCTTTCTGGAGGAAGATGAACCTTTCTTGTGATGTGGTCATGTCTCATGGCAAATAGATGGGGAAAAATGGAAACAGTGACAGACTTTATTTTCTTGGGCTCCAAAATCACTGCAGATGGTGACTGCAGCCATGAAATTCAAAGACGTTTGTTCCTTGGAAGAAAAGCTATGGCAAACCTAGACAGCGTATTAAAAAGCAGAGACATCACTTTGCCAACAAAGGTCTATATAGTCAAAGCTATGCTTTTTCCAGTAGGCATATACAGATGTGAGAGTTGGACCATAAGAAGGCTGAGTACTGAAGAACTGATGCTTTTGAGCTTTGATGTTGGAGAAGACTCTTGAGAGTCCCTTGGACAGCATGGAGATCAAACCAGTCAAAGCTAAAGGAAATCACCCATGAATGTTTATTGTAAGGACTGATGCTGAATCTCCAATACTTTGACTGCTTGATGTGAAGAGCCAACTGATTGGAAAAGACCCTAATGCTGGAAAAATGGAGGGCAGGAGAAGAGGATGATAGAGGATGAGATGATTGAATGGCATCATCAACTCAATGGGCATGAGTTTGAGCAAACTTGGGGAGATAGTGAAGGACAGGGATGCCTGGCATGCTGCAGTCCATGGGGTCACACAATCAGACACTACTGAGTGACTGAACAACAACATGTGCATTTCTAACTAGTCCTTACTTCATATTTTCTTTCATAGAGCTTGTCTTGCTGTCATCTAAATTAAATTAATTTCATTTTTAAAATTGTCTATGATGTAGGTCATTCAGTTCAGTTCAGTTCAATTCAGTCACTCAGTCATGTCTGACTCTTTGCAACCCCATAAATCACAGCACACCAGGCCTCCCTGTCCATCACCAACTCCCGGAGTTCACTCAAACTCATGTCCATCGAGTCGGTGATGCCATCCAGCCACTTCAGTATTTTCGCCTTGAGAACCCCATGAAAGTATGTAGGTCATTAGAATCATATAATTATGGAATCGTGGTACTAAGAGGGGCCTCACAGAGTTTCTGAATCACAATGTCTCTCCTATTAGAAATCCCCTTTATTATTTCTCTTCTCCTTGAGGTTCCTTATTTTGAAAGATTTTGGTCTAAAAACTTTAGACCGAAACATTTGGTTTAGTAATCTTTAAATTTCTTTTTTTATCTCTTACAACCAATGGCATCTATATTGCTATTCAGAACTTGTCATCAGCACAAGACATCCTGTGTCACTGCACCAAGGTGATAAAATTCTTGCCAATAGGAAAAAAAAAAAAAAGGAAACCAGCCAAGTAATAAAAGTTAAAGTTTCCACACCCCTCCACAGTGTTATCTTGAGTAAAGGCAGGTTTTCCTTTAGGCTATTTGAAATGTCGAAAATCACTCACAGACTACTTTTTGGAAAAAAATGTAGAAACCCACAAAACTTCAGAATCAGGAAACCTTAGGTTGAGATTTCTAGATTTAATCTAATCCTTGCTCCACATGTAAACAGGCTGAAACCCAAATTACAATTCCAGTAAAGGATGGATCAGCTCAGTTTTATTTTGATTCTGAATTCATGTCGTTTTCATTATTGGACATTTCCTATCATCAAGAAGATACTGAATAAGGCACCACCATACTCATGAATTGAAGAAGGAAATGGCAACCCACTCCAGTATTCTTGCCTGGGAAATCCTATGGACAGGGGACCCTGGCAGGCTGCAGTCCATGGGATCACAAAAGAGTCGGACACAACTTAGCGACTAAACAACACCACCACACTCATGTATTAATATTTGCCTTAAGTCTCTGAAACTCAGTGTTGATATAAAGAAATTCTGTAAACCCTAGGGTACTAGATAGCAAAGCAGCTGTTGCTTAAGAGAGTGCCAAGTCAGGTTAGGCAATCTGAAAGCACCAAATGACTTTGACATGCTCAAGAAATAGCCTTTTGAAGTATGACTAAGCCCAACTACGTAGGCTAGATTGGTTGGATAATTTCCTGAATCTAACCCATGTTCACACAATACATGGTAATTCTGAAACCCCCAAGGTCTAACCTTTTTCCGTAGAGTAGCTTTGCTTTGGGCTTCTCAGGTGGCAGAAGTGGTAAAGAATCTACACAAGAGACTTGGGTTTGATACCTGTGTTGGAAGGATCCCCTAGAGAAGGAATGGTAACCTATTCCAGTAGTCTTGTCTGGAGAATCCCATGGACAAAGGAGCCTGGTGGGCTACAGTCTGTTACCACCCTGAGTATCTTGTAAATGTTAAGTCGTTTAATCCTCCGGACAAGCCCATGAGGCATGTACACTTACTATTTCTACTTTCCAGATGAGGAAATTGTTCTAGAGCAGGTAAGAGTGTTGCTGAAAATCACACAGCTAGTTAGTTGTTGCAGTTAGGTAATGAACCAAGGCAGTGTGGCCAAAGTTCATACTCTTACCAATACGCCATACATTGGCTTCTTGCTGGCTATCAATACCCTCTGGTTAAGGAGGTGAGGAAAAGACGGAGACATCAGAACTGGCTTGGGGATTATTCAAAACTTGGGGTTCAAACCTTGGGGATTATTAAGGTCATGGCCTGGGCAGTTGCATGTGTGCTTTCTACTACTTATTTCTTGAGATCAATGCCATGAAATTGTTATCAAGTATGACATCCCTTATATGAAGAATCTAAAAAGAAATGTTCAAATGAATTTATTTACAAAACAGAGACAGACTCACAGACTTAGAGAACAAACTTGTTTGCTGGGAAGTGGGGGAAGGATGGAGGAGAAGGGATAGTTAGGGAGTTTGGGATGGATATATACGCACTGCTATATTTAAAATGGATAGCCAACAAGGTCCTACTGTATAGCACAGGGAACTCTACTCGGCAGTACGGGGCAGCCTAGATAAGAGAGGAGTTTGGGGAGAATGGATGCATGTGTGTTTATGGCTGAGTTCCTTTGTGATGCATTGGAAACTATCACAAATTGTTAAGCAGTTATACTTCAATAGAAAATAAAAGGTTAAAAAAATTGTTATCATAAGGGCAATTTGAGGATCCTTTATAGGAATCTAAAACCATTGGGGGGCACATTGATACAGTATATATTTGATGATTAATTGGTGATCCTTGTGGTATTTTATTATTTTAAGGGATTTTGATGCGTTTAGGGGGACTACTCACATACTAGCCATGGGCAAGGAGCAGCTTTCCCCCTCCCCTCACCCCAGCAAGATGTAATTGCTATTTATTCATCTCAATTCTTGATTAGCAATCTCTATGCATGGGAAAAGCTGAAAAGTGTTGCTTTACTATTTTTCTGCTTCAGCCATAAACATTGTAAAAAACACAAGGCAATATTTCCCCCTCCTTCAACAATAAATAGCAGAAAAGTAGCATCAAAACACAAATTGCTCCAGTGCCAGAGTCAGCAATCATCAAACTAGGAAAACACAAAATTCATCTTCTGTGAACTAGCGGGACTGCTGTGCTGTTGGTGAAATTATCCCTGATTAGAAAGAAGACAGTTCAAACTGGAATAACCTGCTGAGGATAGAAATGTTAACCTCACTTTGGATTTTATTATTCACAGGGAATTTTTGTATTTGCTTTTGCTTTCCCCAGGCAGCCTGCATGTTAGAGGAAAGTAAAATATACTATTGATGCATTGGTCCAAAAAAGCCACGTATTCCTCTAAGAGTGTTTCTTTAAGTTCGAGTTTGTAACATTCATCTTAGCGATCCCCAGGGGCTGCAGATACATTTGCTTGGAGACAACTCCAGCTGCCCAATCTTTAATAAAACAACTGGTGGACAATTATTTCATTTACTCCCCACTGCTCGGTGACTTTGATTCCTGTAGCTCACAGGCTCAAGTGCACCAAATTGGAGGAGATTGTGGCAGTGCATAATGTGGTCACAGGAAGTATATTGTTTGTTCTGCAAAGAGCATTGAGGATGGCAGCTTCCTTTCATTAGAATGTCTGTTGAGCTGTAGAACTAGTCAGGGTAAAAGAGAAGCTTGTTCCCTTGGGCCCATGTTTCAAGGAGGAAGAAAAAGAAATAATCGGAAAACATGATGTGGAAATGTTTCCATTCTTTCTCTGCTCCATGTCCTTTAGGATCTATTTGTTTGTACATATCAATCACCTTCTCAAATCTTATATAAGTGATTTCTTGCAGCTGTCAGCTAATTTATTTAAATACCGAAAGGCAAGGCATTTTAAATTAAATAGCTGTTGAGGGGCTTAAAAGGAAAATAGTCTCCATTTTTATCTGTTTAGGATCACTGTAATGCCATCCCAAGTTCAGTCAATTTAGAGGATAAATTATATTTCTGTAAATTCTGAAAGGGCCCCAAAGAACCCAATTGGTCATTATCATCTTTCAGTGTCTACCAAGCAACATGCACATATTTCCGGTGGGAAATTCAGAATGAGCAAAGTGTATGAAATGAGTGACTATTAACTGCCTGAAAAAGGTTTTTCACTCAGCAGTGCAAAGGTTTTTGCATAATAAATGAATAATCATTATTATAATCAAGTTTCATTTCTTTGAGTAATAGGTTACTAACTTAATTAGTAAAAATTTACTCCAGCCTGCAATCTGTAGAAAATTGCGTACAAATTAGGCAAGTCTCTGAACACTTTCATCCATTTTATCATACACACAATTACTTAAAATTGCCTTCATATTACTTCTTTATTATCTTGGGAGATATTTAACACCAGAGGCTGTTTGCCAGGACAAAAAATGCAAGTCCTTCTCATTAAAAAGCAAAATAATTGTATTATTTTTCTTTGATAGTAGAATTTTTTTTGATGAATGAACACTTCAGTCATTATCTGGGCCAAGGTTAGAGTAAGAAAAGATAGCACAAGAAATTTTCCTTTCTGGAGCTCTGTTCATACCAAGACTCATGGACTATTCCTCTGTTCTCTCTCTCTCTGGATTTTAATGGAAAATAGGAAATGAAGAAAAGAAAGGTTGCCAGGATCCATGATGATGATGAAAATAGTAGGATGTGAATTTATTTTTAATTCTTATGGCTTCAACAGGGAAATGAATTTGCAATCCACTTTGCCAAACTGTGGGCTGAAATTTTCAGTGTTTTTTGGGTGGTTACAGATATTCCTCTGTGGTCAAGAAACAGTGGGATGGTAACTTGGAAAATAGTTGCAGACTCTCTATGTATGGAAAATCACCAGGAAAGCAGTCTAAGTTGAGATATTTTTGGTTCTTCTTAAGAGACCCATTCCCCTATAACTTCAGCAATAATGAACACTGGGGACTAGTATTCTCCAAGGTGTGATGGGCTATTAGCCCCGGAATGGACAGATCTCTGCATTCCCCTGGTTCTCTCTGCACATTTATTTACTTTCTTTCTTCACATGCTTTCTCTGCTTCTCAGATCCCTCAATTCCTTTGTTTCCAATTTGCAGATTTTTTGGACTTCCCCAGTCTTTTCTGTGAGCACCTGCTGAAGTTCATAGAGAAAAAGCCTGCAGGAGGATGTAAACTCTCCTCTGCAGCCCCTTCCCTGGGGACCTCACCCTTTCTTGCCAGTGTACACTCAGCCAGCCTCTGTCGAGTTCATCCATTACCCAGCTGAACTTGCTTACTGTCCTGTTAAATCCTGGAGATGCAGAAAACCCAGTCAAAGTTTCATCTGAGTGAAGGAGGGAGAGGAAAAATGGAGGGAGGAAGAGAGGAGAGGAGAGAAGGAAAGAGATGGAGAGAGAGACATATTCTTAACTTCTTTCTCTTAGTCCCAGTTCTAACATTCTAGGAAAATGACTCTATCGGCTATTTTAAGTCAACTGTTCACCTCAGGACAAACGAACCTTGTGGAGGGAGAGAAGACTGCAGGTTCTGAAATGCTTTTCCCCTGTGATAACTATGCGAACGAAAGGAGATGGATGTGGGCACAGTTCACAGAATAGTGTCAGAAGCTGAGCAGATGCAACAACAGGGACTAGTGTAGGAGCTTTAAAAATACGCCCAAATACTTTTGCTTTCCACTCGGAGGGAGAGAGACAGAAAGAACCTTGCTCCCAAATGCTGATGAAAACCCAGCCTGACAAGCAGGAACTTCAAGCTTTTCTTGAGCTTTGATTTTCCTACCCATTGATATGACGGCAAAACAACCATTGTCTTCTGGAGTTGAATCATTATATTGAAGAAAGTATGACCTTATTTTGTGGTCCCAGGCATATTTCATCTAAAGACAGGAAGCTTTTGAATACCTGTGAGCCTGTGACTCTGCCTGGGTAATGGATGTATACACTTTTATGTATCCGTGTTTCTGGCCGCTATTCCTTCAGCAAAGCTAATTGGAAAATATTGGACAGCTGTTCTTGGGAATATGACATAGGGACACTGAGAAACAACGATGAACGATGGAATTGAAAAGAATTGGGAGACATGAAATCTGAAAGTCTTGGGAATGAAAGCCACAAGTTAGACGAGGAAATGGACCTGCTCAGAACAGAATGAAAAATTCTCACAGAAAAAGCCAGAGAACCATGTTTCGAGAGAGGAGATGCCTGATGACTCAGTTGTTTATTTTTCCCTCCCTTTTTTTGAGGTTATCCACATCTTTGCAATAAATATTTATTTAACTTGAGTTTGCTAATGTGAGTTTCTGTTCTTTGCAAATGATCCCCAAGGCTGTCTTTTTCCTACCCCCAAGTTCCCCACTTGATTTTTCCCTAATTATCTTCCTTTTGGGAGGGTGAGTCTTCCTGAATTGCCCTGACTGGAGATAATTGAAGATTAAGATTGGAATTTGTGGGAAAACTAAGCTTTTCTGGAAGGTTTTAACCACTTGATCCAAGTTACACTCCTGGAAATCCATTAACATGTCACCTACCTACTTGGTTAAGTTGCCATTAAATTCATAGGAAAAATGGCTGCTTTCTTAATGGAAGAATCTGTCAACACTGGATACTAAACCAGCAAGAAAGAATCAGCAAAATACGTTATTTCTGATGTTTTTATTATACCATAACACTAGGAAAGGTACAACTATTGCATTCTTTGTAAATTGCTGTTTTCAAAGACTACCACTACCAGTAATTGGGACTCATCAACATGAGAACAGACTGATCCCGCTTGTACCTCAAAAATTCTTTTCAGTTCTTTTGGCAAGTAGATATGAGCTTAATTGCAATTAGAAGCTGGAGCCCACAAAGCTGTATGTTGTGCAGGTTTGCCAACCCATTCCCATCTGTGAATGTAGGAAGGTAACCATGATTTTACTCAGGTGCTTCTTTGAAGAATAAAAAGATACACTATGATGCTGTTCCTTCTGGATATTGAAACTTCCCCATGTGTTCTTAGTCAGCTCAGGCTGGTGCAACAAAACTGTAGACAGCAGGGCTTAAACAACAGACATTTATTTTCTCAGTTCTGAAGGCTGGAAGTCTGAGATCATGGGGTGGGTATGGTTAGGTTCTGATGAGAACTCTTGCTGGCTTGCAGGTGATCACTCTCTTGCTGTGTCCTCCCCTGCTAGAGAGAGGTGGAGAGGCAGAGATGAGCAGAGTGAAGGGAAACAACAAGCTCTCTGGTTTCTTTTCTTATAAGGATGCTAATCCTGTCACAGAAGCCCCTAAACCTCATGACTTCATCTAAACCTAATTATCTCCAAAAGCCAATCTCTAGGTCCACTGAGTGAAATAAGCCAGACAGAGAAAGACAAATATGATGTTGCTTATATGGTACAAATGAACTTATTTACAAAACAGAAATAAAGACACAGATGTAGGGAACATACATATACACACCAGGCAATGTCTTTGAGAACATAGTGTAGAGCACAGGGAACTCTACTTAATACTCTGTAATGCCATAGAAAGGGAAAACAACCTAGAAAAGAGTGTGTGTATATATATATGCTGCTGCTGCTGCTAAGTCGCTTCAGTCGTGTCCGATTCTGTGTGACCCCATAGATGGCAGCCCACCAGGCTCCCCTGTCCCTGGGATTCTCCAGGCAAGAACACTGGAGTGGGTTGCCATTTCCTTCTCCAGTGCATAAAAGTGCAAAGTGAAAGGGAAGTCTCTCAGTCGTGTCTGACTCCTAGCGGCCCCATGGACTGCAGCCCACCAGGCTCCTCCGTCCATGGGATTTTCCAGGCAAGAGTACTGGAGTGGGTGCCATTGCCTTCTCCGGTATATATATATATATGTATATATATATATATATATATATATATATATATATATATACAAGCAATTGATGCACTGCACTATATGGTAGAAGCTAACACATACACAACTTTGTAATTCAACTATATTTTAATAAAAATTAGTGAAAAAAATAAAAATTAAAAAGTATATAAATAGATACCATCTTATTGAGGGCTAGGGCTTTAACATAAGCATTTTGAACCATGCTGCGCTAAGTTGCTTTAGTTGTGTCCGACTCTGCGGAACATAACCCGCCTGGCACCTCTGTCCATGGGTTTCTCCAGGCAAGAATAATGGAGTGGGTTGCCGTGCACTCCTCCAGGGGATCTCCTCGACCCAGGGACTGAACCCAGGTTCTTACGTCTCCTGCCTTGGCGGGCAGGTTCTTCACCACTAGCTCCAACAGGGAAGGCCCAACATATGCATTTTAGGGGGACACAATTCAGTCCATAGAAGGCCCTAAGAGAAAAATAATTATGTCTGGGAATACCAAATCATGTTGGAAGAATCAGGAACCTAGATTTGTTTGCGAAAGGAGTTTGTTAGCATAGTTTTCCTATAGGTTGTAAATGTCACTTCCTTTCTCTTTTCTCTTCTCTCTCCAGTCTTCCCTTCCACAAAGCTTGCTGATATTTCAATTGGATTGTGATTATTTCTGGTTTTGCTTGGATTGCCTGGTGCATTGGTGATCATAATCACCTTTCATACTTTTTATTCTACTGAAGATCCATGTTTACATTCTTTCTTTTGAGGAGTAGTAGTGAGTTTTTAAAAAATGTACTAAATAGGTCAGTGTTAGGATCCTAATGAAATTGCATTCATAATAAGAACCTCAAGGTTTTCATAAAAGTCTTCCATTGCAGCTCAAAAGTGCTGTGCAGAAGCTGAAAAACATGTTGCCGGTATTTTATTTATTTTTGTTTTTGGAAGTTTGACCCTGCGGTATCACTAGCATTTTCTTATTGATTCAGTCACCAACAATAACAGCTTGAAAGCTGCCTGCTTTTTCTTGCTTTCTTTATTTTCCTGGAGAATGACAGCTTCCATTTTATGATCATTGGGATTTCTACAGCAACCCCTTTCTAGGAAGTTTACAGCTTCTAAATTTGAATAATTTGGTAGTCATGAAAATCATTAGAACAATTGGCTTTCTGAATTTTTAGAGGTTTTAAAATGTTGACATACAATGAAAGGGCTCAGGTTTTGAGATAGGGAGGACCTGTACGCTTTATGATTATGCACTGGTCATATAGCCAACAGATATTTATCTGTGTGTTGGGAATGTTCTGGGTTCTGGAGCTTCTAGAACTACATTCTAGCTGGAGAAATAGACAATACACAAATCCCTGTGAACTCATGTCTGTCTGGTAGCAGAATATCCCAAGTGTAAGAGCAATAGGTACAGAGAGCTTGAGGTTGGACCATGTTCAACATGTTCGAAAAATTTTGAGGAGGCCAGAGTAGCCAAGTCGGAGGGAGTGAAGGGAGCCAACGGGAACATGACGGTCTATAGGTCAAGGTAGGATTTTGGCTCCAGCCACACCAGTCTTCTTAAAACTCAAATCTGCTTTCCCACTGCTGGGGCCTCACCCTTCTCCTAGACTTTCAGATGGGTAGATCCCTGATTTTTTCCTGGTGTTTATTTAAATGTCACCTCCTCAGTCACTGTCTTCCCTGCTCTGTTGCTATTATTATTGGGCATTCATTAATTGTCTTCATTCATTGCTTATCGTTCATCTTCTCCATCAAATGTGAGCCCCACCAGGGCTAGAACTTGTACTATTTTGTTTGATTCACAGCTGCTTCCTCAGTGCCTTGAAAACAGTAATTGCCATTTGCCCCAATCCTACATTTGTTGAATAAATGTTATGATTATATATTTAAAAAAAAAAACACACCAGAAAGTTAACCTAATGCATAAACACTAATAAGACAGGGAATTAAGGTAAAATATTTAGAAGAAAAAAATTTGAGTTTTGAAGTACATAATAAGTATAAATCGATTCTGAAAGAAAGAGAAGGGGACTTCCCTGGCATTCCAGTGGTTGGGACTTGCCCTTCCAATGAAGGGGGTGCAGGTTTGATCCTTGGTTGGGGAACTAAGATCCTGTATCCCACGTGCCACATGGCATGGCCAAAAAAGAAAGAAAATAGTGATTGAAACAACATGTGGCATCATGTGTTAGTGAATTGCCACAGGAGTTAATACAGGTGGAAAGATTTTGGTGGGTGGGGGAGCTCTTGCAGTGGTTCCCATGAGATCTAATTGTAGAAATGCAAAGTTAGGCAGATCTAAGCCTTATCTAGTTTAAACCTTTCATTTCACAGATGAGGAAACTGCACCTGCTAAATGATCCTCAGATACTTAAACTGGGATGGTAACTGGAGAAATGGGAAGGAGAGGAGATGTTTAAGGGGAATAAAAGAATGAAAAATCAGACCAGCTGTGAGAATATTCTCTATTTACTAGCTGACAATACTGACTGATATTTAAAATAACTTCATCTCTCAGGAGAGTAATAAATATTGGAAATAAAATTATGCTGATTTGGAAGAAAAATTGTTGATAGGGATCCTGGGGCACAGTCACCCAAAAAATGTGCTCTGTATAACAATGAAAGTGCATTGTCTGATTTCATGGGGCTAATTCACAGATTCAGAGCTCTCTGGTATCAAGTACAGAATATGATGATGTACCTAGAAGAACGCACTGTCATTTATGTTAGGCTAAGTTCACAATCTTCCAATGGGAGATGAGTTCAGAAAGTTCTAACTCAGGAACGTTGGGAATGCAATTACCATTTTTTTTTTTTAAATCACTGCTTCCTTGAGGTTAATGAAAAAACTTAGGAGATGTGTTCTAATCAATGAGCATCTCCTCTGGTAATAAGTGGAAAAATTAATTTCTCCATGGTCATCAGTATTGTTCATAATTTTATAGTAACAAATCTTCAAAATAGACATATAAGTATCTTAAATTATGCAGCAAATGTGTTTATTTTTTAGTATAACTTAAAGAGGTCTGACTATCATTTTTATTGCATGAGAAATTTGTTTCTTGATAAAGTGGCCATGTGTCCAGGTTCCCTGGGACAGTTCCAGTTCGTGCCTGTTGCCTGCTCTAGTAATTAATAGCCCCTCAACTGTTCAGTCTCAAAAGCATTCCAGTTTAGATGATGAATTGTGTGATTTTTAGAGCTATAGAAGAAGCTCCACTGTAACTGCAACTCACAGCAGACTTTTAATTTCAGGCTATTCTTCTCTCCTAGTCTAGACATCTCACACTTAAGAATCTGTATAACCTTTAATTATACAAGTTTTTTTTTTCCAGTAAAGAAGATTAAAAAATGTCTCTCATTAGTTGAAGGCATATATTTTTTCTAGAATGAAATTCTTCCCAAGAATGACTAAAAAGGAAAACAAATGATCTTTATCATTTGTGTCCTGGGAATGGAAAATCACCAGACTTGCAAATACAATCCCTAAGTCAGTTTCTAACACTTGAGGCTTCCCTTAATAGCTGAGCACCCAGACCTGTTGAGGGCAGCTGTATTCTTCTGGTTAATAATTTAGGGTACACAATCAAGAAACACTGTAGCTTAACAACAACAACAACAAAGACAGTATGATGTATTATCAGTGGGCTTGGAGTAAATTTTCTCTTTGAGGATTTTAAAGTAAAGGGTAAACAGCTACTTTTGAACCATTTGTCTGGAATGGATCACAGAGGAAGATTCTTTGGCATTTCTTTCAACCTCCTCATTGTATGTCACACACTTTCAATGTGGGTGAGTATCATAAAACTCTGACAATGACTGATGACTTTCTCTTAGAGAGCCTCTGGACAGAAAGTGTGGTGCCTTCCTGAGAATTCCTTGTTTAGAGCCTCTCCAGAAAAGGTGTCTTTATTTCCTCAGAAATTTCTCTGTCTTTAGGTCAGTTTTATTGTTTATACCTGACTGTTGTTTGGTCGCTAAGTTGGGTCAGACTCTTGTGACCCTGTGAACTGTAGCCCACCAGGATTCTCTGTCCATGGGATTTCCCAGGCAAGAATACTGGAGTGCGTTGCCATTTCCTTCTCCAGGGGATCTTCCCAACCCAGGGATTGAACACATTTCTCCTGCATTGCAGGCAGATTTTTATCACTGAGCCACCAGGGAAACCCTTATACTTGGTAGTGGCAATTAAAATCTTCCATTGTTTTTCTCATTGAAATCCTTTTTATTTTGAAGTCAGAGCTATTACTTATTTCTTAGCCTTCTCTCTTCTAGGCTAACCTATACATTTCCTTTGTTTTCTCCTATCATTTTTCTTGGTAAAACAAGACATCCTTTCGGCTCCATTTTCTCTTGAGGACTCAGTTCTCAAGCTGATACAATTTTAGATTTTTTAAAAACTGAAGATGTTTCCTTCATGTTTAGTTCACTGATTTCCTTTAGAATGGACTGGTTGGATCTCCTTGCAGTCCAAGGGACTCTCAAGAGTCTTCTCCAACACCAAATTCAATTCTTTCTTGAATGAATAAATGCTGACTTTACAGGTATCTACTTAAGGTAAAAGACTGTATGATTATTATACTCAAATTTACATTTTAATAAATTTTGACTTCCTTTTCCAAAGACTTTGGTGCTGGCCCTGGTTAAATAAGAACATACAAAGTTTTCCTCATTGGTTTATCACTTTGTAGCCAGCAAGTCTTCTTCCTTCCTGAATTTAATTCTGCCAATTTCGAGAAGAACATAAACTTACTTTGACATCATCACTCTACTTAATAAATTATGTTTCAATGCACTAAAAATAATAAAACCTATGTTGTAAGTTGAAGGAGGAGAAGAAGAGGATGACAGAGGATGAGATGGTTGGATGGCATGGACGTTTCAAAGGACATGAACTTGGGCAAACTCTGGGATATGGTGAGGGACAGGGAGGCCTAGAGTGCTTCAGCCCATTGGGTTGCAGAGTCAGACTTGATTTGGCAACTGAACAACAATAACAATAATGTTGTAAGTTTAGTAGATTCAATTGACATTATCAGTTCAGTTCAGTCGCTCAGTCGTGTCTGACTCTTTGTGACCCCATGAATTGCAGCATGCCAGGCCTCCCTGTCCATCAGCAACTCCCAAAGTTCACCCAAACTCATGTCCATTGACTCAGTGATGCCATCCAGCCATCTCATCCTCTGTCGTCCCCTTCTCCTCCTACCCCCAATCCCTCCCAGCATTAGAGTCTTTTCCAATGAGTCAACTCTTCGCATCAGGTGGCCAAAGTACTGGAGTTTCAGCTTTAGCATCAGTCCTTCCAGTGAACACCCAGGACTGATTAGAATGGACTGGTTGGATCTCCTTGCAGTCCAAGGGACTCTCAAGAGTCTTCTCCAACACCACAGTTCAAAAGCATCAATTCTTCGGCACTCAGCCTTCTTCACAGTCCAACTCTCACATCGCTTCATGACCACTGGAAAAAACATAGCCTTGACTAGACGGACCTTTGTTGGCAAAGTAGTGTCTCTGCTTTTGAATATGCTATCTAGGTTGGTCATAACTTTTCTTCCAAGGAGTAAGTGTCTTTTAATTTCATGGCTGCAGTCACCATCTGCAGTGATTTTGGAGCCCCCCAAAATAAAGTCTGACACCGTTTCCACTGTTTCTCCATCTATTTCCCATGAAGTGATGGGACCAGATGCCATGATCTTCATTTTCTGAATGTTGAGCTTTAAGCCAACTTTTGTTACTCTCCTCTTTCACTTTCATCAAGAGGCTTTTTAGTTCCTCTTCACTTTCTGCCATAAGGGTGGTCATCTGCATATCTGAGGTTATTGATATTTCTCCCGGCAATCTTGATTCCAGCTTGTGTTTCTTCCAGCCCAGCGTTTCTCATGATGTACTCTGCATAGAAGTAAATAAGCAGGGTGACAATATACAGCCTTGACATACTCCTTTTCCTATTTGGAACCAGTCTGTTGTTCCATGTCTAGTTCTAACTGTTGCTTCCTGACCTGCATACATATTTCTCAAGAGGCAGGTCAGGTGGTCTGGTATTCCCATCTCTTTCAGAATTTTCCACAGTTTATTGTGATCCATACAGTCAAAGGCTTTGGCATAGTCAATAAAGCAGAAATAGATGTTTTTCTGGAACTCTCTTCCTTTTTGCGTGATCCAGCAGATGTTGGCAATTTGATCTCTGGTTCTTCTGCCTTTTCTAAAACCAGCTTGAACATCTGGAAGTTCACGGTTCATGTATTGCTGAAGCCTGGCTTGGAGAATTTTCAACATTACTTTACTAGCATGTGAGATGAGTGCAATTGTGCAGTAGTTTGAGCGTTCTTTGGCATTGCCTTTCTTTGGGGTTGGAATGAAAATATCTTTTCCAGTCCTGTGGCCACTGCTGAGTTTTCCAAATTTGCTGGCATATTGAGTGCAGCACTTTCACAGCATCATCTTTCAGGATTTGAAATAGCTCAACTGGAATCCCATCACCTCCTCTAGCTTTGTTCATAGTGATGCTTTCTAAGGCCCACTTGACTTCACATTCCAGGATGTCTGGCTCTAGATGAGTGATCACACCATTGTGATTATCTTCGTCATGAAGCTTTTTTTTGCACAGTTTTTCTGTGTATTCTTGCCACCTCTTCTTAATATCTTCTGCTTCTGTTAGGTCCAGACCATTTCTGTCCTTTATCGAGCCCATCTTTGCATGAAATGTTCCCTTGGTATCTTTAATTTTCTTGAAGAGATCTCTAGTCTTTCCCATTCTGTTGTTTTCCTCTATTTCTTTGCATCGATCGCTGAGGAAGGCTTTCTTATCTATCCTTGCTATTCTTTGGAACTCTGCATTCAGATGTTATATCTCTCCTTTTACCCCTTGGTTTTCATTTCTCTTCTTTTCACAGCTATTTGTAAGGCCTCCTCAGACAGCCGTTTTCCTTTTTTACATTTCTTTTCTATGGGGATGGTCTTGATCCCTGCCTCCTATACAATGTCACGAACCTCTGTCCATAGTTCATCAGGCACTCTGTCTATCAGATCTAGTCCCTTAAATCTATTTCTCACTTCCACTGTATAATCATAAGGGATTTGATTTAGGTCACACCTGAATGGTCTAGTGGTTTTCCCTACTTTCTTCAATTTAAGTCTGAATTTGGCAATAAGGAGTTCATGATCTGAGCCACAGTCAGCTCCCGGTCATAGCTTTCATTTATTCATTTTACAAATGGCTCCAAGCAGAACAAATATTTCTTGAATGAAGAAAATGATAAAAGAAATATTGAACAACATTTAAGGTAACTCCATGGAGAGAGAATATAAGTGGGATGTGGCACCAAATAATAAGGCTTTTCTCCAGATTCCACATCCTTTTGGAAAAAGGATGTGCATGCTCTGTAGATTTCTCACTTCAGAAGAGTAGAAAGGAGGGGGAAGGGAAGGGAAAATGAATAATAGCTACTGTTCCTTTGTATCTCTTCTTTTAATAATGAAATCTCTGAATTCTCCTAATGCCTTCATTAGCTCAGTATAACTACTCTCATTTTACAGGTGAGAAAACAGAAGCTCTGAAGTTAATCAGTCCCCAAAGTAAGCATCACTCTGTGTGAAGCTTATGTCCTCTGACTTGCCCATGAATTGAGAGGACCCAGAGCTGTTACAAAAGCAGAAGCCCTTCATTGTACAACATGGACAGCGATTTGACTATAGACACATAATGGGCAGACATTGTAAAGATGTAAATGGTGCACTGGACATGATTAAGGAAGGAAGGGCATGAATGAAAATAGAAATAGCTTTTGGTTTTGACACACAGACATTTCTCAGTTTCCCACAGAACCCAGCTGTGGTCCATGAAATCCAAACAATACATCTTCATGGTGCATAAATAATGAAGATTTAGTGTAGAACTTTTGGGTATTATCATTGATTATAGATTTTTTCCTGGCACAAGAAATGTCAATACCCCAGTACAATGTTGAAAACAGATGATACATAAGGAACTTAGTAAAAGCTTCCCAAACAATTCCACCCACTTGAGTCTTTTCCCTAAGTCCAGGGTATATAGAACACATGTTAGTCCAGTCGGGGGTGTTTAGTCTCTCAGTAATGTCCAGTGAGGCTTTCCCACCCTTCAGCATCTCCTGGAGTGTGCTCAAACTCATATCTGTTGAGTCAGTGATGCCATCCAACTGTCTCATCCTCTGTCCAGTCAGGTAGAGTAACCTTAAGTCTAAAATCACATATTTTCACCTATATTTGTTAATCATGCCCTTCTTGAGTTGGGGTAAAGGTGGAAAATGTTTAAATGACTCCCTGGTGAGTAGCCAAAAATGTGGAGAAGTAAAAATAAACATAAAAGAATTCACTGGATTAATAGACAATGACCATGACGTCAGTCAGTGGAATTTGGGAAAGAACCTCTGATGTGAGTAATTTATTCATTTTCAATAGCAGTGTGTTCTGAGTTAAAAAAAAAAAAAGTACAAGACAAAGTTCCTTTCAGTGCGATTCCTGTCCTTCAAGAACTTAGAAGGAAAAATACGAAGTAGCAGTATAAACCTACCTGTAAGTGCTAAGGAGAGGAAGGGGTGGAAGTGCAAGAGTATGGATCCAGACGTAGGGGAGTTCATGGGGGGGTGGGGTGCAATCCTAAGACCTGCCTCTCCAGACATTTGAGTGGCTTCTTACTGATTTGCAGAGATCAGAGCTGCTTATTAGAGACTTGGGTTCAATCTAGACTGCCGGTATGTTTTTTCTGACTCATTCAATTTTTAAACATTTTTAATTTGTTATAAATATTTAAAAATTAGGGAAGTTTCCACCAGATTTCAGAGTTATGACTTCTGTTGAAAATTTTTAGGACCTGGTCACTATGGGCCTGTGTATCTTCATGGTCCGTCAGAGCTGTGGCATTTGAGCTTGTCACCTGGATATAAAAACAAGGGAGAAGCAGGCAGTATGATGGGCAGAAAGGCAATTAGCCAGGGGCCTTCAGACTAATCTGAGTTAGACAGAGGGTTTCCAGGGAGAAAACTTTGAAAAGACACATTGGAACCAAAGTGAGGGCATTGTGAAAGTCAGGAGAAGCAATTTGGATTTTATCTAATAGATTCTTCACACCATGTTTCCATGGAATGTTCTTATTTTGTGACTTGTACTGAGGTGTTCTGAAGCTAAAAATTAAATAATGTCAGACCTTTTCAGCTTGCTGAAAACCTAATTAATGAGTATTCTTCCCCCAATTTTGGGGGGCAATTTTTCTAGCCAAAATATTTTCTTTAAACATTTGGCACCCACTGCTACTGCTCACCTGCTAGCAAATGTTTGTCAGTGTCAACATAAGAAAAAAATAGCAAAATAATTATTTACCCTAAAATGTAGAATTAGCTAATTGGGTTTAATATAATAACTTTTTGCTTGAGAACTTGTCCTCATAGTTTATATTTTGTATTACATAGTCACAGAGTCTGCTACAAATATTACTCTAGTCTGGATAATGAATATTTCATGATTTTCTGCAAAGAGCACAGTTTTTCACTAAAGAAAAAGGAGAGAGACAAGATTTCTGAGTCCAAGTGTCAGGCTGGGCTAAACATTTTTTTTTTTCACATGTAATATTTCATTTTATCTTCTCAATAAAAGCTGCAGATTAGGGGACAAAGGCTTAAAGAGGGCATGCATTCTTCCCAAAGATGTGGAGCATAGAAAGTGGGGCTTCAGAATTTAATCCCAGGTGTATCTGGAGCCAAAGCCCTTACTTTTTCCACTTACTCCTGAAGTAACACGACTTCCAGTTATTCTTCAACCTAATGCTTGAGAAACATGCTGTAGGTGATGACTGTCACTGTTGACTCCTTTTTTCTTTATTCATATGTTTTGATAAGCCAGTGTCCTGTGCTTTGAAAGAGTGGGTTTGGTATTGTCATGCAGGACTGATGCTGGAGAAGAGCAAGCGAAACAAGTGTCCTGATGCCCAGAGGATAAATGGTATCCAGAGACAATGCACTCTGTTCCAGTCCTCTCCCCCTATCCGGGCTTGATAATTGCTGAGAAATGAGAAATACGTAACTGGAACACTCTTACATACTCCATGCACAACAGATGTAAATTTAGTAACGTAAGACAAAATTGGAATAGAAACATTCTCTGGCACCTTTTACCCCTCCTCATTAGGTGGTGCCTAGAGGATACGTATACTTTTTAATTCCAGCTTTGCCTCACCTCTGAGCAGACAGGAATGACCAAGAGGTAATTACAAAGTGTTAGAAGTACAATGTGTCCCCTACATACAAATCTTCAGGTTGCGAGCCTTCAAAAATGTGAACATGCGTGCCAGCCTCTATATGCCCATTGTTGTACTCTACTACCACACTTTTCAAGGTACTGTACTGTAAGATTAAAAAGGGTTTATTGTTTGTGTTTGTATTATTATGTAAGTATGTGTGTTTGTAAAGAGTCGGACATGACTGAGTGACTAAGCACAGTACAGCAAATAAAAAATGAGTAAATGGATGGCTGGGGGGGAGGCGAGCTGAATAATGGTCCCCAGATGTGTCCATCCCTGGACCCTGTGAACATTACCTTACATGGGAAAAGAGACTGTACAGATGTGATTAAATGAAGGACAGAGGATCCTGGATTGTCCAGGATGATAGTCCTTATAAGAGAAAGACACGAAGCTTCAGAAGAGAAAGGAGTGAGAGGACAGAGGCAGAGATTGGAGCGTGCCTTCTGAGGACGGAGGGAGGGGCTACAAGCCAAGGAATACAGGTTGTCACAAGATACCTCAAAAAGGCCAGGAGCTAGCTTCTCTCCCCAGAGTCTCCAGGAGGAACTAGCTCTGCTGATAACCCAATTTACGACCAATGAAACCCATTCTGGATTTCTGAACTGTTGAGATTGTCAGAAAACAAATTTGTGTTGTTTTAGGCCATTAAGTTAGTGGCCATTTGTAATAGTGGCAACAGGAAACTCATACAGGGAGTGAAACATCTTAATGAAGAAAAATGAGATTTGTGAATAATCGTCTTCAAGTAGGCAGGAGATGGCCAAAGACGATGTCAACGTGTCAGCTCCAAGGAGCATGACCTACAAGCTGGCCACTGTGTTCCAGATAGGGGTGTAACCAGAGAGGGGCATATGGCAGATGCCAAAATACTGGCATTGATCTTTGTCTTATGTCAGGTGGCAGGTACATGAGTATTGGCATTATTGTTTTTTATTATAAATAAAAATATTATATATATACATATACATATACAGACAGACAATTTTTAAAAATCAAGTTTGACAGAAAGAAACAGACTCTCAGACTTAGAGAATGAATTATGGTTGATGGGGAATGGGGGAAGGATGGGGGAAGGGATAGTTAGGGGGTATGGGATTGACATGTACACCCTGCTATATCTAAAATGGATAACAAACAAGGACTTACTGTATAGCACAGGGAACTCTGCTCAATGTTATGTAGCAGCCTGATGGGAGGGGAGTTTGGGGGAGAATGGATTATATGTATATATATGGTTGAGTCCCTTTGCTGTTCATCTGAAACTATCACAACATTGTTAATCAGCTATACTCCAATATAACATAAAAAGTTTAAAAAACAAATAAACAAGCAAAAAATAAATTAAATTTTAAAAATCAGGTTTGAGTGATTGAGAAAGTGATGTTACCAGTAATAGAAACATCAAACTTCAGGGGGAAAATTGGAAGACATATAAATAGCTTAAGGCACATATTATTCATCCAATCCATAGTACTTAACTAACCTCATTTATAGTAAAGACTGGTCATTCCTAAGAATTCTGGGTGGATGACAGTTAGAGGAAACAGTTTTAAGTACTTAATACGTGCCAAACACTGGACTAGGTGCTTGACCAGCACTTTGGCATGAAATTATGACAACTTGGAGAACTGTATTGACAGACACCAACATATTCATCAGAAGCCAAGAGCAGCCTACTTGGGATCACAGCTTTGTTCTACCATATACTAGTGTCTACCTCAGACAAACTATCGAATCTCTCTGGGTCTCTTTGCTTACTTGAGAAATCAGAAGCATGACAATGGTAGTACCTACTTCATAGAGTTGTTATAAATAATGAATTACCTCGTGAAAAGCCCTTTGAAGAGTACCCAGTACACTGTAGAAATCAGTTATTGGGCTTCCCTGGTGGCTCAGTGTTAAAGAGTCTGCTTGCCAATGCAGGAGACACAGGTTCTATCCTTGATCTGGGAAGATCCCACATGCCTCTGAGCAACTAAGCTTGTGCACCACAGCTACTGAGCCAGCGCTCTAGAGCCTGGGAGTCACAATTACTGAGCCCATCTGCTGCAACTACTGAAGCCCACACACCCTAGAGCCCGTGCTCCACAAGAAAACCACTGCAATGAGAAATCTGAGCACTGCAGCTAGAGAGCAGCCCTGCCTCAACCACAACCGGAGTAAAGCCCAGGCAGCAAAGAAGACCCAGCACAGCCTAAATAAATAAATAAAACTATATTATAAAACCAAACAAAAAATCAATTTTTGTAATAACTATGATAAACAGAGGGATGCCCTTGCGGCTCAGCTGGTGAAGAATCTGCATGCAATGTGGGAGACTTGGCTTCAATCCCTGAGTTCGGAATTTCCTCCAGAGAAGGGAAAGGGTACCCACTCCAGTATTCTGGCCTGGAGAAGTCCAGTACTATGAGGAGACTCTTGAGAGTCCCTTGGACTGCAAGGAGATCCAACCAGTCCATCCTAAAGGAAATCAGTCCTGAATATTCACTGGAAGGACTGATGCTGAAGTGGAAACTCCAATACTTTGGCCATCTGATGCAAAGAACTGACTCATTTGAAAAGACCCGGATGCTGGGAAAGATTGAAGGTAGGAGGAGAAGGGGATGACAGAGGATGAGGTGGTTGGATGGCATCACCGACTCTATGAACACGAGTCTGAGTAAACTCTGGGAGTTGGTGATGGACAGGGAAGCCTGGCCTGCTGCAGTCCTTGGGGTTGCAAAGAGCTGGACACGACTGGGCGACGGAACTGAACTGATGACAAACAGAAAACCTGAGACTTAGACGATGACCTTACCCAAGAGAATCCAGTTAGTAAACAGTAGAACTGGAATTTCAATTCAGGCAAACTATGAACACCGATAGATAGAGCTAATTCAGTCCAACAAACAACAAATTCAGTGTAAACAAATCAGACCAACCAGGATTTTTTTTAAACTCTTTGAATTAAATCTGTTCTTCTCGCTTGTTGACATTAAAAATCCTTTTTTTCCCTTAATTAATTGTGTTTGTTCAGTCAGACACAATTTTATTCTCTTGATTTTTCTTCAGAAGAACAAAATAATGGGGATCCATAATTTGCTAAAAAATACTGGCAGAGTTTCCTTTTACTGCCAAATTATTTTCATTGTATTCCTCAACTATTGAGAGAAAAATTTGAAAAATCCTTAAATATTTCTCTAAGGTGCAGAAAGAAAAAAATAATTTCATGCTGTCTTGGTCTCTCCTTTGCCGGCCAGTAATAGTTAAAATGGAAAGTGAAAATGTTAGTCGCTCAGTTGTGTCCACTCTTGCGCCCCATAGACTGTAGCCATCAGGCTCCTCTGTCCATGGAATTTTCCAGGCAAGAATACTGGAGTGGGGAGCCATTCCTTTCCCCAGGGGACTTCCAGACTCAGGAATCGAACCCTCATTTCCTACATTGCAGGCAGATTCTTTACTGTCTGGACTATCGGAATGTTGGGACCAGTTTGTTATTTTTATTAGAAATAATACATACTCCTGAGTTCCACTTGCTTTTTCCATATGGTGAGGAATTAGCCATGGCCAGAATGAGTCTGTGCAAAAATATTTTTTTCAATTTTAACAATTTTCTAATAATTAAGACCAACATTAAAGACAGTCAATTTGTGCAGTCTTAAAATTTTAAATCACTGGGAATTTTAATCAAACCAGATGTGTTTGAGTAAAACTAGCTTTTCTAGTTGAAAAAACAGTGACTTTGTAACTCTCCAGTCCAATTCACAGAACTCATTATTAGCTCTTTTTATATTTGTAAAAAATTTTTTCATTTTTTGAAGCAGATACATATTGAAGGAATCCAGATACCTCTTTAAACTGACTTCAAATAGCACAAATTAAATTATTTTTTCCTCAACAGATCAAAAGAGCCTTTTGTCCTTCCCTCTCTGCAGCTCTCAACATACACACAAACACGCATATCAAAACAAGTGGTTAACTAGCTGTTGGCTGTTGCCTAGACTTGAAAAGTAGTGCAAAGCCTGTAGGTTGAAATGAAAAACCATGGCTCTAAGGGTACTTATTCCAACTGTGTCTTCAATCAAAAGTAATTCAACCTTTTTTCTTGTTACAGTAGTGTTCAAGGCAATATAGCATCAGTTTCTTTTCATTCTTCAAAGCTCTCCAGATAATTTTTACCAAGCTGAATTCATGATTGGCAGCTTTAAGGACACTCAAGGATTTACCACCTGAATAAGTCAAACTCCCATCTTATTGCTTCTAGGACCACAGAGTGAGATTGGTTGGGGAACTTTTCATCATTGTGCACCTAACTTCCACCAGATCTAATGCTGTGACAACTTCAGAAACCAGCTGCCCTGAAGAAGGAGAGGACCAAAATAATAGCTCTCAATTTGTAGCCTGGGGGATTTTTAGATTCCTTTATGTGTAACAAACATTTAGGGGAGTCTTTAAGAAGAGAAGAAATGGACACAGCGAGGGGGAAGAAAAGGGCGGGGCGAATGTAGAAGGTAGCATGAAAACATATGCACTACTATATGTAAAAACAGATAGCCAGGTGGGAACGTGCTGTCTGACTCAGGGAACTCAAACCAGGGCTCTGTGACAACCTAGAGGGGTGGAGTGGAGTGGGATATGGGAGGGAGATTGAAGAGGGAGGGGACATATGTATATCTATGGCTGATTCATGTTGATGTATGCCAGAAACCAACACAATATTGTAAAGCAATTATCCTTCAATTAATAGTAAATACTTTTTTTTCTAAAGAGAATCATTAGATATCACCGAGAAGTAGTCCTGCCGGAGGATAGAGGGCAGACAGAGAGCAGATGTGTTTTTGACTCAAGAGTTTCATTTTGGTGTTGTGTTTAGAACTTACAGACGAGGCACTTCTACTCCCGCTCAGCTGTTGTCTCTCATGGGGGAAGGTGTTGTACGTCTTCTTCATTATCAGAAAGCAGTAAAGAGGTTTTTATTGCTAAGGGAATTCTCCTTAAATGATACGCACTGAATTTTCAGCTGCTGATTAGTAATGGTAAGTGAAAGATTTTTAATGTTTTTACTGACTATTGCAGTAATGGAATCAGTATGGTGGTGGAAATGATGTCTAATAATCTCCTTATTTTCCTTGAATCAGTTCAGTTCAGTTCAGTTGCTCAGTCGTCGTGTCTGACTCTTTGCCACCCCATGGACTGCAGCACTCCAGGCTTCCCTGTCCATCACCGTCTCCCGGAGCTTATTCAAACTTGTTTCCCTTGAGTCAGTGATGCCATCCAACTATCTCACCCTCTGTCATCCCCTTCTTCTCCCAGCTTCAATCTTTCCTAGCATCAGGGTCTTTCCAAATGAGTCAGTTCTTTGCATCAGGTGGCCAAAGTATTGGAGTTTCAGCTTCAGTATCAGTCCTTTCAAAGAATATTCAGGACTGATTTCCTTTAGGATGGACTGGTTGAATCTCTTTGCAGTCCAAGGGACTCTCAGGAGTCTTCTCCAACACCACAGTTTAAAAGCATCAGTTCTTCAGTGCTCAGCTCTCTTTATAGTCCAACTCTCACATCCGTACATGACCACTGGAAAAACCATAGCTTTGACTAGCCGGACCTTTGTTAGCAAAGTAATGTCTCTGCTTTTTAATATGCTGTCTAGGTTGGTCATAACTTTTCTTCTAAGGAGCAAGAATCTTTTAATTTCATGGCTACAGTCACCATCCCTGGGCAAAAGGCTCTAAGGAACTTTTGCTAACAACTATCAAACACACTCATATTTCAGATGAAGGGAAATGTATTATTAGCAAGGCTTATCTTGTACTAAGTAAAATAGTTGCTAACAAAGTTAGTAGTATGACAATCCAGACAGATGTTGTTCTTATAGTCGCTAAGTAATGAACTGCTGTTTTGCGACCCTGCGTACTGTAACCCTCCAGGCTCCTCTGTCCATGGGATTTCCTAGGCAAGAATACTGGAGTGGATTGCCATTTCCTTCTCGAGGGGGTCTTCCTGACCCATGGATTAAACCCATATCTCCTGCACTGGCAGGTGGGTTTTTTTTTTTTTTTTTTTTACTAGTGAGACACCAGGGAGGCCCCAATTTATAGCAATATACTGTGTTAAATCCTATTTCCATTTCTTCTCCCTAATTCATATATCTCTTCCTTTCATTGTTTTATATCATTTCTACCTTATTTTGTGGGGAAGTTCTCCATGGTGATAGTGTACTGGTGATAGCATTTGTTCAAGACTATCTTTTGAAGGATGTTTGTATAGCAAACACCTTGGAAATTAGACAGAGTATCTCCATCTGGGTCAGAGGGCAGATGTGTATCATAAATAGTTTACTAAAATGATATCTCCCTTTGGGGTAAAGTTTAAGCAGGTTTGCCTGTAGAACCTCTTTATAAGATTGGGTGTTTCCAGATTGGGGATCCTCAGCTGGGACACAGACCCGCTGGACCCCTGGCACACACTTGCATCCATCTTTCTATTTTATTCTCTGATTCTCAGAATCCCTCTGACCCAAGGCACGTTGACAACTGCATGCCTGTGTTAATTTACTCAATATGGGGAGGAGGGGTTCTTTTACAAAGTAGACAGATATCAAATCATCATGTTTACCCTTTAAATATTTTGCAATTTTATTCATCAAGTACCTCAGGTCACATGGGGTGTGTGTTTATCCATTTAAAAGAGTGAATTCGGACCTTTCCTTTCTTGCCAGGCTAAACTGGGCATGCACAAGCTGGTTTTATCCCACAGGACTGTTGATGTCCAGGACCTGGCATTTTGTAGTTTCCCCAAGTGTTTAAATGTAGCCAACACAAGCTGTGCTCTCTGAGGTTTGGTCTACAAAGGTTCCCATTTAATGAACTGTACAGCTGATCTGCCTAAGACCAGACTGAACTCCTCAGGATCAGGTCAGCTTAACAGAGGGTGCTCACAGGTTATTTGTCTTCAAAGAGAAAAACACACTAGATGAAATCCTTTATTTTCTAATTTCCTCTTTTTTCTAGGAGGGAGATGAAGGCTAGCTGGTCACTCCCCTTCATCTGTGACTCATATTCACAGCCCTTTAATCATCACTGTGGTTTTCCCCTGGGGTGATTCCAAAGTCTCCTCATTCTTCTTCGGCTGAGAGCTCATAATTGAGCATTTGCTCTTCCCCACGCCTGGGAGTCTTTTCTCCAGATTCTTCCCATACTTTGCTCATTCTCATCCTTCAGGGTTTAGCTTAAACCACACTACTGAGGCACTGCCTCTCAAACATACCCCAGCCACTGCAGACCTCCCAGGCTCTACCACTCAGCTGCCAAGAGAGGGCGCCATGCTCACTGAATTGCTCCTGCAGAGTCCACGAGGTCACAAAGAGTCGGCACGGCTGAGTGACTGACACCCCCCCCCCCCCCCCCCACACACCCACACACCCACCCACACTCACACCCCCACCCCCACACACACACACGGCAGGAGCTAGGTCCCATGCCTGTACCCTGTCAGCAAAGAAATCCAAAAGAATCCATTAGTTTCTTACTTTAGGGAGTGGAATTCATAATGTGGGCTACTCTCAAACAGGAAGGGTGTCCCGAATTGTTAAGGAACTACATGCATGAGGATTGTCCTCTGTAGATAGTTACGTTATTGTGGTTTTAGTTGCTAAGTCGTGTCTGACTCTTCTGCAACCCTATGGACCATAGCCCACCAGGCTACTCTGTCCATGGGATTTCCCAGGCAAGGATACTGGAGTGAGTTGCCATTTCCTTCTCCAGGGGATCTTCCCAACCCAGGGACGGAGCTCACCTCTCTTTCATTGGCAGAGGGATTCTTTACCACTCAGACACCAGGGAAGCCCAGATGATGAATTATATATATATGTATATGTATATGTATGCGCATATGTATATATAAACTTGGCTGGCAATTTCAAACAGAAAAACTAGCATCAATAAAGGTCAAATGATGTACTGCCTGGGGAATTGTGTGTAGAACTCACTAAGTTCATGTAGATAAAATCATGATGATGCAGCAGCATCAGTGAAGACAATGTTGAATGATGATATCAACAGGTTACATGACCTTGATTTTTATGTCTGAGATTTTTGGAGACCTTGCTAATAGAAACTGGAACAACAGTCGTGAAAAGCCTCCATGAAATTTTCCCCATGCATGAGAGTGTAGACTTTAATTACTTGCAGGGCAGACTGACTTGTCCATTGGTCTAGAAAGAAAGTCAACTCCACCAGGATAATAAGGGTGAATTTAATCCCATAAGTAAGTGAAGTAAGTGAAGTCACTCAGTCATGTCCGACTCTTTGCGACCCCGTGGACTGTAGCCACCAGGCTCCTCTGTCCATGGGATTTTCCAGGCAATAGCACTGGAGTGGATTGCCATTTCCTTCTCTAGTGGATCTTCCCGACCCAGGGATTGAACCCGGGTCTCCTGCATTGTAGACAAACACTTTACAGTCTGAGCCACCAGTCCAATCCCATCAGTTCAGTTCAGTTCAGTCGCTCAGTCGTGTCCGACTCTTTGTGACCCCAAGAATCGCAGCACACCAGGCCTCCCTGCTCATCACCATCTCCCGGAGTTCACTCAGACTCACGTCCATCGAGTCCGTGATGCCATTCAGCCATCTCATCCTCGGTCGTCCCCTTCTCCTCCTGCCCCCAATCCCTCCCAGCATCAGAGTCTTTTCCAGTGAGTCAACTCTTCTCATGAGTTGGCCAAAGTACTGGAGTTTCAGCTTTAGCATCAGTCTTGCCAAAGAAATCCTAGGGTTGATCTCCTTCAGAATGGACTGGTTGGATCTCCTTGCAGTCCAAGGGACTCTCAAGAGTCGTCTCCAACACCACCGTTTAAAAGCATCCATTCTTTGGTGCTCAGCCTTCGTCACAGTCCAACTCTCACATCCATACATGACCATTGGAAAAACCATGGCCTTGACTAGATAGACCTTTGTTGGCAAAGTAATGTCTCTGCTTTTGAATATACTATCTAGGTTGGTCATTACTTTCCTTCCAAGGAGTAAGTGTCTTTTAATTTCATGGCTGCAGTCACCATCTGCAGTGATTTTGGAGCCCAGAAAAATAAAGTCTGACACTGTTTCCACTGTTTTCCCATCTATTTCCCAGGAAGTGATGGGACCGGATGCCATGATCTTCGTTTTCTGAATGTTGAGCTTTAAGCCAAGTTTTTTGCTCTCCTCTTTCACTTTCATCAAGAGGCTTTTTAGCTCCTCTTCACTTTCTGCCATAAGGGTGGTGTCATCTGTGTATCTGAGGTTACTGATATTTCTCCCAGCAATCTTGATTCCAGCTTGTGTTTCTTCCAGTCCAGCGTTTCTCATGATGTACTCTGTATAGAAGTTAAATAAGCAGGGTGACAATGTACAGCCTTGATGTACTCCTTTTCCTATTTGGAACCAGTCTGTTGTTCCATGTCCAGTTCTAACTGTTGCTTTGTGGCCTGCATACAGATTTCTCAAGAGGCAGGTGAGGTGGTCTGGTATTCCCATCTCTTTCAGAATTTTCCACAGTTTATTGTGATCCACACAGTCAAAGGCTTTGGCATAGTCAATAAAGCAGAAATAGATGTTTTTCTGGAACTCTCTTGCTTTTTCCATGATCCAGCGGATGTTGGCAATTTGATCTCTGGTTCCTCTGCCTTTTCTAAATCCAGCTTGAACATCAGGAAGTTCATGGTTCACATATTGCTGAAGCCTGGCTTGGAGAATTTTGAGCATTACTTTACTAGCATGTGAGATGAGTGCAATTGTGCGGTAGTTTGAGCATTCTTTGGCATTGCCTTTCTTTGGAATTGGAATGAAAACATCTTTTCCAGTCCTGTGGCCACTGCTGAGTTTTCCAAATTTTCTGGCAAATTGAGTGCAGCACTTTCACAGCATCAGCTTTCAGGATTTGAAATAGCTCAACTGGAATTCCATCACCTCCACTAGCTTTGTTCGTAGTGATGCTTTCTAAGGCCCAGTTGACTTCACTTTCCAAGATGTCTGGCTCTAGATTAGTGATCACATCATCATGATTATCTGGGTCGTGAAGATCTTTTTTGTACAGTTTTTCTGTGTACTCTTGCCACCTCTTCTTAATATCTTCTGCTTCTGTTAGGTCCATACCATTTCTGTCCAGTCCCATAGGTGATAGGAAATCTTTGAAAGGAGTTGAACAGGAAAATGGCAATATTCACCACAGACTCCCTCAGATTAAACCAGAGAGATGAAAGCTGGATAAGAATGAGAAAGAGATTCAACAGAATGTAAAGCAACACAGTACTCAGATTGATGATTTCCTCTGAAATATCTGTGTTTGTGAGAAAAATATCAAAATACAAAATGTCAAAAATAACAAAATAGCAAAAAGATCAAAATACAAGTTTAGATAATCACATACCGGTTATTCCATCGGTAAACAATATTAATGCCAATGAAATCATTTCATTATGTAAAAATGAAAGGGACGTGGTGAATTTAGTGTAAGGAAACCTAATCATGGTAGGAATCAGATGTCCATTGAGTCTGACCTGAATTCTAGGTCTAGTATTTTAGGAAATACACCACAGGAGAATGACTAGGGAAAATGAAAAGCTAGTTTTTCCTTCTGGTCTCAGCGTTCCCTGTTTGGGACTTCAGGTCATGTTCTGTGAGGACTGAGTGTTTTTTCCAGACTGTGTCAACATCTCAGGGTTGCCGTCTGGTTTGTCCTGGCTCACTCCCAGTCTCTACCCTTTCCATGGAGAAATGAAGAAGGTGGGGATGAGATTCACTGAGAGTGGTTCACTGCCTGCATCTCTGATCCTGGCTCCACTTTCAGCAATTTATTTAATCCCTCTGGGCTTCATTGTCCACAGTATCATCCTCAATAAAGTAACAATAGAACCTTCCTCATTCATCTGTGCCAGTGTCCCACTCTGCTCTAAGCATATGTAAAGCTCCAAGGTCAGGGCCAAACACAGAAGCTGTCAGCACTGTCTCCATTATTTTGGAGCAAAGAGTGGAAGGAAGGTTCCATCCCATCCTCTCTTTCTGGTTTCCCACCTCAATGTTTACTTATGAATATATTACCTCCTGTTATGACTGTCAACTGCCATATCAATCAACTGCCAGAAAGGATAGAGATTTTATCAATGTCTATTTTGGCTTTTACTATCTCTCTCTCTCTCTGTTTTTAAAAAATTTTATTTTTACTTTATTTTACTTTACAATACTGTATTGGTTTTGCCATACATTGACATGAATCCACCACGGGTGTATATGAACTCCCAATCCTGAATCCCCCTCCCAGCTCCCACCCCATATCATCTCTCTGGATCATCCCCATGCACCAGCCCCAAGCATCCTGTATCCTGTATCGAACATAGACTGGCACTTCATTTCTTACATGATAGTATACATGTTTCAATGCCATTCTCCCAAATCATCCCACCCTCTCCCTCTCCCTCAGAGTCCAAAAGTCCGTTCTATACATTTGCGTCTCTTTTGCTGTCTCACATAGAGGGTCATCATTACCATCTTTCTAAATTCCGTATATATGTGTCAGTATACTGTATTGGTGTTTTTCTTTCTGGCTTACTTCACTCTGTATAATTGGCTCCAGTTTCATCCATCTCATTAGAACTGATTCAAATGTATTCTTTTTAATGGCTGAGTAATACTCCATTGTGTATATGTACCACAGCTTTCTTATCCATTCATCTGCTGATGGACATCTAGGTTGTTTCCATGTCTTGGCTATTATAAACAGTGCTGCGATGAACATTGGGTACATGTGTCTCTTTCAATTCTGGTTTCCTCAGTGTGTATGCCCAGCAGTGGGATTGCTGGGTCATAAGGCAGTTCTATTTGCAATTTTTAAAGGAATCTCCACACTGTTCTCCATAGTGGCTGTACTAGTTTGCATTCCCACCAACAGTGTAAGAGGCTTCCCTTTTCTCCACATCCTCTCCAGCATTTATTGCTTTTAGACTTTTGGATCGCAGCCATTCTGACTGGTGTGAAATGGTACCTCATTGTGGTCTTGATTTACATTTCTCTGATAATAAGTGATGTTGAGCATCTTTTCATGTGTTTGTTAGCTATCTGTATGTCTTATTTTTAACAAGTGGTGCTGGGAAAACTGGTCAACCACTTGTAAAAGAATGAAACTAGATCACTTTCTAACACCACACACAAACATAAACTCAAAATGGATTAAAGATCTAAATGTAAGACCAGAAACTATAAAACTCCTAGAGGAGAACATAGGCAAAACACTCTCCGACATAAATCACAGCAGGATCCTCTATGATCCAGCTCCCAGAATACTGGAAATAAAAGCAAAAATAAACAAATGGGATCTAATTAAAATTAAAAGCTTCTGCACAACAAAGGAAACTATAAGTAAGGTGAAAAGACAGCCTTCTGAATGGGAGAAAACAATAGCAAATGAAGCAACTGACAAACAACTAATCTCAAAAATGTACAAGCAACTTATGCAGCTCAACTCCAGAAAAATAAAGGACCCAATCAAAAAACGGGCCAAAGAACTAAATAGACTTTCTTTCTTTTTAAAAAGACTTTTTAAATGTGGGCCATTTAAAAAGCCTTTATTGACTTTGTTACAGTATTGCTTCTGTTTTATGTTCTGGCTTTTTGGCCATGAAGCACGTGGGATCTTAATTCCCTGATCAGGGATCAAACCCGCAACCCCTAAATTGGAAGGTGACATTTTAACCACTGGACCACCAGGGAAGTCCCTTTACTTCCTCCTTTGAAACTGCTGTATAAATGACATATTGTACATCTCCTCAAAGGTCACCCCAAAGGAAGTAAGATTTTAATGAGATGGAGGAGGAGGTCAGCTATTAACCAGGATTCTCACAGGGCTCACTCAGTCACTGTGTCTTTCTGAGCCCAGAAGGCAAGTTTTCTGAATGGGAAAGGGAAAGAAAATATATTCTCTCTTCCCTTCTCTCTTAGGTGAGCAGAGGAAAAGTCAATGATCTCTAGCCACAAAATACATGTCTGACTGTGCACCTGACTCTACTGGGCTTCCAATGTTATAGCAGTAAATTCCTAGGCTACCTCCCGTGGAGAGGTTAAAATGCCTGGGGGATCAGCTCAGTGTGGGATATTTTTAAAAATATAATTTTTAAAAAATCTGGAGGATGTGTAGATTAAGAAACAAATAATTCTCAGCAATTAGTGCTCTGGGAGGTACATCCCCCAATATATAAATGCAATTATAGCTCGTAATTTACTCCATTAAATGCTATAAAGGGTGCTGAGTGTCACTGCCTCTGAAACCAAGTGTCAGGAACAACAAAACCTCTTGGAAACGTGACTGTTGAACAATTGGCTAAGTTCACTCACAAGGTAAGTGGGTGCTGTTTTCAAATTTATGCCTCAGAAATATTTCAATTTTGTATACATATTGACTTTTGAGATAACTGATCTATATTGCAGATGCCAGTGAGATAATATAATGATGGTCTTTGTATAAGAAGAAGACAAAGAGCTAAATGTAACAGAAGAAAAGTAACCAAACAAACGTGGACAAACAAAAAGAGGATACCAGTAAGAAATAAGGTTAAAGGTCTAGGACATTTCCCCATCTGGTACAAGTTGGTTCTTCTTTTTATTTTTACTAAATAGTGAATACATACAAATACACATTTATAAAGCAAGTGATGTATCTAAACTAAATATTAAGAAAAAAACACATACAGTCATATTTATATTTAGCTCAGAGATATTTTGGGTTCGGTTCCAGACCACCACTAGAAAATAAATATCGCAATAAAGTGAGACGCATGAACTTTCTGGTTTCTCGGTGCATGTAAAAGTTATGCTTCCGTGATACTGTAGTCTATTAAGTCTGCAGTAGCATTATCCAAAAAAACAATGTACACACCTTAATTAAAAAATACTTTATTGCTAAAAAATGCCAAAACAATCACAATGGTACCATCAAAGATCACTGATCACAGATCACATAACAAATAAATATAGTAATAATAAAAATGCTTGAAATACTGTGAAAATTGTTAAAATGTGACACAGAGATGTGAAATGAGCAAATGCTGTTGACAAGGGTACTAATAGACTTGGTTGATGCATGGTTGCTCCAAAACTTCAGTTTGTAAAAAAAAATATACTATCTGAAAAGTGCAATAAAGTGAGGTATGCCTGTATTTTTCACTCAGTGTAATAGAATGAGAGGAATCTTCTAGAATTCCCCACATGCTCCTCCTCCATGCTGCTCCCACCCCATCCTTGTCCACCCTACAGATAACACTGTTGTAAAGCTTAATAGTCTGGTATATTCATCAATCTATGGACATTTTGGGTTTTCCAAAAGAAATAAAAACATCTGTTGTTAATTACTTATCATTTTTAGCTTTAGTATCAAAATGCAGAGATGATGGATTTTGTAAGCATCTTATAGCCTCATGAAAAATTTATTATTAATCTGCATCTAAATGAAACCTGATTAGAGAAGCTGACATGAAACTATCAGAATTAAAATGAATATTAGCATTAAAGGAGAAAGGTAAAGAAGTTTCAGGGAGAAAACTCAATAGATATATATACACATAAATATTTGCCAAATGTAGGATTTATAATTAATGCGACAAACTGATTTTTTTTTTTCACACAGTCCTGAAACTGTGTGGAAACTTGAAAGCAAAAGAGCCGAACTCTGAGGTAATTAGGAATGCTTTTGCATAAGTTTTCTTAAGTTATTAAGGCAGCTAAATGAAGCACAAATAATGAAATAAAACAACTGCAATTAATGTTCTAAAAGATGTATCGTCTGAAGAGCAAGAGAGCATTAAAATTCTTTTAAAAAGAAAGTGTGTTTCTCAGAAATGAAATTGAAAAAAGCAGTTCTCTGAAAATAACTTAAAGTATTTGTTCAGAATTGAAACCACCCCAACTCTGCTCTGCAAAAATCTCTAAGTGAACAGAACTAGTCTTCTCAACATGAAATGTGGTTTTCTACAACAGAACTTGGTGATTATTATGGAAATGAGATGCTGTGCATTTTTCTAAAAGTGAGTATATATTTATATCATACTCATTTCCCTTTGATAATGTTGCTGTTCTTTGACAACATGAAATTTTAAGCATTCGAATATCATAATTTAAATGCAATTGGAAGTTTCATTATGCAGCTGGCAAATGCTAGGCATTTGTGCTGGGAATAAAGGAGGGAGCCAGGCAATCATTTCATGAACCTCTTGTTGATTATGTGTTTGTATAACCAGCTGATCAGAAGGCATGAACTTGTATTGGAAATAGTTAATACAAAGTAGTGACTTATTTCATCATTTACATCAATTGATATTAATTGTTTAATCTATTGGGTATCAATAGTCTTATTCAACATTTGGCCTGTCAAAAATAGATATAATTTTAAACACTGGTTTTGCATTTGCCCATTAATTTAAAGTCAAAAGGGTTTTATTTATTTTCCAGATTTAGTTAGAATGTGTTGATGGGTCTGAGGTAAAGAAAATTGGAAGCAGCTGTGGGAGTAATGTGGGGCTTCCCCGGTGGTGCTCATGGTAAAGAAACTGCCTGCTGAGGTAGGACATGCAAGAGATGTGGGTTTGAGACCTGGGTTGAGAAGATCCCCTGGAGGGGAAATGGCACCCTACTCCAGTAGTCTTGCCTGGAATATTCCATGGGCAGAGACTTCTGGCAGACTACAGGCCCATGGAATGGGGCTGCAAAGAGTCAGACACAACTGAGCTCCTGAGCATGTTGTGTAGGAGTAAATTCTTAGCTCAAATGATAACCTGCCTTAGGGCTTTGCCTGTTTCTCTGCAGCAGAACTACCTGGAAGCCAGGGGCTCCTCCAGGATTTTCCCAGCAAGCACTGCTGCTCATAACATTAGTTTCTCTTCAGTCTGGCCCATCTTCCTGTTCAGAGTCACAAGCCCCAAAGGAGTCAGAGCATTTCACTGTCTTGCTGACAATCCTCTTGAGTCCCTGTTACCCACAGAAGAATGCCAAGGTTCTTCCCAGTCTGCAATGAATGCCACCTCAGTCTCATCTCCACTGGCCACAGTAGCACCGAACCTCCCGGCCAGGTGTCCTGTCTTGCCACCCACAACCGTGTCAGACATTTTATGTCTCTACACATTGCAGTGTGCCCTCTAAATTGTGGCCCCCTCAAATATACTTCCCCCTGGAACCTCAGAACTCAACCTGCTTTGGAAGAGGAATCCTTGGAGATGTCATTAAGATAAGGATCTTTAGATCTTTCTGGATTAGGGCAGGCTCCAAATCCACAGATAGGTGGCCTGTAAGAGACAAAACGCAGAGACAAACAGGGAGAAGGCTGTGTAGATGGAGAGAGATGCATTGTGGGTAATGCACCTACAAGCCACCGAATGCCAAGGATTGCTGGAAGTCATCAGAAGCCAGGAGAGAGACAAGACGTGGATTTTCCTTGAGAGCCTCCGTAAGAATCTAGCCCTACCAATGCCTTGATTTTAGATTTCTGGCCCCCAGCACTGTGAAAGAATACATTTCCTTTGTTTTAAGTTACTGAGTGTGTAATAGTGGATTATGTAATTCAGCCCTGAGAAACTAGGTCAGCTGTCTGCTTGGGATGTCCTCTCTCTTTTCCACAAAGCAAATGTCTCCCTTAAGACCCAGCTCAAGTGTCTTAATTAATGGCAAAGAAGGAAAAGGAGGTTAGTATATCTTCTTGATAAAAGCAGTATTTATAGCCCTACCCTCCCATATGCCAGGTTGGGGATACCATTTCTCAGCCACCTGCCAAGTCCTAACTCTTGTACCAGGGAAATAGAGTTTTTCTAGAGGTGTGGGCAGTAATTCAGTAGTCATTTTCAGTTCCAATGGAATGTTCAACTACTACTTTGGAACACCTACTGTGTGCCTAGGACTATCAGATATATCTTCTGGTCTACTGCAGCCATCCCCGAGGTTAGCTAGAAGGGAATGGGAAAAGAAAGGGATAAAAATTCATACAAATTCTGTGCTACTTACATGCCAGAACTGCTGTGAAATGCTTTATGAGAAAAATGTTAAAGGTGCTTTTGCACTGATCTCTGTCAGTTGGGGTTCTTTAGCATCAGAAACTTAAGTTCTTTAAACATAACAAAACAGAAAGAAAGAAAGAGAAACAATACGTTAGAAAAATAAAGTGAAAAGCTGAACGACTACTGGATTTAGAAAAGATAGGAACCAGGGAAATTCTGGGGATGTAGATACAGCTTATTAATTCATCCCTTCACTTAATATGTTTTCTTAATGTCTATGTCCTAGGCAAACACTCTTCTTAAGAAGCAAGACAGAACAGGTACCTGCCCTTTTCCATATGAGAGAGAAATAGAAGAAGTAAATCAATAAGCATACAATAGAAATTTCATTTAGTAAAAACAACAGGGAAAGAAATAGAGGAAGAATAGGGATAGAGTGTGACAGGCCAGAGATGTGACGTTTCCAGGAAGGTTGTCTCTGAGGACATGACTTTTAAGCAAAGACTAGAATAAGATGCGAGAGGAAACCAAAGAAGTGTCTTGGGGGAATCACACTCTGGTTAGAGAGACAGACAATACATAGCAAGAGCACTCAATCAGTACTCAACTTGAAAAGCCTCAGAAGACAAGTGATGCTGGACAAAAGTGTTGATAGACAGTAGGAATGGCTGTTTTCAAATTTTATTGCTGTGTTTGTGTTCAGATGTGTTTTTTATTTTATTTTGTTTTATTTTAAATTGGGGGATGATTGCTTTACAATGCTGTGTTGGTTTCTGCTGTACAATGAAAATCAGTCATAACTGAGAGTTCTGACAAAACATGGTCCACTGGAGAAGGGAATGGCAAACCACTTCAGTATTCTTGCCTTGAGAACCCCATGAACAGTATGAAAAGGCAAAAAGATACGACACTGAAAGATGAACTCCCAGGTCAGTAGGTGCCCAAAATGCTACTGGAGATCAGTGGAGAAACAACTCCAGAAAGAATGAAGAGACGGAGCCGAAGGAAAAACAACACCCAGCTGAGGATGTAACTGGTGATGGAAGCAAGGTCCAGTGCTGTAAAGAGCAATATTGCATGGGAACCTGGAATGTTAGATCCATGAATCAAGGCAAAGTGGAAGTGGTCAAACAGGAGATGGCAAGAGTGAATGTCAACATCTTAGGAATCAGCGAACTAAAAAGAACTGGAATGGGTGAATTTAACTCAGATGACCATTATATCTACTACTGTGGGCAAGAATCCCTTAGAAGAAATGGGGTAGCCATCATGGTCAACCAAAGAGTCCAAAATGCAGTACTTGGATGCAGTCTCAAAAATGACAGAATGATCTCTGTTCATTTCCAAAGCAAGCCATTCAATATCACAGTAATCCAAGTCTATGCCCCGAGTCCATGGGGTCGCTAAGAGTCGGACACGACTAAGCGACTTCATTTGACTTTTCACTTTCATGCATTGGAGAAGGAAATGGCAACCCACTCCAGTATTCTTGCCTAGAGAATCCCAGGGATGGGGAAGCCTGGTGGGCTGCCATCTATGGGGTCGCACAGAGTTGGACGTGACTGAAGTGACTTAGCAGCAGCAGTACACCCCGACCAGTAATGCTGAAGAAGCTGAAGTTGAACAGTTCTATGAAGACCTACAAGACCTTCTAGAACTAACACCCCCAAAAGATGTCCTCTTCATTCTAGGGGACTGGAATGCAAAAGTAGGAAGTGAAGAAATACCTGGAGTAACAAGCAAATTACCTTGGAGTACAGAATGAAGCAGAGAAAAGGCTAATAGAGTTTTGCCAAGAGAACGTGATCATAGCAAACACCCTCTTCCAACAATACAACAGAAGACTCTACACATGAACGTCACCAGATGGTCAACACCGAAATCAGATTGATTATATTCTTTGCAGCCAAAGATGGAGTGGCTCTATACAGTCAGCAAAAACAAGACCGGAAGCTGACTGTGGCTCAGATTATGAACTCCTTATTGTCAAATTCAGACTTAAATTGTAGAAAGTAGGGAAAACCACTAAACCATTCAGGTATGAGCTAAATCAAATCCTTAATGATTATACACTGGAAGTGACAAATAGATTCAAGGGATTAGATCTGATAGAAAGAGTGCCTGAAGAACTATTGATGGAGGTTCATGAAACTGTACAGGAGGCAGGGATCAAGATCATCCCCAAGAAAAAGAAATGCAAAAAAGCAAAATGGCTATCTGAGGAGGCCTTACAAATAGCTGTGATAAGAAGAGACGTGAATAGCAAAGGAGAAAATGAAAGATATACCCATTTGAATGCAAGGTTCCAAAGAATAGAAAGGAGAAATAAGAAAGTCTTCCTCAGTGATCAATGCAAAGAAATAGAGGAAAACAACAGAATGGGAAAGACTAGAGATCTCTTCAAGAAAATTAGAGATACCAAGGGAACATTTCATGCAAAGATAGGCACAATAAAGCACAGAAATGGTATGGACGTAACAGAAACACAAGATATTAAGAAGAGGTGGTAAGAATACACAGAAGAACTATACAAAAAAGAGCTTCATGACCCAGATCATCATGATCACTCACCTAGAGCCAGACACCCTGAAATGAGAAGTCAAGTGGGCTTCAGGAAGCATCACTACAAACAAAGCTAGTGAAGGTGATGGAATTCCAGTTGAGCTATCTCAAATCCTGAAAGATGATGCTGTGAAAATGTTGCACTCAACATGCCAGCAAATTTGGTAAACTCATCAGTGGCCACAGGACTGGCAAAAGTCAGTTTTCATTCCAGTTCCAAAGAAAGGCAATGCCAAGGAATGTTCAAACTACCACATAATTGCATTCATCTCACACGCTAGTAAAGTAATGCTCAAAATTCTTCAAGCCACGCTTCAACAGTACATGAACTGTGAAATTCCAGACGTTCAAGCTGGTTTTAGAAAAGGCAGAGGAACCAGAAATCAAATTGCCAACACCACTGGATCATTGAAAAAGGAAGAGAGTTCCAGAAAAACATCTATTTCTGCTTTACTGACTACACTAAAGCCTTTGACTGTGTGGATCACCGCAAACTGTGGAAAATTCTGAAAGAGATGGGACTATCAGACCACCTGACCTGCTTCTGAGAAATCTGTATGCAGGTCAGGAAGCAACAGTTAATTCCATGTCCAGCAACTGGACGTGGAACAACAGACTGGTTCCAAATAGGAAAAGGAGAACGTCAAGTCTGTATATTGTCATCCTGTTTATTTAACTTATATACAGAGTACATCAAGCAAAATGTCGGGCCAAATGAAGCCCAAGCTGGAAGCAAGATTGCCAGGAGAAATATCAATAACCCCAGATATGCAGATGACAACACCCTTATGGCTGAAAGTGAAAAAGAACTAAAGAGCCTCTTGATGAAAGTGAAAGAGGAGAGTGAAAAAGTTGGCTTAAAGTTCAACATTTAGAAAACTAAGATAATGGCATCTGGTTCCATCACTTCATGGCAAATAGATGGGGAAACAGTGGAAACAGTGGCTGACTATTTTTGGGGCCTTCAAAAGCACTGCAAATTGTGACTGCAGCCATGGAATTTGAAATTAAAAGACACTTACTCCTTGGTAGGAAAGTTATGACCAACCTAGGCAGCATATTAAAAAGAAGAGACATTACTTTGTCAACAAAGGTCTGTCTAGTCAAGGCTATAGTTTTTCTAGTAGTCATGTAGGGATGTGAGAGTTGGACTATAAAGAAAGTTGAGCACCGAAGAATTGATGCTTTTGAACTGTGGTGTTGGAGAAGACTCTTGAGAGTCCCTTGGACTGCAAGGAGATCCAACCAGTCCATCCAAAGGAGATCAGTCCTGAATATTTATTGGAAGGACTGATGTTGAAGCTGAAACTTCAATACTTTGGCCACCTGATATGAAGAGCTGACTCATTTGAAAATACACTGATGCTTGGAAAGATTATCAGTGGGAGAAGAAGGGGATGACAGAGGATTTGATGGTTGGATGGCATCACTGACTCAATGGACATGAGTTTGGGTGAACTCCAGGAGTTGGTGATGGACAGGGAGGCCTGGCGTGCTGCAGTCCATGGGGTCACAAAGAGTCAGACACGACTGAGCAACCGAACTGAAGTGATGTATATATATATATATATTCTCCCTCTTGAGCCTCCATTCTCTCCCCTCATCCCTCCCCTCTGGATCATCACAGAGCCCCATACTGGACTCCTGTGCTATACAGCAGCTTCCCACTAGCTCTCTATTTTCCACATGGTAGTGAATATATGTCAATGTTACTTTCTCAATTCATCCTACCCTATCCTTCCCCTGCTGGGTCCACAAGTCCATTTCTACATCTGCATCTCTATTCCTGCCCCCAAAAGAGGTTCACTGGTACCATTTTTCTAGATTTCGTATAGTAATAACAAAAGCTAACACTCATATAGAACTTGAACACCTAGCAGTGTTCTAGGCGCTTTTTTTGTCATGAAGACTTATAACAATCTCAGAAACAAGCTATTTGACTATCCTTGTGTTTGCATAAATATTCCACAGCTGTGTGGCAAGGGGCCGAGACGCAGACGGCAGAGCAGATAGTTTGGCTACGGCATCTGTTTCAACCGCCTCACTACTCTCTGTATGTGATAATGCTGGGCTTCAAAATTTTATCTGTGTCATTTTAAAGTTACTAGCAGAATGTGTGTAGAATGGATTGGAGTTCTACAGGGGGATAAATTCATTTTTATCTGAACTTGGAATCTCCAACTGTGTTTCTATCTGGATTTCTTTTAATCTCCCATTGATCCATGCATTTAAATCTGGGAATTGAACTTTGGATCAGCAGGTCACACAGAAAAATGCCAGAGTTAGGTCTGGCATATAGTTCCGCCACACCAACAAGAAGCCAAAAATGCTCTTTGGGGGTAATTAGCAGCCTCACCTCTTTTTGTGTTCTTAGTCAGTCTGGTTATCCCAGAGCTCAGACTACTTCCAGGAAATAATTAGGGGCTGCTGAAGGCTGCATTGACTCTGCCAGGCCACAGGGGCATTGTAAATGACGACTTCTCAGAGAGACTTATCGGCTTTCAACAACTTGCAGCACCTCAAACTAATCCCAGAAGGATCCAACATGGACTGCTTGGATCAGTACATTCTCATTTGGAGGTTTTGAACCTCTTTTTTTTGTAATAGAGACTGATGTCATTTTCATGTGTGAAAGGCAACTTTGGAGACAGCAAGAGAGTTAATGCCATATGTCTGGAGAAACCTGATTAAAAGATGAGAAGAGAGTTTAAGGCCTGGGAAAGAGGGTTCATCCAGATCTTTTGGATCCACGATGGCTCATATTAATTTTACACCAACTTTCCTTTCTGTCTTTCTCAAATCATCCAGTACTCTTAATTAGGGCTGCAGAGTTGTTGCTTATAAAATTCCAATTGAGTGCCACATGTTTTTCATGTATTATTTCTAATCCTAGGATAACTATATGATAATAATCCTAGGAGCAAATCCATAGTGGAAGGCTAAGAATGTACTGGGCGTTATTCTGAGCACTTGCATATTTTACACCACAGACTACCCGAGGGACCAAGCCTGTATGTTTCATGTCTCCTCAGGAATGTCTGACACCAGTTAGATTCTTAGAATCTCACCATTTGGCACTGGGGACCGGTTTTATGGAAGACAATTTTTCCATGGAGCAGGGTGGAGGTGATGGTTTCAGGATGATTCAAGCACATTACAATTTACTGTGCACTTTATTTCTATTATTATGGTGTCAGCTCCACCTCAGATCATTAGGCATTAGATCCTGGAGGTTGACGGCCTCTGAATTAGAATATTCTTTTTCTAAGACTATGTTGAGTTTAAGAAATAAAAAGGCTTGCATAACCACAGCCCAGAATGGTAACTATTAACATTTCATATATGCTTAAAGACATCTTCTATTACTTAATATATCTGGCAAACTTTATTCTGCCAAGTAAGCTACAACTCCTGCTTGTCCTGCATGCCAGGATGCATTTCTTTCTTATCTCTTGGAGCAATCCCACATGATATGGAAAAATCATATCCTGTGTTTACATTGATTTATACAAGTGTGTTGGGTTAGCATGTTTTAAAGTCACATAAACGGTTTCATACTTGATATTCATCATTCTTCATTTAACATGGTTTTTGAGGTCTACTCATATTATCACATCAAGCTCTAGCCCATTCTGTTTACCACCATCACAGGGCTCCAGTACATCAACATACCGCCTTCCTCTGACTCTCCCTGTAGTTGGTTATTGGGTGTGTTTCTTATAGCTCATTACTAATAGAGAATCTATGTTTATCTTTTTAAGTATCTCTGTTATATACATACAGTTTGTATGGCTACCAAACAAAACACCATAGCTAGATGGCTTAAATAACAAATTTATTTTCCCACAATTCTAGAGGCTGAAAGTCCAAGAAAAAGTGTCAGCAGGTTTGGTATTTCTTGAAGTCTCCCTCCTTGGCTTGGGACTGACTTCTCTGTGTTCCCAGGTGGCCTTTCCTCTGTGCACATACATCCCTGGTGTCTCTCCTTTTTCTTAAAAGCATACCAATATTATTGGATCAGGGCCCACCCCTATAACAAAATGAAACTTTATCTCTTGAAAGACCCTATCTTTAAATAGAGTCTCATTGTGAGACGTATTGGAGTTAGGATTTCAGCCTATGGATTTTGGGGAGGACACAGTTCAGTGCTAAAAAAGATACCACTGGGCTTCCCAGGTGGTGCTAGTGGTAAAGAACCTGCCTGCCAATGCAGGAAATGTAAGAGAAGAGGGTTCGATCTCTGGATTGGGAAGATTCCCTGGAGGTGGGCATGTCTCCCAGTCCATATTCTTGCCTGAAAAACCTCATGGACAGAAGAGCCTGGCAGACTACAGTCTGTAGAGTCACAAAGAGTCGGACACAGCTGAAGAGACTTAGCACACAGGCATGCGAGGATACCATCGGAGGCAGTCTAGACTAGGGGTTCCCAGCAAGGGTGCCTGCCTGGGTGGGATCCTGACTGTCCATGTGCTAGCCGCATGAGTTTAGCATCCTACCCAACTTGCAGCAATTCATCTACAATGAAACCCATCTGTTTCTTGGGTGATTGTTATAAGAGCTACCACACTGAGTCTTATTTAACATCAGCTATTTTGAGGTCTATCATGTATATTAAGAACAGTTTACCTAGAAATGTAACTGATTATGGAATTTCCAAAGCACAAGGAACAATTTTTCAGCTTTTCTAGATTCCACCACACTGCTCTCTGTGGCAGTTACACCAGTGAACACTTCCACCAGGAGTTCTTTTATCCTCGTTTCCTGGCCAAGACATTTTTCCATCCTATGCCAACATTTCTATCCCTGTGATCTTTGAAGAAAAGTATGTTATTGTTTGGGCTTCCCTGATGGCTCAGCGGTTAAAGCAACTGCCTGCAATGCAGGAGATCTGGGTTCAATCTCTGGGTTGGGAAGATCTCCTGGAGAAGGAAATGGCAACCCACTCCAGTATTCTTGCCTGGAGAATCCCATGGATGGAGGAGCCTGGATAGACCATAAAGGAAAAAATATACAGGTGATTCTATACTATTATCACAGTTATTTCCTTGGTATAGTCCAAAGCAAAGACATTCCTAACACAAATGAAAACGCTCTAGTTAGAGTTAAATGGAAGCAGAGGGTCAGTTAATCTGGTTATCCTTCTCTGATCTCTGGTTCTCTTTCTGTGCCTTTAGGGATTTTTGCTTCTTTTTCAGGAAATAAAGAGTATATTTTAACTGGACACACTCCAAAGTTCGGGAAAGTGATATAACTCTTTCCTGGTTGAAGCCATCAACCATTGCTCTCAAGTCGATTTTGTCCAAAAGTCATCTACAGAGATGGTTAATAAACCCTGTTTCTGAATTGTACAGTCAGAGATTCTTATTCAACGATGGGACAAGAGTCTACATATTTTACAAGCACCTCTTGTGATTTGTTCAGGAAGTCTGTGATCCCCACTTTGAGGAACAGCTCTAAAAATAACATATATTCTGGATTGTTCCTAAGTATCATGCTATTACGTACATCCTTGTTAGTTGCTCAGTCATGTTTGACTCTTTGTGACCCTATGGACTGTACCCCCTAGGTTCCTATGTTCATGGGATTCTCCAGGCAAGAATACTGGAATGGGTTGACATTCCCTTCTCCAAGGGATCTTCCAGACCCAGGGTTCAAACTTGGGTCTCCTGAATTGCAAGCAGATTCTTCACTGTCTGAGCCACTAAGAAAGTCCCCATGTACACCCTTACTTGTATTTTAACCTAAATAAACATCCAGCCTGCAAACAAATGTTGCAGGCTTTGGAAGCATGTCTTCCTGAGTTTTCAGTCAGTTCAGTTGCTCAGTTGTGTTGACTCTTTGCGACACCATGGCCTGCAGCACACCAGGCCTCCCTGTCAATCACCAACTCCCGGAGCTTACTCAAACTCATGTCCATCGAGTTGGTGATGCCATCCAACCATGTCATCCACTGTTGCCCCCTTCTCCTTCCACCTTCAATATTTCCCAGGATCAGGATCTTTTCAGATGAGTCAGTTCTTCATACCAGGTGGTCAAAATATTGGAGTTTCAGCATCAGCATCCGTCCTTCCAGTGAATATTTCAGACTGATTTCCTTTAGGATGGACTGATTGGATCTCCTTGCAGTCCAACAGACTCTCAGAAGTCTTCTCCAACACCACAGTTCAAAAGCATTCTTCGGTGCTCATCTTTCTTTATAGTCCAACTCTCACATCCATACATGACTACTGAAAAAACCATAGCTTTGACTAGATGGACCTTTGCTGGCAAAGTAATGTCTCTGCTTTTTAATATGCTGTCTAGGTTGGTCATAACTTTCTTGCAAGGAGCAAGAAAGACTTCTTACATGGCCGCAGTCACCATGTCCAGTGATTTTGGAGCCCAAGAAAATAAAGTCTCTCACTGTTTCCCCATCTATTTGCCATAAAGTGATGGGACTGGATGCCATGATCTTAATTTTCCGAATGCTGAGTTTTAAGCCAACTTTTTCACTTTCCTCTTTCACTTTCATCAAGAGGCTCTTTAGTTCTTTGTTTTCTGCCATAAGGGTGGTGTCATCTGCATATCTGAGGTTATTGATATTTCTCCTGGCAATCTTGATTCCAGCTTGTGCTTCATCCAGTCCAGCATTTCTCATGATGCACTCTGCATATAAGTTAAATAAGCAGGATGACAATATACAACTTTGACATACTCCTTTCCCGATTTGGAACCACTCTGTTGTTCCATGTCCAGTTCTAAGTGTTGCTTCTTGACAGGCATACAGATTTCTAAGGAAGCAGGTCAGGTGGTCTGGTATTCCTATCTCTTTCAGAATTTTCCACAATTTGTCATGATCCACATAGTCAAAGGCTTTGGTCTAGTCAGTAAAGTAGAAGTAGATGTTTTTCTGGGACTCTCTTCCTTTTTCAGTGCTCCAATGGATGTTGGCAATTTGATCTCTGGATACTCTACCTTTTCTAAATCCCACTTGAACATCTGGAAGTTCACAGTTCACACATTGTTGAAGCCTGGCTTGGAGAGTTTTGAGCATTACTTTGTTAGGGTGTGAGATGAGTGTAATTGTGTGGTAGTTTGAGCATTCTTTAGCATTGCCTTTCTTTGGGATTGGAATGAAAACATCTTTTCCAGTCCTGTGGTCACTAATGAGTTTTCCAAATTTGCTAGCATATTGAGTGCAGCACTTTCACAGCATCATCTTTCAGGATTTGAGATAGCTCAACTGGAATTCCATCACCTTCATCAGCTTTGTTTGTAGTGATGCTTCCTGAAGCCCACTTGACTTCACATTCCAGGGTGTCTGGCTCTAGGTGAGTGATCATACCATCATGGTTATCTGGGTCATGAAGCTCTTTTTTGTATAGTTCTTCTGTGTATTTTTGCCATCTCTTCTTAATACCTTGTGCTTCTGTTACGTCCATACCATTTCTGTCCTTTATTGTGCCCATCTTTGCATGAATTGTTCCCTTGGTATCTCTAATTTTCTTGAATGGATCTCTAGTCTTTCCCATTCTGTTGTTTTCTTCTATTTCTTTGTACTGATCACTGAGGAAGGCTTTCTTATCTCTCCTTGCTATTCTTTGGAACTCTGCATTCAGATATCTTTCCTTTTCTCCTTTGCTTTTCACATCTTTTCTTTTCTCATTTATTTGTAAGACCTCCTCAGACAACCATTTTGCCTTTTGCATTTCTTTTTCTTGGGGATGATCTTGATCCCTGCCTCCTGTACAGTGTCACAAACCTCCATCCATAGTTCTTCAGACACTCTGTCTATCAGATCTAACCCCTTGAATCTATTTGTCACTTCAAGTGTATAATTGTAAAGGTTTTGATTTAGGTCATACATGAATGGTCTAGTGGTTTTCCCTACTTTATTCAATTTAAGTCTGAATTTGGCAATAAGGAGTTCATGATCTGAGCCACAGTCAGCTCCTGGTCTTGTTTTTGCTGACTGTATAGAGCTTCTCTATCTTTGGCTGCAAAGAATATAATCAATCTGATTTCAGTATTGACCATCTGATGATGTTCATGCTCATTCTTTACCTTCTCTTGTGTTGTTGGAAAGGGTGTATACTATGACCAGTGTGTTCTCTTGGCAAAACTCTGTTACCTTTTACCTGTTTCATTTTGTACTCTGTGACCAAATTTGCTTGTTACTCCAGGTATTTCTTCACTTCCTACTTTTGCATTCCAGTCCCCTATAATGAAAAGGGCATCTTTTTTTTTGTGTTAGTTCTAGAAGGTCTTGTAGGTCTTCATAGAACTGCTCAACTTCAGCTTCTTTAGCATTACTGGTTGGGGCATAGACTTGGATTACCGTGGTATTGAATGGTTTGCTTTGGAAATGAACAGAGATCATTCTGTTATTTTTGAGATTGCATCCAAGTACTGCATTTTGGACTCTTTTGTTGACTATGAGGCTACTCCATTTCTTCTAAGGGATTCTTGCCTACAGTAGTAGATATAATGGTCATCTGAGTTAAATTCACCCATTCCAGTCCATTTTAGTTCGCTGATTCCTAGAGTGTCGACTTTCACTCTTGCCATCTCCTGTTTTCACCACTCCCAATTGGCCTTGATTCAAGGACCTAACATTCCAGGTTCCCATGCAATGTTGCTCTGTACAGCATTGGACCTTGCTTCCATCACTGGTCACATCCACAACTGCGTGTTGCTTTTGCTTTGGCTCCATCTCTTCATTCTTTCTGGAGTTGTTTCTCCACTGATCTCCAGTAGCATATTGGGCACCCACTGACCTTGGGAGCTCCTCTTTCAGTGTCCTGTCTTTCTGCCTTTTCATACTGTTCATGGGCCTCTCAAGGCAAGAATACTGAAGTGGTTTGCCGTTCCCTTCTCCTGTGGACCACATTCTGTCAGACCTCTCCACCATGACTTGTCTGTCTTGGGTGGCCCTCCACGGCATGGCTCCTAGTTTCACTGAGTTAGACAATGCTGTGGTCTTGAGTTTTATGTTCTGTTTAACATGACTAGGAAATTTCCAAAGGTTCTTTCTAGTCCTGACCTCCTGTGGTCCAGTTCTGTTACGTATCCTTCTCATTTACTGCCAGGTGTTCAGACCCAATGCAGCAACACACTGACACACTATCACACCCCATGAATCATTTAGTAGCAAGAATAATGAGTTTCTCTCAGAAACTTGAAGCATAGTTAAATAAGGATACCCATTGAAACTTAAATATTTAATTGAACTATATGATTGAACATGATAGATAAGATCATTCCATTTGTAAATATTCCTTCAGAAGTTAGAAATCTCCCAGATTTAAAACAAAGAAACAAGCAAAAAAACTGAAACTGGAAGCACTAGATCTAATTCTAATCTAAATTGCTTAGATTTAATCTAAAATGTTGAATTTAATATGACATAAAGACATAGCTATCAGTGTAATAAGTCTGGAGGAGATAATATGGGAATACAATTATACTGAACATATTCAATATATTCAAGAAAATATCGAAGTGAAGTGAAGTGAAAGTGAAAGTGTTAGTTGTTCAATCATGTCCAACTCTTTGCGACCCCATGAACTGTAGCCCATCAGGCTCCTCTGTCCGTGGAATTCTCCATGCAAGAATACTGGAGTTGGTTGTCATTTCCTTTTCCAAGGGATCTTCCAGATCCTGTCTGAAAGATCCAGTCAGAGAACCCAGGTCTGCTGCATCACAGGCAGATTCTTTACCATCTGAGCCATCAGGGAAGTCCAAGAATATATTATATGTTCAGTTGCTTCAGTCACGTGGAGTCACGTCCAGCTCTTTGCGACCCCACGGACTGTAGCCCGCCAGCCTCCTCTGTCCATGGGATTCTCCAGGCAAGAATATAGGAGTGGGTTGTCATTCCTTTCTCCAGCAAGGATATATTAGAGAATATCAAATACATTACAGAATATCAAATATCAAAAGTGTCTAAAAAGCCAGCATGCCTTGGCCTACGCATCTCTTCTATCTGGCTGTTCTTCAGTTGTGTCCTTAATAATAAAGCAGGAATAGCACCTCACCTGTCTTCTTGAGATCTGTAAGCATTACAGCAAATTATCACACCGGAGGAGAGGATGGTGCTGTCCCTGGCCTCATAGTGCAGCAGCCAGCAGTACAGGGAACCCAGACTTGTGGCTGATGTCTGAGGTGGGGGTGGTCCCATGGGACTGAGCCCTGGGAGTGGTTAGTGTCACAATGGGATAGAATCCTTGGATTCCCAGTTGGCATCTGGAGAGTTAGAGAAGTGATTGTTGGTGTGGGAAAGCCCCACAGAGTCAGTGCTGAATGGACCCTTTGGGTAGAAATAGATCCTAATAGCAGCAGCACAACTGATATGGGTGTGAGGGCCTTGTGAGCAGATGGGGCCATGTGGACACACAGGTCCCGGTGTGTAGGGGGGGAACCAGTGTGCCTCCAAATAGTGAAAAACAATTCCATTTTGAACCAACTTTACAAAACTGACAACTCTACCAAAGGAAACATTATTGGTGTGTCTCTCGCCTTTTGGATGATGTCACTATTCTCTCACTTTTCCTTTTTTCTCTCCCTTTCTCTCTACCAGAATTCTCTCTCATCAGGAAGTCTAATGGAATGTCCCAGTGAAATTTTGTGACTATTTCTAGAATGTAACAAAAAGTTATTTTTCTTCCTATTTGCCTCTATTAAGTACGAATGTGAAGAAGAAAGATGAAACATTCAATTAAACTTATTTTGATGCACTTCCATATTTGAATCAGTTCAGTTCAGTTCAGTTGCTCAGTCGTGTCCGACTCTTTGCGACCCCGTGAATCGCAGCATGCCAGGCCTCCCTGTCTATCACCATCTCCTGGAGTTCACTCAGACTCATGTCCATCGAGTCAGTGATGCCATTCAAACATCTCATCCTCGGTCGTCCCCTTCTCCTCCTTCCCCCAATCCCTCCCAGCATCAGAGTCTTTTCCAATGAGTCAACTCTTCGCATGAGGTGGCCAAAGTACTGGAGCTTCAGCTTTAGCATCATTCCTTCCAAAGAAGTCCCAGGGCTGATCTCCTTCAGAATGGACTGGTTGGATCTCCTTGCAGTCCAAGGGACTCTCAAGAGTCTTCTCCAACACCACAGTTCAAAAGCATCAATTCTTCAGCGCACTGCCTTCTTCACAGTCCAACTCTCACATCCATACACGACCACAGGAAAAACCACAGCCTTGACTAGACGGACCTTAGTCGGCAAAGTAATGTCTCTGCTTTTGAATATACTATCTAGGTTGGTCATAACTTTTCTTCCAAGGAGTAAGCGTCTTTTAATTTCATGGCTGCAGGCACCATCTGCAGAGATTTGAATACTAGGTGGGACTGTGTGATATTTTATCACATGGCAGCATATCAACTCGAGAGTAACAGGTCTGCAGTCTTTCACTCATCACTCTACTGGCCAGATTAAATAATCACTGCCATAGTTCTGCTAACAGATGATGGTGTGCAATTTTGCTGTTGGTGGAAGAAATAAGGAAATCGGAATAAATCATATGTCTTAGTAATGGATTAGATTCCCCCCAAACCACAGAAACTAAGCTAAGCTAGTTAAAAAAAGACAAAAATCTCACAGAACATTGCACAAATAACAACTGAGAAAGTGAATCCTTTCTCTGGTATCAGAAGGACATTTTTAATCCAACAGTTATGAATATGTATGAATATAATTTTCCCCACAAATGGTAAGAGAACTTTATTTTAATAAAAGTGTTGACTTTTAAAGCTGCCCCCTTCCTATGTCACTAGATAGCAGCTTTATTGCTAAAAAGCCATCCTGTGTCACAAGGACACACTGCATTATAAGGATGCTTGCTGTTAACTGAATTCATCACTAGGTCCTGGGGTTGCAGGACATTTGTATTTTATTCCTTGCCCGTGGTTGCATCTTCCAAAAGTTTCATGGAGGACCTATGTGTTTTTATAAGAAAAACACACAAAAATAATGTCATTAAGTGAAAGAGAATCTGTATTTTTAATATTCTACCTGCTCTAAAGTCTGAGCTTCATTGGTTTAAAAGTGAAAGTGAAAAGTGAATGCGAAGTCGCTCAGTCGTGTCCCACTCTTTGCAACCCCGTGGACTGTAGCCCACCAGGCCCCTCCGTCCATGGGATTCTCCAGGCAAGAATACTGGAGTGGGTTGCCATTTCCTTCTCCAGGGGGTCTTCCTGACCCAGGGATCAAACCCAGTTCTCCCACATTGCAGGCAGATGCTTTAACCTCTGAGCCACCAGGGAAGCCCACAAATTCTGCTAATAACAATCTTATTTATAATAGGATCAGGACAGTTTTTGTCCTCCAAGCCAGAAAAAAATAGACATTATTCCCTTATATAGCGCTTCATTTACTGATGAAGTTCTCCAGTGCTGCAGATTTTGTTGGTCTTTTTGCCCCATGCTGAACAGCAGAGTGGTGAGAACACTTAGGTTCCCGGCTTACTCACTGGCAACAAAATTTTTTCTTATTTAGCAAAAAAGTATGCCCAGCCTCCCACCCTGACACTCGGCAAATCCTAAGGGGCTCAGAAAGTCTGCCCCAAAGTTCTTTTTAACTTTTTTACCCCTCTTTGCCTCACAGACCTAAAATTATCTAGAGGAATATGTTAATGAGCAGTTGAAACAATGATGATTTCAGGAGTTGAGACATCTGTTTACACCTCTACCTAAAATGCCCTCATGCGTGCACGCTTAAATCATGTTCCACTCTTTGAGACACCATGGACTGTAGCCCAACAGGCAAGAATACTGGAGTGGATTGCCATTTCTTTTTCCAGGGGATCTTCCCAACCTAGGGATCAAACCCCCGTCTCCTGCTTGGCAGGTGGATTTTTTTACCACTGCCCCACCTGGGAAGCCCAAACCTCCCTCATTGAGGATCAAAGTCTGGAGTTGCACTTCTGTTTCTTAATTCTTCCAGGAAGTGTCCTTTGCCTTTACTGTTCTATCATTTTCTAGTTATAAGTCTCAAACTGGGTCTTGTCTTCAGCTCTGCCACTTGTATTTGATGTATTTCAGCAGTTTGTCAAAATTGCCAGACCTCAGGAATAATTAAGCCACCAAAATTAAATTGGATTAAAAAAATTCTGATGGATACTGATGGCTCACCTAAGACCTCCCTCCTCTTCTCTCACATATACACACCTATTTCTTTCAGATTAGGAAAACATCAGCATGTCCAGCTAAGGAATTGATATAAAACCAAGTTCCCAATTTGATGCTCATTGCAAGAAAGTTTTATTGGCAGACTTCCTTTTAGTTCATGTTCATTTCTGACTGTCTATCTCTCTATCATCTAACAATCTGCATTTTCTTACCAAATAAAATATCTGTTGTGAAATAATTTAATATGCAGATTTGAAACAATGGATTCACAGAAAAGGAAGAACTTTCTAAAATTTCATACTGCTCGGCTTTAATTCCAGCATGGAGGGGTATTGCCAATGGGATGCACAGAGAGGGGGTTATGGGTGATATTTTCCTGGAAAACTGCAGAACATATTAACAAGTCACAGAGAAGTTAGGGTGTCCCTGAGACAATACTCTCTTTTCTTCCCCTTGCTCTAGAATATGTCTTAAAGTCTGGTGTGGGCTGGAAAGATTTATTCATGCCCATATTGTGGATAACCAATCCATTCTGATTTCCAACGGTTGACAGGATCACAAAGGACTTAAGATAATGGCTAGTTCTATTAGAATAAACTGGATTTCTGAAGATGGCTGGAGATGCTGAGGAGGCTCTGAACAAGAGAATCATACATTTCAGTGATGAAAAGAACAATTCTTTGTATTTTCACTAGGGACTCAATGCTCTAAGCACTTTACATGTTTGATAACCCTGTAACATTGATGGCATCTAGCTTGGACCCTTGACTTTAAGCATGAGGATAATGAAGGCAAAAAAAGTTATATAACTCAGCTTAAGTGACTCAAGGTCTCAGGGGGCCGAGATTGAGCTATACACGAGGTTCTCTGTTTTTAATCAGGTGCCTTTTTACACCATGCAAGGATTACACTTTAAGTTCATTGAAACAGAGACATTTGGTAATAAGTCCAGGCAAGTGACATTTTTTAAGTCTTTATTTTATTTAGGTGCTTATAATGGATTAGGTGGCTCAGTGATAAACAACCAGCTCTGCCAGGTGGCTCAGTGATAAACAACCAGCTCTGCAGATTCAGGAGACTCAGGAGATGTGGGTTTGATTCCTGAGTCGGGAAGATCCCCTGGAGGAGGAATTGACAACCCACTCCTGTATTCTTGCCTGGAAAATCCCATGGACAGAGGAGCCTGGCCATGGAGTCGCAAAAAGTTGGACACTACTGAGCATGCATGCACATAATAGATTATGTCACTTTCCAGAAGCAAGGTGTCGCCAAACCTAGTAAAAAACAGGTGGAAAAAGAACGCAGGTTGATCACTTCAGGTGAAAGCTTTCTTTTTTTTTCTGCATTTATTTAGGGCATTAATGTTTTTAAGAGTTTTTCTCCCATCACTTGCACATTCCTCAGCTTCACCAGGCTAACTTCATTTCCTTACATTTCTAGGCAGGTCGGCTTTTTAATCAGACCAACCAAGGATTTTGATAAACTATGTATTGCCTTAAAAAAAAAGAATCTCAGCTATATAGATTTTACAACATAGCTATTTTCATGTCTGTCCTCAATTATGTCAAAAAAAACTTCTTGAAACTTCAGATTGTAAAACGGTATCTTATAATAAATGTCTAAGAAAGTAGCACATCCAAGCATATTTATTTTAGGCCCACTGCTGTTGTTCTGCATTATATGCTGCCTAGAAGGAAGTCAGGCTTTCTCATCCCAGTGGTGAGCTTAGTTCCAAAAGATCATCACACAGTCAATGTTTTATACATTCATAATTTAGGGCTTACATGATGATTTTAAATCTCACAAAGATTGATGATAAGCAATCACGTAACTTTTTCTTTTTTTTTTTTTGCAAAATAATAAGATGTCTTTTTGCAGAAAAGGTCCAGACTGAACTTGTCAAATACTGACGTATATTTTACAACTGCTTTTTGTACTAGAGAGGCCTGACTTGGGCTTCCTGCTAACTGACTAATGTGAATCGGTATTGGTTTTATAATTACAAGTCTAGATGAATTCTGGCGGAGAAGGCAATGGCACACCACTCCGGTGCTCTTGCCTGGAAAATCCCATGGACGGAGGAGCCTGGTGGGCTGCAGTCCATGGGGTCGCTAAGAGTCGGACACGACTGAGCAACTTCACTTTCACTTCTCACTTTCATGCATTGGAGAAGGAAATGGCAACCCACTCCAGTGCTCTTGCCTGGAGAATCCCAGGGACGGGGGAGCCTGGTGGGCTACCGTCTATGGGGTCGCACAGAGTCGGACACGACTGAAGCGACTTAGCAGCAGCAGCAGCAGCAGATGACTTCTGGAGCTTTTATTTCATGCCTTTTGGAAAAAATGCTTGGAAAATTGAAAGAGACACATGTACCCCAATGTTGATCGCAGCGTTGCTTATAATAGCCAGGACATGGAAGCAATCTGCTGATGTCCATCAGCAGATGAATGGATAAGAAAGCTGTGGTACATACACAGTGGAGTATAACTCAGCCATTAAAAAGAATACATTTGAATCCGTTCTAATGAGGTGGATGAAACTGGAGCCGATTATACAGAGTGAAGTAAGCCAGAAAGAAAAACACCAATACAGCATACTAACACATATACATGGAATTTAGAAAGATGGTAACGATTACCCTGTATGCGAAACAGCAAAAGAGACACAGATGTATAGAACAGACTTTTTGGACTCTGGGAGAGGGAGAGGGTGGGATGATTTGGGAGAATGGCATTGAAACATGTATAATATCATGTAAGAAATGAATCGCCAGTCTAGGTTTGATGAAGGATATAGGATGCTTGGGGCTGGTGCACTGGGATGACCCAGAGAGATGATATGGGGAGGGAGGTGGGAGGGGTTTCAGGATTGGGAACTCATGTACACCTGTGGCGGATTCATGTTGATGTATGGCAAAACCAATACAGTATTGTAAAGTAAAATAAAGGAAAAAAAATTTTTTTAAAAAAGAAAATAAGATTAAAAAAAAGAAAGCTGAAGGAGCCTCAAAAATCAATTTTATGTTATATACATGTGAAAATGATGTAAGAGACATGAGTCATTTCCCTGATAAACTGTCAAAAAGATTCACCTCCAACTAATTAATACAGAATTAAAAAGAATAAATTAATGCAAATACAAATAAAGAGGCAAAATTAATATTCTATCATGCAGATTTCATGAATCAATAAGAGAGTAAAGGTTTATGAAGCACAATGCCTGGATAATTAGTTTAAGTCCATTTTTTAGAGTATGCCTTAAAATAAATTTTTACATTATGAAAAAATGAAATGTATTAATAATAATCAGTATATAAAAATTAAGCATATTTTTTCATGCATGTTATATCTCCATGGGAACTAGATAGGGATATTTTTAAGGTCAAACAATAAAATCACTAAGAAAATAATAAAGATAACTTTGTTTTATTATACAAAACATATAAACCTTTCATATGACAGCAATAATGAGCTGATGACTATTGAGTGCTCACTAAATATCAAATAGTTGTTCTGAATGAGAACATGAGTTAACTCTTGATTTGCAGAAAGAAGCAAAGAAGTAGGTACTGTTATTTAATTCTACAGATGAGCAAAGGCACAGAGAAATTAAATCACTTGCTCAAAGTATTGAATAACATGACATTGAAGAGAAGCTTTTAATTTTAATGTATTTAGATTCATCATTCTTTTTTCATGAGTGTCTTATGTCTAGCTAATGCTTCTTGAGTCTCGATTGAAAAATCTGTACCCTTCCCAAGGTCAGCAAGATATTTGCCAATAAAACTAAAAGTTTCAAAGTTTTATATTTAAGTCCTAATCGGTCTGGAATTTATTTTTGTATTTGGAAAGAAATGGGATCCTATTCTATTTTTTTTAGTATGTGTAATTTTTTATCTAGCTCTAATCATTGAAAAATTTGTTCTGTTCCTCTTGACCTGCCCTGTATCACCATCATGAGTCCAGTTTTTATATTTTAATGGGTCTGTTTCTATCTTGCCTATAATAGGTCACTTTGTCTACCTCCACATACACCCGCATCATCTTAGTTACTTGAGCTTCAAAGTAAGTGCAGATATCAAATAAAAAGGAATTCCCCCATTATCTTTCTAAAATATTTAGTTTCTCCTTTGCTTGTTACTCTTCCATATACATTTAAGAAAACATTTCTTGGAACTTCCCTGGTGGTCCAGTGGCTAAGACTCCGTGATCCAAATGCGGGGGGCCTGGGTTCAATCCCTGGTCAGGAAACTAGAGCCCACATACCACAACTAAGAGCTGGCATGCTGCAACAAAGACCAGACGCAGCCAAATAAGTAAATAATTCTTTTTAAAGAATTGTTTCTCAAGTGCCATGAAAAATTCTGTTAGAACTTCTATTGAATTGCCTTGAATCCATACAGCAATTTTCAGAAGACTGGTATCTTTTGGATCGATGCTATTTTCATTCATCAAATTAGCAAAAATTTTAAAAAATGAGATGACCTGACACAAATAACAGAAAGCGCAGTGTTTATTCTCATACCCAGCCTGAGGGAGTTTAAATTGGTATAATTATTTTCTGAAAAGCTATTTGGCAAAATGTGTGAAGAGATTTAAAGATTATAACTTTAATCCCACAATTAAAATTTTGCAAATCTATATTTAATAAGGAAATAACTTGAGAATTTATCATGATTTTACATCTAAAGATGTTTACTAAAGTCTATTAATAATTGAGAAAAATTATAAATAATTTAATTACAATAGAAATGTGATTAATGAATTATGATGCATTTGTTTATGAAATAACATGTAGTCTTCCTGAAAGATTTTTAATGATATAGGAAAAAGCATGATGAAATGTTCAAGAAAGCATGCTGCAAAGTTGTGTATGCTGTATGAGCTCAGTCTTTTAAAATTTCATAGGAAAAAGGCTAGAAAAATATACTTCAATGTCATCCATAATTTCCTTTGGGTAATAAAATTATAGGTAATCATTTTTCTATTTCTTGTTACTTTTAAAAAAGTATGATAGATTACTTTTCATTCCCAAAAAGTAAAATGTCTCTCAGTAGCCAAATTTATTTGTGATGGTATAAAATCACAAATGGAATGAGGAAGACTTTGTGTTTCTAATGCTGAAGTTAATATCTGGTATCAGCCACCCTGAAAGAGAAATGGTTCAAAGTTGACTGAGTCCATGAGGTGCCTGGTCTTTCCTTTTGATGTGTCTCTGGAATATCTCAGAAGGAAATTCATTTCCATGAAGACACCTTCAAATGCTTCATCAATATTCCACTGCCCCATTTCTCCCAAGATAAAACTCCTCAGGGTAAAAATGTCCAAGGCTTTGAATGGCAGTAGAGTGTCAGAAAAAGTTTCATTTAGAAATCAGACTTGTGGATCTCGGGCTGCAGGAGCTTAGATATATGATGAATTTTTAAACTGTGGGGATAACCCAAGAGAGCAGGGTGTCTGTGTCTTTGAAGTTTCAGTGCCCAAGTGTCTTTACATGGATAATCAACACCAAATGCTTTAAAAGTTCAACTCCGCTAATCTTGCTGTTGCTATGCAGACTTTCATGTGTTATCCTGTGAAAAGAATGCTTATTGTTGTGTTAGTCGCTAAGTCATGTCCAGCTCTTTTTGCAACCCGGTGGACCCTCCAGACTCCTCCGTCCATGGTGTTTTCCAGGCAAGCATACTGCAGTGGGTTGCCATTTCCTTCTCCAGGGGAATCTTTGTACCCTGAGGATTGAACCTGCGTCTCCTGCACGGCAGGCATATTCTTTACCACCTGAGAAGACTGGAAAGAATGCTATAGAATGCCTTATCATAAAGCCATTCAGTTGAGCTGAGTGGGTCATATAGCCAGAATCGGTTAGATAAAATTCCCGAAGAAGTTGCTTTAAAGACAACAGAAGCAATGCAACTTACATGCATCTGGTACAGAAAGCTATTGCAGGGACCTCCAAGTACAAGCGTCCGCTGCTGTGTCCAAGTGGGCTGGATCTTCTAGAGCGGGGAGAGCATGTGAAGAAGAGCCATAGAAGTTGAAAACCCTGGAGGATTCAATCTATATATACGTTGTTGCAAAGATTGTGTTGTTATACTGCATTTTTAAGATATTTCCTTTTTTAATCAATAAAGCGTGGAATCATCTTTGCTTCTTATCAGTCATGGTGTGTTCTACTGGAGAAGCTGTGGAAACTGTGGTGTCTGTAACGTTGGTGAGTAGACACAAGTAATACAGTTGCAACAGCTGACACACCTCTCACTCACCACCTCTTATTTTGCATACCAGACAGTATAGCCAGTTTAAAAGCACGAAGTATATTCAAAGGCAAAGGAACTCCACAACACAAAATAGGCTTCCTTCCTTTGAAGAAATACTACTTAAATAATACTTTCATTGGCAAAAGGGTCTAGAGCTGCCAGTTTGTGTTATCACCACCATCCCTACTGGAACGTCTGGCAGGGGCTCAAAGTCAGGACAATGTTTTCTTCTTCACTTGGACTATATACTTTATTAAGATCCAAGTTCTAATAGATGGATTCATGGCACAAAATGTGTGAGGCTGTAAAGGCATCTCATAATTACTGAGATGTAGATTACAAAAGATGACCACAATACAATGGAATTAAGTAGAAAGCTTATATTGGATCTTAGCTATAAGATATTCTAAATGTAACTGTCAAATAGTCCTCAATATTACGATCTCTTAAGGTGTAGTGGTGCATCAGAGCATCCGGGTACAAAAAGATTTAAAGACTACTAGTCCCAAAATGAAGATGCAAGGATTTGTAAACCGGTATAACAAGCACATCAGTCTTGGATAAATGCCATGTTTTTTAGCTTCTCATCCTTAATTACTCAGCTACGATTAACAGTGTTTGCTATTAAAGGAACTTGCAGCTTCTGCTTCTGATTTCTGAAGCTCAGAAGGGCTTTATCTAGATCTTGGCTTGCTCTTGTTTAAATTGTAGTCATCTTGAGCATCCACAGTAATCCTCTGCTAGAGAGAATTTATTTGGTGTATCTCATTATTGTACTTTAATTCAACAAGCTTTTAGAGCAATCTATTGTACTCAATAAATACAACTGCATCTTTGCGAGAAAGAAAGAAGGAACAAGAGAGAAGAGAAGGAAGAGAAAGAAGAAAGCCTATTTACATGAGGCCAGTACATTTTGTTTAAGATTTTTTTTGATGTGGATCATTTTTAAAGTCTTTACTGAATTTGTTACAACATTGTTTCTGTTTTATGGTTTGGGTTTTTGGCCACAAGGTGTATGGAATCTTGGCTCCCTGATCTGGGATCAAACCCTCAGCCCCTGCAGTTGAAGAGGAGGTCTTAACCTGTGTACCACCAAGGAAGTCCTGAGGCCAGTACATTTTAAATAAAAGATTTCTAATACTTTATTTTCACAATTCTTTTCCCTGTAAATCTTGGCTTCTGTAAGGTGATCTTAGTTAGCAAGAGTAACTTGAATGCTCCAGACAGTAACTTGACAAGGAGCTTCCATAGGCATTTTGGTCCTTTGTGTACTGGGCTTCTTTTTCTATTACTTAGTGAAATGACACAAATCCAGGGAGATACCTGGAGACTTACTTTTCATTGGTGGCTTAGAAAGAAAGCTGTATGACCTCTAATACTTGGTCTTGAGGATTTCACACGAGGCGTCTTGGAAGCACATATCTTGAAGGGCAGAAGGAAAGGACAGAGAGTAGAGAGTAGGTAGAAAATTTCAGCCCAGAATTGTTGCTGTTTAGTGTGTTATCCAGAAATGTGCATTATCTTTGAAAGCCTTTTTTCCAGGAGTGAGTGAACATTGGGAGAGGCAGGTGCGAGGATGGTAGGGTGGATAGGAAATGGGAAAAATGCTCCAAACCTGATCTTCTGCCCCCAATCTGGAAGTGACATACAAATGGGGTCACATCCCACTAGATAATGCCCAAATGCCGCTATCGGGCTGATGATCTCCATATGGAGCAATGGTCCTAGAAGGGTGCAGGCAGGTAGGAATCAAAACGTGCATGTGAGCAGGCTCAGTTGTTTCCATTGTGTTTGGCTCTTTGTGACCCTTTGGACTGTAGTCTGTCAGCTCCTCTGTCCATGGAATTCTGCAAGCAAGAATACTGGAGTGGGTTGCCATGCCCTCCTCCAGGAGATCTTCTCTAGGTATCGAACCAGCAGCTCTTATGTCTCTTGTGTGGACAGGTGGATTCTTTACCACTAGCACCACCTGGAAAACTCAGGAATCAAAACAGAGTCTTATTCTTTTCCTCTCTTTTTCACATTGAGGTGTAGTTGCTTTAGGGCTTCCCTGGCGGTGCCATGGTAAAGAGCCCTCCTGCCAATGCAGGAGACACCAGTTTGATCTCTGGGTTAGGAACATCCCCTGGAGGAGGAAATGGCAACCCACTCCAGTATTCTTGCCTGGAAAATTCCATGGACAGAGGAGCCTGGTGGGCTACAGTCCATGGAGTCGCAAAAAGTCAGACACAACTTAGGGATTGAGCATGTATAGTTGCTTTCCAATGGTGTGTTGGTTTCTGCTCTACCATGAAGTGAACCACCTGTATGTAAACAAAAATCTCCTTCCTCTTGGACCTCCTTCCGACTCCTGTTCCCACGCCACCCATCCAGGTCATCACAAAACTCCGAGCTGAGTTCCCTGTGCTATACAGCAGCTGCCCACAACCTACCTGTTTTACACATGTTAGTGTGTATCTGTCATTTCTAATCTCCTAATTCATTCCACCCCCCAAAAACAGTTGTTATTTTTAACAACTGTTCTGATTTTGAGCCAGTTTTAGCAGTTTGATGGGTCTCGAGTAGCAAAGATGAGACTTTTTATGGTAGTACATTATCCCCATTAATGAAGCATGTTTAATTGAGAACTGTACTTTGTTTATATTTCTGTACAACTTCATACAGAAAAATGACGGATTTCTAAAAAATGTAAGTACATTTATTATTCTTTTGTCGATATGCATCATAGTGAAAGCTAAGAATGATGTATAACAAAATGTGTCTGTTATTGTTTATTATTAAGAATAGAAATGTTTTCATCAATGAAACTCAAATCCACAAATCGTTTTCAGATCCAGGTTTGTAAATAAGTTGCAAAAATACCATCAAACCCAACTGAAAAAAAACACTGCAACATGATTTTTAAATCTCTATAAAACTACAAAGAGCATTATCTGGAAAAGGTGATGATTCCCCAGAGAGTCAGTCTAAGGCTTTCCATGCAGACAGTAGGATTTAATAGTTAACACGGTACATTGAGGACGGGTTGACTTGGCCTACACGCTGGCTTGCTCCACAACTTGGAGAGGGCATTTGCATGGTCTTGGTTTCATTTCTCTGACTGCATGTGAATTCCAGTCTGAAGTGTGTCACCTCCTGTTTCTCTAAGGCTTATGTGAGATGAGAGCTTTTTGGCTCCTATCAGTCACCTAGAGGCATGTCTTATATTTTGGGATCACTTAAATTGTGTACATTATCCTTACAGGCATAACTGTGCCTGGGGGTGGCCAATCAGGTGCCTTTGAAACTGGGGAAGCAAGAGACTGCCCCCTGCATCTCATCACCTCATTTCTGGTTCTCCTCCTTAGGCTCTTTCAAGTACCTATTTTACTTTTTTTTGCATTTCACTTAGCAAGTCCAGAAAAGTTAGGCGGAAGCTAACTTTTCTCTCCAACCTGCTGCTATAGATCTTATGTCTTTGAACATTTGGAAAAGAATAAGTGTTATAAAAGTTTAGTTCAGTTCAGTTGCTCAGTCGTGTGTGACTCTTTGCGACCCCATGAATTGCAGCACGCCAGGCCTCCCTGTCCATCACCAACTCCTGGAGTTCACTCAGACTCACGTCCATCGAGTCGGTGATGCCATCCAGCCATCTCACCCTCTGTCGTCCCCTTCTCCTCCTGCCCCCAATCCCTCCCAGCATCAGAGTCTTTCCAATGAGTCAACTCTTCGCATGTGGTGGCCAAAGTACTGGAGTTTCAGCTTTAGCATCAGTCCTTCCAATGAACACCCAGGACCCATCTACTTTAGAATGCACTGATTGGATCTCCTTGCAGTTGAAGGGACTGTCAAGAGTCTTTTCCAACACCACAGTTCAAAAGCATCAATTCTTTGGCGCTCAGCTTTCTTCACAGTCCAACTCTCACACCCATACGTGACCACTGGAAAAACCATAGCCTTGACTAGATGGACCTTTGTTGGCAAAGTAATGTCTCTGCTTTTGAATATGCTATCGAGGTTGGTCATAACTTTCCTTCCAAGGAGTAAGCGTCTTTTAATTTCATGGCTGCACTCACCATCTGCAGTGTTCTAAAAGTTAGGGCTGCTTGAAACTGACTGAAATAATTATTAATACATGTCTTTGGGAGGAACTTGATAGTGGAGAAGAGGTGGATTTGGATTAAATCTAATCAACAGACTTATTTGATTATTAGCCGTAGGGTAACTCAGTGAATTTTCTTTACATAAAGATAATGGTGCATTGAAAACTATTATTATTGTTTGGCTATACTACATCAAACTTATGGGATCTTAGTTCCCCAATCAGGGACCAAACCCATGTCTCCTGCAGTAGAAATGCAGAGTCCTAACCACCAGACTGCCAGATAATTCCCTCACATTATTAAACATATGTTTTATTAAACATATTATTATTTTAAACATATTAAACATATGTTATTATAGAGAAAAGTAAAGCTGTTCAGAAGAAATTCTTTCTATGGCCTTCATACATTGGACCAAATAAAAAGACTCACTCTATGTCAACTCTATGAGGCACAATAAAAATTTAGTAAATATCAGTTGACCGACTAATTGAGTGAATGAATAAAACTGTATCTATGTGGTTTAACACTATACTATTCTCCAGATGATTTGGTCACTGTCAGATGTTGTACAGAATGATTTAAGGATTCTCAAATAGCTCAGTTGGTAAAGAATCCGCCTGCAATGCAGGAGGCCTTGGTTCTATTCCTGGGTCGGGAAGATCCACTGGAAAAGGGATAGGCTACCCACTCCAGTATTCTTGGGCTTCCCTAGTGGCCCAGATGCTAAGGAATACACCTGCAATGTTGGAGATCTGGGTTCAGTCCCTGGGTTGGGAAGATCTCCTGGAGAAGGGAAAAGCTACCCACTCCAGTATTCTGGTCTGGAGAATTCCATGGACTGTAAAGTTCATGGGGTCACAAAGAGTCAGACACGACTGAGCAACTTGCACTTTCACTTTTCACTTTCAAACTCCCTTTCATTACTCTAATAATGATATACAGTTAATTGGAATATTACCATAACTCTTTAATTCTCTTGGCCATCATAGACAACTTTGAAATGAAGAAATCTTGATGGTGGCCCAAGGACTTTGCCTTCCAGCATCACTGTCAGTTGCACACAAGGTTTGTGGCTGGTGGCACTGTGTTTATTTCAATGTTTTGTCCACTTCAGTGTTTACTGTCTGGAGCTGGTCGTGCCATTTTTGGATTGAATGTATATTTGCTCTGTAGGGATGGGAATCGAAAGATAAGTTTTTTGTTTGCTTCTTTAATGAAGCAGGTGATCAGGGAATTCAGGAGACACACATTCCATTCCATACCCAGTCAATACACATCAAGAAGAAAGGAAACTGCTTGTTTCATTTTTTTTTTTTAATCACAGCTTCCTTTATTATCATTTAACGGGACTAATTACCATTTTGACCAACAATTTTCCTTGATTACTTCTATGAATCTGTTTTTTGTTTTCCTTAAAGGAAGACATTATTGTTAGAAGCAGCAAAATCCCTTAATACCCCCTCAAGAGTTTATTCTTTTTTTTCAATTACTTTAAAGGCAGAATTCAAAGACTTAAATTTTTAAAATGTTTTGAGAATTCATGCATCAAAGATTTTTAATTTTAGAAGCAAACGGAGATGGCACCAAAATAGCACACCATTATTTCTGGTAAGATCCCTGAAATAGCAACAACAGTATGCCCCAATTTTAAAATAAGAAGTAAGGAACTTAAAAGGTGTAACATTTTAAAATGTTATAATTTGGTGTAATGGTATGCATGGTATCATTTCTTTTTTTCATTTAAGAGTTCTTGAAGTCAGTATTCGAGCGTGCATGTTGAGCTGCTTCAGTCGTGTCCGACTCTGCAACCATGGACTATAGCCCACCAGTTTCCTCTGTCCTTGGGATTCTCCAGGCAACAGTACTGAAGAGGGCTGCCATTCCCTCCTCCAAGGGATCTTCCTGACCCAGGGATCGAACGCTTGTCTCCTGTAGCTCCTGCATTGGCAGGCGGGTTCTTTACCATTTGTGCCACCTGGGAAGCCCTGAGTGTTGTATACCTTACTCTTGATGGGCCATTTCATCTTCTGTCAGTCCTTTCTTTACACCCTCCCAAGGGCTCAGTGGTAAAGAATCCGCTTGCCAATGCAGGAGACACAGGAGATGTGGGTTCAATCCCTGGGTCAGGAAGATCCCCCAGAGCAGGAAATGGCAACCCACTCACATATTCCTGCCTGGAAAATTCAGTGAACAGAGGAGCCTGGAGGGCTACAGTCCATGGGGGTAGCAAAGAGTCTGACACAACTTAGCATACAAGCAAGTTCTTTCTTTAATAACTTTAACATTTTCAGAGTCTAACCATGTTCTCTATAGAAAAAATTGAATTGTGATGGCTTCACAACTCTGTAGATTTACTAAAAGTCTTTAAATTCTATACTTAAAACAAATGAATTTTATGATATGTAAATTGTACTTCAGTAAAGTTGTTTAAAATATGAGAAAGTAACTGAAGTCTAAAGTTCTTTGTGTACTGATGAGCTTTGCATGTTGGATTGATGATCAGATTGATAATAAATGCTATTTTGGATTTGAAAGGAGTAGAAGTGAAGGTTTCTAAGGCACTATTTTTGCCACCATAGTGATTAAAGCAAAGATTCAAACCTCTCCTTTCCTGTTCACATTCTGATGTCCTGTAATCATTCATTAACAGAACTTTTAGGAAAAGGATCAAGGAAGGTCAAAGTTGAGTGCTGAAATGTGTTCTGTTTCACTCCAGAGACATTTGGCTTCTTACTGTTAATTACAGGACACCTAGTGAGTACTTTAGGTTCTGGTGAGATGACCTTGAACTTCTTCACTCAATTTTCTTAGCTTTGCAAACTTTTTCTTTGCTAATGAGGATCCTTGCCCTTGGGTAGATAAAAAGAGAATCAGATTTGGTGTATCTTAGCTGGCTTTCAGAGAAAGTTAGAAAGAGAGGGTAAGACTGGACAGGTTTTTCTTGTTCTGTTTCTTGTTTGTTTGTGAATTCCACAAGGAATAAAATCTAAAACATTTCCTGCGGTCTCTAAAGAAGAAAAAAAAAACTGTGTTGTACAGTGTGTCAAAAATTTCCATTTATTTATGGTTGTTTTAAAAAAGAAGAAAACAACTCGACTTGTTCTGAAGGAAAAATAATCTGAAGAGCAGTTTGTCAAGGTGAACATTCCAATAGCACTCTCACCTCAAAACATTATTTCAAGGAAAACTCAGCAGCAAAATGTTTTCCAGCTAAAGATTACAGGTTCTCTGAACACATGTCCTGTTAAAATAAAGACTCTGTATGTAAAATATTATACACAAGGCCCTTTGGTTTTACACCTAGTCCAGACCTCCTCAGTAACCATGGTCTTGACCTCTTGCTAGTATCTTTTGCACACTGGTATCCTTTCCATATGTTTTTAAACAGATTTATTCAGTAGTTATTTATATATCATAAAATTCATTCATGTGGCATGTATAATTGAATGGGTTTTAGTAAATTTATAGACTTCACTACCACCACAGTCTCAGTTAGAACATTTTTCATCACCCCCTCAAAGAAACTATGCTCTAATTTTTTGGTGTTTAGTGCTTAAGTTGTGTCTGACGCTTTTTGACTGCATGGACTATGGCCCGCCATGCTCCTCTGTCCATGGGATTTCCTAGACAAGAATACTGGACTGGGTTGCCATTTCCTTCTTCAGGGGATCTTCCTGACTCAGGGATCAAACCCATGCCTGGGAAATCATTAATCTGGTTTCTGTCTCTATGCAGTTACCTACTTATTCTGGACATTTCACACACTTGGGTTCGTGAATTGTGTGGTCTTTTGTGGCCGATTCTTTTCACTCAGCATCACTTTTCCAGGTTCATCTGTGCTGCAGCTTGTGTCTGGACTTCATTCCTCATTGTTGATGACTAGGATTCCATTCTGAAGATTCATCCGTTCACCGGGTGATGGAAACTTAGCTTGTTTCTCCTTCTTTAGCTATTATGAATAATGTTGCTACGAACATTTATGTGCAAATTTTTATGTGGACATATATTTTCATTTCTCTTGGGTAAACAGGTAGGTGTGGAGTGGCTGGGTCATATGGTAAGCCTATGTGTAGCATTTTAAGAAACTGCCAAACTGTGTTCCAAAAATGACCACACCATTTGCAGTCCCACCTGCAGTGGATGAAGGTTCCAGTTCTCCACATCCTTGCCAGTTTTCTGGGGTGTGAAGTGATATCATACATGCATACATACACCCCTGCCACACACATACAGACACTGCCTTCAAAATGTTCCAAAAACTCTATTTTCCTGATGGAAATTCACTAACTTATTTATTTTTTAATTAATTTTTATTAGAGTGTAGTTGATTTACAATGTGCTAGTTTCTTTGTACAGCAAATGTGATTCAGTTATACATATACACATATCCACTCTTTTTTTTTTCAGCCATACATACACATGTATCCATTCTCCCCCAAATCCCCCTCCTGTCCAGCCTGCTACATTGTGCAGAGTTCCCTGTTTTATACAGTATATCTTATTGGTTATCCATCTTAAATATAGCAGTGTGTACCTGTCCATCCCCAACTCCCTAACTATCCCTTTGCCCCTTGTTCCACCCCATAACGATACAAAAACATTTTTAACATCAAGAGGGAAGTACATGTTCCATAGCCCTTCACAGCTAAACCAGTCCAGTTTCTCCCCCATTCATGTTCAATCCATCAAAACTATAATCAAAATAAGAAGATCAGAAATGGTACTTTTCCACTATTAGGGAGGCCAGTTCAGGAATAAAACTTGTATAAGCTATCATCTAAGTAAATTCATCTTTAAAATATATAGAGATGCAGTTCAACTGCTGAAGTTTGGTGTAGCAAAAGCCATAAACAATTGCAGGGTAATAAACTCCAGGCTTGAGGTACAATATTTCTTCTTTCCCATTGAGAAGTCAAATAAAAAGTTCCAGAACATTAATAAACTTTGTCCTTACTTTCCGTAGGCAAAGCTTATCTCTAATAGATGAAAGAAGCAGAGAAGCAATTGTCCTGTTTTCTCACTGATTTGAGTGCTCTCCACTCCTCGTATATTTCCCTGAGACTGCCCCTCAGCGTGTTGTTTTTCATTTCGGGAAACTTAAGCTCTAGATATTCCCACCTGGTGTGCAGTCAATTGGTCCAGGTATCCAAGACTATGGAACACTCTAAGGACTGGGAATTATGCCTATGACTTTCTTTTTTTTAAATTTATTTTTAAAATGGGATATAATTGATTTACAGTGTTGTGTTGGTTTCTGCTGTATAGCAATATGAATCAGCCATAAGTATGCATATATCTCTTCCCTTGGAGCATTGCCCCTCCCACCCCACCCTTCTAGGTCATCACAGAGCACCAAACAACTCCCTGCGCTATACAGCAGCTTCCTGCTAGCCATCTATTTTACACATGATAACTATGGCTGTCTTAATACAAGTACTACCCAATCACTAAACAGATAAATTCCATGTATTTTCTTCAACAAAGATACCTCAACTCTTACATGAGTTGTCTTTAGTTGGCTTGTGCCAGGCTTAAAGTTAACTAGTATTTCCAATCCCTTTGAAATGTAGGGACTTGGGAGGCAGGAGGGAAGGGAGGATTCCCACTATATTGGACATCCTTTCAGATCTTTCATATAGAAATAAATATATACTTGAGTGTAAAATGTCTATGAATATGCTTGCATATATACTTAATTAGTGGGTTGATATTATACCTTATGCTTTCTGTATCTTTATGTTGTACCAGAGGCTGAGTACCAGCTTTTTTTCTTTGCATTTAATTCATTTTAGATAACATTTCATATTAACGTGTTCATTTAAAAATAGTTGTATAATCTTCTCTATTTGCATGTTGTACATTTAAAAAAATTAGTTCCCTATTGTTGAACATCTTCCCCTGTGACTCAGTGGTAAAAATTCTACCTACCACTGCAAGAGACACAGGAGACCCAGGTTCAATCCCTGGGTTGGGAAGACCCCCATGGAGAAGGAAATGGCAACCCACGCCAGTATTCTTGCCTGGAGAATCCCATGGACAGTGGAGCCTGGCAGGATACAGTCCATGGGGTCACAAAGAGTCGGACACGACTAACACACACACATGGATATTGTTGGACGTTTAGAAAACACACATACCCATACATATCACATCACGCTTATATAGTAACAGTACAGAAGAGCAGAGTCTAAAGCATTTTTAATTTTAATGCATAATGCCCATTACCCTCCCCAAAGAATACGATTCCACATTCTATGTACAGGAATGCATATTTCTCAAACTTTTATCAACATATTTATGGCATTCTGTGTCTTTATGTTGTACAGGACTTATTTTGCCAATGTATTAAGGCCATTAGTATTGACCAGAAATGAAAAGAAAAAAAACAGTCATAAATATCGTATTCCTAAATCAGCTACTTTTTTGCCTCTGAGTTGAGGTATCAGACCTCTTATTTTGCAGCTAAGGGAGCATAGCCTCAGGGAGTCAGTTACTCATCCAGAGCCCCAGACCTCTCAAAAGTCCTTTAAGAGCAAAGGTCACCTTGACTGTGACCCTGCAGGGCTTCCACAGCATAGTCCAGCATCTCTTCAGTAGGAAGAAGTGCTTCTGCTTCATGCCAGCCTGCATGAAGCAGGGGACATGAAGGCGGGGACAATCACCACATGGGCTATTTTCCATCTCACTCATGAATGAAGATGATCTGCACCAGTCTTGTTCTCTGGACTGAGGCAGACAACACATTTGTTTCCTTGGTCTTAGCAGTCAAGGCTGTCTTTTCACTGCTGTTATGGCTGGAAATATTGGTGACATGCTCAGCCTCCCCACCATCAGCTTAACTTCCCTCAAGGGAGTGACTGATGCAGTGATACTAAACATGGACACAGGAGAAAAAAAAGACCTTCTTTAAAGGACCACAGTGAATAAAAGAACATAATGTGATCTAAGGATGACAGCCAAGCTTGTGTTTACATTGGAGAGCCTCTTAGTTCATCACCCCCAAGTTTATTTGGTCAAAGATGGCCTCCTCTTGAATATGGGATTTTCCTCCTGGTACCATTCTCTGAGGAACAGTGAGCTCACACAAGCAATGGATCCTGCTCCTTTGTGGATCAACCCTGAGCTCAGCTCCATGGGTTCAGATCCACCTGAATCTTGGATGTGTGACTCTGGGGCAAGTCACTCCAACCCTCTGAGCATCTGTTTTGTACTCTGTCAAATGGACATGACAATGCCTCCTTTTCAGAACATTGTGTGTCTGCAGTGAATTCACATGTGCAGGGCGCTTGACCAAGATAATCTGAAACACACAATAAAACCTTCACATTCTCCGCTCTCTTCTCTCCCTGCCCTTGTCAAGGGAGCCTCGGATTCAGGGGAGGAAGATGGAAGCTGCTGACTGGCTCCTGGGAACTGACAGAGATTTCTGGACTTTGGTTTTAGGAAGTCTTTGGCAGTAAGGGTGGTCTGGTTGGTGAAAGTGGATATGGAGAGTATGAGTGTAGGCAACAGATGTCAGATAACAAAAGTTGGAAGATAGGTTTTAGGAGGATCTTTGAGAATAGACAGAGGAAATTTCTGAATTTTCAGTTTGCTTTAGGGAATGGAGGCTTTCAGTGCCAGAAAACAGAAACCCAATATGGATCCCCTGCGAGAGAAAGCATAGCTGATAGCCAAGGTCTTAAGGTTGATCAAGAAACATGATTTCTAGTCTCTGGAAGCAGAGCATGGCCTTAAACTCAGGCCAGATGGGGGCCAGCCAACAGTGAGAGCTGATGTTAGAGAAATGCCTCACTTTCACTCCAGCCATCATTCTGAAATGTCATCAGAATGGCAATCAACTTACTCGGAGATCCCAGGGCTGGGTGCCGGCAGGCTGGGGCCAGTCAGGACCACAGCAGGTGGGCCAGTGAGCTAATCTGATGGGCTCAGAGAACAGAGATGCAGCCAGGAAAGACAGGATGTCAGGAAATTCAAGATTAAGGGGCAAGGATACCTAAACCGAGGCAAAGATTTCAAGTTAAAGAGATTGGCACCTAGGGAGGCATGAGCTTCAGGGAAAACAAGCAAGACCCTAAAGGGCCCTTAGAGGCACAAAGCCTTTCTATGTTCCATTTCTTATTTGTAGGACAATAGCTTTCAGCCTCCTAGACCTTCTCTGAGTTCCAAAGGACAGATGAAAACAGATACTAAGTAGGAGAGTGAGGCAATGCTGGAAGGAACAACAGTGAAATATGGGAGAAGGAGAATATAAAAGAAATTTTAAAATGTGCTATTTGGGCTTTAGGAGATTAAAGTCCAGCTGTTGTTTAGTCATTAAGTGGGGTCTGACTCTTTTTTGCGACCCCATGGAATGTAGCTGACCAGTCTTCTTTGTCCATGGGATTTCCCAGGCAAGAATACTGGAGTGGGTTGCTATTTCCTTGTCCAGGGGATCTTCCTGACCCAGGGATCAAACCTATGTCTCCTGAATTGGCAGGCAGATTCTTTACTGCTGAGCCACCAGGGAAGCCCAAAGAATCCAGTAGAGGATACCAAATCTTTATTGCTGTATCTATTATCTGTAGGTCTATCTATCTGTCTAAAAATCTTTCTCCAAAAGCTGGGAGAACAGGATAAAGTGGTGAGCATTATGGGATAAATTAGAGAAGTTTCTGGAAAGTTTTGACTCTTGAAATTATCCTAAAGGAAATAGGGAGTGCCAAAGTGAATGGAAGAGGGACTGATAGACATGGGGTTTTGGAGGGAGTAAGCCCCAGTCACCTGGTTCAGTAGGAAGGGAAAAGTGTTGTATGGAGCAGTGTGAGGATGTGAGGGGTGGAGTTTTACTCAGAATGAATCCTACAGATCCTCAGGACTGGCTTATGGGCAAATAGAGAGGAAGGTCCCAGAGGCAGCAATGCTCCAATGGGACCAGTGGTTCTGACCAAAGCTGTGGCCCTCTCTGACTTATCTGAAAGAGCTCAACCCTGGAAGGGTGTTCCTATTTGCTTAAGCAAACAATGTTCAACCTCCCAACAACATCTTCTCTACCTGGGCACTCCAGGGCATCTCAGAGAGCCTATGGATAGGGGCCAGGTGGATGTGGAGTCCTCTGAAGATCTGGCAAATTGTCTTTATTGATTCATCCTCTGGGGCTCTGCTGCTTTGACCGGTGTGAGTACCCTGGTTGGGGGAATTTGCCAGGTGTGGGTTTTGTTCAGATGATCACATCTTCACAGCCTGTGTACTCAGAGGAATCTTCCATGGGAGTGTTTATGTCAGATGAGCTCTGCTGTCAACAGGACCACTAGTAGTGCCAAAGGCGCTCAGTTTCTCTATCCATGAAATGAAGACGTATGGGCTTGATGGTCAACGGGTGACTCTCAATTCTAATTTTCTTTGCATTCAGACAATACACGTAGAGGTTGGAAAAACAGCTCTTGGGAATATCACCATTGAGTGAAACCTCATCTCTGGAGACAAGGATGAAGACTCCATCATGAGATGCTCCTCAATGGCCAGGGACACATGTCTAGTGTGGGGCCAAGTGAGGAGTATGTTGGAAAGGGGGACTGTGTTACCCTGGAAACCCTCAACTCTTTAGAGAAGACATTCATTGTCTGAGATTGTCAAAAATCAGAATGGACTAAACAGGAATTTTGTATATTTGCACACTATGTTGAAACTATCACAATTTGTCCCTTTTTGTTGTTAAATCAAACTAACATACCTATATTCTTATTAAAAACCTGTGAGCTCAGGACTTCCCTGGTGGTCCAGTGGTTAAAAATCTGCCTTATAATGCAGGAGATGCAGGTTCAATCCCTGGTCAGAGAACTAAGATCCCACATGCTGAGGAGCAATTAAGCCCACACACCCCCTCCCTCCACACCCCCCCACCCCCTGCCACAACAAAGAGCCCATGTGCTGCAACTAATACTCAACACAGTCAAATAAATAAATACTTAAAACAAACCAACAAAACCCTCTGAGCCATGTGTTTCGTTGCAGCAAAAGGGTGCTGAGTTTTTTCTGAAAAGTATGGCAGGAGATTTCTCAAAAGTCCTATGCTCATATGTTTGAAAATAAGGTACAGAATATGTTTTTATTTTTGTGTGTGATGACATAGTATCCAATTATTCACATACAAGAGGGCCTTATTATAGAAGTATTCATTATCTGAGTTCTTGCTAACTTGAAGTTATGTAGAGAAACAAAGGTCATCAGAACATTATTGACTAAGGAGCTTAAACAATTATAAAATTAGCACACATTCAAATTTTCTTTCTTTGCACCTAACTCTTAAACATCTAATTATTCAATGCAGGATGAAATTGAAAATCTTGTTTAAAAATATGGGAGTGATGCATTTGATGAAGAGAAATGTTGCTGAACTCTTCCAACTACAGGTCACAGCACTGACAAATGAGAATCTGGCATAATTTACCAATTAAATTGAGGAAGAGAAAAAATGCACAAAGTTGACTACAGAATAGTTATTTCAAAAGGGAATAATTTGATTATAAAAGGATTAGACAAAACCCCTGGGAAAACTGATGAAAGCTTCAAATATTTTTCCAAACATGATGCTCAGACATGAAGTGAAGGGTCTTATCAAGTAATCATACAAATAAAGAAAAAACAAAATTACCACAACTTTTATTTTCTAGAATCTATACTAAGAACACAGTTCTAACAATATAGTTGTTTGTTCTTGGCCACACCGCTTGGCGTGTGGGATCTTAGTTCCCCAACCAAGATGGAACCCACGCCCCCTGCATTTGAAGACCTGAATCTTAACCAGTGGACTGCCAAAGAAGTCCCAACAATATAGCTTTATTTGCAACATACGTTTCATAATATGTAAGATAAAATAACTTTATTTTTATAATTCTTGTCTTTTTTTAAAAATAAAGACTCAAGTCAAACTGGATTTTTTAAATTAAAAATCCAGCTTAAAACTCAATATTCAAAAACTGAAGATCATGGCATCTGGTCCCATGACTTGATGGCAAATAGATGGGGAAAAAATGGAAACAGTGAGAGATTTTATTCTCTTGGGCTACAAAATCACTGCAGATGGTGACTGCAGCCATGAAATTAGAAGATGCTTGCTCCTTGGAAGAAAAGTTATGATCAACCTAGATAGCATATTAAAAAGCAGAGAAATTACTTTGCTGACAAAGGTCCATCTAGTCAAAGTCATGGTTTTTCCAATAGTCATGTATGGATATGAGAGTTGGACCATAAAGAAAGCTGAGTGCGAAGAATTGATGCTTTTGAACTGTGATGTTGGAAAAGACTCTTGAGAGTCCTTTGGACTGCAAGGAGATCCAACCAGTCCATCCTAAAGGAAATCAGTCCTGAATATTCATTGGAAGGACTGATGCTGAAGCTGAAACTCCAATACTTTGGCCACCTGATGCAAAGAACTGACTCACTGGAAAAGATCCTGATGCTGGGAAAGATTGAAGGCAAGAGGAGAAGGGCACTACAAAGATGAGATGGTTGGATGGCATCACCAACTTGATGGACATGATTTTGAGCAAGCTCCAGGAGTTGGTGATGGACAGGGAAGCCTGGAGTGCTGCAGTCCATGGGGTCACCAAGAGTTGGACATGACTGAGGGACTGAACTGAACAGTTGATGTACAATATTATATAAGTTATAGGAGTATAATATAGTGATTCACAATTTTTAAAGACTACATTCAGTTTGCAGTTATGAAATATTGTCTATATTCCCTGTGTTGGACAATATATCCTTATAGCTTATTTTATACAAACTGAATTTAAAAAATAATTACAAAGAAATTTGTGACCCCACCTAGGTACCAACTACTGTCATCTAGTAAAAACCTCCTGTAATATATAATTCTTGTAGAAAAGTTATTAAAAAAAAAAACAGCAGCAAAACAGAGAATGACCATCAAGAAAACTCACTATTAACATTTTGGCCTAAAAGCTCTCAAATATCTTTTTCCATCAAAAATGTACATATAGGTAGTTTTCCATGTCAGTGCTTTTCAGCTTTCTATTTCACATGAGCTATTTTGTTTCCCTCCATATTTTCTCTGAAGAACATTTGCTTAGTTCTTTGTATTTAGAAATAACTCCACTTGTGCTGGGCTTCTCTGGTGGCATAGTGGTAAAGAATCCATCTGCAGTGCAGGAGTGGATTCCACACCTGGGTTGGGAAGATCTTCCAGAGAAGGAAATGGCAACCCATTCCAGTATTCTTGCCTGGGAAATCCAGTGGACACAGGAGCCTGGGGGCCTACAGTTCATGACTTTGCAAAGAGTTGGACATGACTTAGCAACTCAACCACCGCTCAACTACTTGTGCTACCTTTCTGATCTGCATAGGAAGCAAAAGATTCCAGTGTTATAAAACTCACTCATCCAAACATGGCAACCCACTCTAGTATTCTTGCCTGGAGAATCCCAAGGACAGGGGAGCCTGGTGGGCTGCCGTCTAGGGATCGCACAGTCAGACATGATTGAAGCGACTTAGCAGCAGCAGCAGCAGCATCTGAACATTGATTATGTCTGCTGTTACTAAATACAAGTATAAGAGCCTGAATGTCACCTTCCAGGGCAATGTTTCTTCATTTTCCCCCATTATTGCCCTTATTTAGACAATTGCCCCAATTGCTTACCAATTAATACCATAGATACACTGTGTATATGTTTATGTTCCATGGCCCGTGGGGGATGTATTAGATTTCTGTTGCAGCTATAACAAATGATCACAAATTTAACAGTATAAACACACAAGTGTGTTATCATATGTCTGTAGTAATAGAAGTGTGACTCACCATGTTAAAACGATGAAGCCGGAGGGAGGGATGCATTCCTTTATAGAAACCTAGTGCAGAATCTGTTTCCAGCTTTTAGAGGGCACTCACATGTCAACATTCAGAAAACGAAGATCATGGCATCTGGTCCCATCACTTCATGGGAAATAGATGGGGAAACAGTGGAAACAGTGTCAGACTTTATTTTTTGGGGCTCCAAAATCACTGCAGATGATGACTGCAGTCATGAAATTAAAAGACGCTTACTCCTTGGAAGAAAAGTTATGACCAACCTCGATAGCATATTCAAAAGCAGAGACATTACTTTGCCAACTAAGGTCCATCTAGTCAAGGCTATGGTTTTTCCAGTGGTCATGTATGGATGTGAGAGTTGGACTGTGAAGAAGGCTGAGCACCGAAGATTGATGCTTTTGAACTGTGGTGTTGGAGAAGACTCTTGAGAGTCCCTTGGACTGCAAGGAGATCCAACCAGTCCATTCTGAAGGAGATCAGCCCTGGGATTTCTTTGGAAGGAATGATGCTAAAGCTGAAACTCCAGTACTTTGGCCACCTCATGAGAAGAGCTGACTCATTGGAAAAGACTCTGATGCTGGGAGGGATTGGGGGCAGAAGAAGAAGGGGACGACAGAGGATGAGATGGCTGGATGGCATTGCTGACTCAATGGACGTGAGTCTGAGTGAACTCCGGGAGATGGTGATGGACAAGGAGGCCTGGTGTGCTGCGATTCATGGGGTTGCAGAGTCAGACACTACTGAGCAACTGAACTGAATTGAACTGAACTGAACACGTGTCTTTGCTGGGGTCCTCTTCCTCCACCTGCAAAGCAAACACTTCATCTGTGACTTCTCTTCCTTGTCTTACTTTCCTCTTGTACTTTGAAGGACCCATGTGATTACATGGGCCCCGCCCAGATAATCCAAAGTAATCTCCCCATTCTGAAGACAGCAAATTATCAAGTTTAATTCCTATGTTTCACATGACATACATGTTCCCAGTTTCCAGGGATTAGGGCATAGACTTCTTTGATGGGCCAAGGCCAGGGTTAGGGGGACATTTTTCTGGCTGCCATAGAAGGCCACGAACCACTGTAATACCTAACATTTTATTGCAGTTTGAGAAGCATTTTTCACCCCACTGGGGGCAGTATCATCCCTCTGGGAACACAGGCTCTGGGTATCAGCTCTCCCATCATCTCCCTTTGCCTTTGAGGTTTTTGGCCAGTGTTCAATATCCTTCCAGATGAGAAATTCCTAGTAGATTATAACAAATTTTCCAGATACACCTGTGCATCTCAATGCACATTTTCAAAATGAGAAATTAACAAAATACATTTATTTTTAATCTAGAGAATCCACCCTTGACCCAATTCATTACTGCCCACAAGTGAGGAGCCTTTTAATTATTCAGTCAGCCTATGAGGCACATACAGAATCGTGCCAAATAAAGGTTTCTTTATGTAATCATTAGAAATACTAGAAAACAAAATTTAGATTGAGGGGAAAAAAAGTGAAATGTACATTAGGTTCTTTTGTACACTGTTCAGTGTTTCTGTCTCTTAAACATACTTTTGCTATAAATAAACTATCTCTGGGTTTTCTTCTGCAATATAGTATATAGAAACTGCAGGTAAAAACATGCATTCTCCAAGGAAATGATCAAGCACATTGCTTCCTTTGTTTGCTGCAGGTATTGCTGTGGAAGCAGCAAGAAGGCTGACATTTGAGGCCTGGAGGCTTTCCACATTGAAGTCTTTTTCTTAAAAAAAAAAGCCTTGAGGCAAATCATCAGATTTCTGTTCCCTCTGTTACATCAATTAATGGCACCTGAAAATCCAATTCAACTTAATTTTCTTGTAATGGAAACCTAGAGAAAAACTCCTCTTTTTCAAAGGAAATCCACCTGAAAAACTGTCCTGGCTATCAAAGATGATTGTACTCTGGGCTTCAGAATGGCAGAGACAAAGTCACAGTAATCGTGTCCAGAAAATGAGACAATTTCAAAGCACAGCTATATCTATTTAGATAATTGCTCGGGAAGGAAGGCATTGATTTCTATGTATTAAAAATCAAATCACTTGTGATAGTCAGAGAGTTCTCTTCATGGAGATGAAGCTTCTCCATTTTTGTTTAGGCCATTTTAAAGGATCTGGCGATTCCACTCCCCTCCTCCCTGCCCCGCCTTTAAAATGATACCATGGAGAAGCCACAAGTCCATCAAGCAAGAATCCAATTCTTAATTAAATTGCACAATAGGTCAAGTAGGTTTTCAATAAGCTTGATTCGCCAAGTCCCTTAAGCTTAACCACATATCTATTTAATAAGGAGCCCTAGGTTGGCTGTCTTGATGCTGTGGGTGCTAGAAAATTCCTTCTTTCACCCTAATTATACCCACAGACCGCCCCAAAATTAAGCAAGCTTTTCCCCATCCTCTAAAGAATAATCTCTGCTTTCTGAACAAAGAAATGTCCAAAATGACCCAGTAAACCCTTTAACTGGCTCAAATAGAAAAAGTCATGAAATCCCAAACATCAGAGCAGTTCTTCACCACCTCCATCTGCAGCCCCTACTCCCTGTCAGTCTACAAGGGTGGGATGGGAGTGTGGGTGGGAGGCTCCACAGGGAGGGGATGAAAGTGAAACTGTTAGTTGCTCAGTCGGCTCCCACTCTTTGCAACCACATGGACTGTGGCCTGTCAGGTTCCTCTGTTCATGGAATTCTCCAGGCAAGAATACTGCAGTGGATTGCCATTCCTTTCTCCAGGGAATCTTCCCAACCCAGGGATCAAATCCAGGTCTGCTGCATTGCAGCCAGATTCTTTACTGTCTGAGCCACCAGGGAGATATATATATGTATATACATAATTATACATGCTGCTAAGTCACTTCAGTCGTGTCCAACTCTGTGCAACCCCAGAAACGGTAGCCCACCAGGCTCCACCATCCCTGGGCTCTCCAGGCAAGAGTACTGGAGTGGGCTGCCATTGCCTTGTCCAATAATTATATATATATATATATAATTGTGACTAATTTGCATTGTTGTACAGCAGAAACCAGCACAACATTGTAAAACAATTATTCCCCCATTAAAAAAAAATAAAGCAAGCAAAACAAACAAGCTGTTGCTTCTCTGGGCTTATTCTGATGGCTCCCAGCTTCAATCCCAGCATCCTCCACGCCTGCCTTTCACAATTCTCCCTGATTGAAAGGGATCTATCTGAAGTGAGATTACAGTTAGATTATGTCACACTGGTTATTTTCTCATGTCATGCAGAGTAAAATCCAAAATTCTCACATGCCCACCACATATCTTTTGATCTGCAAACCAGTCTTCTCTCTGACATCATCTCCAAACACTTTTGATTTCTTCATGATGTTCCAACCACAGAGGAACCCTTACTTTCCCTCAAACACAGCAAGTGTGCTGGCCCTGACTCTGGCCTTTGCACTTACTTTGCACTTTCCTCTGCCTGGAATGTTCTTCCCCCAGATTTCTGAATGGTTCATTCCTCCATGTCACTCTCCTCTTCATAATGCCACTGCTTTGGAGAGGTTTTCTCTGCTCATCCCATTTACAATGGCATGTCTCTATTCCTCTCTCCCTTTGTCCAGTTTTATTTTATTTTGCCAGGCTGTTATCACCCTGTAATATACAATTATTTGTTCATAAGGCTTCATGCCTCTCCTCTCTATAATGTGAATTCCACAAGAGTAGGGTTTGGCTTTGTTGACTGTTCTCTGTCAAGACCTGTGCCCAGCATGTGTTGCTCAGTATATTTTCTTTATGGGGCAAATGTTTAATGGGCATCACCTATGTTCATGGTACAAGGACGGCTCAGCCATGAGGGAGCCACTGCACAAAGCGTGATACTGCAAAGGAGTGAATGAATAGCACGTGGAGGTGACGGGAGAATTCCAGCTGAACCAGTCCAGTTACGCAGCTTACTCGTTTTGAAACTTCCTGCTCCTGTGAAAATTAATTGATAACGTTTGCCACATCAAATCACTGCAAATATTAAATAAGGTAGATGAAAGTACTTAGCAAGGTGTTGTCTTCTGGACTTGAACCCATGGCTTCTGACTTTTTAAAAAATTAGTTAATTTATTTTAATTGGAGGCTGATTACTTTATCCTATTCCATACATCGACATGAATTTAATCCAATACATCTTTCAACCCCTGCAGGTGCTTGGGAGAATCAGACAGCTACATCTGTTAAGAAATGGTTGGGTTCAAAGCACATTTATACTCAAAATGGTGATCTTTGCTGTTGAAACTGGAAGCAGCTGGGTTCTCACCCTTTTAAAATAGCTGCTGTTTTTGAATAGCAAATTCTTTTTCATAAATAGAAGAAGAGATATAAATCCCTAATAGCATCTTATGCCCTACCAAATGAATGTCCCTCTGCCATCATGACGGCCCTGACATTCTACTTCAGCAATGACTATTGGTTAGGACGGATGAGGTATATTCCAGCACGTATGCCGTTCCACCTGTTTCACAGTGCTCTGCAGTGTGAAGCTTACTTTCTGATTCCTTTAGCAGCTACTCTGTTACCTTTTGCAGCATCTAACCTAAGGGTTTCAAATTTCACGCATTTGACGTGAATCTAACGATTAGCATCTGAGTACTGCTATCAATGCATAATCTCTTTTTTAGTAGGGATTTCTCCATTTGGATGATACACATCTCAGGAAGTGTTGTCTCTAAGTGTCTGGTTGTTCAGTCCTGATGGTTCTGCGTTAAGAGGACGTTTTCTTTTATTTAATGGAAATAATTTGACAATACTCTTAGAAAGTCCTTTATGTAAACTGAATTGTGTCATCTGTGAAAAGATGATACACGCACACATTTATGTTTTATCTTCATTCACATAGCTGATTGATAATTCTCAGCAGTACTGTGTGTGTGAGGGCATGCACTGTGGGTTGGGGTAAGGATTCATTCTAAGAATGCATTTCTTTATTGGTTCTTGACATTGACAATCAGAGAAAACCTATAGAATTTCCACCTCATATACATACATATATATATATATTCTTACATATATACAACTTGTCTTAATAAAATTTAAGTTTGAATTTTATTACATTCATATGGAGGCTATGCACCTAGGGTTTTAAAGTTACTTTAATTCCTGAAGTGTTCTCTGTCTTTTAAGCTACATTATAGTAACAAATAATAGCTATATTTGCATTTTAAAATGTACCAAACTATTATACTACAAATGGATTTTTCAGAGTAGATCGATAGAAAATATATGGTATCTAATTTTTATATGGGCTGTGAGAACTATCTGAATGTGTTAATATGAACAAATGGATAGTCCCTTTTTAAAATAAACAAATAAAACATAATAGGAAAAATCAAGAATATCAATTACATTTAATGATATCATAAAAATGTACTTTGTTTTTAGCTGTAAAGCTACCAAAAAGAAAAATAACTCTCTTTCTCAGAGAACAAACAGCTCTTATTTATAATTTATCACTTTAATTATTCTTTTAATTTTATATGCATAAAATAATGAATTGTTCCTTTCAACAAGGAAGGGAAAAGAGGTCACATAAAATTATTTTAGAAATGTTCAAAGTACATAAATACTTCTGAAAAAAAGAAATCGTGGTGTGTATGCCCTCAATCGTGTCCAACTCTTTGCGACCCCATGTACTGTAATCCATCAGGCTCCTCTGTCCGTGGAATTTTCCAGGCAAGAATACTGGAGTGGGTTGCCATTTCCTACTCTAGGGGATCCTCCTGACCCAAGGATTAAACTCACATCTCTTGCATTTCCTGCACTGGCAGGCTGGTTCTTTACCACTGCACCACCTAGGAAGCCCTTAAGGAAACTGTATATGACTCTAAATTAATAAATTTCTCTCATTTAACATTTAGGTCTTTGTAGTTAAAAGAGACCAAGGACTCCTACACTTTTTTTTTCTTGCTTACTCTTTTCTTTCAGAGAAGTCCAGTTATTTAAAAATTTGTCATATTTTCATCAACCATGAATATGAACCTCTTACAGATTGATAAGAACTGCATATGCTTTGAGCAGTATTCTAATCTCACTTGTCTGGGTCTGGCTCCCCATAGCATTTTGACTGAAACACTGGAGAAAACCTTAGACTCTTATTTGATCAGGTGGTATCACTAGTCTCTGAGGGCCTCTTCAGGTCAATATACATGTGATATTATATCCTCATTTCTTTGAAATATATTCTGAATGGTTCTGAGGACTCTTTGCCTCTGGGAAATATAAAGTACAGTCACGATGATGAAGGAGGAAAATCTAGTGAAATGCTGAAGGTTTTGGATTTGTTCCAAGACTATATCAACTCAAATTTTATGACGTTTTTAGATGCCCTTTACTGCCCCTGAGTTCATTTTAAAACTATACTTTTATCTTGGTAATACCCTCTAGACACTTCTTAAAGAGGAATTAGGGTAATTTACAATCATGCTATTGAAGGAACACTCAACCATCATACACTCTCTCATCCACTTGAAGTTTTTCAATTAGATGTCACAGTAGAAAACTCTAGAATTCAGATTAGTCTGGCTGAAGTTACCATTTTATTGATTACAATTACCTTGAAACTCTAAAGAATAATATAATGGAAAGATTTCAGATGTCAATTTACTGCCACAGTTCCATGCAGTGTTTGGAGTCCAGAGGATCTTGACATTGGCTTCTGCTGTTTTTAGCCTGAAGCTTCTGATCTCATTGCTCCAGCTGTGCTATGGTTTGTATTATTCTGGTTTTAGAGGTGCTATTAAGCGGAAGTTAAAATATATTATTTAAAATTTTCTGTTAGGATATTGCTCCCAAATAATGTGAAATCAACAAATATGCAAAGGAACCATTTATAAAGAAATGACTAAAAGGAAGTGTAACAAAATAGTCACCATCTTTTTCACTAGGGGAAGGTAATGATTTTTCCCTTTTTCTACTATTTTGTGTTTTCTAATAATGTGTGTTTTTAATAAAAACAAGTAACCAATTTTAATGACAAAAACTACTGATTTTAAAACTCATACTGTATTTCTATAAAGGAATACTTTTTCTCTTTAGAAAGTTATACTAAGTTATGTATGCATAATATCTGCAAATTCCTCTCAAAATTGGGTAGAAAAAAAAATAATAGGAATTTACACCTGGTGAACTGTTGTAGGTCACAAGATCTTGCATGCCACAACTAAGACCTGGCATGGCCAAATAAATAACAACAAATTTTTAATAAAAAAATAAATAAAATACATGAGGATTTGACAACTAAATTCACTGTGTGGTTCTTTATCAAATCCTTGATTTAAAAATGTTATGAAGGGTATCACTGGAAAATTTTGGGAAATTTGAATGTGGACTCAATGTTAGTAAATAGACTGGATCAATGTTAAAATTCTTGAGTAGGATTATTAAATTGTGAAATACCTTTGTTCTCAGATAATGAAGACTGAAGTATTTAAATGTGCAATGTCAAGATATCAACTGATTCTTACAAAGGTCATGAAAATAAAAAGGAGAGAGAGAAGTAAATCCAATGAGGCAAAATGTTGGTAGTTGATGAATCTGCATAAATGACATGAATGGTCACTGTCTTACTCTTATAAATCTCCTGTAGGCTTAGAATTTCTTAAAATATAAAATTGGGGGTAGAGAGAACTCCAATATGTGTTTTTAATTAAAAATAGTTTTGCTACTAAAAAGAAAATGCATGTTTTACTTTAACTTATCAGATCATCTTTCCATATTAATCAAGTAAATTAATCCATTAATCTATATTAATCCAGGTGAAGGTAGTTTATTAACTGTACTTATTAGCTTTATTACTCAGTTTCATCCAGTGACAGTATAGTCAAACAGAGTTGTATTAGTTCAACTTCCTGAATTTTAATATTTATGGAGTGGTCTTTGAGCACTTTCAATTAAATGAAACTAGTTCAGAGAGTGCAAGATCTGATTTTTGTTAAAGGACAGGTAATGTAGGATGCTTTAGATTCAAATACATGCCCCCCACAATGTTCGTTAAAAGCGTATCTTCTGAAATAGTGCTTTCCTTTTTAACTGCCTAGAGGAAAATTGAGAAAGAAGGGAAGAAAATGGGGAAACATGGTTTTTAAAAAGACTCCATTTAAAATAAAGCTCTTGTTTTTTCTTCCAGCTCAAATTTTGGATTCTGATGCAATATCTCAGAAATACCTGAGCTATATATTATAGCTCAAAGAACAGGCACAACGATTCCAAACCTCAGTAGAACCATCTTCCTGGTCATAAAGTAGACTGGTTGGGATTTTTCACATTATAAATCACCTACCACACACAATAAGTAGTCTATAAAATTGGTAAGTAGGTTTTAAAAAGCACTGATGGGAAACTTTGAAAACTTCTACAAAACAAGTAAGATGTGACTGACCTGGAGCTTACAATCTCCAGTGTACCACCGAGTGGGGATGGGGACTCCAGTGAAAGGAAAATAGCATTTGTCCCCCTGTGTTTCCACAAAACATTCTTTGGGCTCTCAAATCACTCAACACCTTTCCTTACCTTGGCAGGAATATCAGGCAGGTTCACCCAAAATGCTCCTGCTTCTACTGCCAAATTTATTTTACCCTTGCAGTGGTGGATGTAGCCCCCTCTTGGTTTCCATGGAAATGCTTATCCTAATGCCCATATGAGAGCGCTGATTGGCTTGGACCCAGTGGTTACTCTTATATTACCATCACTCACAGGCTTGCTGTGTGGTCACTGTATTTGTCCCTGGTGTCATTTCTCCTTCCTTAGCCTATAGCCAATATAGCATGTGGCCTGCCCATGCTAGGTTTTTTTTCTTTTCTTTCCGTGTTGCTGTAGTTCTTATGGTTTTATTGTTTTACTGTATTGTCAAGTAGGACTTTTATTTCCTTTGCTTCCTGTTCTGAGATAATCCATGCTAGATCTCACGGTCATGATCATAGGATGCAGAATTGGTAACTTCCTCTAATTCAGAATGAACTTGCACCCCAGGAAGGGCTCCAATGTTTAACCTTCTCCACTCCCAGAATAAGTTATTTTCCCACCCCAGACTTTCAAAAGTTTCATTCCTAGGCATCAGTAATTATTTCCCTTATTCTCTTGTGTCTCTGAAGAGGCTTATTGGGAACTCTATGAACAAAGAGCTTCAGAAAGTCTAATAGTTGCATTTATGAAATGGATAAACTTTTCAGAACTCTTATGAGCCATCTAGTAGAATTGTTATGAAAATTGCTCTTTTAAAAGGACAGAACTCTCTGGTATGTATAAAGAAATGGACTTAACAAGGTGAATGTTCTTAAGAGATAAGAAAACATCCTTTTATTGGGAATGCTATCTGCAACGAATTAGAAGCTAAACTTGGTTACTTAGTTTCTTTTCTGTGACTTAAGGAAAATATTTGCACACCTTTATGATTTTTTTCCTTTCACTCATTCATTATGAGGAGGTTGTTATGCTGATGGTGAAGATTCTGTTAGGTAGAAGCTTAATTTTCCCTAAGAGGAATGAACTGACTAGCTTGTATAGCCAATAAAAATAAAATTGGATAAAAATTATCTTGGATAACTAGAATTTTAAGATTATATTATATTATAATAGGACATTATATTATAATAGAACTAAACTCCAGTACTCTTGCCTGGAAAATCCCACGGATGGAGGAGCCTGGTAGGCTGCAGTCCATGGGGTCGCTTTTCACTTTCATGCATTGGAGAAGGAAATGGCAACCCATTCCAGTGTTCTTGCCTGGAGAATCCCGGGGACGGGGGAGCCTGGTGGGCTTCCGTCTATGGGGTCGCACAGAGTTGGACACAACTGAAGCGACTTGGCGGCAGCAGCAGCAGCAGAACTAAACATGAGATTTCAGTGCTAATGTGGACTGTCTGTTTAATCTGTAAAAGCAAAATCATGACTAAAGAGAATTAATCTGTAGCCATTTTTATTCCTTTTAGAGGATAAGACACTCCCCTTTCCCCCAGTGGTGTTTCAGTTTGGTCTCAGAAAAAACACTTTAACTGTACTTTGTCTATAAACATGGATTCCTTATTGCCAAATTTAGACTTAAATTGAAGAAAGTAGGGAAAACCACCAGACCATTGAGGTATGGTCTAAATCAAATCCCTTACAATTATACAGTGGAAGTGACAAACAGATTCAAGGGATTAGATCTGATAGACAGAATGCCTGAAGAACTATGGATGGAGGTTCGTGACATTGTACAGGAGGCAGTGATCAAGACCACCCACAAGAAAAAGAAATGCAAAAGGCAAAATGGCTGTCTGAGGAGCTGAGAAAAGAAGAGAAGCTAAGGGCAAAGGAGAAAAGGAAAGATACGCCCATTTGAATGCAGAGTTCCAAAGAATAGCAAGGAGAGATAAGAAAGCCTTCCTCAGTGATCAATGCAAAGAAATAGAGGAAAAAACAGAATGGGAAAGACTAGAGATCTCTTCAAGAAAATTAGAAATACTAAGTGAACATTTCATGAAAAGATGGGCACAATGAAGGACAGAAATGGTATGGGCCTAACAGAAGCAGAAGATATTAAGAAGAGATGGCAAGAATACACAGAACTATACAAAAAAGAGCTTCATGACCCAGATAACCATGATGGTGTGATTTCTCACCTAGAACCAGATATCCTGGAATGTGAAGTCAAGTGGGCCTTAGGAAGCATCACTACGAACAAAGCTAGTGGAGGTGATGGAATTCCAGTTGAGCTGTTTCAAATCCTAAAAGATGAGGCTGTGAAAGCGCTGCACTTAATATGCCAGCAAATTTGGAAAACTCAGCAGTGGCCACAGGACTGGAAAAGTTCAATTTTCATTCCAACCCCAAAGAAAGGTAATGCCAGGAATGTTCAAACTACCGCACAATTGTCCTCATCTCACATGCTAGCAAAGTAATGCTCAAAATTCTCCAAACCAGTATTTGATAGTACATGAACCATGAATTTCCATATGTTCAAGCTGGTTTTAGAAAAGGCAGAGGAACCAGAGATCAAATGGCCAACATCCGCTGGATCATGGAAAAAGCAAGAGAGTTCCAGAAAAACATCTATTTCTGCTTCATTGACTACACCAAACCCTTTGATTGTGGATCACAACAAACTGTAGGAAATTCTGAAAGAGATGGGAATACCAGACCACCCGACCTGCTTTCTGAGAAATCTGTATGCAGGTCAAGAAGCAACAGTTAGAACTGGACATGGAACAACAGACTGGTTCCAAATCAGGAAAGGAGAACATCAAGGCTGTATATTGTCACCGTGCTTATTTAACTTTTATGCAAGGTAAGTGCATCATGAGAAATGCTGGGCTGGGTGAAGCACAAGCTGGAATCAAGATTGCCAGGAGAAATATCAATAACCTCAGATATGCAGATGACACCACCATTATGGCAGAAAGTGAAGAAGAACTAAAGAGCCTCTTGATGAAAGTGAAAGAGGAGAGTGAAAAAGTTGGCTTAAAGCTCAACATTCAGAAAACTAAGATCATGGCTTCTGGTCCCATCACTTCATGGGAAATACATGGGGAAACAGTGGAAACAGTGACAGACTTTATTTTGGGGGTCTCCAAAATCATTGCAGATGGTGACTGCAGCCATGAAATTAAGAGACGCTTGTTCCTTGGGACAAAAGCTATGACCAACCTAGGCAGCATATTAAAAAGCAGAGACATTACTTCTCCAACAAAGGTCTATCTAGTCAAAGCTTTTTTCCAGTGGTCATGTATGGATGTGAGAGTTGGACTATAAAGAAAGCTGAGCACTGAAGAATTGATTCTTTTGAACTGTGGTGTTGGAGAAGACTGTCAAGAGTCCCTTGGACTGCAAGGAGATCCAACCAGTCCATTCTAAAGGAAATCAGTCTGGAATATTCATTGGAAGGGCTAATGCTGAAACCAATACTTTGGCCACCTGATGCAAAGAATTGACTCATTGGAAAAGACCCTGATGCTGGGAAAGATTGAAGGCAGGAGGAGAAGGGGACGACAGAGGATGACAAGGTTGGATGGCATCATCAACTCTATGGACATGAGTTTGAGCAAGCTCTGGGAGTTGGTGATGGACAGGGAAGCCTGGTGTGCTGCAGTCCATGGGGTTGCAAAGAGTTGGACATGACTGAGTGACTGAACTGAAATGAACAGAGTAGAAGAAGGCTGCATGTACTTACCTTTATGTTCATGTCTTTTTCCCATTTTCTTCGGGACTATTTCTTATTGTTTTATAAGCATTTGAATATTCTAGATCTTGTTGCTTGCTGTATAGTCATGTGGCTATTGAATACTAGCAATGTGATTTGTCCAAACTGAGATGTTTTGTAAGTTTAACATAAAAATTGAAGTTGAAACCAGTATGAAAATATGTAAACTATCTTATTACCAGTCTGTACTAATTACTTGTTGACATGATCACATTTTTGATATAGTAGAGTAAATAAAATATATGTTATTTTTGTCTGTTTCTTTTGATCATTTTGAATATGACTATTAGAAAATTTAAAATCGCCATTGTGGTTCACATTATATTTCTACTGGATACCACTACTTTAGCCTTACAGCAATCTTTGGTTAGTAGCGTATCTTTGTGTTCATTTGTGGGGGATTTGTCTTTCACTCTCTTCTTTGTATGTATTGATGAGAAGAAATCATGGCTCCAGATGCAGAGTAGAGGCTGAATGGGGCCAAGGAGAGAAGTAAATGAATCCCAGAAAATTTGTGGGAAAACTGCAGGTGATGAGATGAGGTGAGCATTGACACTGAATTGTTGAGGATGACTTGGGTTTTTAGCCAAACCATGGTGCTATTTTCTGTGATGGGGAGACCAAAGTGGGGGAATACATTAAGTGGGGAAAACAAATTGATTTTTGAGCTGTTAAGATTGATGCAGCCCAGTGGAGTTTTAAATTGGGTAAATAAATCTGGAATGCTCATATTATAAATTCCCCCATGAGCAAGAAGATGAGACTTGTCTCTGTTAGCTATTGTAGTGTGTATAATAACCACAAAAATCTCCGTGGCATGTGACCATAAGCATTTATTTCTCACGCATTTGTGCAATAGTTAGGGTTCAGCTGATCTAGGCTGGGCTTCTCAGTGCAGGCTGGGCTCTGGTCTGGTCCAAAGGTGTCTACTATGGGGATCAGGTGCGGGCTGCAGCAGCTACAGAAGAACCTCTTCATATCACAATCATGATGCTCACGACAGAACGACATTCCCATGTGGAGGTACCCGTCCCTCCTCAGGCTCAGCTGGAATTGGCACATAATCATTTCTGCTCCTATTCCATCGTTCAAATAAGGCCAAACACAATGTCAATGGGACTGGACAGTAAACTCTGCCTACCTTAGCCACTGATACTAAAAAAGCATGTGGCAAAGTTTGTAGATATATAAGGCACTGGGATGGGAGGGGGGTGAGGAGTGTGAGTAAAGAATTTTAATAATTTTTTGGGGGAGGGGGAGGGTTGCTGAGCTGTGGGGCCTGTGGAATTCTAGGTCTCTGAAGGAGGATTGAACCTGGGCCCCCTGCAGTGTAAGCTCGGAGTCCCAACAACTGGACTGTAACAGAAATTCCCGAGAGTAAAGAATTTTGAACAATGATTCAATTTACCACAAAGCTTATCATTTTCAGATAAGAATAAGGGCTGCAACATGCCTTGGTTGAAAACAATTCTCCAGTTATTAGATATTCCTGATAACTTTTGTAGTCCAGCAGCATTGCAGGGTGACTCTAGATGTGAAGAAGAGTGATTTTGAGACTATAATAATCCTCACTAGACACAAGTGGACAGGTATGCTGACAGAATGTCTAGTGCTTTGGGTCTGTACTTCTCTGACCTCTGTGTGATTAGCCTGACTGAAGAGATAAGCAGAATGAGTCTTTGAGAAGCTAATTCACAAACTGGGAAAATAAACAGGAGGACTCGGTTTGACTTTCTATTGTGATACTTATTCATTTTCTTTGAACTTCTGAAAGTTTAACTTTCTTGATCCATATAGTTCTCTTCTGTGAAGTGGAAATGAAAAACCTGCTTTTCAGGATTATATTTGCTAGTGTTTTGATCTCTGTGTCCTATAGATACTTATTTTGCCAGTAACATTTCATTATATCTATTTGTTTACCTTTTTCCCCTCACCCCTCCCAAAATACCACCCTCTTGAGGAAAAATAGATCAAATCTGTAATTGTAATATCCAGTACAATACTTGGGCTTCCCAGGTGGCCCAGCAATAAAGAATCTGCTTGCCAGCGCGGGAGATTAAGTGACGAAAGTTAGATTCCTGGCTTGGGAAGATCCCCTGGAGAAGGGCATGGCAACTCACTCATGTATCATTGCCTGGGAACAATGACATACCTGAGCACACACATGGCATCGGCTCAGTTGGGTTTCCTTACAATGTTGTTGTTTTACAGTACAATTCTTGGCACATAGTAGGAACTTAGCAAACTTTTCATGATCCAATTAAATGACTTCTTCATTTTTGTGTTGCAGGGACAAGGGAAACAAAGCAGGGCCATAAGTTGTGGCTGCTGACCTTCTCTTGAACGACTCCATTATAAATTATCTTACCATGTAGTAGAATGCCTTATAGGGCTTCCCAGGTGCCAATGCAGGAAGATGTGTGTTTGATCCCTGGGCCAGGAAGATCCCCTGGAGTAGGAAATGTCAATCCACTCCAGTATTCTTGCCTGAAAAATCCCAAGGACAGAAGAGTCTGATGGGCTATCGTCCACGGGTCGCAGAGAGTCAGACACAGCTGAGCGACTCAGCACGGCACAGCACAGAATGTCTTATAAAGTATCGGACACATATTTTGAGCTTGGTAAATCTTATCTTTCTTTCTTTTTTATCTGCAGATTTTTAGGAGGTACAAGAATGTGTAACAGTGAGCCCCTGTCCCATGGGGCATCACAGCACCAGAATTTCTTTAATTAACAGATATTTTAATCAAACTGAAAGTTCCCTTTTGTGAAGCTAATTCTACTAAAGCTAACTGTACAAAACAAATCCATTAAGTGCTTTAGTAGTTATAATGATCAGAGAAGTTTTATTGCTCTGGTGAATGGTTACTTCAGAATGGTTACTAAAATATGACTCTATCAGATAGTTACATAGGAAATGTTCCCCAAGTTTTTCTACAGTAAAGTTATCCTGGAAAAAATTTTTCACTGTTTATTAAAATTGTCATCCTAAGTAAACTATGTAGTGCTCATTGTATGACATGGACCTAAAGTCCTTCAGGATGTTATACACCTATCTTAATGATTCATTCTTGAAATAAAAATAAGAATGGACATCACCAAAATTAAGAAATTTTGTGCTGCAAAGTCTACCATCAAGAAGATGAAAAGGCAATCAGCAGAAAAGAAGAAAATAATTGCAGATCATATACCTGAAAAGGAACTTGCATCCTGAACATATAAAAAGTTATATAACTCATTAGTTAAAAGGACAAATAGTCCAGTTAATAAAAGCCAAGGATCTGAACAGACATTTCCCTAAGTCAATGAAAATAGCTAACAAACGCATGGAAAGATACTTAATATCTTTAGTCATGAAGAAAACAAAAATCAAAACCACTGTAAGCTACCACTACACAGACTAGTATGGCTATAATCAAAAAGAAAATAGCAAGTGTTGGTGAGAATGTGCAGAAACTAAAACTCTCAGGCATGGCTGTATGACCTTTAACATGGTTCAGGACATTTAGAAAACTAGTTTGACCATTCTTCAAAATGTAAGACATAAAGTTACCATGTGCTGTGCTGTGCTTAGTCACTTAGTCATGTCCGACTCTTTGCAACCCCATCGTGTGTGGACCGCCAGGCTCCTCTGTCCATGGGGATTCTCCAGGCAAGAATACTGCAGTGGGTTGCCACGCCCTCCTCCAGGGCATCTTCCCAAGCCAGGGATCAAACTGTATTTCAGGCAGACTCTTTACCATCTGAGCCACGAGGGAAGCCCAAGAATGCTGGAGTGGGTAGCCTATCCCTTCTCCAGAGGGTCTTCCCGACTCAGGAATTGAACTTTATTGCAGGTGGGTTCTTCATCAGCTGAGCTACCAGGGAAGCCCAAAGTTACCATTTGTGATGGTATTTGGATGTGGGGCCTTTCAGGAGGTAAACAGGTCTTCAGGGTGGAGCCCTCTTGATGGGACTATTGCCCCTACAGGAGTGGTCAGAGAATTCAACAGTTCTAAGCAGACGGAGATGTCTACTGCAAATGGCGCTTATCGCTCAGTGAAACTGTGACAGAACATCTCTGTTCTATAGCCTTAGAAACATGGTGACATTTTATTTCATCTATGTCACGGTAGAAAGAAAGCTTGTCAGATATGTGAAACCCAGGAAAAATGGTTGGCAGCCCATATTGAGTTAGCTATCACTCTGTCTTTTGAAGCATGAAGTTTTTACGTTTGGTCTCAGAGATGGAGGGCAAATTTGATGCTGTGATTTTTACTTGAGAGTCAGTTACACTATCCACAGTTTCACTTAGAAAAAAATTCATTCTGACAGGCAGAAAAGACCTCATCATAAATAATAATCAAGTAACAATCAAGCCTTTAAAGGGAGAGTATTTCATTGCCAATAGCTAATACCACTCTAAATTATAGCAACAAATGCCCAAGGAACCCTCCCAAAACAAAGTGGTAATTACACTACTTCTTGGCTTTCAGGGCCAACCCAATTTTCCTCTTTGGTGTTATGTTCATTCACAGAGTTATATTTGGCTACTTAAATACTATATCATTTGCCAATATCTATAAATATTTGTATATTATTGAGTCTTCAGGCCATCATCTGTAATTCTGCATCATTTCCCCTTTTCATTTCCCAATATACTACCATGCAACAGGAAAATAACTTTTCTTCACATTTCATGAGGGTGTCAGGAATCATGACAAAATGGAATTATGATTCTGTTATTTTCCTTTTGCAGCATATAATACATTAAATATTAATGTATGATGATGATTCCCTGAGAAACTTTAATTAAATTAACTTGGCCCCTCTCCTGGACTGTTAATTACTATAATATCAATGAGAGTTGAATGTGAAAACTGCATATGCCAAAATAGACAAATGAATTTTTTCGAATACTGAGCATAACCATGTAATTTTGAGGTCCTGATGGGATTTGGCTATTGATGGTAATGTGAGACTTAATCCCCCTGATCATTTTATCTTGGGTTTGCTGTTTCTGTATCTATGTTTAAAAATCATAGTCCCATTGAAGGGATGGTTAGGGAGTTTGGGATAATCATGTATATACTGTTTTATCTAAAATGGATAAATAACAGGACCTACTGTGCAAGCACATGGAACTTTGCTCAATGTTATGTAGCAGCCTGGATAGGAGGGGAGTTTGGGAGAGAATGGATATAGGTGTATGTATGACTGAGTCCCTTCAGGGTTCACCTGAAACTATCACAACATAGTTAATTGGCTATAACCCAAAACAAAATAAAAAGTTGAAATAAATAAATGAAAAATATAAAGTCCCATTGAAAATTGTATAAATTCCATTAGCAGCTTCACTTCACTTTTGGTTTTTTGTCTTATGATTTCTTCTAAAAGGTAAGCTTCTATTTTTTTTAATTTTTATTTTTGTGTATTTTTATGTGACTTTTGTTTCAGGGATAGCATTGCTCTTTCCTTTCCTTTTTTTTTAAAGTTAATACACTTAATTTTTTTTAAGTTTTCTTTTCTTTTTTTTTTTTTTTGATGTAGACCATTTTGAAAGTTCTTCATTGGATTTGTTACAATATTGATTCTGTTTTATGTTTTAGTCTTTTGGCTGTGAGGCATGTGGGATCTTAGCTCTCAGACCAGGAATCAAACCCTCCCCCCCTTGCACTGGAAGATGAAGTCCTCCTCACTGGGAAGGACTGTGAGTAGTGTTAAGTTTGCAGAAAAATTGAGCAGAAATTAGAGAGTTTCCATATACCCCCTCCCTCCTTCAAATCATGATTAAACAAATCCTCTTCCTCCCAACAGCCAAGCATTAAGAGTAATCCTAAATTTCCACTAGATGGAATTTTGGCATAACAAAAGGAAACTCTTGTCTGAGTTAAACCATCAGCCAAGGCCCAAACAACCAAAATTAAGTTTAAAAACATTTGGAGAGAGGAGCATAAAGATGGCGGAGGAATAGGACGGGAAGACCACTTTCTCCCTCACAAATTCCTCAAAAGAACATTTCAACGCTGAGCAAACTCCACAAAACAACCTCTGTAGGCTGGCAGAGGACAGCAGGCAACCAGAAAAGCAGACCATTGTCTTCAAAAACAGGTAGGAAGAAATATAAACGACGAAAAAGGAGACAAAGGAGGTGGGGAGGGAACTCCGTCCCGGGAAGGGAAGCCCGTCCCGGGAAGGGAATTTTAAGAAGAGAGGTTTCCAAACACCAGGAAACACTCTCCCTGCCGAGTCTGTGGCGAGTCTTGGAAACCCAGAGGGCAACATAACAGGAAGGAAAAATAAAGAAATAATTAAAACCAAGAGATTACAAGCCCAACAGTAACTCCCCCAGCGGAAAAGCAGCACAGACGCCTGCATCCGCCATTGGGAAGTGGGGGTAGGGCAGGGACGCGCGGGAGGCGCGGGCTGCAGTGCTTTGTAAGAATCGGGCAGGAACGCCCCACGCGCAACCAGAACGATCTAACTTGCGCTAGCAAACCAGACTGTGGGATAGCTACCGCACGAAAAGCTTGAACATAAGACGCCGCCAGGACCAAGCACAGAACAAAGGACGGAACGGGAAAAGCCGGCTGCAGATCATCCCCCACCGGGGACAGGCAGCCAGAGCCGTAAGGACTGGAAAGGGGCAATTGCAGACCCGGAGAGACTTTACTTACCTAACTGCAAGCGGGCTTCTTTGCTAAGACTTCTGGGGGTGCTGGACAGTCACAATCTGCCTCACGGGGGACGCCAGCGGTCCACCCAGAAAGTTGAGCAGCAGCGACAGAAAAGGTGACAAGCCGCGGCGATCACGCTCGCCAAACTCCTGAGCTACTCGGACCTGGGAAGGGCACAAAGCGCAGTCCCAGCCGAATCTGTGCCTCTGAGGGCTGCCTGAGCGCCAAACATGAGCGGCTTGGACCGGGAAGTGCACGCAGCCTAGGGCCGGCCCCAGACGGTTCCCGGCTGTGCATCGTAGAGCCGGAGCGGTTTGTGCGCCGCGAGAAGGGACAGGTCAAGCGGGGCTGTGACACTGTGAGCACACGACAGCGCTATTTGTTTGCGGCATTCCCCCTCCCCACAGTGCGACTGAACTAGTGAGCCTGAAAAACCAGCAAACGGAAGAAGTTAAACAGAGGGAACCACCTTGGAAGTGATCCCACATGGCCCAAAACATCAGAGAAGAGCCAGATATATTTTTACTATTTTAAAAATCATTCCCTTTTTTTTTCTTTTTTTTTCTTCTTTTTTTTTTCTAACCTTTTTTTTTAATTGTTAAATCTTCTATTTCTCCTCTAATTTTTATTACTATAACCTATTATTACTATTTTTTTAAAAAAAGACCTTTTTTTTTTTTTAAGGCAAACACCATATATAGCCTTTGGATGGTTGTTGGTGGGGTTTTTTTTTGTTTGTTTGTTTTGTTTTTTTTGTTTGCTTGTTTTTTTTAATAATTCTTGGTTTTTTTTCTTTCTTTCTTTCCTGCTTTTTCCTTCTGCTTCTTTTCTTTAATATTGTATTTTTGAAAATCCAACCTCTACTCTAGATTTTTAACCTTTGCTCTTAGGTTTTTGTTGTCAATTATGTTCATTTAAAAACCCAAACTTCACTACCCAAGTTTACCTGAGAGCGAGATTACTGGCTTGACCACTCTCTTCTCCTATGGACTCTCCTTTTTCTCCACCAGGTGGCCTCTGTCTCTTTTCTCCCCCATCTCTTCTCTATCCAACTCTGTGAATCTCTGTGTGTTCCAGACAGTGGAGAACACCTAAGGAACTGGTTACTGGCAGGATTTGTCTCTCTCCTTCTCATTCCTCTCTCTTATCCTCCTGGTCACCTCTGTCTACTTCCTCCCTCTCCTCTTCCCTGTATAACTCTGTAAATGCCTGAGCGGGCCAGACTATAGAGCGCACATAAGGAAGTGACTACTGCCTAGCTTGCTCTCTCCTCTTTTGATCTCACCGCATCTCATTCCAGTTACCTCTAACTACCCCCTCCATCTTCTCTTCTCCTTGTAACTCAGTGAACCTCTCTGAGTGTCCCTCAATGTGGAGAAACTTTTCATCTTTAACCTAGATGTTTTATCATCGGTGCTGTATAGATGGAGAAGTCTAGAGGCTACTGTAAAAACTGAAGACCAGAAGCAGGAGGCTTAAATCCAAAGCCTGAAAACATTAGAGAACTCTTGAATTCAGGGAACATTAAGCATAGGAGCTCATCAAATGCCTTCATACTTACACTGAAACCAAGCTCCACCCAAGGGCCAACAAGTTCCAAAACAAGACATATCACTCAAATTCTCCAGCAACACAGGAACACTCCCCTGAGCTTGAATATACAGGCAGCTCAAAATTATTCCAAAACCTTTGATGTCTCATAACCCATCACTGGTCACTCCACTGCACTCCAGAGAGAAGAAACCCAGCTCCACCCACCAGAACTCCAACACAAGCCTCCCTAACCAGGAAACCTTGACAAGCCACTGATAGAACCCCACCCACAGTGAGGAAGCTCCATAATAAAGAGAACTCCACAAATTACCAGAATATAAAAAGACCACCCCAAACGCAGCAATATAACCAAGATGAAGAGACAGAGGAATACTCAGCAGGTAAAGGAACAGGAGAGTTGCACACCAAACCAAACAAAAGAGGAAGAAGTAGGGAATCTACCTGAGAAGGAATTCCGAATATTGATAGTGAAAATGATCCAAAATCTTGAAATCAAAATGGAATCACAGATAAATAGCCTAGAGACAAGGATTGAGAAGATGCAAGAAAGGTTTAACAAGGACCTAGAAGAAATAAAAAAGAGTCAAAATATAATGAATAATGCAATAAATGAGATCAGAAACACTCTGGAGGCAACAAATAGTAGAATAACGGAGGCAGAAGATAGGATTAGTGAAATAGAAGATAGAATGGTAGAAATAAATGAATCAGAGAGGAAACAAGAAAAACGAATTAAAAGAAACGAGGACAATCTCAGAGACCTCCAGGACAATATGAAACGCTCCAACATTCGAATTATAGGAGTCCCAGAAGAAGAAGACAGAAAGAAAGATCATGAGAAAATCCTTGAGGAGATAATAGTTGAAAACTTCCCTAAAATGGGGAAGGAAATAATCACCCAAGTCCAAGAAACACAGAGAGTTCCAAATAGGATAAACCCAAGGCGAAACACCCCAAGACACATATTAATTAAATTAACAAAGGTCAAACACAAAGAACAAATATTAAAAGCAGCAAGGGAAAAACAACAAATAACACACAAGGGGATTCCCATAAGGATAACAGCTGATCTTTCAATAGAAACTCTTCAGGCCAGGAGGGAATGGCAAGACATACTTAAAGTGATGAAAGACAATAACCTACAGCCCAGATTACTGTACCCAGCAAGGATCTCATTCAAATACGAAGGAGAAATCAAAAGCTTTACAGACAAGCAAAAGCTGAGAGAATTCAGCACCACCAAACCAGCTCTCCAACAAATTCTAAAGGATATTCTCTAGACAGGAAACCGAAAAGGGTGTATAAACCCGAACCCAAAACAATAAAGTAAATGGTAACGGGATCATACTTATCAATAATTACCTTAAACGTAAATGGGTTGAACGCCCCAACCAAAAGGCAAAGACTGGCCGAATGGATACAAAAACAAGACCCCTCTATATGCTGCTTACAAGAGACCCACCTCAAAACAAGGGACACATATAGACTGAAAGTGAAGGGCTGGAATAAGATATACCACGCAAATAGAGACCAAAAGAAAGCAGGAGTGGCAATACTCATATCTGATAAAATAGACTTTAAAACAAAGGCTGTGAAAAGAGACAAAGAAGGCCACTACATAATGATCAAAGGATCAATCCAAGAAGAAGATATAACAATTATAAATATATATGCACCCAATATAGGAGCACCGCAATATGTAAGACAAATGCTAACAAGTATGAAAGGGGAAATCAACAATAACACAATAATAGTGGGAGACTTTAATACCCCACTCACACCTATGGACAGATCAACTAAACAGAAAATTAACAAAGAAACGCAAACTTTAAATGATACATTAGATCAATTAGACCTAATTGATATCTATAGGACATTTCACCCCAAAACAATGAATTTCACCTTTTTTTCAAGTGCTCATGGAACCTTCTCCAGGATAGATCACATCCTGGGCCATAAATCTAAACTTGATAAATTCAAAAAAATCGAAATCATTCCAAGCATCTTTTCTGACCATAATGCATTAAGGTTAGATCTCAATTACAGGAGAAAAACTACTAAAAATTCCAACATATGGAGGTTGAACAACACACTTCTGAATAACCAACAAATCACAGAAGAAATCAAAAAAGAAATCAAAATATGCATAGAAACTAATGAAAATGAAAACACAACAACCCAAAACCTGTGGGACACTATAAAAGCAGTGCTAAGAGGAAAGTTCATAGCAATACAGGCATACCTCAAGAAACAAGAAAAAAGTCAAATAAATAACCTAACTCTACAACTAAAGCAACTAGAAAAGGAAGAATTGGAGAACCCCAGAGTTAGTAGAAGGAAAGAAATCTTAAAAATTAGGGCAGAAATAAATGCTAAAGAAACAAAAGAGACCATAGCAAAAATCAACAAGGCCAAAAGCTGGTTCTTTGAAAGGATAAATAAAATTGACAAACCACTAGCCAGACTCATCAAGAAGCAAAGAGAGAAAAATCAAATCAATAAAATTAGAAATGAAAATGGAGAGATCACAACAGACAACACAGAAATACAAAAGATCATAAGAGACTACTATCAGCAGTTGTATGCCAATAAAATGGACAATGTGGAAGAAATGGACAAATTCTTAGAAAAGTACAATTTTCCAAAACTGAACCAGGAAGAAATAGAAAATCTTAACAGACCCATCACCAGCACGGAAATTGAAACTGTAATCAGAAATCTTCCAGCAAACAAAAGCCCAGGTCCAGACGGCTTCACAGCTGAATTCTACCAAAAATTTCGAGAAGAGCTAACACCTATCCTACTCAAACTCTTCCAGAAAATTGCAGAGGAAGGTAAACTTCCAAACTCATTCTATGAGGCCACCATCACCCTAATACCAAAACCTGACAAAGATGTCACAAAAAAAGAAAACTACAGGCCAATATCACTGATGAACATAGATGCAAAAATCCTCAACAAAATTCTAGCAATCAGAATCCAACAACACATTAAAAAGATCATACACCATGACCAAGTGGGCTTTATCCCAGGGATGCAAGGATTCTTCAATATCCGCAAATCAATCAATGTAATTCACCACATTAACAAATTGAAAAATAAAAACCATATGATTATCTCAATAGATGCAGAGAAGGCCTTTGACAAAATTCAACATCCATTTATGATAAAAACTCTCCAGAAAGCAGGAATAGAAGGAACATACCTCAACATAATAAAAGCTATATATGACAAACCCACAGCAAACATTATCCTTAATGGTGAAAAATTGAAAGCATTTCCCCTAAAGTCAGGAACAAGACAAGGGTGTCCACTTTCACCGCTACTATTCAACATAGTTCTGGAAGTTTTGGCCACAGCAATCAGAGCAGAAAAAGAAATAAAAGGAATCCAAATTGGAAAAGAAGAAGTAAAACTCTCACTGTTTGCAGATGACATGATCCTCTACATGGAAAACCCTAAAGACTCCACCAGAAAATTACTAGAGCTCATCAATGAATATAGTAAAGTTGCAGGATATAAAATCAACACACAGAAATCCCTTGCATTCCTATACACTAATAATGAGAAAGTAGGAAAAGAAATTAAGGAAACAATTCCATTCACCATTGCAACAAAAAGAATAAAATACTTAGGAATATATCTACCCAAAGAAACTAAAGACCTATGTATAGAAAACTATAAAACACTGATGAAAGAAATCAAAGAGGACACTAATAGATGGAGAAATATACCATGTTCATGGATTGGAAGAATCAATATAGTGAAAATGAGTATACTACCCAAAGCAATTTACAAATTCAACGCAATCCCTATCAAGCTACCAGCCATATTTTTCACAGAACTAGAACAAATAATTTCAAGATTTGTATGGAAATACAAAAAACCTCGAATAGCCAAAGCAATCTTGAGAAAGAAGAATGGAACTGGAGGAATCAACTTGCCTGACTTCAGGCTCTACTACAAAGCCACAGTCATCAAAACAGTATGGTACTGGCACAAAGACAGACATATAGATCAATGGAACAAAATAGAAAGCCCAGAGATAAATCCACACACATATGGACACCTTATCTTTGACAAAGGAGGCAAGAATATACAATGGAGTAAAGACAATCTCTTTAACAAGTGGTGCTGGGAAAACTGGTCAACCACTTGTAAAAGAATGAAACTAGATCACTTTCTAACACCGCACACAAAAATAAACTCAAAATGGATTAAAGATCTAAATGTAAGACCAGAAACTATAAACTCCTAGAGGAGAACATAGGCAAAACACTCTCAGACATAAATCACAGCAGGATCCTCTATGATCCACCTCCCAGAATTCTGGAAATAAAAGCAAAAATAAACAAATGGGATCTAATTAAAATTAAAAGCTTCTGCACAACAAAGGAAAATATAAGCAAGGTGAAAAGACAGCCTTCTGAATGGGAGAAAATAATAGCAAATGAAGCAACTGACAAACAACTAATCTCAAAAATATACAAGCAACTTATGCAGCTCAATTCCAGAAAAATAAACGACCCAATCAAAAAATGGGCCAAAGAACTAAATAGACATTTCTCCAAAGAAGACATACGGATGGCTAACAAACACATGAAAAGATGCTCAACATCACTCATTATCAGAGAAATGCAAATCAAAACCACAATGAGGTACCACTTCACACCAGTCAGAATGACTGCGATCCAAAAATCTGCAAGCAATAAATGCTGGAGAGGGTGTGGAGAAAAGGGAACCCTCCTACACTGTTGGTGGGAATGCAAACTAGTACAGCCACTATGGAGAACAGTGTGGAGATTCCTTAAAAAATTTCAAATAGAACTACCTTATGACCCAGCAATCCCACTGCTGGGTATACACACCGAGGAAACCAGAATTGAAAGAGACACATGCACCCCAATGTTCATTGCAGCACTGTTTATAATAGCCAGGACATGGAAACAACCTAGATGTCCATCAGCAGATGAATGGATAAGAAAGCTTTGGTACATGTACACAATGGAGTATTACTCAGCCGTTAAAAAGAATTCATTTGAATCAGTTCTGATGAGATGGATGAAACTGGAGCCGATTATACAGAGTGAAGTAAGCCAGAAAGAAAAACACCAATACAGTATACTAACACATATATATGGAATTTAGAAAGATGGCAATAACGACCCTGTATGCAAGACAGGAAAAAAGACACAGCTGTGTATAACGGACTTTTGGACTCAGAGAGAGAGGGAGAGGGCGGGATGATTTGGGAGAATGGCATTCTATCATGTATACTATCATGTAAGAATTGAATCGCCAGTCTATGTCTGACGCAGGATACAGCATGCTTGGGGCTGGTGCATGGGGATCACCCACAGAGATGTTATGGGGAGGGAAGTGGGAGGGGGTTTCATGTTTGGGAACACATGTAAGAATTAAAGATTTTAAAATTTAATAAAAAAAAAAAAAGAAAAAAAAATAAAAACATTTGGAGAAGCATATCTTAAAATATAAAGCACAATATTGCCAATAATCTGTTATCTAACATAACCATCACCTCAGTTTTTATAGTGGGAGAGACTCTTTTAAAGAGGCATTGTGTTAAGGGTACTTCCTTTATTTCTTCACTGCCAAATCTAAATAGAAATAAGTATTTCTTGGGGATATGAGCCTCAAGGTGTTGTGTATGTGCTTGCAACAAGTTAATACTTTCTTTGGAATTTTGTCCATCCTGTCTGCTACCATCTTTAATCCTTTCTTTCTATTATTGTCCAAATTACAACTTTTCTCTTATTATTTCTCTACCAATTATACAATTAGCAGTATTGTTATGCTGAGAGAGCAGACTCTGTAGCCACATTTATTTTAAGCTTTTTTTTTTGGTGGTACTAAGCAGTACTTGGGATCTCAGTTCCCTGACTTGGGATCAAACCCTCGATACCTGCACTGGAGGCATAGAAAGTCTTAACCAGTGGACTTCCAGGGAAGTTGCTATTTTAACTTTAAAATCTAATTCTTAAGTTGTAGTGAATGTTTGTATATGTTTTCCGTTAGTTTAAAATTTTCTGCTGCTGTTGTTCAGTCGCTTAGTCATGTCCAACGCTTTGCGACCCTATGGACGGCAGCATGCTAGGCTTCTCTGTCCTTCACTATCTCCCGACTCATGTCCATTGAGTTGGTGATGCCATGCAGTGAACTCTTCCTCTGTCATCCCCTTTTCCTCCTGCCTTCAATCTTTCCCAGCATCAGGGTCTTTTTCAATGAGTCAGCTATTCACATCAGGTACTACTGAATATTATTTGTCACCTTCACTTATTGGAACCATTCATTTATGTTGATCTATATGAAGAGAACAGTTTATTTGCCTTCCAAATTAATAAGCCAATTCAACAAAATAAAAATATACTATAAGATATTTAAAATTAATACTTTTCTACCTATAGAAGCACTTTAGCCTAAAAAATAAGATATTTTAATTTCTACAGTTAACTCATTGGTTTCCAATTTTGAATGGAGCCTGTGAAATCAGTGTAATATGCATTTAACTACATATTTTTCCTTTATCTATTTATCAGTTTTTATCTTTCAGCAGTCTATACATTAAGAACTTTGGAATTTTAAAGATCAAATTGCCAACATCCATTGGATCATAGAAAAAGCAAGAGAATTAAAAAAAAAAAAATCGGCTTCATTGACCACTCCAAAGCCTTTGACTGTGTGGATCACAACAAACTGTGGAAAATTCTTAAAGAGATGGGAATACCAGCCCACCTTACCTGCCTCCTGAGAAATCTATATGCAAGTCAGGAAGCAACTGGACATGGAACAAGGGACTGGTTCCAAATTGGGAAAGGAATATGTCAAGGCTGTATACTGTCAACTTGCTTATTTAACTTATATGCAGAGTATATCATGCAAAGTGTTGGGTTGAATGAAGCATAAGCTGGAATCAAGATTACAGAGAGAAATATCAATAACCTCAGATCTTCAGATGACATCACCCTTATGGCAGAAAGCAAAGGGGAACTAAAGAGCCTCTTATGAAAGTGAAAGAGGAGAGTGAAAAAGCTGGCTTAAAACTCAACATTCAAAAAATGAAGATCATGGCATCAGGTTCCATCACTTCATGGCAAATAGATGGGGAAACAATGGAAACAGTGACAGACTATTTTTTTAGGGGGCTCCAAAATCACTACAGATGGAGACTGCAGCCTTAAAATTAAAAGAGACTTGCTCCTTGGAAGAAAAGCTATGACAAACTGAGACAGCATATTAAAAAGCAGAGACATTGATTTGCTGACAAAAGTCCATCTAGTCAAAGCTATGGTTTTTTCAGTAGTCATGTATGGATATGAGAGTTGGACTATAAAGAAAGCTGAGCACTGAAAAACTGATGCTTTTGAATTGTGTGGTGTTAGATAAGACTGTTGAGAGTCCCTTGGACTGCAAGGAGATCCAACCAGTCCATTCTAAAGGAGATCAGTCCTGAGTGTTCTTTGGAAGGACTGATGCTAAAGCTGAAACTCAGATATATTGGCTACCTGATGCGAAGAACTGACTCACTGGAAAAGACCTTGATGCTGGGAAAGACTGAAGGCAGGAGGAGAAGGGGATGACAGAGGATGAGATGGTTGGATGTTATCACCGACTTCATGGACTTGAGTTTGAGCAAGCTCTGAGAGTTGGTGATGGACAGGGAAGCCCGGCATGCTGCAGTCCATGGGGTCATGAAGAGTCAGACATGACTGAGTGACTAAATTGAACTGAATGTAAAGGAAACCATAACCATAGAATCTGGGGGGCTGAGTATGACAGAAGGTGGGAGGTTTCAATATTTATTTCACTTGAATCTCTGCAAGTTATGTCTGACTGATGTTCACTTACATTTCTTCAATTGTCCCTTGCCTCTTTCCTACATGTTTACTACTAAAATGTGTTATTTGATTGGAATTTCAACTGATATGTGTCTTTTCCTAAGAAATCTATAATTTACTTTCATAAAGCAACTTGTTAAATTTATTGAATTATATATGTTTCCAACCTATTTTGTTAAGGCAGTCTCTTATGTATTATGTTTTATGTCATTATTTATGCTTCTAAAGGTTTTGCCTGAATCCTTCCATAGCCTGTGGCAATGTCCAATGAGTCATCCAGCATTTCACGACCTTTCCTAGCTAGAAACTTACCTGTGAACAACTGAAATACTTGAGATCAATTTTTGAAACAGTACATATTTCATTTCAAAGTCCAAACAGCTCAACACCCCACAGAAAAAGTAATGAAAGCCTTCAGCTGTAGAAATCCGAAGCAAATCTCTTGACCTTTCAAAACTATTGTCACTGTCACTCCTTTTGATAAGAAGCTTTTAAGAGTGGAAAACAGCTTTCACTCTTTATATGCAAAGTTTCTGGAATGAAAAAAATAACTTTTATTAACTCAGAAGAGCTTCTCAATTTTTGGGTGACCTTATTTGAGTTATGCATGGTCCTTTGAAGGTGTGATTTGATTTTGTAAATTCAAGATAGGAACTACATGATGAACGATCCAGGCAGACTTAGAATCAGTTCCTGAGTGGAAATGTGGCTATTTTTGGAATGTAAAAATGGAATTTCAATGGCACTGTCAGAATACAGTATCTTCAGAATACACCCAAGTGTTTTCACTAATGGCTTAAGTAATAATTGCTTAACTCTGCTGTCTTAAGTGTGATCCTCAGACCACCAGTGCAAAAAAAAAAAAAATGTTAAGTCGCTCAGTCGTGTCCAACTCTCTGCGACCCCATGGACTATAGAGTCCATGGAATTCTCCAGGCCAGAATACTGGAGTGGGTTGCCTTTCCCTTCTCCAGGGGATCTTCCCAACCCAGGGAACAAACCCAGGTCTCCCATATTAAAGGTGGATTCTTTACCAGCTGAGCCACCAGGGAATCCCATTTTGCATTTTTTCAGACCACCAGTAACAGCCTGTTTTGGGAGCTTGTCAGAAATGCAGACCATCAAGGCCTACATTAGATAACTGAATCAGAATTTAATTTTGAGAAACACTGGCTTTCTCAACTCCCAGATTCAAAAGGTGAAAATTCAGACAAATCAAATGGTGAATTTTGTGAAGGGTTAAACACAGGCAGTTAAAACATTTTTATGAAAGCCACAATTTGTCAGTGAAGTTGAAAGGTTGTTGCTGAGCTGTGAAAGATGCCAGGATTGTTGTTCTCTGGAGGAGAGGAATTCAATCTGGGGCCAGTAACAAAGTTTGGTCACTCAGAGCATTTGTGTAGTAAATTTTTATTAAAGTATAAAAGAGATAGAGAAAGTTTCTGATGTAGACATCAGAAGGGGGCAGAAAGAGTGTCCCCTGCTAGCCTTTAGCAATATGTTGTATACCTATCAGTAACTGTTAATTAGAGAAAGAAGATATCTCAAAACTCAGAGTGGCACCAGGCCCCTCACTTACAACATGAATTTTGAGATAACATTGGCACCAAGTGAGTCATCCTGGGCCATAAAATGATTGACATGAATCTTGAAGAAAGGCAGGCTTCCAAGTAAATACATAGTTTCATTAACATAGATTAGAAGAACAATGTATGAGTAAAACATACAAGTTTGTTGAGCCCTTATTGGTTCTGAGTCTTAAGTGGAACCGACTTAAAGAAAGACAGAGTCTAGGGTAAATACATAGTTCACTAATATAGCTTAAGAAAAACATTTCCATAAGAAAAACGCATTGGTTAGCTCAAGGTTTGACAAAAGTTAAGTTCAGGTGGTGCCAGGTGTTGTCATGGCAACAGAGAATTTTAAGAGAAGGCTCCTTTTAATTTTGTATAGAGAAGGGAAAAAAAATAATTCTGACATTTGTAGTTTGTTTCCTTCTGCCGCATAAGAGAAAAAAATGTCTGACACTTGCAGCTAGTCTTTCTGCCTGTTACCCTCTCTAAGTCAGTTTACATAGCTAAATCACTTGTAAGGGAAAACAGGAAAGATTAATCTTACATAAAGAGCATTCTCAGGAGCAAGTGCAATTTAAGACACATGTTGGTCTGCTCACTGCCGGGCATTCCAGATGAAAAAGGAAAGAATCTCACAAGTCATGCAGAGGCACTCAATTCTAGACATCTGGTCCACCTTCAAGAAATTTGGCGATTTGACTTCAATAAATTTTCATCAAGAGTGTTGCCCTCATATTGACACAGCATTGACACCGTCCCTAGCTCCCTTACAGACTTCTCCAGATGACAAAACATTTACATATCAACTACTGTATGCTCATGGGGGGTGGGGGGGGGCGTGGAGAGTACTCTTTTCCTGTGTCATTGTAGATTTCCTGAAGCTTCTGGCATTTGGTCTGTGAGCAGCCGGTGTTCCCACATGATCCGGGTGTGAAGCTGTTGAATAATGGATCTTGTGGTGATGCTTTCTGATACAGCACTTCAACTGAAGCATACTTAGCATTTTTCACCAATACATTACCTCCAGAGAAAGTACCTAGAGACATTTGCAACTAGAGAAGAGAGACATTGCTTTTACTTTCAAATTTTTTTACTGGAGGGAAGAATGAGTTCTGATCCTAGTTCCATAATTGGAAGTTCCTAGTGCATCTGTTCCTAAACAGATAAATGGCGATAGTTTCTGAATTGAATTAAGTTAACCATTATTTTATCACTAAATTCCTGTAGTCATCTGTTTATCGTTCTAGCTCCAGCTGGAACATTTTAGGATTAGAGGTGACTTCCTTACAAAGTAAAGAATTATCATTTTACTGATATAATTTATTTATTGTCCTGATAAATTCCTGGCTTATTTCCCCTGTTTTAGATGCAGTTATTGGAATGTTCATGAAACCAGGTGAATCCTGATCCAAATTACATGTGAACTAATATCTGTTTTGCCAAAGACAGATTAGCCTATTTTTATTGAGACTATGTTTCTTCAACTTGGGTTTAGTTGTAATTGAAAAAAAAAAGGACTTAGAAATGGCAAGATCTACAGGTCAGCTCATTTCACAGGCAAGCAAAGCTGTGAAGTTAGATAAATATTGTGATTGTAACAATAATACTTTAACAATAAATGTAAATTGTAAGATTCTTTAATAGTTTTCCAGAAAAAAAATACTCTTGGAAATAGAAAAAAAGAAAATATGACTTAATCTTACATAAAGAGCATTCTCAGGAGCAAGTGCAATTTAATACACATGTTGGTCTGCTCACTGCCGGGCATTCCAGATGAAAAAGGAAAGAATCTCACAAGTCATGCAGAGACACTCAATTCTAGCAACTTTGGTGTAATGATGTCACATTTGTATATTTTCAAAATTTTCATTGTTTCAGAATTTTCTCCCCATTGTTTCTCTAAAGTGTGTAGATTTCTTTACCTCTTCTCTTGGAGTGAAAGAATAAAAACAATGCAGTGTAGTAGCTTTTTGTATAATGGCTCCAAATTAGGCATGGCTCTAGGATCCCAGGCTCCCAGGGAGAAAGTTCCTATCTTTTTAGATTATGCAGTCTGCTTAATTTTTCATTAAAGCACACTCTGATCTCATCTCTAGAGCTTGAATCAAAAGAATGAAGTTATTGTATACATCCAGCTTAGCAGCGATGTATTTCTGGAAGATGGATGGTTTGACTGCATAGTCATCGGCTATAAAGTTAGGTTCTACTATCTTCTAATTGTTCTCTTACATTCAGTTCAGTTCAGCCGCTCAGTTGTGTCTGACTCTTTGTTACCCCATGAACTGCAGCACACCAGGCCTCCCTGTCCATCATCAACCTCCTGGAGTCCACCCAAACCCATGTCCATTGAGTCGGTGATGCCATCCAACCATCTCATTCTCTGTCGTCCCCTTCTCCTCCTGCCCTCAATCCTTCCCAGCATCATGGTCTTTTCAAATGAATCAGCTCTTCACATCAGGTGGCCAAAGTATTGGAGTTTCAGCTTCAACATCAGTCCTTCCAATGAACACCCAGGACTGATCTCCTTTAGGATGGGCTGGTTGGATCTCCTTGCAGTCCAAGGAACTCTCAAGACTCTTCTCCAACACCACAATTCGAAAGCATTAATTCTTCAGTGCTCAGCTTTCTTAATAGTCCAACTCTCACATCCATACATGACCACTGGAAAAATCATATCCTTGGCTAGATGGACCTTTGTTGTTGACAAAGTAATGTCTTTGCTTTTTAATATGCTGTCTAGGCTAGTCATAACTTTCCTTCCAAGGAGTAAGCATCTTTTAATTTCATGGCTTCAATCACCATCTGCAGCAATCTTGGAGCCCAGAAAAATAAGTCAGCCACTGTTTCCGCTGTTTCCCTATCTATTTGCCATGAAGTGATGGGACTGGATGCCATGATCTTAGTTTTCTGAATGTTGAGCCTTAAGCCAACTTTTCCACTCTTCTCTTTAACTTTCATCAAACTCGGTAATTTTTGAGTTGACTTAAATCATTTTCTTTTCACGTTTAGACTTTGGAACCTTAGCTCACATGGCATGGTGAAGTGTTATGTTCTTGATATTAACCTTAAACCTCCTGAAAGACTGAAGAGCTTGCCTTCTTGCACTAACATCCCAGGATCTGATGAACTAGCTGATGTTCTTCATTCACATCTTCAGCTTTTGCAGTTTTTAACATAAAAAATAACCTCACTCAGTCTTTATCTTTCCAACTGCAATTCTAAACTTTTTCATTTGTCTTCCTTGAGATCTCTCACCACAACTCTGATATCATTCTACTTGTTTTCTCTGGATCTTTTCCAGGTCAGTTTTATTCTATCCATTACAATAATAGATCTATTAACTTTGTGATCTTAAGCAAGAAAAAAAAGAGGGAGAGCTGGATATGTAACAAGCCCCATCATTAATTTAGATCAATGATTGTTATGTGGCATAAACTTTTAAAGTTTGGCATTTGTTGAGTATTCTGACATGTTTTCAACTCTCTTTTAGTTTAATGATGTTCTTATATTATTTTATACAATTTCTACCATTAGGTAACTCAGACTTTACCATCTGGTAATACGCTGGAAGCTGTTGACAATGAAAATGACATTTGCTAAAAGCTGAATGGCTGTTTCTCATCATTCGCATCAATTTTGATGTGTTTTTTTGAGTTTTTGCTTGAAATGCTGTTTAACATAATTTAAACGAAACTATTTTAATAATTCATACCACACTATTGTTCACGTCTTGTGCAAAATGTGAATCTAAGGGATGCTTTTCTTTAAAAAACACACACACACAGAGTTCTGCTTCTTTTAGTAGTGAGATTTGTATTATCTCATAAAGTTGATGTTTTCAATGAAATGGACCTTTTGAAACTGCAGGGTTATATACCATCTGTAATTTGATAACTTTAAACATCTAATTCCCAGACTAGGTGTGACTCTTCCAAGATTATAATTAGATTATGAGATGTTTTCTGGCTTGTTCTAGAATAATCTTGCTATTATTGCCTTATGCTGTTTTTTTTAAATCATGTGGATTCAATATAATAATTTTGATTTGGGTAAACATATTTAGTCACTTATCCCAGTTCACATTTGATGGAGCATAATTGACAAGTTAAAATTAATTTTAGGATGAATTTATATTAAATTAAATAATATTATTCAATATTCAATTGGAATGTATTAGTCATTTTTTCTTATTGTTTTTCATTCATGAAGCATAAATTCATCCATGACTTTCTATCCTGGAAAAATTTATTGGCATATGCAAACCTGGGTATTTTCTCATATACAGTCTCCACCACTTTTTATGTGAAATATGTTTCAAATAGAACTGATCTTAGATCTGATTCTCTACGAAATTCCATTGTTTACATATTTTCTTATGTAAGTGTGACCTTTTATGTCACACACATTTTATTTTATTCTTTGTACTTCCTTTCTTGTTGGGTTGTGGATTTGGTAGAGTATGTATTACTCTGTATTTTCCATAGTTCCTAACTAAGCATGTAATAAATATTCATCAAATTAAATGCCAATTTTCTACAATGGTAAAACAGTTCTATGCTAATTTTCTTAAAACCTAATAGCCTTGCTGAACAACTTTCTCCAAGACATTTTGAAAGTTTAAACAAATTGTATTCTCTGTGTCTATTTTTCCACATAAATATGTATCACCTCCAAGAAGTTGATTGGATTAGTCAGGCATGATTTATGCTTAAGAGAATCACATTAGTTTTTCCAAATAGATTATGTTCAGAAAAATGTTTAGTGATCTGCTCTTTATTTTTATATCAATGCAATTCATTCCAGCCAATCTTCTCTGGTACTGGACAGGGGGATTTTCATGATGGGATGGCCATCCTTAGAGTATTTACTGTTGCAAGGTATTAAAAGCATATGTGCTGCTCATTCCTACATGCATCTGGGACACATAATCACTATAGAAATGTCATTCAATTGACAAACTCAGTTGAACACACTAGCCAAAAAGTCGAAAAAACCTGGGTGTCCATTCATCAGATAAATGAACAAATGTGATACGTATGTGCAATGAAATATTACTTAGCCATAAAAAGGAATGAAATTCTGACACATACTACAATATGTATGAACCAGAAGAACATTGTGTTAATTGAAATAATTCATGAAGAAAAGGAGAAATATTGAATAATTCTGTTTATATTAAATATTTAGAATAGGCAGATTCATTAAGATAGAAAGTAGATTAGAGATTCCCAAGGGCTTGTGAGAGGAAGGGAATGGGGAGATTTTGCGTACTCATTACAGAGTTTCAATTTGGGGTAATGAAAATGTTTTGGAAATAGTAGTGATGTTTGTACAACATTGTGAATATAATTCATGGCACTGAATCATACATTTATAAAGAGTCAAAATAGCAAATTATGTTATATATATCTTACCAGTTTAACTAAATTAATAATTCAACGTAATAAAAACTGTGATTTTTTTATTTTAAATGGGTGAGTTAGATGGCACATGAATTGTATCTCAATAAAGCTGTTTTCCTTTTTTTTTTTTAAGACTTTTTTGATGTGGACCATTTTTAAGGTCTTTATTGAATTCATTACAACATTGTTTCTTTCTTCTATGTTTGGGGTTTTTGGGCCCGAGGCATGTGAAATCTTAGCTTCCCTATCTGGGATTGAACCCACACCTCCTGCAATGGAATGTGCAGTCTTAACCACTGGACCACCAGGGAAGTCCTTAACGCTGCTTCTCTCTAAAAAACAGTTAAAGATTAGAGGGTGGACACATACAACCCTCTAGTGTCCTTGTTAACTTTTTCTTAAAATATGGAACTAATAATAATTACAAAATGACAAGTTTGCATCCTCGCTATAAATTTCATGAAGTCTGAGATGATTCTGGAAAATGTGGGAAAATCAGTACATAGATGCCCTTCTATAATTCCCATCATCATTTATGCATTTAAAAACTTTCAAAATAAGACTTCTTTTGGAAATAATTATTAAGTACAATCTCTTCACTCTCAATCTTGGCAGAGCTGGTCATATTTCCAGAATGTTTTTAGGTGCCTGCAGTGAATGATATCCAGCCCACCCCCCACCCCCGCCTTTCATCTAGGAACTTTGCAAATTGCAAGAATTGCTTTGTAGTCTGAAGGGCCCCTGAGTCCATGAGCTGTGTAGCTTTGCCAAGATTGCCAGCCTGCCAAATCCTCAGCTGCCAAAAGACTAGCCAGGGCTTCCTCATATAATGAAAGTACAAAAAAGGCCATGTGCTTGGCAGACTGGCCCAATTCCCTCTGCTTCATAGGAAAAAAAATAAATCTCTGAAGAAGTCCAAGAGAGAGCTACCATCTGGTCACACTCTTTGCTTTCTCAATATGGCTCCCAATACCTATAGCCAAGTGTCAGGAGGGCTTCCTGTGTTGGATAAAGGCAGGCTGCAGAGAATATGTGAGAGTCAGATGGGAGCCTAATGAGGTGGGACTTGGCAGTCCAGTTTTGACCTGCAGTCTCATCATTGCTTCTGGCACATTCACAGAAGGGTCAACTTTTCAGCAATAAAAATTGGTGTAATTTAATAGCTGGCCCTGTGGTTGCTGACTATCTGTTAATTTCTTGAAGAATCGGCAACCCATCCAAGTACAAACTCACCCAACCACTACAACGCTGTACATCCCGGATGACTTGAGGGACACACCACTGGGAAAAGTTGCAGAACTCTTTTTACAGTCCTGACGCTTTGCAGCTATTTTGGCTCATTTTTTGCACACTTAGCTCTTCAGTTTGAAAAACCAAAGCCAACTTTTCTTCCGTGCAGAGTAGTTCATGCTACAAAAGTTCACTTCTTATAAGAAGCCCTTCTTTTATGGTAAACGATTGCATGGAATTTTCATATTTATGATGTCATTACACTGGCCTTGGTGATCTGTTTGGTTTTAACATTCATCATGTTTATCATTGGATTTTTACCTTTAACATCTGAGGTCGGTAGTAATGAATATAGCCAAAGATTTAAACTAGACTCATAGTTCCAATTTTTTATGACAATTAGAAGTCACTGATGGTGTATGCAAATTTTGAACAGGAAAGATCAGTATCACTTTCTGTGTCTCCACGAGAGAACGACTTTTATTATTGTCTTTTAGATTGAAAAGCAAAGCCAGTACATTAACATTTTTCTTCTCCAATTAAAGACTCTCTTTCTAAGCTCTCCAGGCTGGCAGAACAAATCGCACCCTATGCAAGCTGTTTCTCCTAGCTGGGCTGTGCTGTTGTCACTTCAAACAAAAAGTAGCCAACCTTCCTCACCTATCTCTCTCTCTCTTTCACTCTCTCACACCCTACTGTTGTTCTTCACATCCCTTTAAAATATGGGCATCCTCTGAGATACTCCCCTCTGCTTTTCCATCCAATCCAGCATCAGATCCTGATGGTCTGGTCCTTGTCTCTTCCTTCCCACCAAAGGGGTTCAGACATGCCACCCCATAAATATTGCCATTTTGGGATATTATTTTGAGCCCAAGTCACTTGAGAAACTACTGATGCAAGAGGCTCTCCTGGCCCTGCTCCTCTCTCCTTAAGAGCAGGTCGTATGATTTCCGGTGAGAAATCTGCCCTCAAGGCACCAGTAAGAGAAGCTCTTTCTTATCACTGGAGACTGGGAGTCATCCCCAAACTGAATAGGTACAAACAACCTAAACAACCCTGATCTTCCACTCGTTTTCCCCATTTATTTCCTGGTCACTCACCCACAATTCACTGTCCCAGTTCAAGCCTCTTTGTCTTGTCACTCTCCAAATATATTGTTTCTTTGCTTAGAAAACTTCTAAGGGCTTGGTCCTACCTGCTTCTTCAGATCTTCATTTTCCTTATCAACACTCAGTGTGTTTGTAAAAATACAGCTGACCTTGAACAGTGCAGGGGTTAGGAGTGCTACCCTCTGTGCAGTAGCAAATCCTCTGATAATTTATAGTCTATCCTAATTCCCTGGCAGTCCAGTGGTTAGGACTCCGAGCTTCCGTTGCAGGGGCTGGGGATTCTTGGGGATCCCACATGCTGCATGTCACGGGGCTCAGCCAAAAAACAAAAACAAAAATCACCTTAGAGTCCACCCTTCATATCTGTGCTTCCACATCTACCACCTGAAGAAACTGTAGTCCAATCACATCTATGTTGAAAAAAATCTGCATATAGGTGCAGCCATGCAGTTCAGACTTGCTTTGTTTAAGCATGGACTATATTAAATAACACCTATAAGGCTTTTTCCTGTAATCCGCCTTACGGCAGTGTAATTCTTAGGCTCAGCCACAGAATCCAAGAGGAGAGAAGGAAGGCTTTCCTCTCCGGCTACTCTTTTCCCTCTTATGCCTTTGTTACAAAAGTGAACTCCTTTCCTCCCCCCCCCCCTTTTTTTTTTACCTCTACATATTTTTACATTAAATGTTCCTCAATGGTTTGGTTTTGTAATAACTTGTTCAGTTGCTAAGTCATGTCTGACTCTTTGTAACCCCCATGGACTACAGCACGCCAGGCTTCCCTGTCCTCCACTGTCTCCCAAAGTGTGCTCAAACTCTTGTCCCTTGGGTCAGTGACACTATCGAACCATCTCATCCTCTGCCCCGCTACTCTTTTCCTTTTGCCTTCCGTCTTTCCCAGCATAGGGTCCTTTCCAATGAGTTGCCTTTTTCACATCAGTTGGCCAAAGTATTGGAGCTTCAGCTCCAGCATCAATCCTTCCAATGAATATTTAGGGCTGATTTCCTTTAGGACTGACTGGTTTGATTTCTGTGCTGTCCAAGGGATTCTTGAGTCTTCTCTAGCTCCACAATTTGAAAGTGTCAACTTTTCTGGCACTCAGCCTCCTTTATGGTCCAACACTCACATTCATACATGACTACTTTGGAATACCCTCAACCAGTTTAAAAAAGTTTTAAAAAGAGAATGAGAGAGAGAATATGATATTCCATATCCTGCAGAAGCAAATGAAAACCTACAGATACATCCTCAGAGTCCAGTAGGCCTGAGTCTTTTCACTGTGGTCAAGGGGACACCCTCTCCACAAGAGCTAAATTGCTTTATCCTCTGGTTGTTTGGTCGTCCCAAGCCACAGTCTTCATTCCCCTAAATCCTTGTCAACTTCACTGAAGATATAGCTTTAAAAAAAAATCTGTTAAACTTTTGATTATTCTTCATTTTAGCTTCATATTGTTTGTATTTATATTTACCTGTCCTGCATGCCTGACTAGACAATGAATCCCTGAGATGCTTCCAGAGTTTGGCATCCTCAGTGGCCACCATGTCATCCTGCATTCATTGACATTTATCCAAATTTATGTTGCCTCTGGTATCCACTGGCTGTTATCTTAGGTCTGAGGTTGTGGCTAGTGAATGCGGCATACTCTCCACTCCTGGAAGTTGCACTTTATTAGAGAAGAAAGGAATAGGTCACTTAAAAAGCTGCAAAACATGGGTTAAAAGAAACCTGCCACTCTCTGCATGTGCATGTTGCCAGGTGACCAAAGGCAGGCAAAAGAGTTCAGGAATGTTTTGTGGGGAAGTGATATTTAGGCTGAGACCTGAAGGGTGAGCAGTAAAGGCTTAATAACTGACAATAACACTCTAGAAATTAAACTACAAAGCTAACTTTAAAGAGCAAATAAAAAGGTCACAGGGGAATTTAGAGATTCAACCAATTCAGCTATGGCAACGTCAACTTACGTGAAGGACAATAAGTAAAAAAGAGAGCATTTTATTTGACTCACAACTTATTTAAAATCTTCTCAAGGGACTTCCCTAGTGGTCCAATTGTTAAGACTTCACCTTCTAACGAGGTGGTCAAAACATAGAAAGGGTGATTCTTAGAGTCATCTGCTGTTAAAAAAAAAAAAAAGTTCTTTTCATAGTTGAATCATTTCCTTTGTTTTAGTAGCCTAGTGGCTTCATACCAAAGGGGCTTCCCAGGTAGCTCTAGTGCTAAAGACCCACCCTGCCAATGCAGGGGACGTAAAAGATGTGGGTTCCATCCCTGGGTCAGGAAGATGTGGGTTCAATCCTTGGGTCCAGAAGATCTCCTGGAGAAGGAAACAGAAACCTACTCTAGTATTCTTGCCTGGAGAATCCCATGGGCAGAGGAGCCTGGAGGGCTACAGTCCGTAGTGTAGCAAAGAGTCGGACATGACTGAAAGTGATTTAGCATGCATGCTATTCATACCAAAGTGTTTGTGACTGTTACATAAATTAACCAACATAAAACCTCTTTAAGAGATCAAGATCTCCAAAAAATAGAAGATACTTTTACTTCTTGCCTTCCTTTGTGTGCTGCAATAGAGGAGGCGTTCTTTTTACAGAGAATTTTAAAGAACAATGATTAAGTATGTCCTTGGATACCACCAATGTGTACAAATTAATGCCTCCTAATATTAGATGAAGGCTCATAAAGGTACAAACATGAGGAAGAAAAGGCAGTTGCAGAATCTTTCCCTACATCTGTGAGATGCCCATCAGCATTAGTGACAAAATTGTTCTGATCAAAAGTGCATGGAAGGCTGAGGGGTGAGTTGATGGGTAGACACTAACAGATGAAATGATGTGATCTCTTCAATCACCAAGTAATCTCTTACAAAATTTCTGCAATAAATAATTTGACTCAAGAAAGACACAGAGTGATTGCTGGCAGGTCACTGAGCACTCCCTATATATATGCATGTGTGTGTGTGTGTGCAACTACATTAAAAATGGAAGATTGTGGGTAGATATATACAGATAGACCTGGAAAGTAAGCTTTCCTATGATTCAATGAAAAGCACATCAGAGAATATCATCATTGCCTCCTATTTTCTGAATTGGTTATAAGGCAGTGCTTATAAGGAACTTTAGGAAGAGAAGGGACTTCCCTGCAGTCCAATTAAAATAAATAAATTTATATTTAAAACAAAGTTTAAAAAAAAAGAATGCACCTTCCAAGGCAGGGGGATTAGTGTTCAGTGCCTGGTCGGAGAACTAAGATCCCACATGCCTGTGTGTTGCAACGACTGATCCTGCACTCCACAACTGGAGAGAAGCCATCATGCTGCACCTAAGACCTGGCACAGCCTAAAATAAGTAAATAAATATAAAAGCAAAACGACTATTTAAAACAAATAATAATGGCAGAAAAGGGAGAATCTCATATTCAAATGAGATGGTATCTGGAACTCTCAGATAAAGACATAAAATTAAAGGTGATCTAACTGAAAGTGGTTATTTAACTTCTATGCAGAGTACATCATGAGAAATGCTGGGCTGGAGGAAACACAGGCTGGAATCAAGCTTGCCAGGAGATATATCAATAACTCAGATATGCAGATGACACCACCCTTATGGCAGAAAGTGAAGAGGAACTAAAAAGCCTCTTGATGAAAGTGAAAGTAGAGAGTGAAAAAGTTGGCTTAAAGCTCAACATTCAGAAAACTAAGATGATGGCATCTGGTCTCATCACTTCATGGGAAATAGATGGGGAAACAGTGGAAACAGTGTCAGACCTTATTTTTTGGGCTCCAAAATCACTGCAGATGGTGACTGCAGCCATGAAATTAAAAGACGCTTACTCCTTGGAAGAAAAGTTATGACCAACCTAGACAGCATATTGAAAAGCAGAGACATTACTTTGTCAACAAAGGTCTGTCTAGTCAAGGCTATGGTTTTTCCAGTGGTCATGTATGGATGTGAGAGTTGGACTGTGAAGAAAGCTGAGCGCCAAAGAATTGATGCTTTTGAACTGTGGTGTTGGAGAAGACTCTTGAGAGTCCCTTGGACTGCAAGGAGATCCAACCAGTCCATTCTGAAGGAGATCAGCCCTGGGATTTCTTTGGAAGGAATGATGCTAAAGCTGAAACGTCAGTACTTTGGCCACCTCATGCGGAGTGTTGACTCATTGGAAAAGGCTCTGATGCTGGGAGGGATTGGGGGTAGGAGGAGAAGGGGACGACAGAGGATGAGGTGGCTGGATGGCATCACTGACTCGATGGACATGAGTCTGGGTGAACTCCGGGAGTTGGTGATGGACAGGGAGGCCTGGTGTGCTGCGATCCATGGGGTCGCAAAGAGTCGGACATGACTGAACGATTGAACTGAACTGAACTGAATTAAAACCAACAGTTCTGCTTGCCTGTGATGATGTCCTGACTCTTAGAATCCCCTCCCAGCAAACCAGAAAAATCCTGGGATGGTTAAATCCTGGTTAGTCCGTATCTTCCTGGAAGCCAGGGGATGTTGCAAAGCCTTGGATTGCATGCCCATGGTCTATGGGGGATAAACTAAGAAAGTGCAGAAGGAAGCATTGTCTGAAGTGACAAGTTGGTAGTGGCCCCACCACAGCTGTGCATACCAAGGGGTCAAAGGAGACAGACAACAGGATTGCTTTCCATGGAAAGTGAACAGTGCAAGGTGGGGCCAGTATAACTTCAGCTCAAACCAGCAAGCAAGATTTTTTAATCTGGAGCAAAATTGAATTATACTTTACTGAGATTTATGAGGGTATTTCTGTGTCCATATTTTCTTGTTAGGCATCTGCAATAGCTTCATTTTGTATTTCAGTTTTTTGTTTCTGCCATAATATTCCCAGATATAGGATGTATTTTCAAAATTTAATATAAAGACATAAAAATGTATCAATTTAAAATTAGATTTTGCGGCAACATTTAGCCAATGACTATGAAAAAAACATGGAAAAAGAAAAGATAAAATTTTCATGTGTAGGAATTTATTTTTAATGAGAAGCATTTTCTGTCTCCTCAAATGAAGAAGTATAAATCAGTTGACCATAAATTATGAATGCTGATATTTGAAACATGCAAGTGTAAATTTAGACCACTCAAGTAGATGCTATCCTTTCATTATGCAAAATAAAGCATAATCACAGCAGAGTATTGTAATGTGGGGGAAAATAATCCCTATCATTTTTGTCTCTGCCATTCTAATCAGTTTGAAAATAGGGATCCAAGTTGGCAATCTTTTATTCATTTTCTGTCTGCTGTGGATGGCTCAGATGCTTATGACTCCCTTCATAGGAATTAAAGTTTGGGGGCAAAAAAGGGGAGAGTAGTCCTTTTTACTTACTTTGTTTTCTTTGATTCCAGGATTTTTTCTTTTTTTAATTGCAGCATAGCTGTTTTACAGTGCTGTGTTGGTTTCTGCTGTACAACGACATGAGTCAGCTATGTGTACACATATATTTCTTCTTGGACTTCCCCACTTGCCCCCACCCCACCACTCTAGGTACCACGGAGCACCAAGCTGAGCTTTTTGCACTATACAGCGGCTTCCCACTTGCTGTTTGTTTTGCACATGGTAGTGTGTATAGGGCTTCCCTGGTAGCTCAAATGGTAAAGAATCCACCTGCAATGAAGGAGACTCTCGTTCAATTCCTGGGCTGGAAAGATCCCCTGGAGAAGGGATAGGCTACCCATTCCAGTATTCTTTGGCTTCCCTGGTGGCTTAGATGGTAAAAGAATCTGTCTGCAATAAGACCTGGGTTTGATCCCTGTGTTGGGAAAATCCCCTCGAGGAGGGCATGGCAACTCACTCCAATATTCTTGCCTGGAGAATCCTCATGGACAGAGGAGCCTGGTGGGCTACAGTCCATGGGGTTGCAGAGTCGGACACAACTGAGTGACTAAGCACAGCGCACTGTGTATATGTCAGTCCTAATCCCCAAAATTCATCCCATCCCTCCTCCCCACACCATGTCCACACCTCTGTTCTCTACGTCTGCATCTCTATTCCTACAGATACAGAATGAGGTAATTCAGAAAGAGAAAAACAAATATATATTAACCCACATACGTAGAATCTAGGAAAATGGTACAGGTGAACTTATTCACTTTCCGTTTTGATATTTTTCATAGGCTTGCGTTCAGCTCTGGGTTTGATGGAACCATGAATGTTATTCTTTATCACACAAACCTATTTGTTGTTTAGCCCTGTGTTATGAGGCCATTCCATCACCTAGTCCAAAAGTATGCTGTAACTTGAAGATAGTGGAGGAGCAATTTATGGCTATGGAGGTGTTGCATCTCCCCAGAGCCCACCCCTCCTAACCCAAAAAAACTATGATGTGGTTGAAGCACTGTTACAGGCATTTTTATATCTCAAAACCTAAGTCTCCCAGGAATCCTTGCAGACCCATCCTGGTAACATTTGAAACATTCTGAGATGGCGTAACTGCTCTCTAGAGGGTCCTCTGAACTTAGGGATCGACTGCCCCTCCAGCCTTGTCTCCAGAGGAAACCTACACTGTATAGATCTGAGTCTAATACTTGGAGGAGACTGACCTGGTACCCAAATCAGCCAAGCCACAGCCTGAAGCAGAGTTGCCCAACCGAGCCCACCTTGAAGCCACAGAACCAGAACCAACCTGCAGATTTCAGAGCACGGGAATAACAGCATGTTGCTGCAAGCCACTCTGTTTTTGAGGGATTGTTCTACAGCCTCATTGTGGCCAATAAGGCTGGTCAAGGTAGAACTTTAACCCATCTGACTCCAAGTCCTCCTTCAAAACATGTAGGAAGGAGAGAGTATTCAATCAAGCAGTGCTTGGTCCAGCAATTTTCAGTCTTTCAGCAGTTGTTTCTCTAAGGGCCGATCTGCCTGTCTTTCTTCTTTTTCTAAGTTGCTTCATGCTGCTTCAGAATTCCTGGAAGTTGGTACACACACAGGAAGCATCAGTGCCGCAGGTTTAACAGGAAGTCCAGTAATAAAGCCCCGATTCTCCACTCCTGGGGTTTGTTTAAAAACACAAATGCCAAGCACCGCCCCAAATTGAGTGATCCAGATCTCTGGGGGTGGAGCCCCAAAATGTGTAACAAATTCCCCCAATGAATTCTGATAGAACAGGTGAGAACAAATGTCTGCAAAGTGCTTGTGTAAAACAAACAGTACTTGGGTTCAAACAAGTATTAACAGGAAAACAGGCTGCAGCTTCATCACTGAAGGGTACTTCTATCATCCTAATGGTGATACTTAAAGCTAAAAAGGATTTGTCACAGGCATCTAACAGGACTTTGTTGCTCATAAAATACAGGCTCAACGTTTTCATAGAAAAGCCATAAATGAAGTAACTAGTGAAATCCATACTTAGAATGAGAGGCAAATCTAACTCCTTATGCTGGTCAGAGTTTGCATATTTTGTCTCTTTAGAAAGAGAGGTTAATAATGTCCTGGAAGAATTATTAACATACTGGGACTTCCCGTGCAGTCCAGTGGTTAAGTCTCTGCGCTTCTGCAGCAGGGATCATGGGTTCAATTTCTGTTCAGGGAACTAAGATCCTGCATGCCATTCTGCAGGGCCCAAAAAATGAAAAAAAAAAAAAAAAAAGAACAATTATTAACATCCTATGTTGTTTCTAGATTATTATTTTTCCTGTTCAGTTGGTAGAAAACGTATGGCTTTCACAGCCACACAAAGAAATGAGAAATTGCCGACTAGGTGTTACGGATTAAGAGGGGAAAAATAAGACCAGAATCCTATGTTGGTGCCCCATTTCTGCTGTTTCTACGTCTGTGGCTCTGAGCAGGGCACTCCATCTCTCTGCTCACTGTGCTTTTATGCCTAGGAAAGAAGTGATATCGCCACCTTCATCACAGTGCTGCTGTGAGAACCCATGTCATGGTGCTATGAAGCTGCTATAAGCTAGTCATATGTGAAACTGATGTTAGGAGCAAAACATCATAACACTGAAGGGCATTGGCTTGGAAGTGACACAAACCCCGATTCAGACTCCAGCTCTTCTTTCTCCTAGATGTGTGATTTTGAGAAGGTTATTTACCACCCTGAGCTTCAGATTTCCCTGGCTAAATGGGGTCACAGTGTAAATGAAAGCTGCTTGCAGCTCAAAGGTCAATAAAGAGACAAGTCAGAGGAAAAGAAAGCTTGCTTTATTTCAAGGGCTGCAACTGGGGGTGGGGAGTGGGGAGGGCAGACTCCTATCCAAAGGTTGACTACCCCCACCTTCACTGACAACCAGCGGGCAAGAGCTTTTATAGATGGAGGGAGGGGGCTTCATGCAAAAACTGTACAGTTAGCTCTGTCATCTTGAAATCTATCTTTGGTGATCTGATTAGCATAATCTTGATTGTTTTAAGTTTAGTTAATCTTCAGTTTCGACTTTCCTGGTGGCTCAGACGGTAAAGCGTCTGCCTACAATGCAGCAGACCCGGGTTCGATCCGTGGGTCAGGAAGTTCCCCTGGAGAAGGAAATGGCAACCCACTCTAGTACTCTTGCCTGGAAAATCCCATGGACAGAGGAGCCTGGTAGGCTACAGTCCATGGGCTTGCAAAGAGTCGGACACGACTTAACGACTTCACTTCAATCTTCAGTTTCAGGGTCAGTTTATTCCCATTTCTTTGAGACCAATTCTCAGAATTGTGGCAACTTATGCCATAGCTGTGTCCCTTGTGGCTCAGATGGTAAAGAATCTGCCTGCAATGCAGGAGACCTGGGTTCACTCCCTGGGTTGGGGAAATCCCCTGGAGGAGGAAATGGCAACCCACTCCAGTATTCTTGCCTGGAGAATTCCATGGACAGAGGAGCCTGGCTGGCTACAGTCCGTGGGGTCCCAAAGGGTTGGACATGACTGAGCGACTAACACTCACTTTCATGTGTAAGTGCAGACTGCACGGCTGCAGCCTGGTCAACATGTAGTTAACCTCTTCCACCTGGTGGGGTTTCAGTATCTATAAGACAGCTCACAGGATATGGTTTAGAATATCATCTATAGCCCTTGAGGAAGAACTAAGGTCCTCGACTTTGCTTAATGACCAAACTATTATTATTTAGTCTTGTTGGACTGTTTTCCTTTGTTTCTGCATTTTCTCACTTCTCTGATTATACTTATTCTTGGCTAAAGTTTCTCCACAGACAAATGGCAGGCTGAGGACATGAGAGGCAAAGACCACAGAGTCCTTCTCTGTTTCAACTGCACCTGCTGTAGAGTTGTGAGTCCCAGATGAAATAAAGGATTTGAAACATTTACCACAATGCTCAGCATAGAGTAGGGGCTCCCAAATACGGTAGATGGATTCACGACCAGGCATTGTTTTCTCAGCACTTGTTGACACAGTGGTAGCGGATGCAGGCACTGAACCTCAGCAGTCACTGTTCTTTGTGCCAGGGAGAAAGTCCAGAAGTTTGTTGAAGATCTGTTCTCCTTTTCCTCACTTCTGTTATTGATGAGGGCTGCTACTTTCCAGACTAGAGCTTGTATTAATATCTTCTGTCTTGTCTCCTCCAATGGCTCACTCCACACTGTAACATCTGGGTTAGACTGAATCCAGAAAGATTAGCCTTGCCTCTCCCCTGATGACTGTCCCAAATCTAACCCTACATAATTTATTACCTTACAATTTGGTATCTTTTTGTGCCAGGGTGTAATGATGGTTGATTCATATTAAGGAAGACGTATCACTAACACTGGACCATGATTTCAGCTTGTTAAGATAAAGAGAACAAAAGCCATATTATTGATTGGTATGTGAAAATAGAGAAAACTCATATGCCTCAAATACTGGACATCAGGGGGACATAGGTTTCCCTGTTCTCTATCAATAAATAAATATTTCCAGGTGAACTAGAGAATTTTAAAATTCACTTGTAAATTCTAATCACTTATTAAGCTAATATGTTTACTTCATAAAGGAATTGGCATCCTGTTAGATGTAACAGTTAAGTAGAGCATTAAAATATATATATTTAGCTTTATCTCAATGAAACACCATTCCATTCCCATTGTAGGAAATTTAGGAAAAGGAAGAGAAATTGGAAGAATTGAAAGACACACATGGTTCTTCTACCCACAAATGACAACTCTTTATATTTTTGCTGTGGACAGTTTTATTTAGATCATTTCCAAGTGAAATATTTTTATCTGATCAAAGGCTGGATTTCAGAAAAGATATGCCAATGTCAGAAAGCTAGGCCTCTTTCAGACTCACAGTGGTTATTCAGCATCTTTGACTTTGAGTTTTCCAAGCCCCCCAAAATCTGGGCTGGCTTTCCAAGGCATCTAGAAAGATTACTTAAAGCATAATACTGATAAAAATGGTCTTAAAAATTTGTGTCCAAATCTCAGGTCTTTAGCTGAAAAATTAAGAGACGATTTTCAGCAGATGGAATTGCACGGTGTTATTCTCAGTCCTGCTAAAAGAGGCATAATAAGTTTCAATTGACAATAGCAGAGGCACCTTATTTGGATTTGTTTTTCTGAGTGTCTTCCACATGGGATTTACAAAATCTACACAAGCTCCGAGAAAGCTGCAATTTCCTGTCAATTAATCCCCAAATGGAAAAATAACAAATACAATGAAAAACAGCAACCTAGTTGACAGACTAATATATATTAATCCCATTGCCACGGCTGAGAGATGGAAAATTATTATTGAACAAGACTCTTTCATCAAACCAAATATTTCCTAATACTCCAAAGTACATATCTGGCATTGTTTCTGCTTTACACATCTGCTTCTGTCTTTGAACTCTGATATTAATCTGAAGGTTGCATGCAGCTGCATTGCTCCAGGATAATTAGTTCTTTCCATTATATATTACAACTGATAGGGCAGACCTCAAAAGCATTCAGAACTTGGATTTGCATAAACTCTGGGCAGTTAGAAGACTTTTCCAAAATTCAAATCAATCTTCTGGAAAAACTTGTACAGTTTCCCAGACCTTCCTGGAATCTTTACATTTCACCTCTCTCTGAGTATTTTTTTTTTCTTTTAGCTGATTTGTCTACATTCTTATACTTAATTGCTATCAGGACTTCAGGATCTTTTTTGGAATGTTTCAGAGACAACCAACCTACAGGTGACACCTACCCCTACAGGTATGGGAGCAAAGCTTTGGGTTGGCTTTTTACATTAAACATGGAGGATTTTATGTTGATGGCACTTTCTCCAGAGCTTCAGGGATTTGGAAATATCCATATAAAAATGGCATTCATGGGGACTTCCCTGACAGTCCAGTGGTTAAGACTCTGCACTCCCAATGCAGGGGGCACAGATTTGATCCCTGATCAGGGAACTAACACTGCCCCCCCCCCCAAAGTGGCATTATGGTTACCTCCCTGCAAGACATGAACCCCACACACCTCAAAGGATGTTGAAACAGTTCATGTCCTGTATTATAATTTCCTCCCATGACTGTCAACCATCCATAGAGAATGTTCCAGGGCTTTTTAAAGAGCAAAGATTCTAGATTTTTTTTCTCTTTTTCACATTCAGTGCTTTGTGTTCACTGAAAGAGAGGAGGCCAGAGAGGAGGCCAGAGAGGAGGGGAGATGAGGTGAAATCCTGACATCCCAAGTGGGCAGGAGCTGGTCTGTGGGTGAATAACGCATCCTAGGATGGAAGAATATTTTAAGCAAATTGCAGCAATCACTTCCAAGAAACTCAAGCCAGCTTGTACTCGTCCTACAATACCACCCAGGTGGCCATCCTTTACAAAACTCTTTCATAAATGTAGTTGGAAAAGGAAATTTCTACTTGTCAACAGCATTCCTACATGATTTATGTTTATTGAAAATATACATCATATCTTGGCTATTAATTTTCCCAGATTACCCTTCCCCTCAAAAACGAGTGGGTGAAATGGCAAGATGTTTGATTTTTCCCTACAAGGGCAGTGTGCAGACATATTGTTGGTCTGATGCTCTTTCTCTCTTCCCTACATGTTGTTCTTATTACAAACATATTCTGCTTGGCCTTTAAGGGTCATGGTGTCAAGTTTATTGGATTTTTACACTCCCCCCCGCCCCCCACCCTGGAAATTCGCGTTATTTAAATATTTTCTTACATGTACAAAAGCAAATTTTAGACTTTTATTCAAAACCCTGCTGATAATTTTAACTCAGTAGGAGAGTATGCTGTTGTTGTTTGTTCTAGAATGTGGTCCATTCAGTGGGGCTGGCAGGACATCTGATGAGGAGGAGCATATATCCTCTGTGTAGTCTGTCTGTCTTCACTTGCTCTTTGCTGTCTCCTGTAAACACTACACTGGCCAGCTTCCCTTCCTCTTCTTCGGAACACTCTCTCTCTTTTATTCCATGAGCTGTTCCACTGCTTGAACTGGAATTTCTCAGTCGTTAGCACTGAGCCTTCTTTTCTTGCTTCATATCCTCTTCGGAGTAATAGTGTTCAGTTTCATAGTTCCCGGATTTATTCGTCAAGCTTGGAGCTCTCTTTGGGGATCCAGAGTCATAACCAAGAGTCTATTTGAAATTTTGTAAAATTGGAATATATTTGACTTAAAATATTGGTTAGCTTCAGGTGTATGGCAAAGCAACTTAATTATACATTATATAAATGCATATATACACACACATATATAACTATATTCCTTTGAAAAAAATTTCCATTTTAATTTATTACAAGATGTTGAATCTAGTTCCCTGTGCTATATAGTAAATCCTTGTTGTTTATTTTGTGTACAGTACTGTGCATCTGTTAATCCCATGCTCCAAATGTATTCCTTTCTCCTTTCCCCTTTGGTAACCATAAGTTTTTTTTTTTTATGTCTGTGCATCTGTTTCTGTTTTGTAAATAAGTCCATTGGTCCTAATTTTTAGTTTCCACATATAAGTCATATCATATAATATTTGTCTTTCAGTATCTGCCTTCGCTTGCTATGGTAATTTCTAGGTTCATCCATGTTGCTGCATTTATTTGCAATAGTAACTTGTCTCTCTCAATTTCAGATGTTGAATTGAACTTTCATCTTTAAATCTGCTCCCCCTTCCTTCATGCTTCTCCATCTGTGATAGATCAAAAATGACTCCAATTTATTTGGCACCACTCCCATAGAGAGGTGGCATCTTCAGCCTGGGGAACTTTGATAAGAGTGATGTTGTTAAGTGTCTGGGTTCAGACTTGGAAAGACTTACAGCTCCCGTAGTCTATCTCTAGGTGTATTGTGGTGTATCTGGAACAGAATTTGTTACCTGGAGGCAGAATGCAGCCATAACCAAGTATCAAAACATAGTACCAGCTAGCAAGTGGAAATTGGAGGTTCCTCAGGAGACAAGTGGGAGGACTTGAAGGACAGTGAGGAAAGCGCTGGAGAGAAGATAGCTGTGTTACATCACAGGGGAAAGAACAGAAAAACTATCAGCTGTAGAAAATGGAAAATAGATCATGTATCTAACGAACCTGTGAACCTAGGTAAGGAGATTTCCAGATAGAATGTCCAAAGATCCAAC